>NC_133424.1:13474166-14175000 GCF_049350105.2 Macaca mulatta
ACTACAGGCGCCCACCACCACGCCCGGCTAATTTTTAGTAGAGACGGGGTTTCATCGTGTTAGCCAAGATGGTCTCGATCTCCTGACCTCGTGATCCTCAGCCTCCCAAAGTGCTGGGATTACAGGCATGAGCCACTGTGCACGGCCTTTTTTTTTTTTTTTTTAAAGAGAGAGGAGGGTCTCACCCTGGGCTGCTTTTCTTTTCTTTTTCTTTTTCTATTTTTTTTTTGAGACGGAGTCTCGCTCTGTTGCTCAGGCTGGAGTGCAGCGGCGCGATCTCGGCTTACTGACCTCGTGATCCACCCGCCTCAGCCTCCCAAAGTGCTGAGATTACAGGCATGAGCCACCACACCCAGCCATCCTGGGCTTATTTTCTTACCCCTCATTCACTTTTCAGTCCATTGCAATCAGATTCCTACCCCGGTTCTCAAATGAAACAGTTCCTACCAGTCCCCATGACCTTGTGGTTACAGCGGTAGACATCTCAGACCAACATGCTGACCTCTTGGCAGCAGCCAGCACTGCTGACCACCCTTCCCTGCTACTCCTGACATGTGGTATCCCAGGGGTCTGTGCTTGGGCCTCTGCTGTCTTCTTCCCAGACACCCTCAATCACACACTTGCTCTGCAGTGAGGCCTCCATGCCTCCTCCCTGCTGGCCCCTGCAGCTAATATTCCAGCCACCATTCCACAGTGCACAGGCTGTTACTCTCCAAAGGCATTCATTCCCGTAGCATGGGATCCCTGAACAGTCCCCTTTCCCACCTACGTCCTGTCTCCTCCGGAAAGTGTTCCTTTGCTGGATTCGGTGCACACAGCACCTACGGTCTCACTGTCTACACCTTGGCCTTCCCTGTAGTCTCCTGAAGGGCCAGGGCCATGTCTCATTCCTTTGTCTTTGTATCTTCAGTACCTACTCCTCATGAGAGAAGCAATAAGTGTGCTGCTAATAAATAAATGACTTGCAAGTACTTTCCATTACCATCCACACTTCGGATTCTATCATCTAGATTCTATCATCCCAGCCCATGCCTCTCTCCTGAGCTCCCAAGAATATATGAAACCTCCCAGTCTCCCCACATGGCTGTCTCAAAGGCATCTGAAACTCTGCATTTGCACAACCAAAAGCATCATCTCCCTGGCAACCCAATTTCATCTTCCCTTCCCTTAGTGAATGACATAAAAAGCCACCTGGTTCCCAAGCCCAAAACTTAGCAGCAAGCCTAGAGTCCGGCTTCTCTCTGTCCCTCCGCATCCTGTCTCAAAATCCTCTCATTTCTACCTTTTTTAATATTTATTTATTTATATATTTATTTGAGATGGAGTCTTGCTCTGTCGCCCAGGCTGGAGTGCAGTGGCGCAATCTCGGCTCACTGCAAGCTCTGCCTCCCGGGTTCACGCCATTCTCCTGCCTCAGCCTCCTGAGTAGCTGGGACTACAGGCACCCGCCACCTCGCCCGGCTAATTTTTTTTTTGTATTTTTAGTAGAGACGGGGTTTCACCGTGTTAGCCAGGATGGTCTCGATCTCCTGACCTCGTGATCTGCCCGCCTCGGCCTTCCAAAGTGCTGGGATTACAGGCGTGAGCCACCGCACCCAGCCTTATTTTTATTTTTAATTTTTTTTTTCAGACGGAGTTTCACTCTTGTTGCCCTGGCTAGAGTGCAATGGTGCAATCTCAGCTCACCGCAACCTCCACCTCCCAGGTTCAAGTGATTCTCCTGCCTCAGCCTCCCGAGTAGCTGGGATTACAGGCATGCACCACCACACTCGGCTAATTTTGTATTTTTAGTAGAGACGGGGTTTCTCTATGTTGGTCAGGCTGGTCTTGAACTCCCAACCTCAGGTGATACGCCCGCCTCGGCCTCCCAAAGTGCTGGGATTACAGGCGTGAATCACTGCGCCCAGCCTTTTTGTTTATTTTTGAGACAGAGTCTTGCTTTGTCGCCCTGGCTAGAGTGCAGTGGAGCGATCTCAGGTCACTGCAACCTCCAACTCCCGGGTTCAAGCGATTCTCCTGCCTCAGCCTCCCAAAGTGCTGAGATTACAAGCGTGAGCCGTGGGTCAGCCCCTAGTGACCTTCTACACTATAATCTGATTTCCTACTCCTGTTTGTCAGCCTAAAACTGGCCCCCTCCAGCCACAAGATCAAGTCTAAATTCCTTTGCACAGCATACAAGGCCTTCCAGGGCCCTGGCCTCCCCTCTCTTCCAGATTTAATGGGTTTTTTTCTTTTTCTTTCTTTCTTACTTTTTTTTTAAGAAGGGGTCTCACTCTGTCGCTCAGGCTGGAGTGCAGTGGCATGATCTCGGCTCACTGCAGCCTCTGCCTCCTGAGTTCAAGCAATTCTCCCACCTCAGCCTCCCGTAGCTGGGATTACAGGTGCCTGACAACCATGCCTGGCTAATTTTTGCCTTTTGTTTTTTTTTTTGAGACAAGTTCTCGTTCAGCTGCCCAGGCTGGAGTGCAGTGGTGCGATCTCAGCTCACTGCAACCACCATCTCCTGATTTCAAGCAGTTTTCCCATGTCAGCCTGATGAGTAGCTGGGATTACAGGCACCCGCCATCATGCCCATGGGGTTTCACCATGTTGGCCAGGTTGGTCTGGAACTCCTGACCTCAGCTGATCCGCCTGCCATGGCTTCCCAAATTGCTGGGATTACAGGCATGAGCCACCGCGCCCAGCACAGGCTTAGTTTCCTTTCTTTTTTTTTTTTTTTAAGACAGAGTCTTGCTCTGTCACCCAGGCTGAAGTGCAGTGGCGTGATCTCAGCTCACTGCAACCTCTGCCTCCCGGGTTCAAGCAATTCTCCTGCCTCAGCCTCCCAAGTAGCTAGGATTACAGGTACCCGCCACTGCACCCGGCTAATTTTTGTATTTTTAGTAGAGACGGGGGTTTCACCACGTTGGCCAGGCTGGTCTCGAACTCCTGACCTCGTGATCTGCCCACCTTGGCCTCCCAAAGTGCTGGGATTACAGGCGTGAGCCACCAAGCACAATCTAGCCTTACTGTTTTCTACAGTCCCTCCATCTGCAGCAATTGGGGACCTTCCACAATTTCCCCAAACATGTCAGCCTTTGCCTGGAATGACTTTCCCTGCCTGCCTCCTTCAAAATGGAACATTTGGAATTTTACTTCTCTACCCCCACTACACTTTGGCCTTGCTGGTCACAAAGCTGCCACAGTTTATGAACATCAGTCCCCTGTAACACACGACACCTTGAGGGTGCAGACTACACCCTACTCATTTGTTCTGCAGCACCCCAAAGGCTTCATCAGTTTGCTGAATATCTAAATGAATGCAGCACTGACATTGGGACTCCCACACCTCCTCCTACTGAGTTTGCTTTGTTATCTCGACCTCTCCTGGATGCTCTCAACAGTTTCAGACCCTAAAATTAAAATCAATGAGAGCACCAGGTGTTTCTTTGTGTGTGATTGTTCACAACCTGCTTGAGCTGCTAATGGTTCAGAGCTGCTCCTTTCTAAGGCTCAAGGGATGAGGCTGGAACCGGTTTTCATGGCAGCTAAGCAAACAGTTAAAAAAAAAAATCACTTGAATTCAGCTAATTCAAGTTTCATGGTAGGACAAAGGCCTGCATCAGATGTCTGCTGAGAGCTTCTTTAGTTTTCCAACCTCTCCTTTGGGGATTTATTCCTTTCGATTTCATTTTTCTTAATACTCAGCAGCTGCATATTAATCAGGATGCTAATGAATCATAGGCTTCCCTGGGCCTGCATTCACCAATTAACTTTAATAAACAAAATGCGCGGTGTCCTCTCTGCTGGCTTTCCCGGTTCCTAGGCCGGCTTCTGTTGCGGAACCCTGGACCGAGGCCAGAAAATGCAAGTCAGCCCTACACAGCACGTTGGGTGTGCATGGCCTGCGCCCGCATTGGGCAGTGGGCTGGGGGCTGTGAACACAGCGCTTCGTTCATCTATTATGGTCTGTCCTTCTAAGAAGTCCCTAATTTGGCTGCGAGGATTAGGACATAGTTCCCAAGCAGGGCCCACGCTGGCAGGGGGCCCAGGAGCTGGGGAGGAAATGGGTCTAAGCGAAGAGACCATCTGTTCGCTCCAGGTAAAGCTGTGATTGGCAGGCGACTGAGCCAGAACCGCCCGCTGGCGGAGCCCTCCCTCCGTGGCCTCTAACAGATATACAAGTAAACAATCCGCCAGCCACTTATGACCACCGCGGGTGGCAGTCCCGGTAGAGGAGGCAAGCTAATCAAACATTCAAGGGGGGAACACAACAGAATCTCTGGCGCTTAGGCAAAACAATGTTTTGCTGAAGTACAGCCAGGAAGGGGGAAGGTTTGAATGGGAGCTGATGAGCCCGTTCCTCAACCTCTCCTTTTCTCTCTGGAAACGTGTTAACATTTTAATCATGTTGCTGAGTATCTGCTGCTGGATCTATTAACTGGCCCCTGCACTGGTTTTAATCCATCTGTTTTTTGGCCCAGAGTTCCCGTGGAGCTCCTTGAAGTCTCTAAATGATTTGCAGCAGTCTGTCTTTTCACTACACAGATCCTGGTCTAAACATGCTATTCCGCAGTAAGGTATTAGCAAACAAACGACTTCAACCATTGCTTCCCTTTTTTTTGGTCTCCAATTGATAGCACACACTAGAAACCATTTCACACCCGTGGCCTGCTTTCCAGCAGAGGAATGTGCCAGGTGAGGGAAGCTGACTGCTTTCTGCCTGGAGTCCTCAGGGCCCTGTCCTGACCCTCCTCTCACTCCTTCCCCAGGTGAGTTCATTCATTCCACAGCTGCTGCTGAAACAGTGATTCCCACAGCACCATCTCCAGCCCCTCGCCCCATCCCGAGTTCCGGGTCAGAAAGTTCAACTGTATCCTGGACAGGTGGATGTCCCTGGCCACCTAAAATGGCTCAGAAAAACAAGGACAACACGGAACTCGTGTTCTTGTCTCTGCCAAGAAGCCACCACCTACTGGAAACCACCACAAGCTGGAAAGCAGGCAACAGTGATGTGCTGGTAAGCATTTAGCAACTGGCTGTGTGATGGGGGGGAAGCCCTGATTCATAGCGTTTGCCAGTTTCCGTGGTGCAGAGCCTCCCACCATAACCAACTTCAGGCTACCAACATGAAGACAAGACGCTAAATGCTAAGTTGGGAAGAGATGTGTAGAATCGGCTCTTGCAAGACGGTAAGAGCTCGCTCCAGCACGTCATGGCCGGGAAACATCCTCCCTCATCCCCTTCCTGTGCCCCATGGTACAAGGCACTCCCTCCACCTGCCCTGCTAAAGGCCACGCCCCCACAGAAGCCTCTCACTAGGCCTCCCTACATTCACACATTCTCCCTCCCAGCCATTCTCTACAAAGCAGCCATTTTTAAAATTAATAGTATTTTTTGAGACAGAGTTTCGCTCTTGTTGCCCAGGCTGGAGTGCAGTGGCGCAATCTTGGCTCAGTGCAACCTGCGCCTCCCGGGTTCAAGTGATTCTCCTGCCTCACCCTCCCAAGTAGCTGCGATTACAGGCATGCACCACCACGCCTGGCTAATTTTGTATTTTTGGTAGAGACGGGGTTTTGCCATGTTGGCCAGGCTGGTCTCGAATTCCTGACCTCGGGTGATCCATCTACCTCGAACTCCCAAACTACAGGCGTGAGCCACCGTGCCCGGCCTGCAGCCGTATCTATTTATAACTGGAACCTGAGCATGTCACTTCTGTGAGCCAGCAGTTCCCTTCCTAGGTATGAGTATGCCCAGGAGAAATGAAATCATCTGTCTACACGCAAACTTTTCTAAATAGATTTCATAGCAGTGCTGCTCGTAACAGCGAAAAAGTGAAAACCACCTGAATGACTATCAGCAGATGAATGGAATAACAAAATGCGGTAGACTCATGTGGAATATTATTCAGCCATTGAAAAGATGGAAGTCCAGATGCAGTGGCTCACGCCTGTAATCCCAGGACTATTGGGAGGCCTGTACCCAGCCTGGAGTGATGAAGATGTTTTAAAGTTGACTATGAGAATGGTTGTCCAGCTCTGAATATACCAAAAGCAATCAAATCATACACTTCAAGGAGGTGAGTTGGGCGCGGTGGCTCATGCCTATAATCTCAGCACTTTGGGAGGCCAAGATGGGCAGATCACGAGGTCAGGAGATTGAGACCATCCTGGCTAACATGGTGAAACTCCGTCTCTACCAAAAAAAAAAAAAAGCCAGGCGTGGTGGTGCATGCCTGTAGTCCCAGCTACTCGGGAGGCTGAGACAGAATTGCTTGACTCCAGGAGGGGGAGGTTTCAGTGAGCCAAGATTGCACCACTGCACTCCAGCCTGTGCGACAGAGCAAGTCTCCGTCTGGGAAAAAAAAAAAAAAAAAAAAGAGGTGAACTGGATGGTATGTGAATTATATCTGAAAGCTGTTACTGAAAAAACCTCTAGGGTAAAGTCTGTAGCCCACAAAATGCCTCATGACCTGGCCCCTTCTGCAGCCCTCACCTTGCCCTCACCTTTGTACCCCACTTGCCCAGCCACACTGGCCTTCCTTCAGCTCGCCGAATGCCACAAGCAGGGACTTTGCACAAGCCCTTCTCTCAACTCCTTCCCCGCCCAGCCCACACCTTCTGCTTCCACATCTCTTCTACAAGGACACCTTCCCTGGCTCCACGTTCGTCTGGCTGCCCCCAGGGGAAAGGTCTCCCAGCACCATGATCTGTTCCGTGTTGGTGCTTGGTCAGATGCAAACACCAGGAGGGTATGAGCATGTCTGTCTGGAGGACGGGGGTGTCCCTGCTGCCAATTACAATACCTGCCATATCAGCCTCTTTCCCCGAGACAGAGTCAGGCTCTGTTGCCCAGGCTACAGTGCAGTGGTGCGATCTTGGCTCACTGCAACCTCTGCCTCCCAGGTTCAAGCAATTCTCCTGCCTCAGCCTCTGGAGTAGTTGGGATTACAGGCACACGCGACCACACCCGGCTAATTTTTTGTATTTTTAGTAGAGACAGGGTTTCACCATGTTGGCCAGGCTAGTCTCAAACTCCTGATCTCATGATCCACCCACCTCTGCCTCCCAAAGTGCTGGGGGCCAACATCAGCCTTCTTGCTCTTTTGAGAACACATCAAGCTTATTCCTACCTCAGGGACTTCATACTTGGGGCCCCCTCTTCGTGGAAGTTTTGAGCCCAGAATGCCTCCTGGCTGGCCCCTTCTCATGTGACCTCTTCAGAGTTCTCCAACTGCTCTAAGGTCCCTGTAACTCTACTTGCTCCTTACTATATTTTGTTTCTTCATTCCACTTACTTGCCACCAGTTGAAATGACATTATTTACTTATTTATTTTTGAGACAGGGTCTTGCTTTTCCAGTGCAGTGAAGCAATCATGTCTCACTGCAGCCTCGACCTTCCGGGCTCAAGTGGTCCTCCCACTTAAGCCTTCCAAGTAGCTAGGACCACAGGTGTGTGCAACCACACCGTGCTGATTTCTTTCTTTTATTTCTTTTTGGAGAGATGCGTCTCCCTCTGTTGCCCAGGCTGGTCTCAAATTCCTGGGCTCAAGGGATCCTCCTGTCTTGGCCTCCTGAGTAACTAGGACTACATGTGTGTACCACCACGCCTGGCTGATTTTTGTATTTTTAGTAGAGACAGTTTCACCATGTGGGTCAGGCTGGTCTCGAAATCCTGACCTCAAGTTATCTGCCAGCGCCAGCCTCCCAAAGTGCTGGGATTACAGGCATGAGCCACCATGCCCAGCCTCTACTAAATATATATATATATATGTATGTGTGTGTATATGTATGTGTGTGTGTATATATATATTTTTTGAGACGAGTCTTGCTCTGTCACCCAGGCTGGAATGCAATGGCATAATCTTGGCTCACTGCAATCTCCGCCTCCCAGGTTAAAGCAATTCTCCTGCCTCAGCCTCCTGAGTAGCTAGGATTACAGGCATCTGTCACCATGCCTGGCTAATTTTTGTAGACACAGGGTTTCCCCATATTGGCCAGGCTGGTCTTAAACTCCTGACCTCATGATCTGCCTGCCTCGGCCTCCCAAAGTGCTGGGATTACAGGCATGAGCCACCGGTGCCTGGCCTACTAAATTTTTTTTTTTTTTTTTTTTTTTTGAGACAAAGTCTCACTCTGTCGCCAGGCTGTAGTGCAATGGCATGATCTTGGCTCACTGCAACCTCTACCTCTGGGGTTCAAGTGATTCTCCTGCCTCAGCCTCCAGAGTAGCTGGGACTACAGGTGTTTGCCACCATACCCAGCTAATTTTTGTATTTTTAGCAGAGGCGGGTTTCATCATGTTGGCCAGGATGGTCTCCATCTCTTTTTTTTTTTTTTTTTTTTTTTTGAGATGGAGTCTCGCACTTTTGCCCAGTATGGAGTGCAGTGGCACGATCTCGGCTCACTGCAACCTCCACCTCCCGGGTTCATGCCATTCTCCTGCCTCAGTCTCCCGAGTAGCTGGGACTATAGGCGTCCGCCACCACGCCCAGCTAATTTTTTGTATTTTTAGTAGAGACGGGGTTTCACTGTGTTAGCCAGGATGGTCTCGACCACCTGACCTCTTGATCCACCCACCTCGGCCTCCCAAAGTGCTGGGATTACAGGTGTGAGCCACCACTCCTGGCTTTTTTTTTTTTTTTTTTTGAGACGGAGTCTCGCTCTGTCCCCCAGGCTGGAGTGCAGTGGCCAGATCTCGGCTCATTGCAAGCTCCGCCTCCTGGGTTTACGCCATTCTCCTGCCTCAGCCTCCCGAGTAGCTGGGACTACAGGCGCCCGCCACCTCGCCCGGCTAGTTTTTTGTATTTTTTTAGTAGAGACAGGGTTTCACCGTGTTAGCCAGGATGGTCTCGATCTCCTGACCTCGTGATCCGCCCGTCTCGGCCTCCCAAAGTGCTGGGATTACAGGCTTGAGCCACCGCGCCCGACCTTTTTTTTTTTTTTTGAGACAGAGTTTCGTTCTTTTTGTCCAGGTTGGAGTGCAATGGCGCGATCTCAGCTCACCGCAACTTCCACTTCCCAGGTTCAAGCAATTCTCCTGCCTCAGCCTTCCGAGTAGCTGGGATTACAGGCATGTGCCACCATGCCCGGCTAATTTTGTATTTTTAGTAGAGATGGGGTTTCTCCATGTTTGTCAGGCTGGTCTCAAACTCCTGACCTCAGGTGATCCACCCACCTTGGCCTCCCAAATTGTTGGGATTACAGACATGAACCACTGTGCCCAGTCAATATATTTTAATAAATTAGCCAGACATTCTGGCATGCCTCTAGTCCCAGCTATTTCGGAGGCTGAGGTGGGAGGATCACTTGAGTCTGGGAGGTGGAGGTTGCAGTGAGCTGTGATCATGCCGCTGCACGGTGACAAAGCAAGATGCTGTGTTAGGAGGAAAAAAAAAAAAAGAAAGAAGCAGACACTGGCAGAGCCTTGGGGAAGAAAACAGTGAATGAGAGGGACCCAGGGGCCCATGTGGACCCACAGGGCTGGGATCTTCCTCACCTAGCTGGCCCTCCACCAGCTTCCTCCTTGCAGTTCTCTTCCCACCGCTGATGCTCCTTGCTCTCCCCCAAGGGCTGTGGCTCCTGGTCTTTGCACTTCACATGGGGCACGTCCACCTGCGAGCACAGTCAGGAGGGAGGCCAAGGAGGGAGGATAAGGAGTGAACACATCGTCCTCCTGCCGACCCTTCAACCCTGGGCACCTCTATGTGCCGCTGCGGGACGGTGGGGACCCGCAGGAGAGACAGGCAGGGCTGGGCAGGTGCCATGAGGGCAGGGGCGTGGGGTGAAAGGACACTCTGTCCCTAGGGGACACCTGGACACCAGACCTAGAGCGGCCGGGTGAGGGCAGGACTGTAGGAATGTAACTGGGGGACCTGGGCTCCTAACTGGTATGTGTGTTGGCTGGAGTCCTTCCAGAAAGAAGAGGTAGGAGAAAAGAAATGAGGCTGGGCGTGGTGGCTCACGCCTGTAATCCCAGCACTTTGGGAGGCCGAGGCGGGCGGATCACGAGGTCAGGAGTTCGAGAACAGCCTGGGCAATATGGTGAAACCCCGTCTCTACTAAAAATACAAAACTTAGCTGACGTGGTTGGGGCATGCCTATAATCCTAGCTACTTGGGAGAAAAGAAATGAAAGAAACGGGTGCGGCGCGTGGGTTTTTGTGCCTTTCTCTACTCCATTTCGGCCACGCGCCATGTGTGGAAATCAGACCGTCAGTGCGTCAGTCAGGGCCGGGTTCAGTCAGTCAGGAAATTTGGGGCCAGGCCTGATGAGAGGCAGCCCCAATAGCAAAGGACAAGCGGCGGGGCTCAGGTCCGCTGGAGAAGGCTGGGATCGCAGCCGTTCCCTGCCCATCTGTCCGCCCGCCCCACGCGCGCGAAGGAAACAAGCGCCGCGTACTCCCTGTCGCTCCATTACGTATTTTCCCGCCTTCAAGCTCGCACCATCTGCGCATGCGCCGACCCGCCCCTGGTGAGCTCCGCGCCGGCGCGTGCTTGTTGTGCGACTCGTGCTCCCAGCCCCGCCCCCTTTGAGAACTTGCGCGGCCAATGGGGCGGGGCCGACCGTTAAGCAGCAGTTTCGTGGTCCTGGGGCTGCGCGCGCAATAGGCGCTGCTGGATAACAGGAGGCTAAGCTCTGTGTGCCCGTGTGTGCCCCTGTGAGGCTCCAGGGTCACACGCAGCGCTCAGGTTATAGGGATCTCAGAGAGTCCTGTATTTATTCTGTACATCTAACTTCATCCACTCTGCCTTGGAAAATATTCTCAATAACAATTTTTTTTTTTTTTTTTTTTGAGACAAGGTCTTGGTCTGTCGCCCAGGCTGGAGTGCAGTGGTGCGATCATGGCTCACTGCAGCCTCGACCTCCCAGGTAGCTGGGACTACCAGTGTCATCCACCACGCTCTTTTATTTATTTATTTATTTTCAGACAGTCTCGCTCCGTCACCCAGGCTGCAGTACAGTGGAGCGATCTCGGCTCACTGCAAGCTCCGCCTCCCGGGTTCACGCCATTCTCCTGCCTCAGCCTCCTGAGTAGCTGGGACCACAGGTGCCCGCCACCCTGAGGCAGAATCGCTTGAATCTGGGAGGCAGAGGTTGCAGTAAGCTGAGATCATGCCACTGCACTCCAGCCTGGGTGACAGAGTGAGGCTCCGTCTCAAAAATAAATAAATAAACAAACACATATACACATAATTATATATATTTTTTCCTGTAGAAATGAGAATTCTCTGTGCTGAGCCCAGGCTGATCTCCAACTTCTGGGCTCAAGCCATCCTCCCATCTTGGTTTCCCAAAGTGCTGTCTCAAAAAAATAAGAAATTATCTGACCTACCCTATTGACTGTAGGTCATAAGACCTCCGTTTCAAAGAAGTTTCTGCCCCACACAAGGCCTACCTATGTAGATTTTTCTTGGTCTCTCTGAGCATGCATTCCTGAGATTCCAAGAAGAATCTAGACAAACAGGCCTTGCTGGCTTTCCCGACTCAACCTATTAGTATTAGACAACCCCCCCACCTTTTTTTTTGAGTCTTGCTCTGTTGTCCTGGCGACACTGGAGTGCAGTGGTGAGATCTCAACTCACTGCAACCTTGGCCTCCCGGGTTCAAGCGATTCTCAGCCAACCGAGTAGCTGGGATTACAGATGCACCATGCCCAGCTAATTTTTGTATTTTTAGTAGAGATGGGGTTTTTCCATGTTGCCCAGGCTGGTCTCAAACTCCTGGCCTCAAGTGATCCACCCGCCTCAGCCTCCCAAAGTGTTGGGATTACAAGCGTGAACCACAACACACCCTTTTTGTCCAATTAGATTTCTACCTGGGTGTTCAAACTTTGTTGAACCTAAGCATAAGACACTTTTCATTAATCAGGCATGGTGGCAGGCACGTATAATCCCAGCTATTTAGGAAGCTGAGGCAGGAGAATCCCTTGAGGCTGCAGTGAGCCAAGATCACCCGTACACTCCAGCCCAGTCAACAGAGCCAGACTCCATCTCTAAACAAGTTTCCCCTTATCTCTGGGTCTTCATTCTGAAGGCTTGTCAGGTAACACTATGATCAAATACATTCGTATTCCTTTTCTCTTATTAATCTGCCTTTTGTCAATAATTTTTAGTGAAACTTCAGAGAGCAATAAGGAAGCTTTCTCTTCATCCCTACACAGCCGAGGTTCAGATTTGATGGAAATGGCAACAGATTGCAGGGTACTTATGTTTATTTAGATACATAAATATGTATTTATTTAATGACAGGGTCTCACTGTGTTGCCCAGGCTGGAGTGCAGTGGTGTAATCACGGCTCATTGCAGCCTCGACCTCCCAGGCTAAACTGATCTACCTGTCTCTGGAGTACCTGGGATTATAGGCATGAGCCACCATGCTGAGCTAATTTTTGTTTTTTGGGGACAGGTCTCTCTCTGGCCTATGCTGGAGTGCAGTGGTGTGATCTTGGCTCTCTACAACCTCCACCTCCTGGGTTCAAGCGATTCTCCCACCTCAGCCTCCCAAGTAGCTGGGACTACAGGTGCCTGCCACCATGCCTAATTTTTTTTTTTTTTTTTTTTTTTTTTTGAGACGGAGTCTCGCTCTGTCACCCAGGCTGGAGTGCAGTGGCCAGATCTCAGCTCACTGCAAGCTCCGCCTCCCGGGTTTATGCCATTCTCCTGCCTCAGCCTCCCGAGTAGCTGGGACTACAGGCGCCTGCCACCTCGCCCGGCTAAGTTTTTGTATTTTTAGTAGAGACGGGGTTTCACCGTGTTAGCCAGGATGGTCTCGATCTCCTGACCTCGTGATCCGCCCGTCTCGGCCTCCCAAAGTGCTGGGATTACAGGCTTGAGCCACCGCACCCGGCGTTTTTTTTTTTTTTTTTTGAAACAAGAGTCTTGTTGTGTCACCCAGGCTGTAGTGCAGTGGCACAATCTTGGCTCACTGCAACCTCTGCCTCTTGGTTCAAGTGATTCTCGTGCTTCAGCCTCCAGAGTAGCTGGAACTACAGGCGCTCGCCACCATGCCCAGCTGATTTTTTTTTTTTTTTTGTATTTTTAGTAGAGATGGGTTTTCACTGTGTTGGCCAGGCTGGTCTTGAACTCCTGACCTCAAGTGATCTGCCTGCCTTGGCTTCCCGAAGTGTTGGGATTACAGGCGTGAGCCACCATGCCTGGCCTAATTTTTTTATTTTTAGTAGAGATGTGGTTTCACCTCTTTGGCCAGGCTGTTCCTGAACTTCTGACCTCAAGTGACCCACCCACCTCAGTCTCCCAAAAGTTCTGGGATTACAGAAGTGAGGCACTATGCCTGGTCTAGTACCCAGATTTTTGACCATCAAGTGGCACACTGAGCTAGGGGGACCCAACAAGACATGTCACCCCTAAGGAAAGCCACCAGATGGGGGCAACTGCCCACTTTATTAGACAGTAGGTGGCCCACAGGTCTCCTCAAGGCCCACCCTCACAGTGGACACACCACACAGGACAACAGAAGGAACCTGCTACCTGGTCCTCTGTCCCTGGGATTCTGGTTCTGGGACAGGTGGGAAAGAGGAAGGTGGGGGCTGGCCTCACAGAGGCCTCATAAATACAAGGTCACTGGCCAGGGATGCAAAGGAGTGCAGCAGCAGGGACTCAGGGAGGATGAGCTGTCCTAGACTGGCCCATGTCACGCAGCCTCCTGTGTGGGAGGGGGCCTCGGCTCAGCATCCAGGCGGCACAGGGGACTGTCGTACACCATCTGCAGGTTTACCTTGTGGCCCACCAGGTCCCGGATGTTGTTGATGCCATATTTGATCATCGTTGGGCTTGTAAGAAAGGGAACAGAGTTTACCATGAGGTCAGCACATGCACTCTTTGGCTTAGGATGGCTCCCATCTTCCTCAGAGGAAAAGTTCAAGTTCTCCCCATGACCCATAGGGCCCTGCGCCAACTGCTCTATCACCTCTCACCCTCTGCCTTCAGCCACACCAGCCTACTCGTGCTTCTCCTAATACAAAAGGCACATTCCCACTTCTGGGCCTTTGAACTGTGACCACTACCTAGAACACCCTTCCCCAGATACTCTCACAGTTTACCCCTTTATCTACCTCCAGATTTTGCTAAGATGGCACTTCTTCCTCCATGATGCCTTCACTGACCACGTAGTTGCCTTAGCCCTCCCTATACCACTTACTGCCCTGGTACACACTTGTGTCTTTATTTGCTGAGTGCATTTGTTTTTTGAGACATAGTCTCACTCTATAACCTAGGGTGGAGTGCGGTAGCACAATCTCAGCTCACTGCAACCTCCACCTCCCAGGTTCAAGTGATTCTCATACCTAGGCCTCATGAGTACCTAGGACTAGGACTACAGACACACGCAACAGTGCCCGGCTAATTTTTGTAGTTTTAGTAGAGACGGGAGATAGAGTCACACTCTGTTGCCCAGGCTAGAATAGAGTGCAGTGGCATGATCTTGGCTCACTGCAGCCTCTGCCTCCTGGGTTCAAACAATTCTCCTGCCTCAGCCTCCCAAGTAGCTGGGATTACAGGCACCTGCCAACACACCTGGCTAATTTTTATATTTTTATTAGAGACGAGGTTTTGCCATGTTGGTCAGGCTGGCCTCAAACTCCTGACCTCAGGTATACACCTGCCTCAGCCACCCACAGTGCTGGGATTATATGCATGTGCCACCACGCCTGGCCTGTTTTTATTCTTTGTAGAGACGGAGACTTGCTCTATTGCCCAGGTTGACCTCAAACTCCTGGCTCAGACAATCCTCCTGCCTTGGCCTCCCACAGCACTGGGAGCTACCACACCTGGCCTGATATGCTTGTTGGTCTTGCTAGTTATCATCCTTCTCGCTCCACTGGGACCCCAGGTTCAAAGGCAGGGACATGAGCTGTCATGTTCACAGCACGGGGCCGGGTGTTCAGTTTGTGCTTACTATGAAAGTTTTGTCCATTGGATGAATGAATGGGTGGTGCTGAAACCACGCAGGCCCCTATGCCTGGAGAGTTGTTTGAGGCAGCTGGACACCCAGAGTTTCCACCTGGGCACTTACCGCTCCAGGGAGAGGCCCCAGGCAATGACCGACACATTCTCGGGAAGCCCCATGGGCAGCAGCATCTCTGGACGGAAGACCCCCGAGTTTCCGACCTCCACCCACTTCTTCAGGCCTGTAGGGGCAGGACAGAGAAGACAGGGGCAGCGCGTGTTGAGTTTCTGGGCACTGCTGCTACAGGTTCTGAGTCTGGTGGTGAGCTTGGGAGGTGGGGTACAGGTGTGGCGGTGGGGTACAGGTGTGGCAGTGGGGGGACCCAGGCTGAACCATGGTAGCCTGAGACCTCCCTCCCACCCCAGTACGAGGGCCCACCCTGACCTTGGTGGTAGCTGAACACCTCCATGCTGGGCTCTGTGTATGGGTTGTAGGCTGGCTTGAAGCGGAGTTGCGTGATACCTGCAGGGAGTAGGGGCGGGCAGGAGAGCAGGGGTTTGGAGGATAATGCTGGTGATCAACACACCCGCCTGCTGCCGCACCACCGCTGCCCACCCCTGCCCCCCTGCTCACCCAGCTTGGTGAAGAACTCCCGCAGAACGCCCATGAGGTGGCCCAGGGTGAGGCCGTGATCCGCCACCACACCCTCGATCTGGTGGAACTCAGCCAGGTGCGTGGCGTCCAGGGTCTCATTCCGGAATACGCGGTCAATGGAGAAGTACTTGACCGGCGTGAAGGGCTTCTAGGGGTGACAACCGAGCCAGGCCCAAGTATGGGTCAGAAGGTCCCTTTGACAGCACCCTCTCCCCACTCTGGCCCCCACCTGGGCCAACCGCACCTTTTGGGCAAGGCGATAGAGTGCACGGGCGCTGGCTGATGTGGTGTGGGTACGAAGTAGGTTTTTCCGGGCCTCATCCAGCTTCCAGGTATACTTGTACCTTCAGGAGGGAAGGTGGGAAGTCCATGCAATGGCCCAGGGGTCCCCAGCTTCCTTCCCTTCCATACCAGGTGAGTCCTGCCTCACCCCTGTGAGCCGTAGCCGCCCTGAGAGTGGGTCCGCTTGACCCGCTGGACGTAGTCCATTGGGAGCTGCAGGGCCTCAGCTGGATCTGGGCAGGACAGAGCAACATCAGGTCAGTCAACGAGCATTTCCCTTTCTTTTTTTTTTTTCAGACAGGGTCTCACTTTGTTGCCCAGGCTGGAGTGCAGTGGTGCAATCTGGGCTTACTGCAACCTCTGCCTCCCAGGTTCAAGCGATTCTCGTGCCTCAGTTTTCTCATTTGTGTGTATTTTTTTCTTTTCTTTTTTTTTTTTTTGAGACGGAGTCTTGTTCGATCACCTCAGCTAAAGTGCAATGGCTCAATCTTGGCTCACTGCAACCTCCCAAGTAGCTGGTATTACAGGTGCCCGCCACCACACCTGGGTAACTTTTGTATTTTTAGTAGAGGTGGGGTTTCCCCATGTTGGTCAGGGTGGTCTCGAACTGCTGACCTCAGGTGATCCACCCGCCTCAGCCTTCCAGAGTATTGGGATTATAGGCGAGAGCCACTGCACCTGGGCTTTATTTATGTACATATGTATGTATGCATTTATTTATTTTGAGGTGCAGTCTTGCTCCACCTCCCGGGTTCACGCCATTCTCCTGCCTCAGCCTCCTGAGTAGCTAGGGCTACAGGCGCCCACCACCACACCCGGCTAATTGTTTGTATTTTTATAGTAGAGACGGGGTTTCATCATGTTAGCCAGGATGGTCTTGATCTCCTGACCTTATGATCCGCCCGCCTCGGCCTCCCAAAGTGCTAGGATTACAGGCGTGAGCCACCACGCCTGGCCCTAACATGGAATCTTGCGCCACTGCCCAGGCTGGAGTGCAGTGGCACACTCTCGGCTCACTGCAACCTCCTCCTCCCAGGTTCAAGCAATTCTCCTGCCTCAGCCTCCCAAGTAGCTGGGATTACAGAAGTGTGCCACCACACCCAGCTAATTTTTTATATTTGGTAGACATGGGGTTTTACCATGTTGGCCAGGCTGGTCTCAAACTCCTGACTTGAAGTGATCTGCCTGCCTGGGCCTCCCAAAGTGCTAGGATTATGCCACTGCGCCCGGCCTTTTGTTTTCTTTTTTTTAAGGTATATAGTCTTGCTCTGTTGCTTGGCCTGCAGTGCAGTGATGCAATCATAGCTCACTGCAGCCTCAAACTCCCAGGCTCAAGCAATCCTTCACCTTAGCCTCCTGAGTAGCTACAACTACAGGCATGCACCACCATGCCCAGCTAATTTTTTTTGTAAGATGGGGTCTTTCTATGTTGCTCAGGCTGATCTCAAACTCCTGGGCTCAAGCAATCCTCCTCCCTTAGCCTCCCGAACAGTGGGATTATACCCACTGAGCCTGGCCAAGTTTCCTTCTTTGTAAAAAGGGGTAATAGTAGTGCTTCCAGTAGTTGGCAGGAAGATTAGAATAGTGGCTAGCATGTGATGAGTGCTTAGTAAGTTTTGGGTGCTATGACAATGATGACAAGAATGATGTTGCTCCTCCTGGCCAGGTAAGTCGGCACCCAATGACCTCAACTGCCCTCTTGGTCAGGAAGGCCACCCCATTGTGGGAAGTCATTCCATTCCGGACAGTGCTAAGGGCAATGAAAGAAAGAAATGTGACAGAAGAATAAACACTAGGGGTGAAGGGCTTCTGTAGAACTGGGGGTGAGCCTGGGAGTGTTAGGCTGGCCTGTCTCTGGTGACACGTGAGCAGAGGTTTGAGGCTGCAGCCTGCCTTGAAGATCTGGGAGAAAACAGCTCTCAGCTAAAGACAGAATGTCAGCAAAGGCCCTGAGGTGTGCACAGCCTGGAATGCTCAAAGAAGACATGCAGGCAGGCAGGGTGTAGGGGCTCACACCTGTAATCCCAGCACTTTGGGAGGCTGAGGCAAGAGGACTGTTTGAGCTCAGGAGTTCGAGACCAGCCTGGGCAACATAGAACAAGACAAAACAATACAAAAATACACTAATTTTTAGCTAGGCGTGGTCGCTTATGCCTGTAATCCTAGCACTTTGGGAGGCCGAGGCAGGAGGAATACTTGAGGTCAAGAGTTCAAGACCAGCCTGGCCAACATGGCGAAACCCTGTCTCTACTAAAAACACAAAAATTAGCCGAGCATGGTGGCGGGTGCCTGTAATCCCAGCTACTCAGGAGGCTGAGGCAGGAGAATCGCTTGAACGTGGGAGGTGGAAATTGCAATGAGCTGAGATCGTGCCACTGCACTCTAGCTTCAGCGACAGAATGAGACTCTGTCTGAAAAAAACAGCCAGGTGCAGTGGCTCACGCTTGTAATCCCAGCACTTTGGGAGGCTGAGGCAGGCCGGAGCTTGAGACCAGCCTGGCCAACATGGCGAAACTCCATCTCTACTAAAAATACAAAAATTAGCCGGGCATGGTGGTACGAGCCTGTAATCCCAGCTACTCGGGAGGCTGAGGCAGGAGAATTGCTTGAACCCGGGAGGCAGTTTGCAGTGAGCCAAGATCGTGCCACTGCACTCCAGCTTGGGCGACAGAGTAAGACCCTGTCTCAAAAAAAAAAAAAAGACTGGAGGTGATATGAGAACAGAGCTTGACACATTCAACAAGGATGGACTTTAATTAATTTTTTTAGAGGTAGACTCTTCCCTAGATTGCCTGAGCTGGATTTGAACTCCTGGGCTCAAGCAATCCTCCTGCCTTGGCCTCCCAAATAGCTGCACTACAGGTGCACACCACCATGCCCAGTTCTAGACCTAATTTGATAAAATGGGATGCCCATCCTGTAAAGGCTCTACCCTGGCGCCTGGTGTCTCTCATGTCTCAGGGAGGCCCTAGGGGCTGACCCACCTCGAAGGAAGAAGGTATCATGCTGGTCACGGGCTGGGTGCTGCTGGGGCTGGAAGAGGGCGTCAAAGTTCCAGAAGGAGCTCTCAATGAAGTTATCGGTCGGCATCTCGGTGAACCTGGTGGGAGACGCGGCCTGACTGCCCTGCCTGTACCCAGCAGCAGCACCAGGCCCTGCCCCCAGCCCTGTGCTCACCCCATCTCCAGGAAGATCTGTCGGAACTGGGAGCGGACCTTGAGCAGGGGGTGAAGGTGACCGCTGTCGGGGAGGACACCGTGGGCCAAGAAGTTGTAGGGCTTGAAGGGCCGGTCCCGCCAAGAGCCACTGGGGGAGGATGCAAGGGCCTGGTAAGGGCTGCCCGTCCCCGCCCCCTGCCCCAGCTCCCATCCGCCCTGACCCTGGGGTTGACCCCTACCTAGAGATCATCTCTGGGCTCAGTTCTGTCTCTTGCTTGGAGATGCTGGTACTAAAGGCACTGCCTTTGCTCACCCAGTAGGTCTTCAGGGTCCTGTGGCCAGGGGAACAAAGGAGATGCCACTGCTATCTCCTCTTAGAGGACTTCCTTGATCTCCCGCCTGATGAGGATCCCCACGCTACCTACCAAGTCACTCTGCTTTATTTCCATCCTGACATTCATCACTACCTGAAATCCCCCTATGTGGCCATGTCCTATCTCCCGTATGCACTTACTTATTCATTCAAAAAACGCTTATTGAGAACCTAATGTGTGCCAGAGTCTGTTCAAGGTGCTAAGTACACGACTGAGTGATGAAATTAGGGAAAGTCTAGCAGATTTATTCTGTGCCAGGCTCTGTTCTGCGAAAGTCTCCCCGCAAGCCCCTGAAAGAGGGCAGTTTTTTTGGTTTTCTCCTTTTCCTTTTTTTTTTTTTTTTTGAGATGGAGTCTCGCTCTGTCGCCCAGGCTGGAGTGCAGTGGCCGGATATCAGCTCACTGCAAGCTCCGCCTCCCGGGTTTACGCCATTCTCCTGCCTCAGCCTCCCAAGTAGCTGGGACTACAGGCGCCCACCACCTCGCCTGGCTAGTTTTTTGTATTTTTTAGTAGAGATGGGGTTTCACCGTGTTAGCCAGAATGGTCTTGATCTCCTGACCTCGTGATCCGCCCGTCTCGGCCTCCCAAAGTGCTGGGATTACAGGCTTGAGCCACAGCGCCCAGCCCCTTTTCCTTTTTTGAGACGGAGTTTCACTCTTGTGTACTTCAATTATGCATCCCAGCTCTAGTCTCTTCTCTCTGCCACTCTGTGTCTGCTCAAAGGGGACATTTGTTCTGTGAGAGGACAGCCCCTAGACCATCTAGGTTCCAGGAGCCTGTCCAGCGTGTGTTCATTAAACTTTAGACCACACTAAGGACAGTGAAAGAAATGAACAAGCACCAAAGATGAAGACTAGGGGTGATGGGCTTCATGGAACTCAAGAGGAGAGGAGGGGTGGCAGGGTGGCCTCTTTAAGCGGACGCAGGAGAGAGACTTGATGAGGAGCCAACTTTAAAGATCAGAGGGAAAACAGTTCTCAGCAGAAGGGTCCTCATGGACAAAGACCCCGAGGCACATACACTTGACAACTATGGCATTAAGCGAGCTGGGAGGAAACTGGCCACACCTGTGCCTGGTGTGGGCAAGGTGTCTGTCTCCCTCCCACCATGCCTCCACCATGCCATGCAGGTGGTGGGGGCCTGAGCCTGCAGGGGGCACCCACTCACACTTCAGCCAACAGCTTCCTCTTCCTCAGCTCGCTCCTCTCCTTCTCCCCCAGCTTCTCAGCCTGTCCCCCCTGGACCAGTTGGAGCCGCCGCTGCACCTCGTCCTCCATGCTGTCCACCTGCCGGGATAAGGGGTGTGAGGGCCAGGGGCCCACGTGCCTGTCCACCTGCCCCCTGGCCAGCCCGCAGGAACGCACCACTCGGAACACCCGGGGCCCGTCAGCTGCACTCTTGTCTACCCGGATCCACTTGTTGGACATGGCCTTGCTGAAGCCCACTTTGCCACTGGGCAGTCGCTGGAAAAGAGAGGCTGCAGTGAGTGGGGCACCAGGGCCACCTTCACCCCATCACTCACTCCCCTTTCACCCCACAGCTCCTACCATAAGCTCGCTCTGGGCCAGGCCCTCCGGGGGGATGCTTCGAAACACACGGGCCTCATGGCTGCCCTCCCGGGCAATCTCCTCACCCTCCGCAGTAAGCTCCCAGCGCTTGGTGGACCGCAGTTCAGCCTCGATGACCTAGAGAGAAATGGCGGGGGGTGGGGGATCCAGGCAGGGGTGAGGCTCAGAGTCAGGCACCCCCTTTCGGCAGCACTGGGTCCCAGGTTCAAAGCATAGCCCTTGAAGCTGGCTTCATATCCCAGCTATGCAACTTTACAGTCAAGTGGTCTCAAGGGAAAGACCTTGTTGTGTCTCCATTTCCCTTATGTAACACAGGGGTAATAATAATGGTAGTTTACACCTCCCTGGGTAAAGTATACCACTAAGGATGCTACCTGGCGGAGGACAAATTCTTACTGTCAGTTTTGAACCTGTGACAGATTTTAAGGTGAAAAATTAGGTGAACTGATTCACCTTCACATTTTTTTCTTTGTTTTTGTTTTCACTGAGAGGGGGCCTAACCCTGTTACTAGGCTGGGGTACAGTTGTGTGATCATAGCTCACTATAGCCTTGAACTCTTGGACTCAAGTGATCCTTCCGCCTCAGCCTCCTGAGTAGCTGGGACTACAGGCACGTGCCACCACACCTGGTTAATTTTTAAATTACCCTTCTTTTTTTTTTTTTTTTTGAGATGGAGTCTCGCTTTGTCGCCCAGGCTGGAATGCAGTGACGCGATCTCGGCTCACTGCAAACTCAGCCTCCCAGGTTCAAACAGTTATCTGCCTCAGCCTCCCAAGTAGCTGGGATTGCAGGTGTGTGCCACCATGCTCTGCTAATTTTTGTATTTTCAGTAGAGATGGGGTTTTGCCATGTTGGCCAGGCTGATCTCAAATTCCTGACCTCGTAATCGGCCAGCTTGGCCTCCCAAAGTGTTGGGATTACAGGCGTGAGCCATTGCACCCAGCCCTTTAAATTACTTTTTTTTTTTTTTTTTGAGACGGAGTCTTGCTCTGTCGCCCAGGCTGGAGTGCAATGGCTGGATCTCAGCTCACTGCAAGCTCCGCCTCTCGGGTTCACGCCATTCTCCTGCCTCAGCCTCCCGAGTAGCTGGGACTACAGGCGACCACCACCTCGCCCGGCTAGTTTTTTGTATTTTTTAGTAGAGACGGGGTTTCACCGTGTTAGCCAGGATGGTCTCGATCTTCTGACCTCGTGATCCGCCCATCTCGGCCTCCCAAAGTGCTGGGATTACAGGCTTGAGCCACCGCGCCCGGCCCCTTTAAATTACTTTTTAAAGACAGGGTGTTGTTATGTTGTCCAGGCTGGTCTCAAACTCCTAGTCGCAAGTGATTCTCCTTTCTCAGCCTCCCAAAGTGCTGGCATTACGGGCATGAGCCACCACGCCCAACCTGTCTCCATGTTTAAATGTTCACATGTCAGTGCCCAGAATGTCAGACAAGGGCCCTGGAGGTACACATTACAAACAAAAACTGAGGTTCCAGGTCCAGAGTCACGAAGAAAAGGACAAAAAGGATAAATAGAGTGCACAGGACCTGGCTCCCACTTCGTTCTAATCCTACCTCTGCCCTTCATTTCCTGTGTGACCTCGGGAAAGTTGCTTAACCTCTGAGCAACTCTTCTCATCCATAAGAGAAAGGTGTGATGGGTTCTACCTCAGATGATTTTAAGGAGTAGCTAAATTAATACTCAGAAAAAATATATAGTGCCTACCATGTGACAACTGCTGCATAATTTTTTTTTTTTTTTGAGATGGAGTCTCGCTCTGTCGCCCAGGCTGGAGTGCAGTGGTGCAATCTTGGCTCACTGCAACCTCCACCTCCCAGGTTCAAACAATTATCTGCCTCAGCCTCCCAAGTAGCTGGGATTACAGGCGCCCACCACCACGCCTGGCTAAATTTTTTGTATTTTTAGCAGAGACGGTGTTTCACCATCTTGGCCAGGCTGGTCTTGAACTCCTGAACTCATGATCCACCCGCCTCGGCCTCCCAAAGTGCTGGGATTACAGGCGTCAGCCACTGCACCCGGCATAAATTCTAACTACTATAATTATTTTTATGGCTATTACTGTCATTAGATTTAACCTTACCTCCTTATATTATTTAACTCTCTGTGACGTATACAAATGTCAAATCATATTGATCAAAGCACTGTCACCCAACAGAACACAGCTGCCTCTGCATTGAGGACTATGGGCTCTGCAGCCTGAGTGCCTAATTTCAAATCTGGGTTCATCGGCCTCTTCTATTCACACTGATTATGTTACTGACCATCAGTTGTCACATCTGCAAAATGGGAATAACATGGCCATCAGCCAGGATTATGGAATGAATTGGACAAACAAGCTGAGACCAAAGTGGGGCGCAGAACGTGAGCTCTAAGGATAAACAGCCCAGATCCTGGCCTCATGGATCTAGCCTTCTGGGTGGCCCACGGGCCCCTCAGCATCCTCCTCCTGTGACTCTGTCACTGTCTACTTGCCCAAGTCAGAAGGCTGGACTTCATCGGTGTGCCCCCTGCCTTGTCCTGAATCCCATGCCTTCCCCACCTCCCCCAAGCTGCCTTCCCATAGCCAGACATCATGCCATCCAGCTTGGGGAAGTGCCAGCTTCTGCTTTCATCCCTTCACCTCCTGTCCTGTCCCTGCCAGTTATTCCCAAAGGTGATGTGGATAGCACACTCATCTGACCGGGCTCTAGCTCCTGCTATCGCTCCCCAGTTCCCTCGTGAGGTAAAGACCTAAGAGGCCTTGCAATTACAGCTATGCTGGTCTCCCTCGCCGCCTGCCATCCCCGAATATCCCGGCCACTGATCTCTAAAGTGGTATCACTTTCCTCTACAGAGAACCGACTCAGCCGTCACCTGCACCAGGCCGCTCTCCCTGACCCCCAAGCCTGGGTCAGCTGTCACAGCTGGGTCCCCTGTGTTCCCCCCATCACTCTAGTTCTTGAAGCACCTTCCTATAAGGTCGCAACCTGCGTGAGGGCAGCAACCGCGTCCTCCTCGTCCATTATCGTTCCCCCTACCCACGCTGACCGCGCCTCAATAAACATTTATTGCATGAGGAACATCTGGGCCCTCGCTCGTCCCACTTCCCGTCCGCGCATCCCGGGGTGGACACATATACAGGTACCCCAAACTAGGCCTGAGGGAATTTGGTCTGGATGTAGAGCCCTCCTGGCAAGGGGACCGTAGGTGCAAGGGCAAGGCGGCCCGGCATCACGGGCCCGGCTCACCTCGCCCAGTGCCTGAAGGCTCTTCACGGCGCCCACCACCGCTTGGTGCTCCATGCCCAGCTCAGCCGCCAGCTCGGCGCTGTCCAGGCCGCCATCGGACGCCTCCAGCCGCCGGAGCAGCAGTTCCGCCACCGGACCATCCGCCATGGCTGCTTCCAGTGTGCTCAGCGTGTCCTGGCCGGGGCCTGAGCCACCGGAACCGGAATCCGGGCTGTGCATCGCCATCTTGAATGTGTCTAACCGCAGAGCAGGGCTCAATGTGTCGTCATCTTGAGTGTGGCGACGGAGCCTCAGAAGGTGCACGGCACTCAGTTCCCACGTCCACCCTGGCTCCATCAGTGGCGTCTGGTTGACCAGAGAGGAAAATCGATTATCTCAAGGTCAGAAGCACCGCCCTGTTTTGAGCTTTATCTAGCCTCACTTCGAGCGGGCTGTGTGACCTTGGACTTAACCCTCTCTGGGTTACAGAAATCTCTGCCCTTCTGGTATTCTCTCTTGCCCTACGAGAGGCGGTGGGTGGTGGGCTCCAGAGATGGTCATTTTGTTTTTTTTTTTTTTTTTTTTTTTTTTTTTTTTTTTTTGAGACGGAGTCTTGCTCTGTCACCCAGGCTGGAGTGCAGTGGCCGGATCTCAGCTCACTGCAAGCTCCGCCTCCCGGGTTTGCGCCATTCTCCTGCCTCAGCCTCCCGAGTAGCTGGGACTACAGGCGCCCGCCACCTCACCCGGCTAGTTTTTTTGTATTTTTTAGTAGAGACGGGGTTTCACTGTGTTAGCCAGGATGGTCTCGATCTCCTGATCTCGTGATCCGCCCGTCTCGGCCTCCCAAAGTGCTGGGATTACAGGCTTGAGCCACCGCGCCCGGCCGAGATGGTCATTTTGGCGATGTCAGCTACTTTTAAAATTTCAAAGGAAGGCTGGGTAGGTACCATCCCTTTTTATAGAGGGGAAAAGGATTCATCTAGTAAGTCAAGGTGGCACCTAACCTGTGTGGACTACCTCCTATGTGGTAGTACTTAGCCCAGAACTAAGTACTTCACGTGTAGAATTTCATTTCTCCCCAAAACTTTATGATGTAGATACTGATATAACCGCATTACACAGATGAGAAAACTGAGGCTCAGAAGGTGGTATGACTTGCCCAAGGTTCTACAGAGAGTTGGTGGAAATTAAGCCATAAATTATAAACCTTCCAGATCCCCCACCCCTGTGCGCTGAGAGCAACGTCGGTGCAAATACTTCATGGCCTAGATTAGCACTGTCCTATAGAAATATAGTGCAAAACATCTTTCTGGTTTTTTTTGGGTTTTTTTGTTTTGTTTTGTTTTGTTTTGTTTTGAGACGGAGTCTCCCTCTGTCACCTGGGCTGGAGTGCAGTGGCCGGATCTCAGCTCACTGCAAGCTCCGCCTCCCGGGTTCACGCCATTCTCCTGCCTCAGCCTCCCGAGCAGCTGGGACTACAGGCGCCCGCCACCTCGCCCGGCTAGTTTTTTGTATTTTTTTAGTAGAGACGGGGTTTCAGCGTGTTAGCCAGGATGGTCTCGATCTCCTGACCTCGTGATCCGCCCGTCTCGGCCTCCCAAAGTGCTGGGATTACAGGCTTGAGCCACCGTGCCCGGCCAACATCTTTCTTTTTTGAGACAGGGTCTTGCTCTGTCACCTATGCTGGAGTGCAGTGGCGCAATTATGGCTTACTGCAGCTTTGACTTCCCAGGCTCTAATGATCCTCCAACCTTAGGCTCCTGAGTAGCTGGAACTACAGGTGCGTGTCACTACACCCAGCTTTTTCTTTTTTGTCTTTTTTTTTTTTTTGTAAAGATGGGTTTTTGCCATGTTGTCCAGGCTGGTCTCAAACTCCTAGGCTCAGGTTATCCTCCTGCATCGGTCTCCCAAAGTGCTGGCATTACAGGCATGACCCACCGTGCCCAGCCAGCCAGACCCTGACTTTTTTTTTTTTTTTTTTTTTTTTGAGACTGAGTCTGGCTCTGTCGCCCAGGCTGGAGTGCAGTGGCCGGATCTCAGCTCACTGCAAGCTCCGCCTCCCGGGTTTACGCCATTCTCCTGCCTCAGCCTCCCGAGTAGCTGGGACCACAGGCGCCCGCCACCTCGCCCGGCTAGTTTTTTGTATTTTTTAGTAGAGACGGGGTTTCACCGTGTTAGCCAGGATGGTCTCGATCTCCTGACCTTGTGATCCGCCCGTCTCAGCCTCCCAAAGTGCTGGGATTACAGGCTTGAGCCACCGTGCCCGGCTAGACCCTGACTCTTAAGAAAAAAAAAAAAAGATGACTAATAAAATATTTTGCACTCGGCTGGGCGCGGTGGCTCACACCTGTAATCCCAGCACTTTGGGAGCCCGAGGCGGGCAGATCACCTGAGGTTGGGAGTTCGAGACCAGCCTGACTAACATGGAGAAACCCTATCTCTACTAAAAATACAAAATTAGCAGGGCATGGTGGTGCATGCCTGTAATCTCAGCTACTTGGGAGGCTTAAGTAGGAGAATCGCTTGAACTTGGGAGGCAGAGGTTGCAGTGAGCCGAGATCATGTCATTGCACTCCAGCCTGGACAACAAGGCGAAACTCCGTCTCAAAAAAAAAAAAAAAGCACTTTTTTTTCCATACTAAATCTTCAAAATCTGATGTGTATTTTATACGTACAACACATCTCAGTTCAGACCAACCACGTTTCAAATGGTCAGTAATCACATGTGGGCAGTGGTGATTTATGTCAGCACAGGTAGATTGGAATCCTAGATCTGCAGGCCAGGTGCAGTGGCTCATGCCTGTAATCCCAGCACTTTGGGAGGCTGAGGTGGACGAATCACCTGGGTCAGGAGTTCAAGACCAGCTTGGCCAAGATGGCGAAACCCCATCTCCTCTAAAAATACAAAAATTAGCCAGGTGCGGTGGGGATGCCTGTAATCCCAGCCACTCAGGAAGCTGAGGCAGGAGAATCACTTGAGCCTGGGAGGCGGAGCTTGTAGTGAGCGGAGATTGCCCCACTGCACTCCAGCCTGGGTGACAGAGCAAGGCTCTGTCTCAAAAAAAAAAAAAAAAAAAAAAAAAAAGAATTCTAGGTCTGCCATTTATGTCATTCAACCAGAAGGCTTAATCTTTCTGTGCCTCAGTTTCTTGCCCACATGGAGATGATTGGAGCCCAGGTTATTGTGAGAATTTAATGCCCACACATATTCACACTGCTTACTAAATTGAGTGTGGTCCACGTTCGAATACTTTTATAAGCAGAACACATTTATTCCTTTTACATCACAATTATTATTTGAGTCTGCAAAATGGGATGACTCATATCCCCCAGTCCTGACCCTATATGAGGTTCTGTATTCAGGATACATTTCTCAAAGTCCCTTCTCTCCTCCCATTTTTTGTTGATTATTTATTTATTTATTTAGAGAGTGGGTCTCACTTTGTTGCCCAGGCTGTAGTGCAGTGGCATGATCTTGGCTGACTGCAGCCTCCACCTCCTGGGCTCAAGTGATCCTCTCACCTCAGCCTCCCAAGTAGCTGGGACTACAGGTGTGTGCCACCAGTCCAGACTAATTTTTTTTTATATATATATGTGTATATATATATGCCAGTTACATATATATGTGCCAGGTGTGTGTGTATATATATATAACTATATATATAACTATATATAAATATAGTCAAGTTAATTGTTATATATATCATAATACATGATATATAATATATGTGACATACATATCATATCTCATATACAATTTATGTATCTCATATATTTGACATATATATATAATGTGTATATATTTTTTTTGTAAGAACAAGGTTCCACCATGTTGCCCAGGCTGGTCTTGAACTGCTGGGCTAAAACAATCTGCCTGCCTCAGTTTCCCAATGTGCTAGGATTACAAGTGTGAACGACCGTGTCCAGCCTATTTTTATTTATTTTTGAGACAGGGTCTTGCTCTGTCACCCAGGTTAGAGTGTGCAGTGGCAAGAACACCGCTCACAGCAGCGTCAACCTCCTGGTCTCAAGTGATCCTCCTGCCTCAGCCTTCTGAGTAGCTGGGAACACAGGCGGGCGCCACCATGCCTGGCAATTTAAAAAACTTTTTTTCGCTGGGTGCGGTGGCTCACGCCTGTAATCCCAGCACTTTGGGAGGCTGAGGCGGGTGGATCACGAGGTCAGGAGATCGAGACCATCCTGGCTAACATGGTGAAACCCTGTCTCTACTAAAAATACAAAAGCAAAATTAGCTGGGCGTGGTGGCAGGTGTCTGTAGTCCCAACTACTCAGGAGGCTGAGGCAGGAGAATGGTGTGAACCCGGGAGGCGGAGCTTGTAGTGAGCCGAGATCGAGATCACGCCACTGCACTCCAGTCTAGGTGACAGAGCAAGATTCCGTCTCAAAAAAAAAAAAAAAAATTTTTTTTAGTAAAGATGGCATCCTGCTATGTTGCCCAGGCTGGTCTTGAACTCCTGGCCTCAAGTGATCCTCCCATCTTGGCCTGCCAAACTGTTGGGATTATAGGCATGAGTCACTGTGCCCAGCCTGTTTTTAGTTAATTTCTACAAGTCCTTCCTTCCTCTCTTCTGTCATGCAGCAAGTAGTTTTTAATCCTGTTCTGTGCCAGATGCTGCAGGTGACACTGGAGGATGCAAAGTGAACAAAACAGGCAGTGTCTAATCTCAGGTAGGAAGTGCCAAGCCCACAGGTGCCTGACACAGGAACAGGAGGAAGGGTCAGCCAGAGGCCTGGGATGGTCCTCGGGATCCTCATTGAGGGGACCAGACTAGGCAATACTGAATACTACCTAGAGGAAGGGGTAGAACCCCAACTTCCCAATTCATTCTCCCCCTTCTTTTTTTTCGAGATGGAGTCTTGCTCTATCACCTGGGCTGGTGGCCTGGAGTGGTGTGATCTCGGCTCACTGCAATCTCTGGCTCCCAGGTTTCAAGTGATTCTCCCACCTCAGCCTCCTGAGTACTGGGATTACAGGCACCCACCACCACGCCCAGCTAATTTTTTTTTTTTTTTTAGTGGAGACGAGTTTTCGCCTTGTTGGCCAGGCTGCTCTCGAACTCATGACCTCAAATGATCCGCCTGCCTCGGCCTCCCCAAGTGCTGGGTTTACAGGCGTGAGCCACCGCGCCCGGCCACCATTTCTTTTTCTTTTCTTAACCAAAGACCCTTGCCAAGTCATTCCCCCACTCCACTTTGTTTTCCTTTTCATTTTTTCCTTCCTCCCTTTTCTGAGTCACAACCATTAGCCAGGAAGCACCCCCTCCTCACCCTCTTTCCTGGATCCCCCTCATTCCCTCCTTCCACAGTCCACTCCCGTGTTCCCAGGTCCAGGGCTTATTTGCCCAGAGTTTGGAAAACCCCCAGATCTCCTTTCTACAGCTTGGGGGCAGGGTACTGGTGCCAGTCACGTGCCTCTGGCTTCAGAAGACTCCAGACTGGGGTGGGGTGGGGGGGTCCTGCCCATCTCCCTAGCACCTTATCTTCGCTACCATCTGTGTCTTTTTTCCCTCCCCAAACGGAACCCCCTGCCCTCTCGCCTATAGCCGTTTAATTGCAAAAGCCAGGCCGTTTGTGGGAGACCACAGACAGCGACCTCCTTCATTTACCGGTTGAGACGAGAGTAAAGGGGCTGCTGCAATCTGGGTAATAACCCTATCCCCACCCCAGGAGTCACAGTCACATCGTTAAGTCTTCCTCCCCTCTTGTCCCAGGCCAGCTTTAAAAACGTTAACAGCATTTCTGCTGGGTAGCACCTGGCCAGGGTCACCCCCTCTGTCTGCTCAGGAACGTCTGTCACTTCAGAGAGGTTAAGTGACTTGCCCCAGTCACACAGCAGCAGTCTGATAGGCTGCCAGGGCCCTAGGGGCAGAATGAGGAGAGGGCTGGCATTCTTCCCACTGGCCCGCGTGGCTGTAGCACCGGGGTGCAGCGTAGCCCCAGGGCCCCAACCCATGAGCTCTCTCCTATCCTGGGCGGGGGTAGGGGAGCAGCAGTGGGGTGCTGGTTCCCAAATGCAAGATAAGAACTGGCTAGGAAAGCCTTGCCCAGCCCCTCCACCTAGAGGGAACGGGAGGAAGAGAAGCTGAGGCGGGGTCCCGATCCCGCGTGGAAACACCTGCGCTCCCGCGGGTTCTTTAAACGCCCAGATGGGGAACGACGCGCACGGGCAAGGGCGGTCTTAGGTTCAGGTCTGGTCACATGACCTGGCCTGAGGGGCTCGCGGCCCCCACCTCACCAGTGGGCGTCCCCCACAACGCGTGGTCGACCATCATTGGTCAGTGGTGAGGCCAATAGAAATCGGCCATCTGGGAACCCAGCGTTCCGAGGCGCAGCCTAACCTAGTGAACCGACGAAGGTCCAATGGAAAGAGACGGCCGTGGGCGCAGGCCAATGATAAAGTGTCAGGGGCGGGCCCAAGGGCTGGGTCAGGTTGGTTTGAGAGGCGGGTGGGTATAAAAATGCAAGGCGGGCGGCGGCGTCCGTCCGTACTGCAGAGCCGCCGCCGGAGGGTCGTCTTAAAGGGCCCGCGCGCCGCCGCCCCCTCGGCCCGCCATGCTGCTATCCGTGCCGCTGCTGCTCGGCCTCCTCGGCTTGGCCGCCGCCGAGCCCGCCGTCTACTTCAAGGAGCAGTTTCTGGACGGAGGTAACGCCTGGTCCCACCTCGAGGCCGTCCCGACGACGCGGCCGGCCCCCCATCCCGGATCTGCGTCGTCGCCCGTAATTACCGCTTAGAGGGCCAACACAGTGGTCCCCGGCGACTGGAGCTGCGGGCGATCCCTCTTTTGCGTCTCTGGGGAGCGCGGAAGGCGTAGCGGCCTCCCGCGGTGGGAGTTAGGGTTCGCCCGAGGATCGCTGAAGGCACCCGACGTGTCAACTAGAGGTTGGGGTGGGGAGAGTCGGGGATCTCCTTCCCTGTCCCCAGCAGCTTGTGGTTCTCCGCAGATGCTTGGTGGGGGGGGGGATTAGCAGAGCCGCGCTGACCTAACTCTCTAACCCTCCACTTAGACGGGTGGACTTCCCGCTGGATCGAATCCAAACACAAGTCAGATTTTGGCAAATTCGTCCTCAGTTCCGGCAAGTTCTACGGTGACGAGGAGAAAGATAAAGGTAAGAGCTTAGGAGTGGGTGCTCAGATCCGCGAGGACTTCCTGGCAGAAGTCCTTGTCCGCACACACACAGCCGGGACAGTCCCCTAGGAGCAGGGCAGGTGGAGGAAGTGGGGGAGTCGTCTGTATCGTCTAAATCGAGGGTCCTCGCGGGTCAGGACCCAACGGTGACCACACTACCGTCCCGTCTCAGGTTTGCAGACAAGCCAGGATGCACGCTTTTATGCTCTGTCGGCCAGTTTCGAGCCTTTCAGCAACAAAGGCCAGACGCTGGTGGTGCAGTTCACGGTGAAACATGAGCAGAACATCGACTGTGGGGGCGGTTATGTGAAGCTGTTTCCTAATAGTTTGGACCAGACGGACATGCACGGAGACTCAGAATACAACATCATGTTTGGTGAGGGGCTGCTTCCTGGTGCTGACCTCTGTCCCATTAGTTGGAGGGAGACCCAGACCCCATTGACTTTCTTAATAGTTATGATTGTCTTTGGAAGGGGCGCTAAAAGAATTAAGTCACAGCAACAATTTATTGCGTTATGATCGCAGATCTAGGCTGTTAATTAATTTGTGTCATTGTATATAGTTATTTCCCAATCTTACAAATGAGGATGTTGAGTTCTAGAGCACTGATTTTTTTTTTTTAATTTAAACTTAAGGCTTCACCCACAACCCATTCAGCACAGAATCAGGGTCTGAGTTTCTCTTTTCAGCCTTGACAGACCCGAGTTTAGGAACCAGGTCTTCCTTTTGTAAAGAGGGGTGAGGAACTCGAAATGGTGGGTAGTCTCTGACTTTTAACTGGATCTGCTTCACACCTAGGTCCTGATATCTGTGGCCCCGGCACCAAGAAGGTTCACGTCATCTTCAACTACAAGGGCAAAAACGTGCTGATCAACAAGGACATCCGTTGCAAGGTGTGCCTGGGGGTGGTGGCAAATGGGTGTCATGGGGAGGTTCAGAGGTCAGCCTGATTGAGGGGGGGCTGCTCACCTTCTTCCTTCTTCAGGATGATGAGTTTACACACCTGTACACACTGATTGTGCGGCCAGACAACACTTATGAGGTGAAGATTGACAACAGCCAGGTGGAGTCGGGCTCCTTGGAAGACGATTGGGACTTCCTGCCACCCAAGAAGATAAAGGATCCTGATGCTTCAAAACCTGAAGACTGGGATGAGCGGGCCAAGATCGATGATCCCACAGACTCCAAGCCTGAGGTTGGTGTTTGGGTGGGGGCTCTGCTCTCCACATTGGAGGGTGTGAGGACATTTGGGCCAACTCTGACCTCTTCATCTACCCCCCAGGACTGGGACAAGCCCGAGCATATCCCTGACCCCGATGCTAAGAAACCCGAGGACTGGGATGAAGAGATGGATGGAGAGTGGGAACCCCCAGTGATTCAGAACCCTGAGTACAAGGTGAGTTTGGGGCTCTGAGCAGGGCTGGGGCTCACAGTGGGGAGTGCACCAACCTTACTCACCCTCTAGTTCCCTTCTTCCTTCTGCAGGGTGAGTGGAAGCCCCGGCAGATCGACAACCCAGATTACAAGGGCACTTGGATCCACCCAGAAATTGACAATCCTGAGTACTCTCCTGATCCCAGTATCTATGCCTATGATAACTTTGGTGTGCTGGGCCTGGACCTCTGGCAGGTGAGACTTGGAGGAAAAAGGAGGATCCCTGGGGTACCTCAAGTGCATAAGATTACCCAAGGGGAAAGTGACAGGATACGATCGCACCCCAGGCGGGTCTGACTCAAAAATGGTACTTTTTGTAAACAGTACTTCCTGGTCTGTCCCTGTGGAGTCCTCACAGCAATGCTTTTGAGGCTGTACTTCTTGTGAACTAAGTACTTCCCCAAGTACTTTTATGCAAATCAACTTCTTTAAATACCCTGAAAGAACTAGAAGGTGGTCAGGTAACCCACTTAGTTAGCTGGGGCTGGGCACAGTGGCTCACCCTTATAATCACAGTACTTTGGGAGACTGAGGCAGGAGGATTGCTTGAGGCCAAGAATTAGACAACCTTGCTTGGCAACGTAGTGAGGAGACCCTATCTCTACAAATTTTTTTTTTTTTTTTTTTTTTTTTTTTGAGACGGAGTCTCACTCTGTCCCCCTTGCTGGAGTGCAGTGGCCGGATCTCAGCTCACTGCAAGCCCCGCCTCCCGGGTTCAGGCCATTCTCCTGCCTCAGCCTCCCAAGTAGCTGGGACTACAGGCGCCCGCCACCTCGCCCGGCTAGTTTTTTTGTATTTTTTAGTAGAGACGGGGTTTCACTGTGTTAGCCAGGATGGTCTCGATCTCCTGACCTCGTGATCCACCCGTCTCGGCCTCCCAAAGTGCTGGGATTACAGGCTTGAGCCACCGCGCCCGGCCTTTTTTTTTTTTTTTTTTGAGACGCAGTTTCACTCTTGTTGCTGAGGCTCGAGTGCAATGGCACGATCTCAGCTCACTGCAACCTTCGCCTGCTGGGTTCAAGCGATTCTCCTGCCTCAGCCTCCCCAGTAACTGGGATTACAGGCATGTGCCACTATGGATGCCAGGCTAATTTGTTTGTTTTTTGTTTTTGAGACCGAGTCTTGCTCTGTCGCCCAGGCTGGAGTGCAGTGGTGCGATCTCAGCTCACTGCAAGCTCCGCCTCCCAGGTTTACGGCATTCTCCTGTCTCAGCCTCCCAAGTAGCTGGGACTACAGGCGCCTGCCACCACGCCTGGCTGATTTTTTTTTTTTTTTTTTTTTTTTTTTTTTTTTTGAGACGGAGTCTGGCTCTGTTGCCCGGGCTGGAGTGCAGTGGCCGGATCTCAGCTCACTGCAAGCTCCGCCCCACGGGTTCCCGCCATTCTCCTGACTCAGCCTCCCAAGTAGCTGGGACTACAGGCGCCGCCAGCACGCCCGGCTAGTTTTTTTGTATTTTTTTTTTTAGTAGAGACGGGGTTTCACCGTGTTCGCCAGGATGGTCTCGATCTCCTAACCTCGTGATCCGCCCGTCTCGGCCTCCCAAAGTGCTGGGATTACAGGCTTGAGCCACCGTGCCCGGCCGATTTTTTTTTTTTTTTTTTTTTTTTTTTAGTAGAGACGTGGTTTCACCATGTTAGCCAGGATGGTCTCGATCTCCTGACCTCATAATCCACCAGCCTCAGCCTCCCAAAGTGCTGGGATTACAGGCATGAACCACCGTACCCAGCCTTTTTTTTTTTTTTTTTTTTTTTTTTTGGGTAGAGACAGGGCTTCACCATGTTGCCAAGATTGGTCTCGAACTCCTGGCCTCAGGTGATCTGCCCGCCTCGGCCTCCCAAAATGCTGGGATTACACGGGTTGAGCCACTGTGCCTAGCCTCTACAAAAAACTTTAAAAATTAGCCAGATGTCGTGCATACCTGTAGTCCAAGCTACCAAGGAAGGAGGATGATACTTGAACCTGGGGCATCGAGGCTGCAGTGAGCCATGATCATGTCACTGCACTCCAGCCTGGGTGACAGAGTGAGACCCTGTTTCAAAAAAAGCTGGGACTGAATTTTTGTCTTTTTTGGTCACTGAAATACCTTCTGTGCCCAAGACATTTCTTGGCATTTAGTAGGTACCTGAAAAATACCTGAATATAAGAGAGTGAGAAACAGAAGAAACAGGTGCAGAGAACTGAAGTCAGTAGCCCAAGGTCATGGGGGCAGGAAACCACAAAGCTGGGGTTTGAACCCAGGCAGTACAACACCTGAGTCGCTCCATCCTTTTTTTTTTTTTTTTTTTTTTTAAATATAAAGACAGAGTCTTGCTCTGTCACCCAGGTTGGAGTGCAGTGGCTTCATCTCGGCTTACTGCAGTCTCTGCCTTCCAGGTTCAAGTGATTCTCAGGCCTCAGCCTCTCGAACAGCTGGAATTACAGCCATGTGCCACAGCACTGGGTTGTTTTTTTTTTTTTTTTTTGAGATGGAATTTCACTCTTGTTGCCCAGGCTGGAGTGCAATGATGCAATCTTTTTTTTTTTTTTTTTTTTTTTTGAGACGGAGTCTCGCTGTGTCTCCCAGGCTGGAGTGCAGTGGCGTGATCTCGGCTCACTGCAAGCTCCGCCTCCCGGGTTCACGCCATTCTCCCGCCTCAGCCTCCCAAGTAGCTGAGACTACAGGTGCCCGCCACCACACCCGGCTAGTTTTCTGTATTTTTAGTAGAGACGGGGTTTCACCATGTTAGCCAGGATAGTCTCGATCTCCTGACCTCGTGATCCACCCGCCTCGGCCTCCCAAAGTGCTGGGATTACAGGCTTGAGCCACCGCGCCCGGCCAATGATGCAATCTTGACTCACCACAACCTCCGCCTCCCAGGTTCAAGCGATTCTCCTGCTTCAGCCTCCTGAGTAGCTGGGATTACAGGCATACCAGGCATGTGCCACCACAGACACCGGGCTTTTTTTTTTTTAGTGGAGACAGGGTTTCACTATGTTGCCCAGGTTGGTCTTGAACTCCTGGCCTCAAGTGATCTGCTCACCATAGCCTCCCAAAGTGCTGGGATTACAGGCGTGAGCCTGTGCCTGGCCATCTCTCCATCTTTTTTTGAGATGGAGTCTCTCTCTGTCGCCCAGGCTGGAGTGCAGTTGCCCGATCTGCGCTCACTGCAGACTCCGCCTCCTGGGTTCACGCCATTCTCCTCCCTCAGCCTCCCGAGTAGCTGGGACTACAGGCGCCCACCACCACGCCTGGCTAATTTTTTGTATTTTTAATAGAGACGGGGTTTCACTGTGTTAGCCAGGATGGTCTCGATCTCCTGACCTTGTGATCCACCCGCCTTGGCTTCTGGGTGAGGATTACAGGTGTGAGCCACCGTGCCCGGACTCTCCATCTTTTTAACTGCAATGTCAGCAGCGTTCCTTGTCTTCTCTGCAGATGCAGGCAGCAGGGTATAGTGGTTATAGGAACACAGGTGGAAACCCTGTCCAAAGGAAGGGCTATCGGGTGTCACCTCTGACCATCCTTCCATTCATCCTCCAGGTCAAGTCTGGCACCATCTTTGACAACTTCCTTATCACCAACGATGAGGCATACGCCGAGGAGTTTGGCAATGAGACGTGGGGCGTGACAAAGGTGAGTCCTGGTCCTGATGTGGGGGGCGGGCAGGGAAGGCAGGGTGCAAGGCCCTGAGGTGTGTGCTCTGCCTGCAGGCAGCAGAGAAACAAATGAAGGACAAACAGGACGAGGAGCAGAGGCTTAAGGAGGAGGAAGAAGACAAGAAGCGCAAAGAGGAGGAGGAGGCAGAAGACAAGGAGGACGATGAGGACAAAGATGAGGATGAGGAGGATGAGGAGGACAAGGAGGAAGATGAGGAGGAAGATGTCCCCGGCCAGGCCAAGGATGAGCTGTAGAGAGGCCTGCCTCCAGGGCTGGACTGAGGCCTGAGCGCTCCTGCCGCAGAGCTGGCCGCGCCAAATAATGTCTCTGTGAGACTCGAGAACTTTCATTTTTTTCCAGGCTGGTTCGGATTTGGGGTGGATTTTGGTTTTGTCCCCTCCTCCACTGTTCCCCCCCGCCCCCCGCCTTTTTTTTTTTAACTGGTGTTTTATCTTTGATTCTCCTTCAGCCCTCACCCCTGGTTCTCATCTTTCTTGATCAACATCTTTTCTTGCCTCTGTCCCCTTCTCTCTCCATATCTTTTAGCTCCCCTCCAACCTGGGGGGCAGTGGTGTGGAGAAGCTGCAGGCCTGAAATTTCATCTGCTCTCCTTCCTGGAGCCCAGAGGGGGGCAGGAGAAGGGGGTGGTGTCTCCAACCCCCCAGCACTGAGGAAGAATGGGGCTCTTCTCATTTCACCCCGCCCTTTCTCCCCTGCCCCCAGGACTGGGCCACTTCTGGGTGGGGCAGTGGGTCCCAGATTGGCTCACACTGAGAATGTAAGAACTACAAACAAAATTTCTATTAAATTAAGTTTTGTGTCTCCCTCCTGTGTCTCCTTTTGGGGAAAGACAGACTTCAGGAAACCCAGCAGTGGTCTTTTTGGGGGTGGGGAGGGTTTCCAGTATATCTCCTTTTTCAGCTGTTGCTAGAGAGGTTACTGACTGTTCCACAAGATTCCAGGGACCCGTATTTACCCCATAACCCTCAAAACCAACGGGAGAATGACTGTTGCTGCCGTAAATACTCCACATATTAATTTACTGAATCCTTGAACCTAACTGGTAAGTTTTGGTTCTGTTTATTGGTTTTATTTTTAGGATAGACTGTTGCTCTGTTGCCCAGGCTGGCCTACAATGGCTTAATCTGGTTCACCCTCTTAAACTGGCCTTCTTCATGCTTCTATTCCTTTGGGGTCCTGTGGCTCAGCCCAACCCCTCTGGGATGCCTCTAGGACTGGCAGATCCAAGGGAGAATTCTGTTTTTAATGTCGTGAGGCTTTGAAAGTTAACATCTTTAAATACTTTTGGGGTCAGATTGGGGATAGTACAACAAAGTACTCCTGGCGGGAGACCCAGGAATTAAAATAGTAGGTTCATTCCAAAAATCCGGATCCCTAAAGAATGAATGAGGCTACAAAATGGCACCTTGCCCCTGCTACCAATGTAAGGTTTTTTTCCTCTGCTTGGTGGCCTTTCAGGTATTTCTAGTCTTGAGTAACTTCCACTTTGCCCTATCTGCCAGAATAAAACTCAGGGCCAGGTGCAGTGGCTCGTGCCTGTAATCCCAGCACTTTGCCAGGCCGAGGCGGGCGGATTACCTGAGGTCAGGAGGTGGAAACCAGCCTGGCCAACATGGTGAAACCCTGACTCTATTAAGAATGCAAAAATTGGCCGGGCGCGGTGGCTCAAGCCTGTAATCCCAGCACTTTGGGAGGCCGAGGCGGGCGGATCACAAGGTCAGGAGATCGAGACCACAGTGAAACCCCGTCTCTACTAAAAAAAATACAAAAAATTAGCCGGGCGCGGTGGCGGGCGCCTGTAGTCCTAGCTACTCGGGAGGCTGAGGCAGGAGAATGGCGTAAACCCGGGAGGCGGAGCTTGCAGTGAGCCGAGATCGCGCCACTGCACTCCAGCCTGGGCAACAGCGTGAGACTCCGTCTCAAAAAAAAAAAAAAAAAAAAAAAGAATGCAAAAATTATCAGGGCATGGTGGGGGTTCCCTGTAATCCCAGCTACTCGGGAGGCTGAGGCAGGAGAACTGCACGAACCCGGGAGGCAGAGGTTGCAGTGAGCCGAGATCGCGCCATTGCACTCCCGTGACGTCACCGCTAACGGGCATGGCGTCACTTTGGAGACCTCGTGTGCTGGCAGAATGAGAAGCCCCGTCCCCGCCCACGCCCACAACGCGGAGTTTAGTCTGCGCATGCCTCGCTCGACACCGCGCTCGTGCGCATGCCCATAAAGGCCAAGGAGGGTGCGCACAGGTCACGTGCGCCGGTGGTCAGCGCGCGCATCGCCTGCCCCGGAAGTGGTCGGCGCGCGGCGCGGCGCGCCTGGGCGCTAAGATGGCGGCGGCGTGAGTTGCATGTTGTGTGAGGATCTAGGGGCCGCCGCGTCGCTCGGGCCCCGCCATGGCCGTCACCATCACGCTGAAAACGCTGCAGCAGCAGACCTTCAAGATCCGCATGGAGCCTGACGAGACGGTGCGGGCCAGGCCAGAGCCCGGGGGCGGGAGTGACGGGTGCCGGGGATGGGGTGGGGGCGGGGAGACTAGGATCCCAACGGGAGGGGCAGGGAGGACGGCGCGGGTCGGCCCTGTCCAGACCCCCGACCTGCCCGACTTTCCTGGACCCCCCGATGGTCCTTAGCCCGGTCCCCAGCGGATCGGACGGCGCTCCTGGGCCGGTCTCCGGGCGAGGCCCCACCCCCGGGCCTCTGGCCAGGTCCCGGCTCCAATGTCAGCGCTCTCGCGGGGCGCGGGAGTCACAGGCTCGGAGGCCTGGGCAGGCCAAGCTCTCCAGGACTGGGCTCCACGTTCTCAGCTTTGCAGGCTTCTCCTGGGGACACTGGTGGTGGAATCTAGGAGTAATGACCAGGAGATAACGAGTAGTGACGACAACAACGATGTTAATGATAATAAAGGGATCTCAGTCTTTATAATTTTGGTGGTCCGTGTTTTTTGGGCGTTTATTTTTTATCAGTCATCGAGTGTTTTAGTGTTGTTTTACTGCTCTGCAGAACGGGCTTGTCATTGAGGACCTCTGACCATTTTACAGATGTGGAAACCTTGGGGTTAAGGAACTTTGTCACAGTCACACATGTAATGTCAGAGCTGGGATTCACATTCGGTTCTGCCTCGTGTGAGCGTCCACTATATAAATATTATGCTGCCTTTTTAGTCAAAAATAGAATTAGGACCTAATTCAAACATAATGACTATTGGGTACTTGGCACTTTTTGCACAGTGAGGGAGACATTGAAGTCCACTTTTTGTAGAAAAGGAAACACACATTTTTTGATCAGCTCAACGGTTTGGCTTTGGGCAAGTTAACCTCTCTGTGCCTCCATTTTCTCAAAATATCAAATGAACCTGTCGCCTGCTGGCTTCCGCCTGTAATCCCAGCACTTAGGGAGGCAGAGGCAAGAGGAGCGCTTGAGCCTGGGAATTCAAGATCATCCTGGCAACACAGTGAGACCCCATTCTCTACAAAAAGAAGAAACAAAAATAAATAAATAAAAGGAGGCCAATTAAATGTATTTCATAGGAAGCTTAAAAGGTATGCCACATACACACTTACAGTAGCACTATTGGCCAGGCATGGTGCCTCATGCCTCTGTAATCCTAATGATTTGGGAGGCGTAGGCAGGAGGATTGCTTGAGGCCAGAAGTTTGAGACCAGCCAGCCTAACATAAGGAGACTCTTATCTACAAAAATAAATTTTTTTAAAATTAGCCTGGTGTGGTGGTGTGCACCTTTAGTCCTAGCTACTCCCGAGGCTGGGTGAGAGTACCACTTGAGCCCAGGAGTTTGAGGCTGCAGTGAGCTGTGGTCGTGCCACTTCAATCCAGTGTGGGCAACAGTGAGATCCTGTCTTTTAAAAAAGAAATATCACTGTGAACTATTAGTCACTGTTATTGTCCAAGATACAGTGTAGAGTGGGGGACTGTCCCCTTTATTCTGTTATCATACTTTATGCCACCTGAAATTAACATTTTCTTCACATTAGTGTTCTCTCATTGAGAGCAGGGACTTGTGTTATGTTCTGTGCTGTGGCCTCCATGTCTAAAACAGCACCTGGCACGTAATAGGTGTTTAGTATAAATAAATACTATGTTGAATGGCATGATGATTGAATGAATTCTTATCTAGCATGCTTTAGATGCTGAGAAAGCTTAAAAATTCCAGCATGCTTGCCTCTCTGCCATCAGGGCTTGCACCTTCTCCGTCCTAAACTAGAAGAGAGAATCTTGGGGTCTCCAGTGACTGTCTGTACTACTTCTTCTAGGTGAAGGTGCTAAAGGAGAAGATAGAAGCTGAGAAGGGTCGTGATGCTTTCCCCGTGGCTGGACAGAAACTCATCTATGCCGGCAAGATCTTGAGCGATGATGTCCCTATCAGGGACTATCGCATCGATGAGAAGAACTTTGTGGTCGTCATGGTGACCAAGGTGGGTGACGTGTGCTGGCTGGGAGGGATGAGCAGGGGAGCTGGCAAAGAGCCTGTGTGCCCAGGAGAGATTAGCCATGAACAGGGCGGGGCCACAGCAGAGCGGGTTGTTGGGTCTGATAGGGTTGCTGATGCCAGCTCCCTTTTTCTTGCTGTCGCAGACCAAAGCCGGCCAGGGTACCTCAGCACCCCCAGAGGCCTCACCTACAGCTGCCCCAGAGTCCTCTACATCCTTCCCGCCTGCCCCCACCTCAGGCATGTCCCATCCCCAACCTGCCGCCAGAGAGGACAAGAGCCCATCAGAGGAATCCGCCCCTACGACGTCCCCAGAGTCTGTGTCAGGGTAAGGCGGGGCACCAGTCCCAGCTTGGGCCCTGTCTTCCTAGCACATTCCAGTGTCCACATAAGTGGCCCACACACCTGGAGGGAGGGCAAGCCGCCAGAAGCCAGGGTCCGATTTCTCTCTCTTGAATTTGCAGCTCTGTTCCCTCTTCAGGTAGCAGCGGGCGAGAGGAAGACGCGGCCTCCACGCTAGGTGGGTGGGTGGTCCCCAGGGCAGAGGCGACTGGGTGCCCCAGCCATCAGCTGGGCCTTGTCTGGGTGCGGGAGGGCCTGGGAGCTGCCCTTTCCTCTTCCTGGTGACCCAGGCTTTTCTGCTCCCTCCACAGTGACGGGCTCTGAGTATGAGACGATGCTGACGGAGATCATGTCCATGGGCTATGAGCGGGAGCGGGTCGTGGCCGCCCTGAGAGCCAGCTACAACAACCCCCACCGAGCCGTGGAGTATCTGCTCACGGTGAGGTGGGGCTGCTGCCTCCTGGGAAGGCCTTGAGGGTGTATACGGGCCTCACTGCCCTGATGGGCGGTTGGGAAGGCAAAACCTGCCCTGAAGAGCCTTTGGGTAGTGATTCTAGCCACTAAAGGCTTCCCACAGGAGGCTGGATGTGAGTGGTGGGTGGGCCTCTGGAGGGCAGGGCCGAGGCCTCATCTGTGTCCAGCCAGGGCATGGAGGAGGGTGGCAGCAGGAGGTCTGTGCATTAGAACTAAACAGGACCCCTGACAGGGAATTCCTGGGAGCCCCGAGCCGGAACACGGTTCTGTCCAGGAGAGCCAGGTATCCGAGCAGCCGGCCACGGAAGCAGGTGGGTGTGCACGTGCTGCATCTGCCCTCCAGGTACCTGACTCACATCACACTCCACCCCGCAGTGCTCCTAGGAGCCCGGCATGGTGTCTGACTGCACCCCTTCCTACTATCAGCAGGAGAGAACCCCCTGGAGTTCCTGCGGGACCAGCCCCAGTTCCAGAACATGCGGCAGGTGATTCAGCAGAACCCTGCGCTGCTGCCCGCTCTGCTCCAGCAGCTGGGCCAGGAGAACCCTCAGCTTTTGCAGGTGTGATCCCAAGGGCAGAGGGAGCCATGGCAGCCACCATTTTTGTTCCCTGTGGGCACCAGAGTCCATAACATGTAGGAATTGTTCTAGGCCTGGAAAGCAGGACTAAGCACATGCTTCCCCCACGCCCCCATGCTTCCTGTGACCTGTTGATCCCCACGGTTTCTCAGTCTTCCCAACCGTCTTGTGAGATGTGGGTGCTGTCAACATCACCTCCCACAAAAGAAGACACCAGAAGCTTAGAGCAGCCTGTCATTCCCAGGGTCATACAACTGGTAATGTATGTGTCTGCCTGCTGCCTCAGGGTCCTGGGCTGGGGCTCTGGCTCTGGCTCCACATACAGATGGTGCTGCGTAAATGTCTGTAAGGTGGCATGACATCACCCAGGACAGCTGTGCCCCAGTTGGCTCTGGGATGACTCTGCTCTGTGAGGCTCCACCTTGCCCTTGAAGGTTCACAGGAAGAGTGGGGGAGTGACCCCCCAGCTGCAAGCAGGTTCCTCTGGGTCCTTGGTGAAGTGCCTACCGGTCTTGGCTCAGGACCCTGCTGTCTGCCCATTCTCCTCACTTCTCAGTCCTTTGCCGGCTCCTCCTGTTCGATCCTGTTCTTCATCTGCACTCAGCCCTCCCTCATAATGTCCTGGGGCCTTCAGTCTGTATGGGAACCCCCACATCTATGTAGCCAGCCCAGGCCTCTCTGAATGCCACACTCCATGGCTGGCTTAATCTCTCCATCAAAGTGCTCTCTAGACTAGACTTCTAAGACTTAGAACAGACCTCCTCAGTCCTCCCCAATCTCTGCAAGGACTAGCCTGGGGTTGCTTCAGCCCCAGGCCCTGGGGACCTGCTGGGGTCCATCCCTCGTCCTGTCTGCTCTTCCCACTCAGCGCCTCCTGCACTCCAGCTCCCTGGCAGCCTCTTCCTGGGCCTCTGCCACCGCACAGTCCCGCAGTCCACTTTCCATCATGAGGCAGATAACTGAAAAGCACTTTCTGCTTTAATGCGAAAATGGTCAAATGTAGACAATAGTAGAGTTGCATGAGAGCTTCCAGATACCCAGGCAGGGCACAGTGGCTCGTGCCTGTAATCCCAGCAGTTTGGGAGACTAAGGCAGGCGGACTACTTGGTCAGGAGTTTTAGATCAGCCTGGTCAACATGGCAAAAACCTGTCTCTACTATAAGTAGAAAAAGTAACTGAGCATGGTGGCAGGCCACTGTAGTCCCAGCTACTCGGGAGGCAGAGGCATGAGACGTGCTTGAACCCAGGAGGCAGAAATTCCAGTAAACTGAGATTGCCCCACTGCACTCCAGCCTGGGTGACAGAGTGAGACTGTCTCAAAAAGAACAGAAACAAAGGCCGGGCACAGTGGCTCACGCCTGTAATCCCAGCACTTTGGGAGGCAGAGGCGGGTGGATCACGAGGTCAGGAGATTGAGACCATTCTGGCTAACATGGTAAAACCCCGTCTCTACTAAAAATACAAAAAATTAGCCGGGTGTGGTGGCGGGCGCCTGTAGTCCCAGCTATTGGAGAGGCTGAGGCAGGAGAACACCGTGAACCTGGTAGGCAGTGCTTGCTGTGAGCCGAGATCGCGCCACTGCACTCCAGCCTGGGTAGCAGAGCGAGACTCCGTCTCAAAAAAAAAAAAACAGAAACAAAAATGAACAAACGAACTTCCAGATACCTAAACCCAACACCCAGATGAGTTCACTTTTTTTGGTTTGGTGGCTGGTGGGTGGGAATAGAGACACAGTCTATGTTGTCCAGGCTGGTTTTGAACTCCTGGGCCCAAACAGTCCCTCCTGCCTTGCCTCCCAAATTATTGAGGTTACAGGTGTGAGCCACCACACCCAGCCAAGTTTACCTTTCTAAAAGATCCACAGACCACGTCTTTTCCCCTGTAACTGTCACCATCGTGGCTTCCCCCTGCTCTAGAAAATGGGTCTGACTTGGGCCTTCCTCTCTGGTGTCATTGTCTGCTTCCTCCCCCTTCCCTTTTTCGCTCTGTTTTTTTGTTGTTGTTTGTTTTTGAGATGGAGTTTTGCTCTTGTTGTCCAGGCTGGAGTGCAGTGGCACAATCTCGGCTCACTGCGACCTCCACCGCCTCGGTTCAAAAGATTCTCCTGCCTCAGCCGCTGGAGTAGCTGGGATTACAGGCTTGTGCCACCATGCCCTGCTAATTTTGTATTTTTAGTAGAGACGGCGTTTCTCCATGTTGGTCAGGCTGCTCTCAAACTCCTGACCTCAGGTGATCCGCCTGCCTCAGCCTCCCAAAGTACTGGGATTGCAGGCGTGAGGCACTGTGCCCAGCCACATTCACTCTGTTCTTGCTTCTGTTTCTGAGACTTCCCAGATGCATCCACCCTGGGCCTTTGCACTTGCTCTTTGCTTTACCTGGGGGAAACCTTCTGCATCCCCTATACTGCAGGCCTGTCCTCCAGCCCTTGTCTGCAGTTCTTCCTAGCCAGACACCTGCAGTTGTCTGGTTCATTTATTGGCTCACTTACTTACTATTTTTGAGACTTTGTCTCCTAGGCTGGAGTGCAGTGGCGCTATCTCAGCTCCCTGCAACCTCTGCCTCCCAGGTTCAAGTGATTTTCCTACCTTAGCCTTAGCCGTCTTGAGTAGCTGGGATTACAGGCACGTGCTATCACACCCAGCTGATTTTTGTATTTTTAGTAGAGATGGGGTTTTACCATGTTGGCCAGGCTGGTCTCCAACTCCAGGCTGGTCTCAAATCACCTCAAGTGATTACTGGTGTGAACTACTGCGCCCAGCCTATTTGTCTATTTATTTATTCAAGACAGGGTCTTGCTCTGTTGCCCAGGCTGGAGTTCAGTGGCTTACTGCAGCCTCCGCCTCCTGGGTTCAGTCTCATGCCTCAGCCTGCCAACTAGCTGGGATTACAGGCGTCTGCCACCACACCTGGCTACTTTTTGTATTTTTAGTAGAGATGGGGGGTTCACCACGTTGGCCAGACTGGTCTCGAACTCCTGACCTCCAGTGATCTTGACCTGCCTCTGCCTCTTAAAGTGCTAGGATTACAGGTGTGAGCCACCACGCCTGGCCTATTTCTTGGCTCACTTAAAAGCCCATCATCAGCTCCTCCAGGGCAGGGCTTGTGTTGACTGCTATGTTGTGTTTGGCCAGAATAGGCTCCTCTGGATATTTGCCTGACTGAATGAAAAAGCAAGGGCTCTGATGACCTGGGGAGAGGAGGGGCTGTGAATTACCTTCCCTTCCCCACCCTCTCCTGCAGCAAATCAGCCGGCACCAGGAGCAGTTCATCCAGATGCTGAACGAGCCCCCTGGGGAGCTGGCGGACATCTCAGATGTGGAGGGGGAGGTGGGCGCCATAGGAGAGGAGGCCCCGCAGATGAACTACATCCAGGTGACGCCGCAGGAGAAGGAAGCTATAGAGAGGGTAAGAGGCCTGGCTGAGGGGTGACTGCGGGTGGGCAGGACCCCTACCCTCTGCTGCTCACACTTAACCCATCTTCCCACAGTTGAAGGCCCTAGGCTTCCCAGAGAGCCTGGTCATCCAGGCCTATTTCGCGTGTGAAAAAAATGAGAACTTGGCTGCCAACTTCCTCCTGAGTCAGAACTTTGATGACGAGTGATGCCAGGAAGCCAGGCCACCCAAGCCCTCACCCTACCCCTACTCCATGAAAGTTTTATAAAAGAAAAATATATATATATTCATGTTTATTTAAGAAATGGAAAAAAAAAATCAAAAACCTTAAAAAAAAAAAAAAGCAAACAGTCCAGCTTCCTGTCCTCCTAAAGTGGCCCCTGTTCCCATCTCGGTCTGAGAAGACCCGGGCCAGACAGCTGTCCCCCCATCCTCCTCCCCAGCCCAGCCTGCTCAGAGAAGCTGGCAGGACTGGGAGGCGACAGATGGGCCCCTCTTGGCCTCTGTCCCAGCTCCCTGCGGCCAGATGGAAAGGCGGCTGCTTGCCTCTCCATCCTCCGAAGAACCCGAGGACCCCTCCCCACCCCATCTTCTTCTAGGATGAGAGGAAGCTGGAGCCCCAAACTTTGCCCAAATCTTTCCATCTGGGGCAAGCCCTAAAAGGCCCAAGGCCCTCTCCCCAGTCTGGCTTTGGCCTCCAGCCTGGAGAAGGGCTAACATCAGCTCAGTGTCAAGGCCACCCCCACCCCAGAACAGAACCGTGTCTCTGATAAAGGTTTTGAAGTGAATAAAGTTTTAAAAACCAGCCCTATGGTCTGTACCTGCTGGGGCTCCCCGCGCCTGCCTGTCTGGGTTTGGGGGCTGGCTGGGCACAGGCAGGCATGGTGACGGGTGCCGGGAAGGGGGAGAGGAGTCTGTGAGACCCTGCAGATTGAGGCTCCCAGTGTCTCCTCCCCCAGTGTGCCATTTCCAGGCAGTGGACCCCAGCCCAACCTTGCAAAGACTGCTGCTCCCCAGCCCCCACCATCATCACCACAGTCTGTTTTGGCTATACTCCCCCCTCCTGCACCAGCCCTGTAATTGGCTAATTACTGGAGATGAATGTTGGTAAACAGAAGCCGCCTTCTCTTCTGCCATCTGCTTCTCCATTATTTGCCCATTGCACCCCCCTTTTCCTCCCCCTGAAGCTCCAGTTAGTCAGCAGGGCCTAGAGTCCCTGTCCCCTTTTGAGTAGAGCCAAGTGGGGGATTCCCCAGCCCTTAAGTATTGAAGGAGGAACCAGGGGACCCAGAGAGGCACACCTTGAGAGGACACAGATCTCTTCAGGGGTACTGCCAAGTAGCAGGCTTTATTGGGAAGGGACAAAGCCTCAGGAGCTGGGTGCCCCAGAGGCTGCTGGGTCCTGAGCTGCAGCTGCAGCCAATGCAGCAGCTCGCGCCTCCTGCTTCTGTCTTTGTTTTTCCTCCTTGAGGCGCTTGCGCTCCTTCTTCTCTAGGTCCTGGAGCAGCTCCTGGAAGCGGGCACTCTTTGGGTCCACTTGGTAGCCCAGGAGCTCCTGGGCCTCAGCCTGCAGTCGGGCCCTCCTCTCCTTGTCAGCCTGGGCCTTCTCCCAGCGCTCCCGCTGCTGCTGCCGCCAGTTCACAATCATCTGTGGCATCTTGGCCATGCACTCTGCGATGTGCTGCTCCCTGCAGGGGAGGGAGAGTGGGCTGTGACACTGGCACTCAGCCAGGGCAGAGCCCACCCACCTATATCTCACCGATAGGCCTTTGCCTACAGGCCTGCCTCCTCAACTCCCCCTGTAGATTAACTGTCAGGAAAAGCCCTTGACAAGTGAAGAACAGGAAGAAATGAGAAAGTTACTTGTGCATGAATTTGATCACAAGGGTGTGTCAAGCCCCAGTAAACCCCAGGTGCCAAAGCCAAATCAACATTTCACTGAGCTGCCTATGAGCAAGCCAAGTGCCACTCCCATGGGTAATTTCACACCTCTATTCCACAGACACTGCTGAGCATCTCCTGTACAGAGGCCAGGCCCAATTCTAGGCACAGGAGTGAAAGCAAGAAAGACATTTCCCACCAATCCTTGAGTTTGTAGCTACCAGTCACAGCCCCATTTTTTTTAAGTTCAGGAGTACAAGTGCAGGTTTGTTACACAGGTAAACTTGTGCCATGGGGGTTTTTTTGTACAGATTTATTTCATCACCCAGGTATTAAACCTAGTACGCAGAGGTCATTTTTCCTGATCCTCTCCCTCCACCCTCCAAAAAGCCCTAGTGTGTGTTGTTCCCCTCTGTGTGTCCATGCATTCCCATCATTTAGCTCCCACTTATAAGTGAGAACACGTTGTATTTGGTTTTCTGTTCCTGTGTTTGCTAAGGATGACAGTCTCAAGCTCCTGTCATGTCCCTACAAAGGACATGATCTCGTTTTTTGTGACAGCCTCATTTAAGGATTCGAAAAGTGAAGAATTAAGCCCTATAACGGTCATCTGGCTGAGGAGGGGCAGAAACTGGAGTCCCTGCTCCATGGTTCCCTGTCTGGGTGATCAGACACATGGCTTCACCAAGCCTCAGTTTCCTCATCTCCAAAATTAGGGCAATCCCTTCTTCCTCTTAAGGCTGTTGGGAAAACAAGAAGGTTAAACACCAGGAACACACTCGACCTACCCGCTTCACCCTCCAGGATGTGGCATTATCTATAAGAGATGCCCCTGGTCTGGTCGGACGCTGTAGCTCACGCCTGTAATCCCAGCGCTTTGGGAGGCCGAGGTGGGTGGATCACCTGAGGTCAGGAGTTCAAGATCAGCCTGGCCAATATGGTGAAACTCCATCTCTACTAAAAATACGAAAAATGAGCCGGGCGTCGTGGCAGGTGCCTGTAATCCCAGCTACTCGGGAGGCTGAAGCAGGAGAATCGCTTGAGCCCTGGAGGCGGAGGTTGCAGTGAGCTGAGACGGTACTCCAGCCTGGGCAACAAGAGCAAAACTCTGCCTCAAAAAAAAAAAAAAAAAAAAAAAAAAAAAAAAAAAAGATGCCCCTGGTCCTTCAGACCTGCCTCTGTATCCGACCTCTGCCCTTGGTTCCAGGACCCATCACCTTCCTGCCAGCAGCTTTTCCCCAGCCACACCGACCTCCTGGCTGTTCTTTAAGGCAATATCCTATCTCAGGGCATTTGCCCCAGCTGTTCCCTTTACCAGGAACTCTTTACCCAAGAGATCACCCCATAGCTAAGTCTGGTTATTCAGGGCTTTGCTTAAACATCACTTCAGAGAGGCCTGAGGCTTCCCAAACCAAAGCCGCCCTCAGGCACGCACTCTTCACTCTTTTACCTTCCTAATAGTCCGCTGTCGCCATCTGATATTAAGGGCCCTTTGGGGGCCTGCCTCGGCCTCCCAAATAGCTGGGATTACAGGCATGAGCCACCGCGCCCAGCCTAGGACAGGGTCTTGCACAAGGTATGCGCTCGGTAAATACTTGGTGATGATGGCTGCACGCGTTGGCTCACGCCTGTAATCCCAGCACTTTGGGAGTCAGAGGCGGGTGGATCACTTGAAGTACGGAGTGACCCGGCCAACACGGTGGAACCCCGTCTCTACTAAAAATCACAAAAATTAGCCGGGCGTGGTGGTGCACGCCTGTAATCCCAGCTACACGGGAGGCTAAGGCGGGAGAACCGCTTGAACCCGGGAGGCGGAGGTTGCAGTGAGCCGAGATCTTGCCACTGCACTCCAGCCTGGGCAACAGAGCGAGACTGTCTCAAAAAAAAAAAAAAAAAAAAAGACTTGCTGATGAATGACTAAATAGACTGTTATTCTGAGTTTGTTTTGCGGCCAGGTGAGCGAATATATAAATCTACAACATACAGATGCTACGACGTGACCCCGATGGGGTAGGCACAGCTTGGGGACCAGTTCGCCCACGGGGCACAGAGGGCAGCCCCGCGCATCTGCCTGCACGCACGCACCTCTCCTGACGCTTCTGCTCTTCGGCCAGATGCTTCACCCGCAGCGACTCCTGCATGGTCGCCAGGCTTGGGTACCATTCGCGTTCTTCGGCCTCCAGCTCCCTCAGCTGCTCCGGCGACGGCCACAACGAACCGGGGGCCACCCCGGAGGCGGCGCCGTAACGCGCGAACTGCTTAGCCGCGTAGCGCGGTCCCAGCTGCCACCGCTGGGTCAGGAGGTCCTCGGGGTCTGGCCACCAGGGTCCCGGCTCGCGGCGCGGGGGCGGCCGCGCCCGGTAGCCACGAGAACCCGGGGCCAGGGTCGCCGTCAGTCCTAGCAGGCTGCGTGCCTGTCGCACGGACGCCGCCATCTTGGCTGTGCGGGGTCCTTGCAGGCCCGCCGGGCTGTCCACGCCCGTTGCCTGAGCGCGAGGCCCGGTGTGGGCCAGGGCAGGGAGAGGGGTGTCCCTGCTGCCTCAGTTCCGGGGAAGACAGCCAAGGGAGTAGTGTGGATTTTATACGTCTCCACGTACAGCTTTAAATTTTAGTTAAGCAGTTACTTAGTCATTTTTTATTTTCACTTTTTTTCCTCTCCTTTCTGCACACTGACACTTAAAAATATATATTTTTAGCCGGGCGCGGTGGCTCACGCCTGTAATCCCAGCACTCTGGGAGGCCAAGGCGGGCGGAATACCTGAGGTCGCGAGTTTGAGACCAGCCTCTTTTTTTTTGTTTTGTTTTTTTTTTTTGAGACAGAGTCTCGCTCTGCCGCTCAGGCTGGAGTGCAATGGCGCGATCTCGGGTCATTGTCACCTCCGCCTCCCGGGAAGAGAGGAGAAACCCCGTCTCTACTGAAAATACAAAATTAGCCGGGCGTGGTGGCCCATGCCTGTAGTCCCAGCTACTCAGGAGGCTGAGGCAGGAGAATCGCTTGAACCCTGGGGACGGAGGTTGCGGTGAGCCGAGATCACGCCATTGCATTCCAGCCTGGGTAACAGGAGCGAAACTCCATCTAAAATAAATAAATAAATAAATAAATAAATAAATAAATAAATATGTATATGCTCACCTGGTTGCAAATATATGCAGTGTTCAATGTTCTTTGGGTAAAAATCGTATTTTTAATTTTACTTTTATACATTTAAACTAGCATTTATTAGGCTGGGCTCGGTGGCTCCCGCCTGTAATCCCAGTGCTTTGGGAGGCTGAGGTGGGCGGATCACTTGAGGTCAGGAGTTGGAGACCAGCCTGACCAACAAGGCAAAACCTCGTCTCTACTACAAATACAAAAATTAGCTGGGCATGGTGGTGGGCGCCTGTAATCCCAACTACTCAGGAGGCTGAGGCAGGAGAATCGCTTGAACCAGGGAGGCGGAGGTTGCAGTGACCTGACATCGTGCCATTGCACTCTAGCCTGGGTGACAGAGTGAGACTGTCTAAAACAAACAACCCACTAGTATTTATTATTTTTTTTTATGTAAATGTACCCGGATGCGGTGGTTCACACCTGTAATCCTAGCACTTTGGGAGGCTGAGGCAGGCATCACTTGAGGTCAGGAGTTCGAGACCAGCCTGGCTAACATGGTGAAACCCTGTCTCTACTAAAAATACAAAAATTATCTGGGCCTGGTGGTGCACACCTGTAATCCCAGCTACTCGGAAGGCTGAGGCAGGAGAATTGCTTGAACCCAGGAGGCGGAGGTTGCAGTGAACTGAGATTACACCACTGCTCTCTAGTCTGGGCAACAGAGTGAGACTCTGTCTCATAATAAATAAATAAATAAATAAATAAATAATTCTGTCACGTGCTGTGACATGGATGAACCTTGAGGACATTAGGCTAAGTGAAAAAAGCCAGTCACAAAACGATAAATATTGTATGATCCCACTTATATGAGGTAACTAGAGTAGTCAAATTCAGAGAGACAGAAAGTAGATTAGGAGTTCCAGGGGTTGGGGGTGGAGGAGTGGGAGTTATTGCTTATAATGTATAATATATTTTATGTTGTAAAATATACAAAATAAAAAGAATTTGTGTTTTGTTTTGAGTCAGAGTCTCGCTCTGTCTCCCACGTGAGAGTGGCGCAATGTTGGCTCACTGCAACCTCTGCCTCCCAGATTTAAGGGATATTCGAGCCTCTGCCTGCTAAGTAGTTGGGACCACAGGCGCAAGCCACCAAACCTGGTTGATTTTCGTATTATACTGGAAACGAGGTTTCACCATGTTGGCCAGGCTGGTCTCAAACTCCTGACCTTAAGTGATCTGACCACTTAAGTGATCTGAGCCACCATGCCCGGCCAAATGTTGTTGTTGTTTTTGTTTTTTGTTTTTTTTGGAAACGTAGTCTCGCTCTGTCACCCAGGCTGGAGTGCAGTGGTGCGATCTCAGCTCACTGCAAGCTCCGCCTCCCAGGTTCACACCATTCTCCTGCCTCAGCCTCCCGAGTAGCTGGGACTACAGGCACCTGCCAACACGCCCGGCTAATTTTTTTGTATTTTTAGTAGAGATGGGGTTTCACCGTGTTGCCAGGATGGTCTCGATCTGACCTCGTGATCTGCCCGCCTTGGCCTCCCAAAGTGCTGGGATTACAGGCGTGAGCCACCGCGCCCGGCCTGTTGTTTTTAATCACACACATGCACACCTTCTCTGCCCCCGCAAAAAATAATTGCAGTTTTCTCAAGACATGAATATTCATAACAATACCACGTATATATGTCATTCCCAAGCTGGAAATAGCTCACACCCAATGTCCATCTGAAGTAGAATGGACAGCTAAATTATGCTGTTTCAGCCAATGGAATACTACACAGGAATGAAAGAGCAGATATTACATCTTCTCACAGCAAGATGGATGATTCTTTTTTTTTTTTTTGAGAGGGAGTTTCACTCTTGTTGCCCAGGCTAGAGTACAGTGGCACAATCTCGGCTCACCGCAACCTCCGCCTACCGGGTTCTAGTGATTCTCCTGTCTCAGCCTTCTGAGTAGCTGGGATTACAGGCACCCAACACTATGCCTGGCTAATTTTTCGTATTTTTAGTAGAGACGGGGTTTCACCATGTTGGCCAGGCTGGTCTCAAACCCCTGACCTCAGGTGATCCGCCTGCCTTGGCCTCCCAAAGGGCTGGGATTACAGGCGTGAGCCACCGTACTTGGCCTGGATGATTCTTATAAGCATAATGTGCAACAAAGGAAGCAGGACCTATATGATCGCTTTTAAAATTTAATTTTATTTTTTTGAGACAGGGTCTTGCGCTGTTGCCCAGGCTAGAGTGCCCTGGCTCAGTCATAGCTCACTGCAGCCTTGAATTCCTGGGCTCAAGCGATCCTCCCGCCTCAGTCTCCCGAGTAGCAAGACTACAGGCATGAAACACTACTCCCACCTACATTTTAAATTTTTTTGTAGAGACGGGGTTTCTCTGTTACCCAGGTTGGTCTTGAACTCCTGGGCTCCCCTCCTCTCTTCTCACCTCCCCTCCCCTCCTTTCTTGACAGGGTCTCACTGTTGCCCAGGCTGGAGTACACTGGCATGATCACTGCAGCCTCAATCTCCTGGTATCAAGTGGTCCTCCCACCTCAGGCTCCTGAGTAGCTGGAACTGCAGGCAGTCACCATCAAGCCTGGCTAATTTTTGTATTCTTTGTACAGATAGAGTCTCAATATGTTGCCCAGGGTGGTCCTGAATCTTGGGGCCCAAGTTATCCTCCCACCTTGGCCTCCCGAAGTGTTGGGATTACAGGTATGAGCTACTATGCCTGACCTCAGAAGTTTTTCATCTTGCAAACCTGTAACACTGTATCCATCAAACACTCACTCCCCAGTTTCCCTTTCGCCCAGTCCCTGGCAGTCACTATTCTCCTTTGTTTCTATGAATTTGACTACTCTAGGTACCTCATATAAGTGGAATCATACGTTACTTGTCCTTTTGTAACTGGCTTGTTTTTTGAGACAGAGTCTTGCTCTTTTGCCCAGGCTGAAGTGCAGTGGCACGATCATAACTGGCTGCAGCATCGACCACCTGGACTCAAGTGATCCTCCAATCTCAGTCTCTCAAGTAGCTGAGACTACAGGTGCTCACCTGGCTAATTTTTTTTTTTTTTTTTGAGACAGAGTACTTGCTCTGTTGCCCAGGCTGGAGTGCAGTGGTGTGATCTCAGCTCACTGCAATCTCCGCCTCCTAGGCTCAAGCAATTCTCATGCCTCAGCCACCTGAGTAGCTGTGACTACAGGTGGGAGCCACCTGCGCCTGGCCTAATTTTTTTTTATTTTTAGTAGAGACAGGATCTTACTATGTTGCCCAGGCTGGTCTTGAACTCCTGAGGTCAAGCGATCCTCCCGCCTTTGTCTCCCAAAGTGTTGGGATTATAGGTGTAAGCCACTCCACCTGGGGCTGGTTTATTAGTATAGTATCCTAAAATTCCTTTCCTTCCTTCCTTCCTTCCTTCCCTCCCTCCCTCCCTCCTTCCTTTTTCTTTCCTTTCTTCTTCTTCTTTTTTTTTTTTTTTTTGAGACAGTCTCGTTCTATCACCCAGGCTGGAGTGCAGTGGCAGTGGGATCTTGGCTCACTGCAACCTCCACCTTCCAGGTTCAAGCAATTCTTGTGCCTCAGCCTCCCGAGTAGCTGGGCTTATAGGTGCGCACCACCACACCTGGCTAATTTTTGTATTTTTAGTAGAGATGGGATTTCACCATGTTGGCAAGTCTGGTCGCAAACTCCTGACCTCAAGTGATCTGCATGCCTCAGCCTCCCAAAGTGCTGGGATTACAGGCATGAGCCACCATGCCCGGCATATCCTAAAGTTTCATCCATGTTGTAGCACGTGTCAAAATTTCTTTCCTAGCCTGGGCAACATTGTGAAACCCTGTCTCTCCAAAAAATACAAAAATTAGCCGGCTGTGGTGGCACATGCCTGTAGTCCCACCTACTTGGGAGGCTGAGGTAGGAGACCACTTGAGCCTGGGGGAGGTAAAGGCTGCAGTGAGCTGTATGTCACTGCACTCCAACCTGGGTGACAGAACAACACTATCTCAAAAATTTTTTTTCTTTCCTTTTTAAGGCTGAATGCTATTCCATTGTATGGATGGACCACATTTTTTTTTTTTTTTCCCAATTGCAGATGTGAGGCTGAAAGAATGGACCACATTTTAGGCCGGGCACGATGGCTCATGCCTGTAATCCCAGCACTTTGGGAGGCCAAGGCAGGAGGATCAGGAGGTCAGGAGTTCGAGACCAGCCTGATCAACATGGTGAAACCCTGTCTCACTAAAAATACAAAAATTAGCCAAGCATGGTGGTACCCACCTGTAGTCCCAGCTACTCAGGAGGCTGAGGCAGGAGAATCGCCTGAACCCAGGAGGTGGAGGCTGCGGTGAGCCAAGATAGTGCTACTGCGCTCCAGCCTGGGAGACAGAGTGAGACTCTGTCTCATAAAAAAGAATAGACTACGTTTTGTTTATCCATTCATCTGTATGTGGACATTTGGGCTGCCTCCAATTTTTGCCTATTGTGAATAATGATCCTATGAACATGAGTGTACAGCATTTCTTCTTCTTCTTCTTCTTTTTTTTTTTTTTTTTTTGAGACAGATTCTCACTGTGTCATCCAGGCTGGAGTGCAGTGACATGATCTTGGTTCACAGCAACCTCTGCTAGGTTCAAGCAATTCTCCTGCCTCAGCTTCCCAAGTAACTGGGACTATGACTGGGCATGGTGGCTCACACCTGTAATCCCAGCACTTTGGGAGGCCGAGGTGGGTGGATCACCTAAGATCAGGAGTTCAAGACCAGCCTGGTCAATGTGGTGAAACCCTGTCTCTACTAAAAATACAAAATAAGCCAGGTGCTGTGGTGGGCGCCTGTATCCCAGCTACTTGGGAGGCTGAGGCACAAGAATCACTTGAACCCAGGAGGCAGAGGTTGCAGTGAGCTAAGATTGCGCCCCTGCGCTCCAGCCTGGGCGGATAGAGTGAGACTCTGTCTCAGGGGAAAAAAAAGGAAAAAGGAGGCCGGGCGTGGCGGCTCATGCCTGTAATCCCAACACTTTAGGAGACCGAGGCAGGAGGATCACAAGGTCAGGAGATCCAGACCATCCTGGCTAACACAGTGAAACCCCATCTCTACTAAAAATACAAAAAATTAGCTGGGCGTGGTGGCGGGCGCCTGTAGTCCCAGCTACTCGGGAGGCTGAGGCAGGAGAATGGCGTGAACACGGGAGGCGGAGATTGCAGTGAGCTGAGATTGCGCCACTGCACTCCTGCCTGGGCGACAGAGCGAGACTCAGTCTCAAAAAAAAAAAAACCAAAAAAAAAAAAAAACCCAGGAAAAAGGAGGTGGGATTATAGGTGTGCACCACCACACCCAGCTGATTTTTTTTTTTTTTTTTTTTTTTTGTATTTTTAGTAGAGATGAGATTTTCACCATGTTGGCCAGGCTGGTCCCAATCTCCTGGCCTCAAGTGATCTGCCCGCCTCCACCTCCCAAGGTGCTGAGGCTTTTATTCTTTCCCCCCCCCCGCCCTGAGACGGCGTCTTGCTCTGACACTCAGGCTGGAGTGCAGTGGTGCGATCTCAGCTCACTGCAACCTCTGCCTCCCAGGTTCAAGCAATTCTCCTGCCTCAGCCTCCCTAGTAACTGGGATTACAGGCACACCCACCACTCCCAGCTAATTTTTGTGCTGTTAGTAGAGACGGGGTTTCACCATGTTGGCTAGGCTAGTCTTGAACTCTTTTTTTTTTTTTTTTTTTTTTTTTTGAGGCGGAGTCTCGCTCTGTCGCCCAGGCTGGAGTGCTGTGGCCGGATCTCAGCTCACTGCAAGCTCCGCCTCCCGGGTTCCCGCCATTCTCCTGCCTCAGCCTCCCGAGTAGCTGGGACTACAGGCGCCCGCCACCTCGCCCGGCTAGTTTTTTGTATTTTTTAGTAGAGACGGGGTTTCACCGTGTTAGCCAGGATGGTCTCGATCTCCTGACCTCGTGATCCGCCCGTCTCGGCCTCCCAAAGTGCTGGGATTACAGGCTTGAGCCACCGTGCCCGGCCGTCTTGAACTCTTGACCTCGTGATCCATCCACCTCAGCCTTCTAGAGTGCTGGGATTACAGGCGTGAGCCACTGTGCCCGGCCAGGTTTTTATTTATTTCTTTTTTTTTGAGACGGAGTCTCACTTTGTCGCCCAGGCTGGAGTGCAGTGGCACAATCTCGGCTCACTGCAAGCTCCACCTCCCGGGTTCATGCCATTCTCCTGGCTCAGCCTCCCGAGTAGCTGGGACTATAGGCGCCCACCACCATGCCTGGCTAATTTTTGTATTTTTAGTAGAGGTGGGGTTTCACCGTGTTAGCCAGGATGGTCTTGATCTCCTGACCTTGTAATCTGCCCACCTCGGCCTCCCAAAGTGCTGGGATTACAGGCGTGAGCCCATGCCTGGCCAGACTAACTTTTTGTGTGTGTGTGTTTTTAGTAGAGTTGGAGTTTCACTGTGTTAGCTAGGATGGTCTCGATCTCCTGACATCGTGATCCATCCGCCTCGGTCTCCCAAAGTGCTGGGATTACAGGCATGAGCCACCGCGCCTGGCCTCAGGTTTTTATTCTTAATGAAATAAAGTAGCATAGAATAGAATTACCAGATTGTTTCTGGTAATTACTATCACACTGTAGTAAGCATAAGTATTGTTTTACGAAACTTTCATTTCCGGCACGTATACATGTGTGTATGTACCGGTGTTCTGGCTCCAGTTGCTGCCAACAAACGTTCCCATTTTATTAAGCCCATGGACTCTGTGGATCAGGATTTTCTGTAGGGCCCAGTGGGGATAGTTTGTCCCTGCCCACTGCTATCTGTAACCACAGCCAGGAAGATCTGAAGGTTGGGGCAACATGACACCTGGCAGCTAGAATCCTCAGGAAACATCATTCATTCATGTATAATGACTGATGCTGGCTGGGGCCTCAGCGGGACTGTCAATTGGTGTATCTACACAGAGGTCTCCCTGCATGGGCCAGTTTAGGCTTTCTCACAGAATGGTGACTGAGTCTCAAGAAAACAAAACTGAAGTGTATAGCATCTTTTTTTGTTTGTTTGTTTTCTTTTTTTGAGATGGAGTCTGTTGCCCAGGCTGGAGTGCCTGGCCCTGAATTTTTATTTTTATTTTTAAATTAGTTAGCCATGATGGTGCATGCTTGTAATCCTAGCTACTTGGAGGCTGAGGAGGGAGGTTCACTTGAGTGTAGGAGGTTGAGGCTGCAATGAGCTATCATTGTACCACTGCATTGCAGCCTGGGAACATTTGTGTTAAAAAAAGAGACTGGAAGAGATAAATACATAAATATTTACAAGAAAGTAAAAGTGGTTATTTCTAGGAGGACAGGGAGACTTTTTCTTAGGTTTCTTGTTGAATTGACAGTACACTGCACATAGTTAAAACAATTTAGGTCGGGCATGGTGGCTCACGCCTGTAATCCCAGCACTTTGGGAGGCCGAGGCAGGCAGATCACAAGGTCAGGAGATCGAGACTATCCTGGCTAACATGGTGAAACCCCATTTCTACTAAAAATACAAAAATTAGCCAGGCGTGGTGGTGGGCACCTGTAGTCCCAGCTACTCGGGAGGCTGAGGCAGGAGAATGGCATGAACCTGGGAGGCAGAGCTTGCAGTGAGCCGAGATCGCGCCACTGCACTCCAGCCTGGGCGACAGAGCGAGACTCCGTCTCAAAAACAAAAAAACAAACAAACAAAAATAATCTGCTAGCCAGATGTGGTGGCTCACGCCTGTAATCCCAGCACTTTGGGAGGCCGAGGCAGGTGGTTCACGAGGTCAGGAGATTGAGACCATCCTGGCTAACACGGTGAAACCCCATCTCTACTAAAAATACAAAAACAATTAGCTGGGCGTGTTGGTGGGTGCCTGTAGTCCCAGCTACTCGGGAGGCTGAGGCAGGAGAATGGTGTAAACTCGGGAGGCGGAGCTTGCAGTGAGCTGAGATCCGACCACTGCACTCCAGCCTGGGCGGCAGAGCGAGACTCCATCTCAAAAAAAAAAAAAAAAGAAAGAAAGAGGCTGGGTGTGGTGGCTTATGCCTGTAATCCTAGCACTTTGGGAGGCTGAGGCAGGCGGATCATGAGGTCAGGAGATTGAGATCATCCTGGCTAATACAGTGAAACCCGTCTCTACTAAAAATACAAAAAAAATTAGCCAGGCGTGGTGGCACACGCCTGTAGTCCCAGCTGCTCGGCAGGCTGAGGCAGGAGAATGGCATGAACCAGGGAGGCAGAGCTTGCAGTGAGCCAAGATTGCCGAGATTGCACCACTGCACTCCAGCCTGGGCGACAGAGCAAGACTCCGTCTCAAAAAAAAAAAAAAAAAAAAAACCTGCTGAGAATCATGAAATTAAAGCGTTTTTAGTTTGTTTGTTTGTTTCTCTTTTAAGATGGAGTCTTGTTATGTTGCCCAAACTGGAGTCCAGTGGCGCGATCTCAGCTCACTGCAACCTCCACCTCCCGAGTTCAAGCCATACTCCTGCCTCAGCCTCCCAAGTAGCTGAGATGGCATCTGGCTAGTTTTTTTGTATTTGTAGTAGACATGGGGTTTCACCATGTTGGCCATGCTGGTTTCTAACTCCTGACCTCAGGTGATCTGCCCACCTTGTCCTCCCAAAGTACTGGGATTTTAGGTGTGAGCCACTGTGCCTGGCCTGATTAAAGCAATGTTTTTTTTTTGTTTTTGTTTTTTTTTTTGGAGATGGAGTCTCACTCTGTCGCCAGGCTAGAGTGCAGTGGCATGATCTCGGCTCACTGCAACCTCCGCCTCCCGGGTTCAAGCAATTCTCCTGCCTTAGTTTCCTGAGTAACTGGGACTAGAGGCACGCAGCACCATGCCCAGCTAATTTTTTTTTTTTTTTTTTTTTTGAGACGGAGTCTCGCTCTGTCGCCCAGGTTGGAGTGCAGTGGTGCAATCTCAGCTCACTGCAAGCTCCGCCTCCCGGGTTCACGCCATTCTCCTGCCTCAGCCTCCCGTGTAGCTGGGACTACAGGCGCCCGCCACCGCGCCTGGCTAATTTTTAAAATATTTTTAGTAGGGACGGGGTTTCACCATGTTAATAACCAAGATGGTCTTGATCTCCTGACCTCGTTATCTGCCTCCCAAAATGCTGGGATTACAGGCGTGAGGCACCGCGGCTGGCCACAATTTTTATAGTCTAGAGTGAGGCTCCCTCATACCATCTGTACATTTCCGTGCCCCTCCTCAGCAGGAAAACCTGGCTGCTTTTTGCAACATGCAAATACAAATAAACAATAGCTGTAAATTATTATTTTCTCTTTCCCCAAAAGGTTGGAATGATATAGCCCATTCTGAATGTTTTCCTTTTTACTTAATTTTTGAGGGGATATCTTTCCTTGCTGAAACTTAAAGAGCTTCTGCGTTCTTGTATAGCTGGCATAAATAGCATTATAGAGTGTGTCTGGTACTTTTGGAAAAATGGAATGAGCAAGTGTGGCTGGAGGGAGAAAAGGGGGGCTTGTGGGGAGAGGAGGGTGGGGAGGTGATGGGGGCACATCCTCGCGGGCCTCCTCCTGAGGCTTTTTTCATGGAGGGTTTCTCATCGGGGGACCAGTCTCGACTCAGGTGCTCACAGGCGCCCCCTGGCCGCTGTGGGCGGAATAGACTGGAGGGCACTGGTGGCCAGGGCGAGAACTGGGAGACCTGGAAGGAAGTGACTGCACTGATCCGGGTAGGGGCACAAGGAGTGGGTGAGAAGCGGGCGGATTCTGGGTAGATTCTGGAGCTGACCGGAGTTACTGCCATATAAGATTGGTGGCGGGGATGGGTGTTAAAGAGATTGGTCAAAGGTGCTCTCCAAAGTTTGGAGCCTTAGCACCTGGCAGGACAGAGCTGCCGTTAACTGGGTCTAGAGGACACCAGAAGGGCAGGTTGGGCGACAGTCAGGAGCTGGGATGTAGCAGAGCTAGGTGGGAAGCACGCCCGCCCCTCCAGGCTTGGCGTCTGGGAGGCGGGTGTCCTGGCCGCTCAGTCCCGGGAGCCGCCGCCAGAGGGCGAGCACGCCGCATCACACTCGCAGCTCCTTGGAGGCGAGGGCGCGGGAAGGGCTGGCCTCGTCTCTTCCCACGACCCCCGCGGCCTCCAAGCTCCTCACCTGGGTGCGAGATAGAGGTGCCAGGATCCAGCCAGGACCCCCCAGACACCTCCGGGGCTCCAAAGCCTGGGATGCGACTCTCACCCTCTTTATCTGCTTCTAACACTCCCAACTTCCACCCCCCCACCAAGCTGTTCCCACCGCCTCCAGCGCCATCTCAGGTGTCTGTAAAAATGCCACCTACTTGGGGAGGCCTTCCTTGACCACCCTGGAGACAGAAGCCCCCGCCCTGACCCCTCTAAGGAACATCCCATTTTAACAGCTTTTTAATCAAGACTCTGAAATGATCTTTATTATTGTTATTATTAATATTAATATTTTTGAGACGGTTTCGCTGTCACCCAGGCTGGAGTGCAGTGGCGCGATCTGGCTCACTGCAGCTTTCGCCTCCCGAGTTCAAGCAATTCTCGTGCCTCAGCCTCCAGAGGTAGCTGGGGTTACAGGCGCAGGCCGCCACGCCCGGTTTTTTTTTTTTTTTTTTTTTTTTTTTTTTTTTTGAGACTCAGTTTTACTCTTGTTGTCCAGGCTGGAGTGCAATGGTGCGATCTCGGCTCATCGCAAACTCTGCCTCCTGGGTTCAAGTGATTCTCCTGACTCAGCCTCCGGAGTAGCTGGGATTATAGGTATGCGCCACCACGCCCCGCTAATTTTGTATTTTTAGTGCAGATGGGGTTTCTCCGTGTTGGTCAGGTTGGTCTCGAACTCCTGACATCAGGTGATCCACCCGCCTCAGCCTCCCAAAGTCCTGGGATTACAGGTGTGAGCCATCGCGCCTGGCCTTGCCCCGCTAATTTTTGTATTATTTAGTAGAGACGGGGTTTCACCATGTTGTCCAGGCTGGTCTCCTGGACCACAGCAATGAGCTGTGATTGTGGGACTGCATTCCAACCTAGGTGACAGCACAAGACCCTGTTTAAAAAAAAAAAAAAAAAGCCGGGTGCCATGGCTTACACTTGTAATTCCAGCACTTTGGGAGGCCAAGACGGGCGATTACCTGACCTCAGGAGTTCGAGACCACCCTGGGCAACATGGTGAAACCCCATCTCTACTAAAATACAAAAAAAAAAAAAAAATTAGCCAGGTATGGTGGCAGGGGCCTGTAGTCCCAACTACTCGGGAGGCTGAGGCAGGAGAATTGCTTGAACCCAGAAGGCAGAGGTTGTGGTAAGCTGAGATCACGCCACTGCACTCCAGCCTGGGGGTGACAGAGGAAGACTGTCTCCCAAAAAAAAAAAAAAAAAAGAGAAAAACAAGTCAGGCAAGATAGCCTCCTGTGCCTATATTCGCAGCATTTTGAGACCTGCACTTCAAGACCAGCCTGGGCAACATAGTGAGACCCTGTGTCAAATAAAATAATAATAATAATAATAGTGAGACTCCATCTAAAAAAAAAAAAGAACAAAAAACCCAGCAGCAATAATGTTATTCATAGCTGATTCATGGTGTTACTGTGTAGGAACCGCTGTTTTAAGCTCCTTACATAAATTACCTCCTTGAGTCCTCAGAACAACCCAATGAGATAGGGACTGTTTTATCCTCATATTACAGAAGAAGAAGGTAAGGACCAGGATGGTTAAGGGATTTGCTCAAGGTTGCACAGTCAGGAAATTGCAATGCCTGGGCTGAACCCAAGAAACCTGGCTGCAAGGTATGCTATTTTTTTTTTTTTTGAGATGGAGTCTTGCTCTGTTGCCCAGTCTGGAGTGCAGTGGCGTGATCTTGGCTCACTGCAAGCTCTGTCTCCCGGGTTCAAGCGATTCTCCTGCCTCAGCCTCTTGAGTAGCTGGGATTACAGGCGCCCGCCAACACGTCCGGCTACTTTTTTTTGGTATTTTTAGTAGAGACTGGGTTTCACCATGTTGGTCAGGCTGGTCTCAAACTCCTGACCTCGTGGTCTGCCCACTTCGGCCTCCCAAAGTGCTGGGATTACAGGCGTGAGCCACTGCACCTGGCCAATTTTTGTATTTTTAAAGTAGAGACGAGGTCTCACCATGTTGACCAGGCTGGTCTTGAATTCCTGACCTCAGGTGATCCGGCTTTCTCAGCCTCCCAAAGTGCTGGGGTTACAGTTGTGAGCCATTGAGCCCAGCCAAAAGTGTGCTTTTGCTAATTGGAGAATCGGGGTCCCAGGACTGGAAAGTCAGCTGCCCAGGGGCTTCAGGCATTGTGTGTCTCGGCCCCTGGCCCCAGACCTGTCTTTCCTGGTCCCCACAGCTCGCACACAGCAGGACCAGCCCCCATGTCTCTCAGCAAGTTGGGAGGGAGTGTGGGAACCCAGCCGGTCTGAGTTTACTCTCCTCCCCCGCTGTGGGTCTATAGAAATGCCTCCCAGGCTATTCAGGAGGGGCCAAGAGATTAAAAGCAGGTTCAGAGGGCTCAGATGCCACTCACCAGACAGCAGGGTCGACTGCTAGTGACCTTGAGCCCAGTCCTGGACGGACAGACAGACGGACGCACAGAGAAGCAGATGCTCCTTGGCCGGCTAATCACTCTTCTGTGCCTGCTTAGCGGGGCCCTGCCTACAGGCTCAGGGAGGCCTGAACCCCAGGCTCTCAGACCTCAGTCCTGGGCTGCGGCCAATCAGACCTGGGCTCTGGGCCCAGGGGCCCCGCCTCCACTGGTGCCAGCTCCTGCTCTTAGGAGCTGGAAGGCCTTCTTGGGCCTGCAGAAAGCCAGGCAGCTGGGGATGGGCAGGCTGCAGCGTGGGCAGGACGAGGTGGCTGCTGTGACTCTGCCACTGAACCCTCAGGAAGTGACCCAGGGGATGTGTAAGGCTGTGCCCTTCGTTCAGGTGAGTGTGTAGGTGTGGGGAGGAGAGGGCTGGGTCTCACCATTGGCAGAAGGCACAGGTCGTGGCCCCAGACAGATTTGGGTTCAAGTCCTGTATCCTCCACCTGAATGTCTCCGTGCCTCAGTTCCCTCCCTTATAAAATGGGACCCAAGCCTCTCCCACCTGGGCAGATGCAGTTGCCTCTATCCTGGTCTTCTTGATTCCACTATCATGCCCCTCTCCACCCCCAAGCCTGGTTTTCCACCCAGCAGCCAGAGGGCACCTGTGAACACCAGAGTCAGATCTGGTTCCTCCTCCGGCTAGAACCCATGGCTCCCACTTTACTCAGAACAAAAGGCCAAGTCCTTCCCACAGCCCACAGATTTCTGTACTGTCTGATCCCGTTACCTCCCTGATTTCACCTCCTCCCACTCTCCCCCTCACTTACTTTGCTTCTACACATCAGCCTCCTTTTCCTCAGACACCAACTTTCTTTCTGTTTTTTTAGACATGGGAGTCTCGCTATGTTGCGCAAGCTAGTCTTGAGCTTCTCGCCTCAAGCAATCCTCCCACCTCAGCCTCCTGAGTTCCAGGTGTGAGCCCCCATCTCCTGCTTGATATACCAACTTTCTTTCTTTTTTTTTTTTTCAAGACAGAGTTTCACTCTGTCACCCAGACTAGAGGGCGGTAGTACAATCTTGGCTTACTGCAACCTCCACCTCCTGGGCTCAAGTGAGTCCCGTGCCTCAGCCTCCCAAGTAGCTGAGATTACAGATGTGCATTACCATGTCCGGCTAATTTTTGTACTTTTAGTAGAGACGAGGTTTGGCCATGTTGGCCAGGCTGGTCTCGAACTCCTAACCTCAGGTGATCTGACTGCCTTGGCCCCCCAAAGTGCTGGGATTACAGGCGTGAGCCACCACACCAGGCCGGTGAGAAGTCACTTATGAGGAAGGTGGCTCAGGATTTAAGCAGAGAAGGACTAGGATTTGGGGGAGACATGATAGATCCACTTGGAGGGGATCATAGGAGGAACTAACACGCATTGAGCACCTACTTTGTGCCAGGCAGTGGGCTAAGGGCTTTCTGTTGGATGCTTCCGGGCTCCTGTAATATTGCTGTCCCTTACACCTAGGGGTACTAGTTGGCTTCCTACTGGTACCATCACCAGGCCACCTTATCATCATATCCTGCTTGGCTTTTCTTTAGTCTTCTTGTTTATTTATTTATTTTTTTGAGATGGAGTCTTGCTCTGTTGCCCCGGCTGGAGTGCAATGGGGGGATCTCGGCTCACTGCAACCTCCGCCTCCCGGGTTCAAGTGATTCTCCTGCCTCAGCCTCCCAAGTAGCTGGTATTACAGGCACATGCCACCACGCCCAGCTAATTTTTGTATTTTTAGTAGAGACGGGGTTTCACCATGTTGGTCAGGCTGGTCTCAAACTCCTGACCTCATGATCCACCCACCTCTGCTTCCCAAAGTGCTGGGATTACAGGCGTGAGCCACTGCACCCAGCCTTCTTTACTTTTCTTTTCATGTTTTTGTTTTTTTGAGACAGAGTCTCACTTTGTCGCCTAGGAGGGAGTACGGTGGTGCAATCTTGGCTCACTACACCTCCATCTGCCAGATTCAAGCAATTCTCCTGCCTCAGCCTCCTGAGTAGCTTGGGACCACAGGTGCCTGTCACCATGCTCAGCTAATTTCTGTATTTTTAGTAGAGGCGGGGTTTCGCCATGTTGGCCAGGATGGTCTTGAATTCCTATTTTTTTTTTTTTTTGAGACGGAGTCTCGCTCTGTCGCCCAGGCTGGAGTGCAGTGGCGCGATCTCGGCTCACTGCAAGCTCCGCCTCCCGGGTTCACGCCATTCTCCTGCCTCAGCCTCCCGAGTAGCTGGGACTACAGGCGCCCACAACCGCGCCCGGCTAATTTTTTGTATTTTTAGTAGAGACGGGGTTTCACCGTGGTCTCGATCTCCTGACCTTGTGATCCGCCCGCCTCGGCCTCCCAAAGTGCTGGGATTACAGGCGTGAGCCACCGCGCCCGGCCTGGTCTTGAATTCCTGACCTTAAATGATCCACTCACCTCGGCCTCCCAAAGTGCCAGGATTACAGGCGTGAGCCACCGCACCCGGCATCTTCATGTTTTTTTGTTAGAGACAGGGTCTTATTCTGTTGCCCAGGCTGGAGTACAGTGGTGTGATCATAGCTCACTGCAGACTTGAAATGCTAGGATCAAGCAATCCTACTGCCTCAGCCTTCTGAATAGCTAGGCCTACAGGTGCACAACATTAGCCCAGCTAATTTTTTTTTTTTTGTTTTTTTTTGAGACGGAGTCTGGCTCTGTCGCCCGGGCTAGAGTGCAGTGGCCGGATCTCAGCTCACTGCAAGCTCCGCCCCCCGGGTTTACGCCATTCTCCTGCCTCAGCCTCCCGAGTAGCTAGGACTACAGGCGCCGTCACCTCGCCCGGCTAGTTTTTTGTATTTTTTAGTAGAGACGGGGTTTCACCATGTTCGCCAGGATGGTCTTGATCTCCTGACCTAGTGATCCGCCCGTCTCGGCCTCCCAAAGTGCTGGGATTACAGGCTTGAGCCACCGCGCCCGGCCAATTTTTTTTTTTTTTTAATTTCCTTGTAGAGACAGGGTCTCACTATATTGCCCAGGCTGGCCTCAAGCCACTACATCCAGCCCTTGGTTTTCAAACACCCAGGTAACCAATTCCCTGAATTAGTCCTCTTCGTTGAAAGGCCTAAAGTGATTTATTCTTTTTCTCATTTAATTAATTTATTTGTTTATTTATTTTGGAGACAGAGTCTCGCTCTGTCAGCCAAGCTAGAGTGTAATCGTGATCTCGCCCCGCTGCAACCTCCGCCTCCCAGGTTCAAGCAATTCTCCTGTCTCAGCCTCCCATGTAACTGGGATTACAGGTGTGCACGCCCAAGCCCGGCTAAGTTTTGTATTTTCAGTAGAGACGGGGTTTTGCCATATTGGCCAGGCTGGTCTCAAACTCCTGGCCTGAAGTGATCCGCCCACCTCAGCTTCCCAAAATGCTGGGATTACAGGCGTGAGCCACCGCGCCTGGCTGTCCTTGTTGAATTTCAGTCATTTTACAGGTGAGGAAACAAAAGCTCAGAGAGGCTAAGTAATTTGCCCCATGTGAGCCACTGCACCCAGAGATGGCAGAGTCAGGATTTGAACCCAGGCAACCTGGCTGCAGCATCCATACCTGTCAAGGTGGGGTGGAAGTGGACAGGTGATTATCCTCACCGCTCTGGCTCCAAACTCCACCACCCTGACCGTCTCCATGCCTCCGGCCCCAGGTGTTCTCCCGGCCCGGCTGCTCAGCCACACGCCTCCGAAATCACCTCTGCTTTGGTCATTGCTCCTCTCTCTACATCCCTGGCTCGGACCCCACCCCACTAGTCCTGTGCAACAGCTGTATGCCTGCTCGCAAACATTCGGCACCTGTGGTCCTGTGGTGTCACACTGGCAGCTCAGCCTCCCGTCGACGGGTGAAGATAACCACCGTGCTGATCGAGGGGTGTCATTGCAGCCTGAAAGCATGAACTGAGCATCATGGATGGGTGCACGGAGACACGCACCTTGGAGAGATGAGGGGAGACGGACCAAGAAAGACGTGCACCTGGATGATGTACTCTGGGTCAAGAGACCAGGGATGCAGGGTTAGGCAGACAGGTCCCCAGCGTCCTCACCCTGCTCCCCAGACACTAGACACCGTGCCCATCCTGGAGTTGCACCACTGATAGTCACAGCACACGCTGACTGACAACTCACTTTTTTTTTTTTTTTTTTTTTTTTTTTTGAGACAGAGTCTCGCTCTGTCACCTAGGCTGGAGTGAAGTGGCTTGATCTCGGCTCGCTGCAACCTCCGCCTCCTGGGTTCCAGCAATTCTCCAGCCTCAGCCTCCCACGTAGCTGGGATTAACAGGTGCTCACCATCACACCCGGCTAATTTTTGTATTTTTAGTAGAGATGGGATTTCCCCATGTTGGCCAGGCTGGTCTCAAACTCCTGACCTCAAGTGATTCGCCCCGCTTGGCCTCCCAAAGTGCTGGGATTACAGGCGGAAGCCACCACGCCCGGCCAACCACTGACTGTTTACCAGGCCCCATGCTAGGCATCTGACACGTACTAACTCTTGTAATCCTTACAGCAGCTCAATGGGATAGTGGCTAACATCACCCCATTTTACAGATGAGACAATCAAGGCCCTGAGTGGCGAAGCCACTCACCCAGAGTCACACCACAGTACAGAGTCACACCACAGTACAGAGTCACACCACAGTACAGAGTCACACCACAGTAAGTGGCACACAGTAAGCGGCACAGCCAGGATTCAAATCCACTCTTGTTTTTTGTTTGTTTGTTTGAGTTTTTTTTTTTTTTTTTTAGGACAGAGTCTCTCTCTGTCACCCAGGCTGGAGTGCAATGGTGTGATCTCGGCTCACTGCAACCTCCACTTCCGGGGCTCAAGCAATTCTCCTGCCTCAGCCTCCCCAGGTACCCACCACCATGCCCAGCTAATTTTTGTATTTTTAGTAGAGACAAAGTTTCACCATATTGACCTGGCTGGTCTTAAACTCCCGGCCTCAGGTGATCTGCCTGCCTCGGCCTCCCAAAGTGCTGGGATCAAATCCACTGTTAATCACCAGGCTGAACCATCATCTCTTATACAATGAGATCAAAGACACTCCCAGCTGCAGGGAGGGCAGATGGCCCCACCCAGACCAGGAGACACAGCGATGACCTTGTCCTCGGGACACCAAAGAAGAAAAACAACAACAACAAAAAAACCCAAACCAAAAATGCAAACCAAAGCAGGCAGGCAGACAGCTGCTGGGGGAAATCCTGGGGTCCTTGAGACAGAGGCAGGACCCTCGTGTTCCCAGCTGCCTCTTGCCTTGATAGTGGTTGCTGTACCCTTCTCAGACCCCCCACCTGAGTCTCCACACAGCCCCATGCCTGGCGTGGCATTCCACAGAAACCATAAAGGTTGGCTGAGTCCAGCTGTCTATATGTGCATCTGTTTGTTCCTCCAACTGGGGTTCCCTGTGAGTGGGTGGCCCCATGACAGGGTGTGGGCATCTGAGTGCTCCCTCCCCAGCTGGGGCTCAGGGTCTTCGGCGGGCGAGGGCAGCCTGGCTTTGGGCGGCTGGAACCAGGGCCCTGGCAGATGGGCCTGTCTGGCACAGACGCAGGGACATGTGGCGTTGTCAGTGTTGCCTCCAAATGCCCCCCGGAGCGTGGGGCGGGGAGCCGGCCGGGCCCTTCTCAGCCCTCTTCCTGCCTCAGGAAGGAAGGCCCCAGGTGAGGGGAGCAGGAGGGGACCCGAGGAAACAGATGGGCCAGTGGGGCGTGGGAGCCTGAGACCCCTGACCTCGCAGGCCTCACGGAGAGATGGGAACAGGCCAGGCAGGCAGCTCCCAAGGCCCCTTGCTCGAAGGGCCCTGTAGGGGAGGGTCACGAAGGGCTCTAGGGGGGCTGCCCCCTCCCTGTTCCCTCCAGAGTTCTGTGCCAAACCCCAGGCAGTGTCCGAGTGGGCAGCTCAGCCCTGGCACCATGGGCAAACCCCCTCCGGTGGGCATGAGGCGTTTGCCTTCCCTCCCTCTGCTGTGCCCACCTCCTGCCAGCCAGGGGAGCCAGCTGGGAACCTTGGTGCCAGGGGAGCCCCCAGAGTCCCTGCCCCCTCCCGGGCAGTGCCAGCCGGCCCCCACCCCGCCCCCCAGGCCCAGTAATGGGTGGGTAATGAGTGCTGGGGGAGCGGGGGAGGGGCAGGGGATGCAGGTGCCACAGGCGCTGGCACGGGGGCTGCTAATCAGGTTTGCCAACGCCATCTGTCACCGCACGAGCATCTGGGGCTCAAGGTGACCCTGTCACCCTCAGTTACAATTATGAGTTTGGCATCTGTATTAAAGCCCGCCAGCCGGCCAGGCGGGGGAGCGCTGGGGTGGGCATGGGGTTGTGGGTTGAGCCCCATCCCTAGGGTCCCCTTCCCAGGGGCTGCGTGGCTGCCAAGGCGTGGAGCTTCTTAGGGGACTGTATCTCTGTGTGTGTGTGCACACCCATCCCAGTCTCTACAGTTCTCTAAGTGGGTCTGGAGGCAGGGCTGGAAATCATACGTTTGTGTGTGTCTCCGTGGCGGCCGTGTGTCTAGGAGTTTGGTGGGATGACTGGGGGCGGAGCTCTGAGATTTTGTGGGTACACAGATGTTCATGCATCTGCATGCTGGGACAAGAATGTATGGAGGGAGGTGTGTCTGGTTGATGGTGTGTCTTTTTTCTTTTATTGTTAGTATTAATTATTATTATTTGAGTCAGGGTCTTGCCCTGTCACCCAGGCTGGAGTGCAGTGGAGTGATCATGGCCCGATCCCTGCAGCCTCAAACTCCTGGGCTCAAGTGATCCTCCCTCCTCAGCCTCCAGAGTAGCTGGGGCTACAGGCTCATGCCACCACACCCAGCTAATTTTATTTTTTTGTAGAGACAGGGTCTCACTATGTTGCCCAGGCTGGTCTCAAACTCCTGGGCTCAAGCCATCCTTCTGGTTTAGCCTCTCAAAGTGCTGGGATTATAGGCATGAGCCACCACACCCAGCCTGATGGTGTGTGAGCATGTGTGTGTGTGTGTGTGTGTGTGTGTGTGTAAATACATAGGGGTAGGTTGGGAGGGGGTATCAGCTGGGAGAGGCTATGTGTGGTACTGCTGAGCTCCTCAGCTATCCCTTTCTTTCTATCTTCACCAACTCCTGCTACCTGAATGTGATCAGGAGGGCTCTGAGGACGGCTTAAGAATCTGGATTTTGGCCAGGCGAGGAGTCTCACACCTGTAATCCCAGCACTTTGGGAGGCTGAGGCAGGTGGATTGATTGAGCTCACAAGTTCGCGACCACCCTGGCTAAAATGGTGAAACTATGTCTCCACAAAAATACATAAAAAATTAGCTGGGCTCCAGGCGCGGTGGCTCATGCCTGTAATCCCAGCACTTTGGGAGGCTGAGGTGGGTGGATGACCTGAGGTCAGGAGTTCAAGACCAGCCTGGCCAACATGGCGAAACCCCGTCTCTACTAAAAATACAAAAATTAGCCAGGCGTGGTGGTGCATGCCCATAATCCCAGCTACTTGGGAGGCTGAGACAAGAGAATCGCTTGAACCCAGGAGGTGGAGGTTGCAGTGAGCTGAGAGTGCAACACTGCACTCCAGCCTGGGTGACAGAGAGCAAGACTCCATCTCAAAAAAAAATTAGCGGCCGGGCGCAGTGGCTCAAGCCTGTAATCCCAGCACTTTGGGAGGCTGAGACGGGCGGATCACGAGGTCAGGAGATCAAGACCATCCTGGCTAACATGGTGAAACCTCGTCTCTACTACAAAATACAAAAAACTAGCCGGGCGAGGTGGCGGGCGCCTGTAGTCCCAGCTACTCGGGAGGCTGAGGAAGGAGAATGGCGTAAACCCAGGAGGCGGAGCTTGCAGTGAGCTGAGATCCGGCCACTGTACTCCAGCCTGGGCGACAGAGCGAGACTCCGTCTCAAAAAAACAAAACAAAACAAACAAACAAACAAAAAATTAGCTGGGCGTGGTGGTGTGTACCTGGAACCCCAGCTACTCAGGAGGCTGAGGTGGGAGAATGGCTTCAGCGTGGGAGGCAGAGGTTGCAGTGAGCCACGGTTGCACCACTGTACACTCCAGCCTGCCTGGGTGATAGAGCCAGACCTTGTCTCAAAAAAAAAAAAAAAAAAAAAAACTCTCAAAGGCTTTTTTAGCCCCTGGGAGGGGGCAGGGACTCTGGGGGCCTCCTGGCACCAAGGTTCCTAGCTGGCTCCCCTGGCTGGCAGGAGGTGGGCACAGAGCCTTTGGACTGTGCCGTTGGATTCTAAATTCTTGGAGCTAGATTCTGGGTCTGGTGGATGCTAGTTTTGAACAATAGGATCTAGATTTTTGGAATCTGAATCCTGGAGTATGGTTTCAGTGGCACCATCATAGTTCCCTGCAGCCTCAGACATGTGTCACTACGACCAGCTAATTTTTATTTTTTTATTATTATTATTTTTTGAGATGGAGTCTCGCTCTGTCGCCCAGGCTGGAGTGCAGTGACCAGATCTCAGCTCACTGCAAGCTTCACCTCCCGGGTTCACGCCATTCTCCTGCCTCAGCCTCCCAAGTAGCTGGGACTACAGGCGCCCGCCACCACGCCTGGCTAATTTTTTGTATTTTTAGTAGAGACGGGGTTTCACCGTGTTAGCCAGGATGGTCTCGATCTCCTGACCTCATGATCCACCCACCTCGACCTCCCAAAGTGCTGGGTTTACAGGCTTGAGCCACCGCACCCGGCTTACGCCCAGCTAATTTTTTAGCTTTTTGTAGAGACAAAGTCTTGCTATGTTGCCCATGGTGTCCCAAACTCCTGGCATGAAGTGCTCCTCACACCTTGGCCTCCCAAAATGCTGAGATTATAGCTGTGGGCCACCGCGCCTGGCTGAGTTCTTGGATCTGGAGTGTAGATCATGGTATGATTGGAATCTTTTTTTTTTTTTTTGAGATGGAGTCTTGCTCTTTTGCCCAGGCTGGAGTGCAGTGGCGTGATCTCAGCTCACTGCAAGCTCCACCTCCCGGGTTCAAGCGATTCTCCTGCCTCAGCCTCCTGAGTAGCTAGGATTACAGGCGCCCACTACCACACCTGGCTAATTTTTATATTTTCAGTAGAGACGGGGTTTCACCATGTTGGTCAGGCTGGTCTCGAACTCCTGACCTCAAATGATCTGCCCGCCTTGGTCTCCCAAAGTGCTGGGATTACAGGCGGGAGCCACTACGCCCGGCCTGGTATGATTGGACTCTAGATGCTGATCCTGGGCCCTGGCATCTGGATTACCAGCTCTTAGTTCTTTATCTGTGTTCCTGCTTCTGGACTCCAAGTCTCTGCGCCTGTGTGCTCTGTGTCCCCTCTGTCCACAGCTTCAAGCTCAGCAACTGGGCAGCTGCCTGTCGTCCCTCATGGATGGGTGCAGAGAGTACCTATGGCCACCAGGGGGCACCCTTGGCCTACATTTGGTCCAAGCTGCCCGACTGGAGGAGGAATCTGGGACCACTGTGGCCCAGTTGGACTCAACCCTTTCAGGGGGACCAGGGGCTGGACATCACTTCCCTCCCCTTCCATCCCGCTGGGACCTGAAATCTGTCAGCCCCCACTGACTCAAACATGGAGAATTCGACTGAGCACCCCAACACCGTTCTGAACAGGACCGTGGGACAAGGTGCCTGCCCAGTGAGTAGGTCAGACCCAGGGTTGAAGGCACGCGTGTCCATGAGGGTGACAATGAGTGTCTGAAAACATGTGTCCAGGTGTGAAGGTGAGGGTGCACTGTTCATCAGAAGTGGCCACATACGATAGCATTGCTAAGAAGTGTGAGCCTAGGAGGCACGGTGGCTCAGGCCTGTTGTCCTGGCACATAAGAAAGTGAGGCCCAAGGCCGGGCACGGTGGCTCACGCCTGTAATCTCAGATCTTTGGGAGGCTAAGGCGGGCAGATCACAAGGTCAGAAGTTTGAGACCAGCCTGACCAACATGGTGAAACCCTGTCTCTACTAAAAATACAAAATTTAGCCTGTCGTGGTGGCGCGTGCCTGTAATCCCAGCTACTCGGGAGGCTGGGGTATGAGAATTGCTTGAACCCGGGAGGCAAAGGTTTCAGTGAGCCGAGATAGCGCCATTGCACTTCAGCCTGGGCAACAAGAGCAAGACTCTGTCTCAGAAAAAAAAAAAAAAAGCGAAGCCAGGCGTTCGAGCCCTCATCTAAGTAACAACAACAAAAATGTCAACCTGTGTGTTGGATGGTGTGTGACCACCACTCACTGCATTCGCATGTCTGACAAGGTGCTCATGAGATAGTGCACCTACACGCTTGTGTCTGTAACTGGGAGATGTCACCAGGAGCCCCTGTATGAGTCTGTGTCATATTCATGTGTCTGCATCTATGATTGTGTCACTAGGCATCTATAGGTATCCATAGGTATGACTGTGACCATCTAGGGGAGGTGTCACTGGGTGACGGTGTACTGGAGTGTCAGAAACAGTGTCCTGGCTGGATGCGGTAGCTCACACCTATAATCCCAGCACTTTGGGAGGCTGAGGTGGGCGGATCACCTGAGGTTGGGAGTTTAAGACCAGCCTGGCCAACATGGTGAAACAGTGTCTCTACTAAAATTATAAAAATTAGCCAGGTGTGGTGGTGTGTGCCTGTAATCACAGCTACTAGGGAGGCTGAAGTGGGAGAATCGCTTGAACCTGGGAGGCAGAGGTTGCAGTGAGCTGAGATCATGCCATTGCACTCCAGCCTGGGTGACAGAGTGAGATTCTGTCTCAAAAAAAAAAAAAAAAAAAAAAAAAGAAAGAAGCAGTGTCCCAGCACTTTGGGAGGCTGAGGTGGGAGGATCATTTGAGCCTAGTAGTTCGAGACTAGCCTGGGCAACATAGCAAGACCCTGTCTCTACAAACAATTTTAAAAATTAGCTGGGCATGGTGGCGTGCACCTGTAGTCTCAGCTACTCAGGAGGCTGAAGTGGGAGGATCACTTGAGCCCAGGAGTTGGAGGCTGCAGTGAGCTGTGATTGTGCCACTGCACTCCAGGCTGGGTGCCAGAGAAGGACTTTGTTTCAAAAATAAATAAATATGGCTGGACACGGTGGCTCATGCCTGTAATTCCAGCACTTTGGGAGGCTGAGATGGGCAGATCACCTGAGGTCAGGAGTTTGAGACCAGCCTGGCCAACATGGCAAAACCTGGTCTCTACCAAAAATACAAAAATTAGCCAGGTGTTGTGGCAGGCACCTATAACTCCAGCTACTCGGGAGGCTGAGGCAGGACAATTGTTTGAACCCGGGAGGCAGAGGTTGCAGTGAGCCGAGATTGCGCCACTGCACTCCAACTTGGGCGACAGAGCAAGACTCCATCTCAAAATAAATAAATAAATAAGTAAGTAAATAAATAAAATTAAATAAAGAAGCACTGTTCCTGAAGGCTGAGCCTCTGTGTCACTGGTGTCTTATTAGTGGCTGTATGAAGGTGTGTAGGACAGAGGGTATGTTTTCTTTTTTTTTTTTTTTTTGAGACAGAGTCTTGCTCTGTCGCCCAGGCTGGGGTGCAGTGGCCGGATCTCAGCTCACTGCAAGCTCCGCCTCCCGGGTTTAGACCATTCTCCTGCCTCAGCCTCCCGAGTAGCTGGGACTACAGGCGCCCGCCACCTCGCCCGGCTAGTTTTTTGTATTTTTTAGTAGAGACGGGGTTTCACCGTGTTAGCCAGGATGGTCTCGATCTCCTGACCTCGTGATCCGCCCATCTCGGCCTCCCAAAGTGCTGGGATTACAGGCTTGAGCCACCGCGCCCGGCCTTTTTTTTTTTTTTTTTTTTTTTTTGAGACAGGGTCTCACTCTGTCGCCCAGGCTGGAGTGCAGTGGTGTGATCTTGGCTCACTGCAACTTTGCCTCCCAGGCTCAAACGATTCTCCTGCCTCAGCCTCCCGAGTAGCTGGGATCACAGGTGTCCACTACTACTGCCTGGCTAATTATCGTATTTTTAGTAGAGACAGGGTTTCACCATGTTGGCCAGGCTACTCTTGAACTCCTGACCTCAAATGATCCACCTGCCTTGGCCTCCCAAAGTGCTGGGATTATAGGCATCAGCCACCGCACCCAATCCCCCATCCCCTGATTTCTCCCATTGCCAGGCACAGCACACTAGGCAAGGAGGGTCCAGGGGTATTGGCTAACTGGTCCTGTCCTGTCTGCCACCCAGCCTCTCCCATCTTGCTCCCGGGCTCTGCCTCTCCATGGTCTTCTCCCTCCCCCCATCCTTCCTCGTTGGTGTGTTTCTCTCCACCTTTCAGGTCTCTCCCATCTGTTTCTGCCTCTTGGATTCCCCATCTCTGTCTCTATTTCCCCACCATGTTTTTTTTTTTTTTGAGACAGAGTCTCGCTCTGTCACCCAGGCTGGAGTGTAGTGGCGTGATCTCGGCTCACTGCAACCTCCATCTTCTGGGTTCAAATGATTCTCCGGCCTCAGCGTCATGAGTAGCTGGGATTACAGGCGCGTGCCATCACACCCATCTAATTTTTGTATTTTTAGTAGATACGGGGTCTCACCATATTGGTCAGGCTGGTCTTGAACTCCTGACCTTGTGATCCGCTTGCCTCAGTCTCCCAAAGTGTTGGGATTATAGGCGTGAGCCACTGCGCCTGGCCTTATTTCCCCTTTTGTGTCTAATTTCTCCCACTCTATCTCCTCTTGTCCATTCTTCCCAGCCCTAAATCTTGCCCTGGTTTTTTTTTTTTTTTTTTGAGCCCGAGTCTCACTCTGTCGCCCAGGCTGGAGTGCAGTGGCACAATCTAGGCTCACTGCAAGCTCCACCACCCGGGTTCATGCTATTCTCCTGCCTCAGCCTCCCGAGTAGCTGGGACTACAGACGCCCGCCACCACGCCCGGCTAATTTTTTGTATTTTTAGTAGAGATGGGGTTTCACTGTGTTAGCCAGGGTGGTCTCGATCTCCTGACCTCGTGATCCGACTGCCTCGGCCTCCCAAAGTGCTGGGATTACAGGAGTGAGCCACCGCGCCTGGCCAATCTTGTCCTGTTTATGTCTGTTTCCATCTCTCTCTTTTTCTCCCATTTTTTCCCTGTCTCTCTCATCTCCCTATCTCTCCTCCTTTTTTCTCGTTTATTTATTTATTTATTTTTTGAGACGGAGTCTTGCTCTGTCACCCAGGCTGGAGTGCAATGGTGTCATCTCGGCTCACTGCAGCCTCCACCTCCCAGGTTCAAGCAATTCTCGTGCCCCAGCCTCCCGAGTACCTGGAATTACAGGCATGCACCACCACACCCGGCTAATTTTTGTATTTTTAGTAGAGATGGGGGTTTCTCCATGTTGGCCAGCCTGGTCTCAAACTCCTGACTTCAAATGATCTGCCCACCTCGGCCTCCCAAAGTGCTGGGATTACAGGCGTGAGCCCCCATGCTCGGCCTCCTCTCTCCCTTTATCTTGGTCTCTTTCTGTCTTTTTTCTCTCCCAGTGTCTCCTTATCTGCCTCTCCCTGCCTAGTCTCCCTGTCTCTCTCCATCGCTCCGTCCCCGTATCTCTTCTCTCATCCTGTGTCTCCCATCTTTTTTCCCTCCATTTCTCTGTCTCTCAGTCTCTCCAGCTCTTCCCGTGTCTCTGTCTCTCCCCATCTCTGTCTCTCCCTACCCAGTCCCCATGTCTCTCCATCTCCCTGTCTCCCCATCTCTCTCATCTCTTTCTCTCTTTCTTTCCCTTCTTTCCTCTCTCTCTCTCTCTCTCTCTCTCTTTCTGCCGCAGTCTCACTCTGTCACCAGGCTGGAGTGTAGTGGGGCGATCTCGGCTCACTGCAACCTCTGCCTCCCGGGTTCAACCGATTCTCCTGCTTCAGCCTCCCGAAGAGTTGGGACTACAGGCGCACACCACCACGCCCAGCTAATTTTTTCTATTTTAGTAGAGACAGGGTTTCATCATGTTGGGCAGGATGGTCTCGATCTCCTGACCTCGTGATCCGCCCGTCTCGCCCTCCTAAAGTGCTGGGATTACAGTGCGCCCGGCCTCTCTCATCTGTTTTCCCATCTCTCTGTCTCTCAATCTCTCCAGCTTTCTCCGGCTCTCCCAGTGGCTTTTCGTGTCTCCTCATCTCTGTCTCCTCATCAGGTCTCCCTCTCTCTCTGGTCTCTCTGTGTCTCTCATCTCTGGTCTCTCCCTGTCTCTCCTGTTTTTCTTCTCTCCCCATTTCTCTGTCTCTCCCCGTCCCGGTCTCCCCTTCTCTGTCGACCCGGGTGGGTCCGGGTGGGTCCAGGACGGCCCGGGCGCCGCGGCGAACAATGCCCCATTCACGCGGGCCGCCAGCGCCATGGCAACGCGCCCGCCCCGCCCTCCCTGCGCGCTGGCCGCGCGTGCCAAGAGGATGCCATGGTTACGTCAGGCGCGTGCCCGTCGCGCGCGCCGCCGTCCCGCGCGCTCTTGCAGGGAGGGGCCAGGCCAGCAGGGGGCGCGCGGCAGTAGCCTCTGCCCGGAGTCAGAAGGGGCGGTCCTCCCCGTTTCAAGGGGCCTTCAGCTGCTTAGTGCCTCAGTTTCCCCATCTGTAAAACGGGGGCGATGGGCAGAGCGATATCGGAGTGTGAAAGAGAGAGAAGGAGGAAGGAAGAAAGGGGAAGGAGAAGGCGGTGCTCCTTGGGGATGGTTGTGTGTCTGAGTTCGCATGAGTCAGTGGGTATATGTGTGTGCGAATTTGTGGGTCCATGTTTGTGCGCTTGTGTGGGTGTTTTATGAGAAGTTGAGAAGTGGTTGGTTGTAATTTGGGGGTGACTTGGGGGCCCATGTGTTTGGAAGTGTGTGTGTTTGTATTTTCATGCCTGTGTGTGATGATGTTAGCTGGTGTCATTTGTGTGTGACAGTGTGTCCGTGTGTTTGTGGTCCTGTGATTGTGCACCCCATGTTTGCCTGTCTGGTGTGTGTGTATAGTGGGTGTCTGTGGTTTGAGTGTGGTTCTGAGTTCGGGGAACTGTGTCCCATGTTTGCATGTCTGGGGCGTCTGTGTGTGTGTGTGGTGGGTGTCTGTAATTTGGTATGGTTGTGACTTCATGTAACTGAGCCCCATGTTTGCATGTCTGGTGTGTGTGTGTGTGTGTGTGTATGATGGGTGTCTGTGGTTTGGGTGTGGTTGTATGGTTGTGAGTTCATGTGACTGTGTGTGCACCATGTTTGCATGTCTGGCGTGTGTGTGTGTGTTGTGGGTGTCTATGGTTTGGATGTGGTGTGTGTGGCTGTGTTTGCATGCCTGGTGTGTGTGTGTGTATGAGTGTATGTGTGTCTGTGATGGTGGATGGGTGTGATTGTAAGTTTGTGTGAATGTTGTTTGCGTGTCAGGGGGTCTGTGTTCACAAACTCATGTGTGCTTCTGTGTGGAACTGGGTGTGAGTTCTGAGCACTTCGGGGACCTGGCCGAGTCTTCCTCCCCCACCTGGGGGCCTCCTGGCATGGAAGGGGGTGACCAGCTGCCTGGGACCTCCGACTCCCCACAGGTTCAGGAGAGCCCCAGCTGATGAATATTCATGAGGTGGGGGGGCTGGCACCCACTGCCAACAGCTGCGCGTCCATTAGTCCCCCTCCCTGCTCTGCCTCTACTGACTGAAAAGGGGAGGGGGGTGTTGGCGTGTGTCTGTCCCTGTTTCCAAGACTCGGGGGCGGGGGTGTCCTAGGGACAATCGTGGGGGCCCAGTCAGCATGCCTGGCTGCTTGTGTGGACGGCTAAGGGGCTGTCTCAATGTTGTGACAGGCACTGGGAGAGTGACTGTTGTGTGACAGGTTGTCCTTGTAATCGTGGTGAGGCTGTCACCCACGGTTGCATTGTAGCTCCTTGGTCCGGGGACTGTGGGCGTTGTGTGGCAGTGTGAGTGAGATGTGTACCTGTCACCTGCAACAGGGAGACTGTGAGTGTGTGCTATTAGAGTGACTGTGACCAGTGGTCTGTACCTACTGGCTGCCTGCTCTGTGACACCGTGACAAGGGTGTGTTATTGTGCTATTGGAATAACTGGGTTGGGTCAAACCTTGATCAAGGGACAGCTGCAGTCTGCACCCTAGGGAGGCAGTGGTCAGTGCTGCTTTTCCTCCTTGTGACCGGGTGGGGCGGTGACTCCGTGTGGCCACGTGGCTAGCACAGCTGCAGCGACATGTGGACTGAGTATGTCAGTGTGCCTCTGCTGGCCAGTGTGACGTTAATGTGTTGTGAGGGTCAGAGTGTCGGGGTTCCTGTGAGGATGTATGAGACCGTGCAGCTGAGGTGTGTGTCACCAGAATTGTCAAGGGTGTGACCGTAGTTCTTCATGTGACAGAGTGGCCGAGGGTGTGATGGTGTTGCTGTGCAGGTGACACTGTGGCAGTGACAGCATGGATCTTTGTGTGGTTGAAGGTGTGACAGTGATTGTGTTTGATGATCTGAACCAAAGGGCTATGACTGTCGTACCCCCACTTTCAGGCTGCACAGGGAGCCGGGTGCTGGAGTGAGTGGGCTCCTAGCATGGGATTGGCAGCTGCCTCGCCAGGGGCTGCATGTCAGCCTGAGACAGGGACACCTGGAGATTCGACGCCAGCTGGGGCACAGAACCTTGTCCCTCCGTCTTCCCCTCCATAGGCTGGGTTTGGAGGAGTGGCCTCTAGATGCAGCTGGGACCAGCAGGGGCTGGGATGGGACGTGCTTCTCCAGTCTAGGGGACTCTGGCCTCTGGCTGGGTGGCCCTGGAGGCCCCAGGTTCCCAGCATACGTGGCTTGGCCAGGAACTCAGTGTAGCCGACTCACCCGCTCTGATACCCACACCCTGGGATGGCTGAGCATTGCTGGCGGCCCCAGCGGCAGTGCACAGAGGCTCCATTCAGGAGCCAGGGCCAGGTTTCCAGGGCGGGTGGGTCTCTGGCTGGCCCGTTGCAAATGAAATGTTTCCCCAACTCCTTCCCTTTCGTCTCCAGATGAGCGACAGCTACAGGAGGCCCTGCCCAGGCTGTGCTGCCTGGGCAAGGGTGAGTGTGTGTCTGTGTTTCCCTGTGTGTGTGCATGATCTAGATATCTTTGTGTGACTTTTGTTTCTTTTTTCTTTGTATTCAAGACGGAGTCTCACTCTATCACCCAGGCTGGAGTGCAGTGGTGCGATCTCGGCTCACTGCAACCTCCGCCTCCCGGGTTCAAGTGATTCTCCTGCCTCAGCCTCACGAGTAGCTGGGATTGCAGGTGTATGCCACCATGCCCTGCTAGCTTTTGTATTTTTAGTAGAGATGGGGTTTTGCCATGTTGGCTAGGCTGGTCTCAAACTCCTGACCTCAGGTTTTGGGAGGCCCGTCTCAGCCTCCCAAAGTGCTGGGATTACAGGCGTGAGCCACTGCGCCCGGCCTGTTTCTTTTTTTGAGATAGGGTCTCACTCTGTTGCCCAGGCTGGAATGCTCACTGCAACCTCAACATCTTGGGCTCAAGTGACCCTCCCACCTGATTAGCTGGCACCACAGATGCACACTCCATGCCTGGAAAATTTATAAATTTTTTGTAGAGACAGAGTCTCGCTATGTTGCCCAGGCTGGTCTCAAAGTCCTGGGCTCAAGCGATCCATCCGCCTGGGCCTCCCAAAGTGCTGGGATTATAGGCGTGAGCCACCATGCCTGGCCTTTGAGTGACGTTTTGTGTGCTACATCTGTGGATGATTTTGAGAACATCAACGTGTGTGACCCATTGGGTACGTGCAGTCCTGTGTGAGATTTTTGTGAACCTGTGTGACTTAGGGTGGCCTGTGTGTACCTGTGGAACTGGGCTCAGCGTGAGATTCTGGGAGTCCGTGTGACTGTGTGTGTCTGTATGTGTCTTTGCAATTTGGTGTATTATCTGGGTCTCTATGGGGATCTGTGTGATGGTGAAGGTCTTTGTGTGTATGACCTGGCTGTCACTCTGTGGGTGGCTATGGGAAGGTCTGTGTGGGATTATTGGCGTGACCGTGTGTGTTTGTATGTCTGTGTGATATTCTAGAAGGGTGTGTGACGGTATCTGGGTGACCCTGTGTCTGTGTGTCGTTGTGGATTTTATCTGTGGGTACAGAGGAGGAGAGGAAAAGAGGGGAGGGGAGAGGGAAGGAGAAGGGTTTGTATTTCTGTGTGTCTGAGTGTGCCTGTGTATGTTTGGGTGCCCCTCAGTGAGTGTGATAGAGTCTGGTGCCTGCATCCACGTGTGTGGTGTGGTTGTGGGTGCCCCTCGAGGTATGCTTTAGGAGCAACGACCTGTAACTCCCCAGACTGAGTCCCTAAGAGGGGCTTCTAGATCACCCTGGAAGGTGGACAGTGAGTTCAAGGCTAGGACCCCAGGCCCAGGGCACAGATCAAGCCTACCATGCTAAGTACGGGGGCATCAGGCCCTCTTGGTGGGAGTGGGGATCCAGGTCCTACTGGGGGTGCCTAGAGCACCCTTTTCTCCCAGCTTGGCAGCGCCCATGGCCTGGCTCCCTGCCTATGCCACATGCCAGATGTTTGCCCACCTCGCCCAAGAGCCCTGCTCAGTTGCCAAGCAGCCCTGGAGCCTCACGTTGCCCGGCCCCACCTTCTGTGCCCTGGAATGTGGCTGCCAGAGCCCAGATGTTTCAGCCCTTCCCCCACCCACACCCACACTGCCCGCAGCATCCTGGCCAGGTAGTGCCATGGGCCTGACTCCCGCTTCCTGCTCCTCCTCCTCCCCCAACACACCTGCATGGTAGGAACACACCTGCTGCCAGCCACAGCCAGGTGGGCAGCCCGGCAGGGAGGAATGTGGGGGATTCCAGCTGTGGCACGCCAGCTGTGCCCAGCCCCCTGGCAGCACCCTCCTCCCGTGAGATTTCTTGAAGGCCAGGTGTACCGTAATACTTGGGCTCTGGGGAGGGGGGATGGGGAGGGGCAGCGCTGCGCTGCCCTCTCTGGCAGTCCCTCTGCCTTCCCATAAATTCTTCCCATTTGCAGTTGTGGAGGGGAGCAGAGCAAGGGAGTGTGTGTGTGTGTGTGTGTGTGAGTGCAGGAGGTTGCTGTCAGTGTAGAGGAGGGGTGCTGAGTGTGGGGAAAGAACTCTGAATGAGGATGTGTGTGTAAATGTGAGAGTGTCTTGTCTGTGTGAGTGTGGATGTGGTGTGAGAGTTGTTTTTGAATACAAGGAAGACAGAGTGTGGCGTGTACATGGGAGGGTGTTATGGGAGGAGTATGTGTGTACAAATGGAAGTGTGTGTTAAGTGTGTGTTTTGTGTGAATGGAGGAATAAGTTGTGTGTGTGAATGAATAAGGAAATAGGTGTTTTGGCGTGATATTGAGTGTGATAGAGTCTGTGACTGTGTGTGTGAAGGATGTGTGTGTGCGCACCTTTGGAAGGCTGGTGTCCTGTGTGTATGAATGGAAGGACAAGTTTGTGTGTGTGAAGGATGAGTGTTGTGTGGGTGTGAATGAAGGGTCTGTTGTGTGTGTAAAAATGAAGGAGAGATGGCCGGACGCAGTGGCTCATGCCTGTAATCCTAGTACTTTGGGAGGCTGAGGCGGGCGGATCACAAGGTCAGGAGATCGAGACCATCCTGGCTAACATGGTGAAACCCTGTCTCTACTAAAAATACAAAAACAAAATTAGCTGGGCGTGGTGGTGGGCACCTGTAGTCCCAGCTGCTTGGGAGGCTGAGGCTGGAGAATGGCGTGAACCCAGGAGGCAGAGCTTGCACTAAGCAGAGAGCGCACCACCGCACTCTAGCCTGGGTGACAGAGCGAGACTCCGTCTCAAAAAAAAGAAAAAAAAAAAAAAAGGCCGGGCACGGTGGCTCACGCCTGTAATCCCAGCATTTTGGGAGGCTGAGGCGGGCGGATCACGAGGTAAGTAGATTGAGACCATCCTGTCTAATATAGTGAAACCCTGTCTCGGTCCGGGCGCGGTGGCTCACGCCTGTAATCCTAGCACTTTGGGAGGCCCAGGTGGACAGATCACCTGAGGCTGGGAGCGAGACCAGCCTGACCAATATGGAGAAACCCTGTCGCTACTAAAAATACAAAATTAGCCGGGTATGGTGGTGCATCCCTGTAATCTCAGCTACTTGAAAGGCTGAGGCAGGAGAATCGCTTGAACCCAGGAGGCGGAGGTTGCGGTGAGGAGATCGTGCCATTGCACTCCAGCCTGGGCAACAACAGTGAAACTCTCTCAAAAAAAAAAAAAAAAAAAAAGAAACCCTGTCTCTACTAAAAATAAAAAAAATCAGCCAGGTGTGGTGACACACACCTGTAGTCCCAGCTACTCAGGAGGGTGAGACAGGAGAATAACTTGAACCCAGGAGGCGGAACTTGCAGTGAGCCAAGATCGCACCACTGCACTCCAGCTTGGGTGACAGAGTGAGACTCAGTCTCAAAAAAAAAAAAGTAGGAGAGATATGTGTGTGGATGAAGGCTGGGTGTTGTGTATGTGTAGATGAAGGCTGGGTGTTGTGTATGTACGTATGGAAGGCTGGGGGTGTGTGTGTGCATATGGAAGACTGAGTGTCGTGTGCATATGGAAGACTGCGTGTCATGTGTGCGTATGGAAGGCTGGGTGTCGTGTGCGTGTGTGTGGAAGGCTGGGTGTTGTATGTGTGCGTGTGGAAGGCTGGGTGTTGTATGTGTGCGTGATGAAGGATGGGTGTTGTGTGTGTGCGTGAGGAAGGATGGGTGTTGTGTGTGTGCGTGATGAAGGATGGGTGTTGTGTGTGTGTGTGATGAAGGATGGGTGTTGTGTGTGTGTGTATGGAAGGATGGGTGTTGTGTGTGTGCGTGATGAAGGATGGGTGTTGTGTGTGTGCATATGAAAGGATGGGCATTGTGTATGCGTATGGAAGGCTGGGTGTTGTGTGTGTGCTTATGGAAGGCTGGATGTTGTGTGTGTGGATGAAGGATGGGTGTTGTGCATGTGTGTCAGTGAAGGCTGAGTGTGTGCATGTGTGTCAATGAAGGATGGATGTTGTGTGTGTGAATGAAGGATGGGTGTTGTGCATGCGTGTCAGTGAAGGATGAATGTTGTGCATGTGGATGAAGGATGAGTGTTGTGTATGTGAATTAAGGATAGGTGTTGTATGTGTGAACAAAGGATGGGTGCTGTGTGTGGATGAAGGCTGGGTGTTATTTGTGTGGGTGAAGGATAGGCATCGTGTGTGTGGATGAAGTATGAGTGTTTTGTGTGTGTGGATGAAGGCTGGGTGTTGTGTGTGTGTGAATGAAGGATGGGCGTTTTGTGTGTGGGTATGGAAGACTGAGTGTTGTGTGTGTGGATGAAGGATGGGTGTTGTGTGTGGAGGCATGGAAGACTGGATGTGTGTGTGGATGAAGACTGGGTGTTGTGTGTGTGAATGAAGGATAGGCGCTTTGTGTGTGGATGAAGGATGGGCATTATGTGTGGGGGTAAGGAAGGCTGGGTGTTGTGTGTGTGGATAAAGGCTGGGTGTTGTGTGTGTGGATGAAGGATGGGTGTTGTGTGTGTATGAAGAATGGGTGTTGTAGGTGTGTGTATGAAGGATGGGTGTTGTGTGTGTGTGGATGAAGGATGGGTGTTGTGTGTGTGTGTATGGAAGGCTGGGTGTTGTGTGTGTGTATGGAAGGACGGGTGTTGTGTGTATATGAAGTATGGGTGTTGTGTGTCGGGGTATGGAAGCCTGGATGTGTGTGTGGATGAAGGCTGGGTGTTGTGTGTGTGAATGAAGGATAGGCGCTTTGTGTGTGGATGAAGGCTGGGTGTTGTGCGTGTGGATGAAGGCTGGGTGTTGTGCGTGTGGATGAAGGCTGTGAAGGCTGGGTGTTGTGTGTGTGGATGAAGGCTGGGTGTTGTGTGTGTGGATGAAGGCTATGAAGGCTGGGTGTTGTGTGTGTGGATGAAGGCTATGAAGGCTGGGTGTTGTGTGTGTGGATGAAGGCTATGAAGGCTGGGTGTTGTGTGTGTGGATGAAGGCTATGAAGGCTGGGTGTTGTGCGTGTGGATGAAGGCTGGGTGTTGTGCGTGTGGATGAAGGCTGGGTGTTGTGCGTGTGGATGAAGGCTATGAAGGCTGGGTGTTGTGTGTGTGGATGAAGGCTGGGTGTTGTATGTGTGGATGAAGGCTGGGTGTTGTGTGTGTGGATGAAGGCTATGAAGGCTGGGTGTTGTGCGTGTGGATGAAGGCTGGGTGTTGTGCGTGTGGATGAAGGATGGGCATGGTGTGTGCAGTGGGGCTGGGTTGGTGATTCAAGCAGAGCCTAGGTCTGGGCCAGGTGCAAGGACCAGAAAGGCCATGAGGAACCATCAGCCCAGGAGCCTGGGACCTGGGGGCTGGTGGTCAGGGCTGGAGCACAGGCTGAAAGGTGGGGTAGGACAGCTGGAGTTGGGGATTTCTGAGCCATGTGCCCCCTCACAGCCATTTGCAGGGAGTGGGCAGGGTCTGCCTGGCTCTCAAGATCCTCCAAGCCCCCAGCTCCGTGAAGGGTCTCACACCTTCCCCGGCCCTTTCCCACAGTTTCCCTCTCAATCCCCCCACAGAGCCACACTAATCTGCTGTCCCCTTCACCCAGGCCCCCCAGATCCCCCAGACATTGCCTCTGCTCCTTTCTACAGCCATCCAAGCCCCCGCCCCGCCTCCATCCCCCATCACTCCCGGAAAGCCCACATGTCCCAACTCCTTCTCCCAGACATCCCAGCCTCTCTAGGGCCCCTCAAAGGCCCCCCAGACCCTTTTCCGTTCATTCCCTCTGCCTCTTCCAGCTCCCCTACCCTCCCTACCCCTGGACCCCCATTCTGTCTTCTACCCCTTTCCAGAACCATCCATTCAGGGGCCCAGCCCCCTTGATCCCCAAATCCCTTCCTGGCCCTTCCCCCAGCCCCTTACCGCTCCCAGCCCCCCATGGGGCCCCGCCCCTTCCCCTCTGCACCCCTGCTCCGCTTCCAACCCCTCCCCCGTCCGCACCTCGGAGCCCCCTTCTCCGCCCGCCCTCGGAGCCCCCTCCCCCTTCTGGGGCAGCGGTGGTGTGGAGGCAGGCAGCCGCAGCCGTCCTGAAACTTTAAACGGTGTTAAAAGTTTCTGTTTACGAGAAACCCTTGAATTTTTAAGGACGTATCAATTCCCTGCTCCACAGCCTTGCCTTGGTGGCGGCGTGGCGGCCTCAGGCACAGTGGGGAGGCCCAGACCGGTGGGAGCCCAGGGTCCTAGGCCCCCAAGCACGGAATAACAGACACACACATACCCAGACACACCCTTGGGCACACAGGGACACGATTCCTGATACACACACATACACACACACACAGCTGGTCACACACAGACATGGCCTGACACCGACATACACATACACCAGTCACACACACTGACACGGCCGGACACAGAGACTCACATCTCTGACACAGGTTTACACCGACCCCCCTCCCTGACACCCACACACCCACCCACACTCCTAGTTACACACACTGATACGGCCTCACAAAGACACACACATTGACATGGCCTGAGACCCACACACCCCCACACATAGTTAAACGCTTTGACATGGCCTGATTCACACACACACACGGACATGGTCTGACGCAGACACACAACAGACCACACCTCCCTGACAAATGAACACACACAACTAATCACACACACCAACATGGCCTGACACAGACTCACATCTCTGACACAGGTTCACAGAGAGTCCCCGTTCCCTGACACACATACATACACACACCTAGTCACATACACTAACATGGCCTCACATACACACACACATATGACCTGACACACAGAGACACACATATCTGGACGCACAGAGACCTCCTCCCTCATACACAGACACACACACCGACATGGCCTCGCTCTCTCTCACACACAGACACATACACAAGCATGGCTACACACTCTCTGGCATGGCCTGACACACAGGCTCACATCCTTGACACACAGAGCCCCCACGTCCTGACAGCCCTGATCCCTGACACTCCTGAGCACCTGTATACACATCCTGGAACACAAAGATCCTCATCACTGCTCTAGACCCACACAGCAAAACATACACCTAGTGACACCCATTGCCACTTTCTGCCCCACAGACCCTGATCACAAACAGGGCTGGCTATGCCCACTGGGCTCTTGCAAGCAGGTCCCAGACCCACTGGGACCCTTGCACAATCACTCATGTGATCACACTCCAAGACACACACACACAGTGACCCATATACACTGACACTGCACTGTCACTCAGGCTGGAGTGCAGCGGCGCGATCATGGCTCACTGCAACCTCCGCTCCCTGGGCTCAAGCCATCCTCCCACCTCAGCTTTTGGAGTAGCGGAGACCACAGGCATGCACCACCACGCCTGGGGTTTTTTTTTTTTTTGTATTTTAGTAGAGATGGAATCTCATCATGTTGCCCAGGCTGGTCTCGAACTCCTGACCTCAAGCAATCTGCTGTTTTAGACTCCCAAAGTGCTGGGATTATAGGCATGAGCTACCTCATCCAGCCTACACTGACGCTTTTTAATAAAAGCTGGCAACATATGGGGCTGGCACATACGGTCATCCAGGCACCCTGTCACCAGCGCGTTCCATGAGACCCAGACCCAGACCCTCATTGCCTGACCTCTATACCTGATACCTGCTGGGATGTCAGCCCCGAGGCTATGGTGTTTGTTTTCTTTTTCTTTCTTTCTTTTTTTTTTTTTTTTTTTTTGAGACAGAGTCTCACTCTGTCGCCCAGGCTGGAATGCAGTGGCTTGATCTCGGCTCACCACAAGCTCTGCCTCCCGGGTTCACGCCATTCTCCTGCCTCAGCCTCTCAAGTAGCTGGGACTACAGGCGCCCGCCACCACGCCTGGCTAATTTTTTTTTTTTTTTTTTTTTTTTTGAGACGGAGTCTCGCTCTGCCGCCCAGGCTGGAGTGCAGTGGCCGGATCTCTGCTCACTGCAAGCTCCGCCTCTCGGGTTTACGCCATTCTCCTGCTCCCGAGTAGCTGGGACTACAGGCACCGCCACCTCGCCCGGCTAGTTTTTTGTATTTTTTAGTAGAGACGGGGTTTCACGGGGTTAGCCAGGATGGTCTCGATCTCCTGACCTCGTGATCTGCCCGTCTCAGCCTCCCAAAGTGCTGGGATTACAGGCTTGAGCCACCGCGCCCGGCTTTTTTTTTTTTTTTTTTTTTTTTTTTTTTTATGAGATGGAGCCTCGCTCTGTTGCTCAGTCTGGAGTGCAGTGGTTCGATCTTGGCTCACCACAACCTCTGCCTCCTGGGTTCAAGCAATTCTGCCTCAGCCTCCTCAGTTTCTGGGATTATAGGCGCCTGCTAACACACCGAGCTAATTTTTATATTTTCAGTAGAGATGGGCATTCACCATGTTGGTCAGTCTGGTCTTGAACTCCTGACCTCAGGTGATCTGCCTGCCTCGGCCTCCCAAGGTGCTGGGATTATAGGTGTGAGCCACCGCGCCTGGCCATGGTGTTTGTTTTCTTCCCCCACCATGTCTCCAGTGTTTGGTATAGGGCCAGGCAGGCACCTTCTCTGCCTCACAACACCCCAAGTACAAAGTCAGACCCAGTCTCTGCTGCACAACACACAGATCCACACAAAAAAGAGTCTCGCTTTGTTTTTTTAAATTTTTATTATTTATTTATAGACAGAGTGTCACTCTGTCGCCGGGCTGGAGTGCAGTGATGTGGTCTCGGCTCACTGCAGCTTCCGCCTCCCGGGTTCAAGCAATTCTCTGGCCTCAGCCTCCCGAGTAGCTGGGACTACAGGTGCACGCCACCACACCCAGCTAATCTTTGTATTTTTAGTAGAGATGGGGTTTCACCATGTTGGCCATGATGGTCTCGATCTCTTGACCTCGTGATCTGCCTGCCTTGGCCTCCCAAAGTGCTGTGATTACAGGTGTGAGTCACCACGCCTGGCGTTTTTTTCTTTTCTTTTTTTTTTTTTTTGAGACAGAGTCTTGCTCTGTTGCCCATGCTGGAGTGCAGTGGTATGGTCTTGGTTTACTGCAGCCTCTGCCTCCTAGGTTCAAGCGATTCTCCTGCCTCAGCCTCCCTAGTAGCTGGGATTACAGGTACCTGCCACTACGCCTGGCTAAGTTTTGTATTTTTAGTAGAGACGGGGTTTCACCACGTTGGCCAGGCTGGTCTCAAACTCCTGACCTCAGGTGATCCACCCACTTCGGCCTCCCAAATTGCTGAGATTATAGGTATGAGCCACTGTACCCGGCCAGACTCTTGGCACCTATCATGACCTGCATTTCTTTGGTGTCCCCAGAAGACACCAGAGCCATCTAGACACCCACAGACACACTGCCTGCCACACAGCCTAATACAGTATTGTGACCAGGAGCATATCATTTCTGGGACGTGTATACATACGTGCACATGCACACTTTTGTGCCTGCTTGCAAGAGCTCAATGGGCACAGCCAACCCTGTGTGCATGTGCACCCCCCACCCTGGGCACTGACACCCCCTTTAACAGACAATGCATAGCTGAGAATTGCCACAGCTTTTTGGCCCAAGAGAGCAAGAAGGTGCTGGTTGCTCCTGGCAGCAGGCAGGTGTTCTGTCTCAGCAGGAGCTGCCTGGGGGCTGTAGTCACTGCCTCCCCACCCACCCTGGGGGTTACCAGAGGGCTTCCTCTCCTCTTGCTCGAGGGTCCCCAGCACTACCTCTTCCCCTAGGCCTTTACATTCTGAAAATGAGGAGTCAGGGCCTGCAAGAGGGGCTGGAACCTCACCAAAGTGTATGTGTGTACATGTACGGAGGCCCTCATGCCCAATTCTGTCCCTGACAGCTGAGCTGTGGGTCTCCTGCTGTATTTGCCTATGTCGATGATCAGGGCCACATTATAAGTGTGTGTGTATGTGGCATGTGAGGGACATGGGTGTATGTGTGTGATCCCTGTGTGTATGGCTAGATGATTCTCCCAGGGGGGTTGTCAGCCGCTTGGGCATCAGACAGTTGGTCAGTGTGTCCAAGGCCTGTGGGTACATCTGGGCAACCCAGTATGGTGTGTGTGTCTGTGTGTTGTGTTGTGACAGCCAGTGTTGCTTTGTATCTGTGACACTGTGTATCTCTTTGTATCGGCATCCTTTGCATTCACTGCCAGGTGTTTGATGGTGTGTGTTTATGTGACATTGTGTATCTTCCCTTCATTAGTGTCATTCTTATTTTTTTTTTTTCAGACAGGGTCTTGCTCTGTTACCCAGGCTGGAGTGCAATGGCATGATCATGACTCACTGCACCCTTGGCCTCCCTGGGCTCAAGGGATCCCCTGACTTCAGCCTCCTAAGTAGCTGGGACCACAGGCATCCACCACCACACCCAGCTAATTTTTGTATTTTTGGTAGAGAGGGGTTTTGCCATGTTGCCCAGGCTGGTCTTGAACTCCTGAGCTCAAGCAATCTGCTGGCCTCGGCCTCCCAATCATCAGTGTCATTCTGTACATTGGGGTGTATTGCCACAATTGCCAATGTGTTCTGGCACTGCGATGTGTGTGTGTTGTGTATGTGTCTGCGTGTAGGAATTGTGTGTCTGGAAGGTATCGGCGTGTGGCTGTGTGATCTTGCATGTGTCTGTGTTCTGCAGGAACATGCGTCAGTGTGTGTACATCAGTGTGCATCTCTATGTGTCATGCACTGGTGGGTCTTCGTGCATATCAGTGTGTGTCTATGTGACGCCTGCGTTGGTATATGTCTATATGCGGTTCCTTGTTGTGTGCCTGGATACCATGGTGGGATGGTACATGTCAGAGCGTGGGTCGTGGGTGTTTTCCCAGACTGGCGAGTGTGTTAGTGCCTGTGTGTAGGGGTTGTGTGTCCGTGCCTTGTGTGCATTGGTGTCCGAGCGTGCTTTGTTGTTCCAATGCGGAACGTGTGGCCAGGCGTTCTGGACGTGACATGTGTGGCGGGGTCCGAGTCCCGCTGTGTGTCAGCGTGTGTCTGCGCTGGAACGCGGGCCAGCACGTGTCGGGGCGGCCGCGTCGGTGTGCGCCCCCGCGCGCGTGTGCGTGTGTTCGTGTGTGTGTGTGCATGTGTGTGCGTGTGTGTGTGCGCCGGCCGCCGCTCCCCCGCCCTGCCCGCCCCTCCCCGCGCCCCTCCTCCCGCCCGCGCCGCCCGCCCGCTCCCTCTCCCCGGAGTGCGCCGCTTCCAAACTTTGTCTAAACTTTCACTTTCACAGCGCGGCGGCTGCGGCGGCGGCGGCGGGCGAGGGTGACCGGCCGAGCGGCGGCGGCATGGAGTAGACGCGCGGCGGCAGCGGCGGCGGCGGCGGACGCGAGAGGCAGCGGCGAGCGCGGCGGCGGCGGCGGCAGCGGCGGCCCCGGAGCCGGCGGGGCCGAGCCTGCGAGCGGCGAGCGCGGAGCGGCGCCGGGCCGAGCGCGGGGCCGCGGGCCGGGCGGGCGCAGCGCGGCGGAGGCCGGAGGAGCCGAGCCGGAGCCCGAGCCGGAGTGCGGCCGCCGCCTGCCGGGCCTCCCCTCCCCTCGCCGCGGCCGGCCGCCGCGCTCCCGCCCGGGCGCCCAGCTATGTACTCCCCGTACTGCCTCACCCAGGTACCGGCCGCCGCCCCCGCGCGACCGGGGGAGGGGAGCGGGCGCGGGAGGCCGGCCGGCGGCGCGGGCGGGCGGAGGGGACGCGCGGCGGCCGGGAAGGCGGGGGCCGAGAGCCCGCGGGCCGCCGAGGGGTGCAGGCTGTGCCGCGGTGAGCCCGGGCACGCGTGCGGGCGTCACCGTGCGCGTGCGACCCTGGCCACCGGGCGGACTCCATTTGGGGGCTCCGGGGGTGGCCAGCTGCGTCGTGGCGCTGCCCTTGGAGCGCAGGCGGGAGTGCGTGTACGTATGTGTGTGTGTGTGTATGTGTGTGTGTGTGTGTATGTGTGTGTGCGCGCTCGACTAGGGTGCGATGGGCAGCGGGACTCTGGCTGACCTGTGGGCTACTGTAGGCGCACCCGGGCAGCGTGGCCGCTGGCAGTGTTTGCGGGGGTGACAGAGTGGCAAGAGGGTGGTCCCGAGGGCGCAGAGGGGACATTGGGTCCCGCGACGCTTCCTGGGGCGGGCGCCTCGGTTCCCGAGGGTGGCAGTGGCCGGCGTGTGTGGCGGCGGCCCTTGCGTGCGGCCGGGGTGCCTGGGGCGGGCCGAGCGGCCCGGGCGTCTCCCCAAAGTCTTTGTTCAGGCCTCACATGGGAGCGGGGCTAAGAAAATGGCGGGGCTCCCAAATTTCGGAGGGGCAGGGGAGGGGAGAGAGGGGCGGGCGCGCTGCCAGCGGTGGCCGCGCCTCTCCGACCCTGGACGTCGCAGCCTCAGCCCCCCCACCCCCAAACTTTCCTCGGCGCAAACTTTCTGGCCCTAGCGACCCGCGCTGCTGCGGAGTGGACCCGGCAGGCCTGGGGAATCCCGTCCCGTCGCCTGGAGGCGGGAGGGGCGGGAGGCAGCCGTGGACACAGCCGCCAGTGCTGCGGCCACACCGTCGGGTCAGCCTCTGGCACAACAGCGCCGACCTTGGCGCGTTGCTAGAGCGCGTCCCGCCTGCAGCGAAGTTCCCTGAGCGGCGCACGGCGGCGGCAAAAGCTTCGAGGATGCCTGTCGGGCCACCCAACTCTCCCCGGGCTGTGGCCTGAGGCTCTAAGAGGGCACAGGAGCTGCCCAGAGTTCCACAGTGGCCCTGACAGCATTGCCTGCAGGGCCAGGCCACAGCTGGTAACAGTCTCTGAAGAGGGGACATCTGAGGCTGTTTAGCCCTGCTGCCAGCCAGGCCTGCATGTGGGGGTTCTCTAGGCCAGGCCCTAATTGTCCCCTCTGCCCAGCCTGATCCCTGTCAGCTATGTGCCAAGTGTGTCCACAGCTTACAGTGGCAATCCACGTGGGTATGGCTGCTACTTTGGGTCGTGCCGCGAGTGTGCAGTGGTGTCAAGGGGCGAGGGGTTTGTCGGGGTGCATGTCATTTGTGGCCACACCATGCTCCTGTATGCACAAGTGCAAGTGTATGTGAGTGTGAATCAATCTAGAGTCTGTGTGTGGCCCCTGTGGGCCGGCCATGGGCAGGCCTGCGTGGCATGGCCGTGTATGGCCCAGGGAGCGGGTTTTCCTGTAGAAAGCAGGCCCAAGTATGTGTTGGCGAGGGCGCACGGGCATGCATACATGTTGCAGTGTGCATGCACCCTGAGCACCATGGCAGTGTGGGGAACCCCTACATCTGCACCTCCAGTTCCACGGCCACTCTATGTTGGGCGCCCCTCACAACAACTGCCTACCCAGCGGTGTCTGAGCTGTGCCTTTTTGCTGTTATGCTTGGCTGGGCTGTGTGGCCGATGTTTGGGGCCTAGTGGGACCAAGACCCCACACTCAAGCAGCCCCTTGCCCACCAGGCTGCCAGCTCGGCCTTCCATGCCAAGCACACCAGACATCTGAGCCTGCTCCCCCGTGGCTTGGGTGAGACACCCGCCCCTCAGATTTCACAGCACCCTGGGAGAGAAAATGCCCGCAGATCCACCAGTGACACGGCTAGGAAGGGGCTGGGGCGGCTGCTAGACCCAGGGCAATGGCGGGTGCTTGGCTATGTGTGACTGAAGGCCCAGGTTGCGACAGCTCCAGTGTGCCAGGATGGCTGGAGAGGGGAGTGGGCATGGTGTCACCAGGCTGCCAGCCCTTCATGGTGGGCAGGGAAACCCTTCAGCTCTGGGCAGGTGGCTGCTGTCGGCTGGTCAGTGGGGTCTGGCCTGCCCCTCCCTAACAATCACATCTCTGTTTTTACAAATCTTTCTGCTTCCATAGTTTGCCCTGCTGGTCTGTTTTTCTGACAACCTCTTTCGTTCGCTGTCTTTTTCTCGGTCTCTGTTTTTATCGGTCTCTGGCGTACTCTGCCCTTTTCCATCTCTCTTTCTCCATCTCTGTCCTTTTGTATATCTCTGACTATCTCTGTCTCTGACTCCAGTTTTGGCCTCATCTCTGCTCCCCCCTCCACTGGCGTCTCGGACTCTCTCTCTCTGTCTCTCTGGCCTGCCTCTCTCTCTTTCCCTCTCTCTCTCTCCCTTTTCTTTTTTTCAAACCAGAATTGGCTTCGATTTTAAAGTCAATAAATGATTGAGCAGGAACGAGCTTGGAGCAGTGGGGCCCTGGCGGGGAAAGGTACTGTGGGCGAGGGGGAAGGGCGGGGGGAAAAATCTCCTTCTAGAAAAAGCATCGAAATTCAGGGCGGCCGGGCGGGGCGGTTGCTGGAGCTGCTGGAGTCCATTGCAGCCACGGGCCTGAGTCTCAGGCAGAGAGAGGGGTGGGAGGTGGATGGATGGACCCCCTTCCCCATCCCGACCCCGCCAAGAAACAGAGACACAACCAGGATGTGAACTCATGTACACCACCATCACCGCCAAGATGGAGATGTAAGTGTCCTGTTCACACCAATGTCCAGACACACGACCACTGATGAGCCTACAGACCTATGGACACAGGAAACCGAGGACTTGTGTTCACACTGTCACACACACCCATTAACACACATGCACCTCTTGAAACGGGACACATGTATTGGTGTAGGCTTAGAGACCCAGCAGTACCTCTTTGATGCACGTACGGACACAGGAAACTGTGGACTTGTGTTCACAACCACCCCCAGCGCACACATAAACACAAACCCCTCGAGATGACACAGATAGCGAAGAAGGCACATGGAGACCACGACACCTCCCAGACTCATGGAGCCCTCATCACACGCTTGGATACAGGCAGACACAAATGTGTGTTCGCCCCCACACATGCTCACATGGACCCAAGGATGGACAGGCGGATGGATGGCTACACATCTTTACACAGAGACACAACGCAGTTGGCTCACCTAGGTGTGTACAGAAATACCTTTTTTTTTGAGATGGAGTCTTGCTCTGTTGCCCAGGCTGGAGTGCAGTGGCATAATCTTGGCTTACTGTAACCTCCGCCTTCCTGGTTCAAGCAATTCTCTGCCTCAGCTTCCTGAGTAGCTAGGATTACAGGTGCCCACCACCACACCCGGGTAATTTGTGTATTTTTCAGTGGAGATGGGGTTTCACCATCTTGGCCAGGCTGGTCTTGAACTCCTGACCTCATGATCCACCCACCTTGGCCTCCCAAAGTGCTGGGATTACAGGCATGAACCACTGCACCCGGCCACAAATACCTTTTCAAACACACACACACACCCCCCCAATGTGTACTTCCCCCTCCTTGCCACAGGAATACATAGGCAAACATGCCAACATTTGCTGACACACACAAAGACATACATGGGCGCACACACGGATACACCCACTCTCAGACACGCAGCGACCTACGCCCATTTTCCTGGCCACACAAGCAGCCGAAGTTCCTGTACTTTTGTATCTGCATAGCTCCCCCGACACTCCTTCCATGGGAGGGGGATGGCTGGGGCTTCCCTGATGCCCCCTTCCCTCAGCTTTCTCTCTGGGTCACTCTGGCACCCCTCTGTCCCTGCAAAGCTATCGCTCTCTGTCCCTGCTCCGGCCTGGTGCCCTGTTTTCATGGCACTTGGCATTTTCTCTCTGGCTCTGGCCCTGCCTGATTCATGCCCACTCCTGGGGTGGGTGGTGTGCCCAGGTGTGGGCCGGGATGGGGTAGCTCATGAGATGAGCTGGGGCTCCGTGAGATGTTTCAATGCTCTGCCGAGCTCAGAGCCGATGGCTCTGCCGGGAACAGGGTGCTCCAGTCTCCCTAGGGCCTGGAATGTCTTTTTTTTTTTTTTTTTTGAGACGGAGTCTCGCTCTGTCGCCCAGGCTGGAGTGCAGTGGCTGGATCTTGGCTCACTGCAAGCTCCGCCTCCCGGGTTTACGCCATTCTCCTGCCTCAGCCTCCCGTGTAGCTGGGACTACAGGCGCCCGCTACCTCGCCCGGCTAGTTTTTTGTATTTTTTAGTAGAGACGGGGTTTCACTGTGTTAGCCAGGATGGTCTTGATCTCCTGACCTCGTGATCCGCCCGTCTCGGCCTCCCAAAGTGCTGGGATTACAGGCTTGAGCCACCGTGCCCGGCCAGGCCTGGAATGTCTTGTATAGCCTTGAGAGCTCCTAGACGGAGGCTGCGGGAGCAGAGTCAAGGGCTAGGCTTTGCCATCAGACAGAAATGGTCAATTTGAGCTCCAGGTCCACATCTTCTAATCTTGCGACCTGAAGCACAGGATTCTCCTGGCCTGTAAAATGGGCGAAAACCAGTGTCTATCTCTTGGGCTGTACTTAGGCTCAGTGTGGTGCCTCAGAATGGTAATTGTTGCCAGTTGTTGGTTGTCAACCTCCCAGACCTCCCAGCTGAGAGAGGGATGCCTCTGAAGGGTAGAAGACAGGGTCGAGCACCTCCCAACCATAGACATCCAAGTGGACTTCCTGGAGGAGGAGGAGGCAAGAAGAAAGTTTGGGAGGATGGGAGACTGCACATGGCCCAGCTCTTTTACCTTTGGATGGGGACCTGTAGGCCAAGCAGAAGGTGGCAGGACTTCAAGATAGGGGAGAGATGGTGGGGGAGGGTGGGGGGCAGGATGGGAGATACGAGGCCTCCACTGTTCCATGAGGACCAGATGCCCTGGTTGGGGGCCCTGAGTCCTGGTATAAGAGTATGTGTGCATGCGTTCATTCAAATATACGTGGGACAAAGAGACCTGGTGCATCTAGATGATGACTTCAGGGATGTCCCCAAGCTCCAGAACTGTTTCTGAGTCTGCACCTGGGCATTGTCACCTGGACCCATCATGGAGACAGACACACGTGCAGGATCCTATGTGGGCAATGTGAGCACTTGGCTGGATCAGGGCGCATTGCGGGTGGGAGCAATGCTGGGCGTTTGGCCGTGGCGCCGTGGCTGCGGGCAAAATGCCCCCGTGGTCGGTGTCTTGACTGCTGGCCTCCCCATCTAACCCACAGGGAGCCTGGCCTTTTAAATCTGCTCAGATATTGTCTCCCTCACCCTCATGAAGCTGGAATCTGGGGACTTGCTGGACCAGAGAGGTAGGGGAGGCTGGGCATTTTCTCCAACAAGGTGCTGAGGATGGGCCTTGTGTCCCCTCCCTCCCAGCTGGGGTGGAGGAAAGGAGGGGGGTGTCTTCATTTTCCTGCCCCCAAAGCCCTGGATGTGGGGGTGAGTGGGCCAGGGGGACAGCTGTGAGCCACTATCTGGGTTCTCCCAGATCGGCGTGCGTGTTAATCGGCATGTCAGGCCTCAGAGCCACCATTTTCCCGCAGATGTCTGTGTGGCAGTGTGTGCCTGCCCGGGTCCCTCTCCATGCCTCTCCATGTCTCCGAGTGTCCATCATTGGGTGCTACCTGCATGTGACTCCACGGATCATCGCACACCCTGTCTCTTGTGTATTCGGTAGCGGGGGGTCGGGAAGCATGCCACCATGCGTGTCGGTGTGCCGGATGTAGTCTTTGTGTCACGGTGGCGCTGCGCGCGTCAACGGGTATCGGTGTACCGGTCGCCATCTTTGTATCTGCGCTTTGTATCTGGGGTGACAGTGTCCCAGCGACATGCGTCACATCTACAGCAGTGTTTTTCTGGGTGTCTGTGCGTCACGGCAAAGAGTGTATCCGTGTGTCTCACACACATGTTGGCCTGTCCGTGTCAACTTGTGTCCACATACGTGTCAACCCACGTGTCTCCGGTGTCACCACCCTCATATCACTGGGCCTCCTAGGCTTGTCCCTGGGACGATCACTGTGGGTCTCACCCCATGGGCACCTCTCCCGGGCATTCCCTTGGCCTCTGAGCACCATGCAAGATGCCTGCTATGGCGGCTGGGCAAGCGGCTGGGAGCAGGCTGGCCGCTCAGTCCCTTCCCATGAGGTCGTGCGGCCGCGGTGGCCTTGCTGGGGGCCCCGCCCGTGCCCCTGGCCTGGCGTGGACAGAAGCCTGTTGTGCGGCGGCGAGGTGCGGGCGTGTGTTCGGGCCGCCCACAGGCCTCCCTCTGTCTGCCCGGCGCACATTGATCTTGGCTTCTGCCTGTGTCCGTTCTAGCCTGGCCAGCTGGGTGTCCGGCTGTCTCCGTGGGCCTGAGCCCACTATCCTCGCTGCCCCCACAGCCAGGCAGGCCCTGGGCCCCACACCCCTGGGCCAGCCGCCATCCCTCCGAGGCTCTGAGGGCGCGGATTTGGAAACTGAGGTCCCCCCTTCTTTCCCCCTTTCTCTCTCTCTCTTTCCTCCCTCTCTCCTCCCCTCCTCCCCTCCTCCCGCTCCCTCTCTCCCTCTCTCTCTCCTCCTGCCAAACGCGTCTTGGCTCCGTCTGAATATCTCTCCTCCTCGATTTTTGGCTCCAGCTCTGGGCGCGTTCACTAAAGGAAGAAGGGCTAGCTCCCCAACCCCCCCTTCCTCACCGCCTCCCCCCTCCCGAGGAGCCCCTCTGAGGGCGGGAGTGGCCTCGTGCAGGGGCCTGGGCCCCCTGAGTGGGCTTGGCCAGGGGGGCACAGGCCTGGTGGGTGAGGGAGCAGGGTGGACAGGGCCTGGCAGCCGGAGGGAGGCAATGGGCAGGGTGACTGAGCTGCCCAGCGGGGCGGGTGGGCAGGGAGGGGTCGGGGGCACGGAGCTGGGGTGTCTGGCTTCTGGTGGGGCTGGCAGGCCTCTGTGAGGCGCAGCTGTGCCCAGAACTCCAAGTTGCGTTTGCCACCACTACCGATGTGGCTGCGCCAGCCAGGGAGGGGAGGCGGGTAGCGGGCACTGCGGCGCTCTGCAGCCAATCGGAAGCCGGGGTTGCACTGGGGAGCTCTCCCCCCCTGGGCCCCACCCTGAGGGGAGCCGGGGGTAGTGGCCAGCAGCAGGCAGGGGGCAGTACCCACCACCATCGCCAAGGACCCTGCCCCCTCAGCTGAAGCTCAGTGCCAGCCTTCCTGGCACAGATCGGGCAAGAGCGGGGATCTGTCTGTCCCCACCTGAATCTGTGTGAGCCAGGCTGGAGGAAGGGACAGCATGGAGGTGCACCCGACCCCCCTGGGCCTTTTAGTCCAAGGCAGGCAGGAGCTAGGGATGGGGGCCAAATTATCCAGGTGGTTCCGTCCAAATATCGGCTTTGGTCGAATCATCTCGGGGAGGGGGGGGTTTATTCTGGGTCCATCTCGCACAAAGTCACACACTCTCGCTGGCACTTGCGGGCACAAAGAATCACGCTAACACACACTGGCATGCTGCACCTCCCTCAATCAAACAGACACAGGCGTCCCCATGCAAAGAAGCTTGCCCTCACTCATAGACACTTAGAGGCACCTGGCCACACCCGAACACATCAATGCGGCATTACACACGCAGGGACGTGCACGTGGGTGCAGACACACGGGACACGCGCAATCACACGATCACATGCCGTGAAGCACACAGCACAGACACAGGCTCTGCCACCGTAAAACGCTCAGACCCACAGGCATAGCTAGAAACACACAGCACACGCACTCATAATGTCGGGCGCCGATACACCCGCACACACCACCAAGCACACAGGTACACGCACATGCATGCAATAACACGCTCTCAGACACACAAACATCCCACACACTCCCTAACCCACTGTCACCAGGAGTGATTTTGCCCATTGGGAAATGTCTGGAAACATTTTTTTGTTGTTGTTGTTGTTGAGACGGAGTCTCGCTCTGTCACCCAGGCTGGAGTACAGTGGCCGGATCTCAGCTCACTGCAAGCTCTGTCTCCCAGGTTTATGCCATTCTCCTGCCTCAGCCTCCCGAGTAGCTGGGACTACAGGCGCCCGCCACCTCGCCCGGCTAGTTTTTTTTGTATTTTTAGTAGAGACGGGGTTTCACCGTGTTAGCCCAGGATGGTCTCGATCTCCTGACCTCGTAATCCGCCCGTCTCGGCCTCCCAAAGTGCTGGGATTATAGGCTTGAGCCACCGCGCCCGGCCACATTTTTTTTTTTTTTTAAGAGACAGACTCTCATTTGCAGCCCAGGCTGGAGCACAGTGGTGCAATCTCGGCTCACTGCAGCCCTGACCTCCTAAGCTCAAGTGATCTACCCATCTCAGCCTCCTGAGTAGCAGGGACTACAGGTGCATGTCACCACACCTGGTTGATTTTTAAATTTTTTGTAGAGACAGTCTTGTTATGTTGCCCAGGCTGGTCTTGAACTTCTGGGCTCAAGCAGTTCTGCTTCACCCTCGCAAGTAGCTGGGACTACAGGTGAGCACCACCATACCCAGCTAATTTTTTAATTTGTAGTAAAGATGAGGTCTGGCTATGTTTTCCAGGCTGGCTTTGAATTCCTGGGCTCAGGTGATCCTCCTGCCTCGGCCTCCTAAGGTGCTGGGAGCCATGAGCCACCATGCCCGGCCTGGAATCATTTTTGGTTGTCACACTTGTGGAGGGGGTGCTATTGGCATTTAGTGAGTGGAGACCCGGGACGCTGCTCAGTCCCCTACAATGGAACCTCCCAACCCTTGCCGACCACAAGGAACGATCCAGCCCCAAATGTCAGTAGTGCCAAGGCTGGAAACCCTGCCATGAGTCCCCAGATACACAGTAACACACACAGGCACAGCTAACCCTTGACACCCATTACACATGCACCCACATACACAGTCACACCCAAACAAGAAGCCAGCTGACGCAGTGTCACACACACACACTCTCCCTCACCAGGACGCAGGCATTGTCGCATATATGCCCCTTTCCCCTGCCAAACCTAGGCACAATCGGCATGGCATGTACACAGTCTGGTGTTACCCCAGCACACAGGGACGAGAGTCACACTCCCACACACATTCGCACCTGGGCCACACCTGGCAGTGGTTGGAAATGGTGCCTGAGATGAGACCTGCCCTGGTGGCACCTCCCCTCTGTTTGTCAGCCACAACCAGCTGTCTTTGCGCAGCAGCTACAGCCACCCTGACTTCTCAGGGTAGAACTGGGAGCCCCAAATCCCTGCCCTGGTTTGTAGAAGCCTGGGGCAAGACAAAGCCTGGAAAACCATATGCCCACCCCTACCCAGAATACCTGCAGTCTTCTAGACTCAGTGGCCGAGGGCTCCACCCTCACCTCCTTGCTCCTGGCAGCTACCGAGAGAAGGGACGGGGACAAAGCTAAGTTCTTTTTTTTTTTTTTTTTTAAGACAGAGTCTCACTTTGTTGCCCAGGCTTGAGTACAGTGGTGCAATCTCGGCTCACTGCAACATTGGCCTCCCGGGCTCAAGCAATTCTCGTGCCTCAGCCTCCCAAGTAGCTGGGATTACAGACGTGCACTATCATGCCTGGCTAATTTTTGTATTTTTAATAGAGACGGGGTTTCTCCACGTTGGCCAGGCTGGTCTCAAACTCCTGGCCTCAAATGATCCGCCTGCCTCGGCCTCCCAAAGTGCTAGGATTACAGGCATGAGCCACTGTGCCCGGCCAACAAAGCTAAGTTCTGAGACTCCTGTCCTCCGTGGGGCTGTCTTACTAATCCTTTGGCCTTTGACTCCCCAGTTCTGACCCCAGAGAAAGACGGAAGAGATAGCGGTCGGCAGAATGGTAGAAGATAGGATAATAGCAAAATAAATGTTTGTCCTAAGATCGTAGCAACAACTAATGTGAACTGTGTGCTTGCTGCGTGGCGCCCTTGCTAAGTGCCTTCCCAGCTTGTCTTCTCGAATCCTGTGTTCAGCAGGTACTGTTATTAGGAGAGTGGGGCCTGCAGAGCCACCTTCCTGGGTTTGACTCCTGGCTCTACCACTCACCAGCTGTGTAACTTCGGGCAAGTTGCTTAACCTCTCTGGGTCTCAATTTCTGTATCTAGAAAGCAGGGTTGCGGTAAGGATCTGAAGAGTTGGCTCACAGCACACGCTTTAAAACTGTGCTTGATGTGAAAAAACTGCTTTGAACTTATGGATGAAAAACGGAGACTCAGAGTAGAGGTATCCAGTGCTAGGGTCCAGGGCAGGGAGCTCCTTCTCCAAGATCGTCATCACCCTAAATCCTGCTGATGCGACAGAATTGCGGCTTGTTCTCTGGCCTTTCCCAAATTTCAGAATGGACCTGCACACCCCCACACCCCCATTTGAAACATGCCCCAGTGGTTGACCCTTGAACCTTTCTTACCACTCTGACCTTCAGATCTTCTTCCATCCAGGGCTCAGAATAAAGGTGGACGGTGGTCTCATCCGCTCTGCACCCCTGCTGGCCAGGCTTGCCCTCACCCCCGCAGGTCCAAACGTCCTCTCCCACACCTTACTGGGCACCCAGCCGGAGCCCAAATGCTGGGGGTGCAGCCGGGGGCCTGTGCATTCCTTCGACAAATATTTACCAAGCACCTCCTGGGTGCCAGGCTCTGTTTTAGGCCCCGGGGGCTCGGCAGGGAGCAAAATCTGCAAAGATGCCAGCCCCAGTGGGAGGGCAGACTGTGAACCTGATAAACAAGGGAGTGTCCAGTCCTTGAGACAGCGCTAGGTGCTGTGGGGAGAACAGAGCCGGCTGGGCCCTCGGGAGTGCTGGGCAGCTGTGGTTTTAGCAGAGGTGGGCAGGGAGGCCTCATGGTGAGATGCTGATTTTGAACGCTGCCTTGCTATAGCTTAAGTGCAGCCCGCCAGGCCCCTTTCTCTCTCCAAGGGGCAGACTGGAGGTCAAGGATGTGTGGCTCAGCATGGCATGCCCATCATTTGCCCAGACCATGTTGCCTGTCGTTTCTTCAATCTGAGCTCATCTATTATCCATATTTGTGGATATGCCATACGGTGCCCGCCCAAAACCTGGGGACAAGATGGCCGAGGCCTTTCCTGTACAGAAACTGGGGCTTGATGGGCACTGGGTATTCGCAACCCTGCTGCTCTGAGCTGGGGGATGGGGCGGGGGCAGCTGGTGGCCCAGAGTGGCACTTCCACCTGGGCCCCTCAATTTAGCTCCCCCGGGGCGGGCTGGGTTTATTTTTACCCCAGCCTGTCACCCTGGCAGTACCAGGCTGCGCCATCTTTGCAGGGTCTTGGGGATCTGCCCACAGCTTGGGGGTATCTGGCTTTGTCTGTTGGGTTCCCCAACTCCCACCAGGACCCCAGACTCTCTCCACCCCCAAAGCTCCAGGCTTGAGAGCTCTGGGCTGAGGCCCGGCGGGGTCGGCACTGCAGGCTGGCAACCACCATGCCCAGCCTGGTGGCATTTGGTTTGGCGCCCTGCCTGCCTGCCACCCCCACCCCATGCCCGGGCAGAGCCGAGCGGCTGCTGCTGCCAGTCTCCATTTCGAAGCTTGGGGTGGGGGTGGGGAAGTGCTGGGTGCCTCCGGGCCCCTGCTTGTCCTGTGCCACCTGGGGATCATCCCCCATGCCTGTTCCCTGGAAGGGCCGGGCTGCCTCTTCCGCTGCCCCTTTGCAGCCTGGAGCTCAGCAAGGATGCCCGCCTGGCTTCCATCTTCCCCGTTTGCTCCCTCCCTTCCTCCCTCTCTCGCCTGCTCGCCTGTAATGGCTCACCATTTTTGGCATCTCTTCCCCCTCCCCCTCCCATAGGCGCCAACCTCACTTCCAAACCCGCCGCCATCGTTGGCTCTCCGGCCTTCTCTGCCGCCTGGGGCTGGGACCCAGGAATGGGAATTTGGGGGTGGGGGCCGGGCATGTGGACATCAGGGGCTTTCTGCGTGCTCGTGTGTATGTCTGGGGTTGGGGGGCACATGTTCTAAGCCAGCTCGCTCCATCCACCCCTTCATTTAGTCTCAAAATTGCAGAGCAGGACTGCAGCAAAAGTGGGGACCCTTCCATTTCTGATTGCCCCGCACCTGGTATTGGCATCTGGGCCACCAGGGGGCCAGGGTGGGCATCTCTGCCCAAGCCCAGGCCCTGGCATGGCAATGGCAAGGCTTCATCTGTAGTGTACCCCAACCTCTCCCCTTTCCTAAGTTCTCCCCAAGGTTCCAAGATTCCTGCTTCTACTCCCCAGAGCTGGGGTGGGGGAACCAAGCCCTCACCTTGGGTACTTGTGTCCCCAGATGGGGTAAGGGACTTCGGAGGAACCGGTTTATTGCCCTCCCCCCCACCCCACACCCGCTGCCCGCGCCTCTCTCGGCACTAAACAAAGTTTGCTAAGTAACTTCAAATGTTATTTGAGGACGGCCTGGCCTCAACCCAAGGCGGCCCTGTGGAAACTTGTTTTTCGCTGCCGAGACTGCAAGTATCAAAGACACACTTTCGGAGGGGGGGGTGCTCCAATACCGCTCCCCCCTCTGTGGCAGGGGCTGGCCCTGAACGGACACACAGACACACAGAGCAGACACACATAGGCCTGTGCCTACAGAGAGATGCAGACATCATCCTGTGGCCTAAACACCAGGGACAGCTACAGGACAGCCCTGGAGCATGGCACACATAACATACAACACACACACATGTTGACATGCTAAGGAGGTAGGAGGGGGTGACAAGGCACTACCCCCAAGCCCATGGAGTCCTGTGATTCTTCCAGCTGGTGGGGTTTTGCCATGTTGGGGAAAACGTACGGCTCCGATCCTTGGGGTCCTGTATTCTCATGATCCCAGGGCTTGACGGGGTGCTGGGATGAGGCCCCCCAGCTTAGTTTCCCCATCTGCAGAGGGCCACTATGGACTTTTCTTTTCTTTTTTTTTTTTTTTGAGACGGAGTCTTGCTCTGTCACCCAGGCTGGAGTGCAGTGGCCGGATCTCAGCTCACTGCAAGCTCCACCTCCTGGGTTTACGCCATTCTCCTGCCTCAGCCTCCCGAGTAGCTGGGACTACAGGCGCCCGCCACCTCACCCGGCTATTTTTTTGTATTTTTTAGTAGAGACGGGGTTTCACCGTGTTAGCCAGGATGGTCTCGATCTCCTGACCTCGTGATCCGCCCGTCTCGGCCTCCCAAAGTGCTGGGATTACAGGCTTGAGCCACTGCGCCTGGCCCACTATGGACTTTTCAGCCGAGTCTGGGTTTTTTCATCCCTCTGACAGGGCTGCATCCCTAAAGGTGAGTCCCTAAAAGTAGGCTCTGAGCACAGGGCCTGGTATACAAGCAGTGCTCCAGTGTCGTCAGGCATTTCTGCCAGTCCTGACCCCATAAACCTGGTGTGTTTTCCTCTTGATTGGTGGCCCTGACTGCAAGCAGCTTGGTGTTCTCCGGGTCCCGGGAGGAGCCCATGCTGACGTTACTCGCTTGTTCCAATCTTCCCGTCTCTCTGATTTTCTCACTTTGTTCCTCCCTTTCTCTCCTAGCTTTTCTTGATCTTTCCCCAAGTCCCTCTTCTTCTTTCTCCAGGTCTCTGCTGGCCCTGCCCAGGCCTGGAGCTCAGGGAAAACGTGGGAAACAGGCACAGGGTACACATCCCTCACTGAAGCCAGCCAGGCCTGCAGTCCTCCGCGCTCTGAGCCCCCTGATTACCCTCCTGGGCCCCCCCAAACCCCAGCAAGAAGCTGGAGGCTGAGCACTTGAGCTGACACAATAGGTGAAGGAGAGGCTCTGTCACAGGGTCCTCTGAGACCTGTCACCTCCAAGGTTTGCAGACAGGTGTAGTCCCACTGAATGTGATGGAAGAGCCAAGGCCCAGGAGGAAACTGGAGTGAGTTCCTCCTGCAGTTCCAGAGAGCCTCCCTATCCTCGCTGTAGCCAGGTCCTCAAGGAGGTAGATTTGCGGGGGTCTCCCAGTCCCAGTCCCACACACCGCCTCATCCCCACTCACAGTCAACGCCCGCAACACCCCGCCACCCGCAGTCTGTCGCGCAGTGACAGCCTGTCACAAGCACTGCCGCACACCGGCACAATCTGTCGTCCACGCACAGTCTCACACACAACCTGTCACACACACGCACACACACACACACAGCGGCACAGTCGCACACACAGCCAGCCTCACGCGATCACACCAAGCGTCACAGCTTGTCACAGCCATAGATTCCTCACAATAAAAATAACAGCTACCGACTCCAGAGCAATTATGCCTGGGCAGCGGGTGGGTGGGGGGGAAGGCGGGCGGGCATACGTGACCTCCTGTGACCCTCCCAAGACGAGGCAGGTATGAGTAACCTGTTTTACAGATGAGGAAACAGAGGCCACAAGGTCAAGTGCCAAGGTCATGGGGCTAGAAGCAGGGTGGTGGGGATTACCCAGCCAGATTCCCAGGAGTGAGCAAAACTTAAACAGGTTCACTCCAGCTTTTCAACCCCCTCCTGGCCACCTGAGGCTCCTCCTTCTGGCCTTCCCATGGGAATTCCCTTCCTATTCCCTGGTTCTAAGAAGCCCAGAGCAAGAAACAGGAGGAAGAGGCTTACTGGTTTCCCGCTTAAGGGTGTTCAAAACCGTCTGCCTTTGGCTGGGAAAACTGGGCCACGCCCTCCCCACCAAATGCTACTTGGCTCCAAGCGGGGTACTGATGGACACTGAGAAACCGCTGGCCAGCGTGGGGGCTATCAGAGGGGCAACTACAAGTACAGTGGCACTAGGCTTGAGTGTCTGATGTGTGAGTGGCCATGTGGAGGACTGGAGTTGGTCCACAGTGGTGGCAGCTTGTGGTCCTTTAGGGGATTTGGTGGGTAGAATCGGGCAGAGGGTCTTCAAAGGCAGAGAAGTCTCACGACTTCAAACCAACATCCTGACCCTGTCCACACAGGTGGACTGACCCACTTTGGGCCCGGGGGGCCTCCAGGAGCCCCCCTGGCCCAGGCAGGCCCCAGCCTCCACCGCCCCGGGGCCCTCCGCGGTCCAGGGCGCTTCCTCCTCTGCAACCCACTTTTCCCTTGCTTTCCCCTTCTTTGTTCCGCCCCCGCCTGCTCCTGGGGCTTCCCCCATTGGAGTTGCCTCGGCCAAAACCAACAGGGCTCCAACGACATCCCGCCTTGGCCTGCCGGGCGGCCGGCCCTGCCCCATGGCCCGCTCAGGGGCCAGATCTGGGCTCGACTGGGTCCAGACGGCAGCCCCCGCGCACGTGGCTACTCCCAAGGCATGCGAGAGCACTCACACACCCCCCTGCCCTGCCCTGCTCTGAAGGGCACCTAGGCGTGCTCATGCACATCCCTGTTTGACACCCCAGCCCGGCACTCGGACATGTGCACACACATAAGCATGCTGTCATACAGTTGCTCCCACCCGGGTCCACAGCAGGCCCTTGCCCGGTGTCCCCAATCAGGAGCTAAGGCACCGAAAGCTTATGTGCTCACCTAGGCCTGACATTCCCAACGATACTGGCTGGTGTACTCACACCCATAAACATGCCCCTATCGGGCACCACGCGGGGGTCCTGAACACAAGCATTCACTCCCCTGCTTTCCCTCCGATGGAGCTTCCAAGCACAAGTACTTGTGCCCAGGGCCCCCATGGGGAGCTCCAGGTGGGTCTGTGAGCCTGCTCTGGTGCCCACACACGTGGCTCCAGGCCTATGTGGGTACACACCTCTCCAGCCTGCACGCGCGTGTTTCACGAGTCACACACCTGCCAGGCCGCCCAGGGCATCTGGCTTCAAAGTGGCATTCAGGTTGTTGGGGGAGCTGGCAGGGAAGGGAGGCCTAATTCCCACCTCCCCCATCCCTCTCGGAACACCCGCCTCCCCATATGTCCCTGGGGGCACAGGTGAGACATCCCAGAACTGCTGCTGCCCAGTGGCGCCCCTGCATGTGCTATATTTATATTTGAAATTTGTACCTTTATATATACTTTTTATATGTAAGAACCGCTCCCCCCTCTTCCCGCTCCACGTTTGTACTTGGATTTTACCACCCCCACTAGGCTTCGACCCAAACCTGCAAAAACCATTTCGCCAGGCAGGGATGTAGGGGGAGGCGGGAGCAGCCCTCCCCCTCTCCACTGCGGCCGTCCCACGTTCTTAAAGACGGGGACCCCCCTCCCCCAAGGGCCGGACTGCAGCGCCGAATCCCGAAGCCCCAGAAACACAATCGCGGGGGTGGGTGCTGGCGGCGAGACATTGCTTTTTGGTGTGTGTTTGCAGTTACCGCTTAAATTAACCCTGAGTGACGACTTGCAATTCGCCACAAAGAGGCCATTTAATGCCCCCCACCACCCCACCTCGGGAGAAATTTCCACTTGCCCCCGACCGAGTCCAGCTCGGGCGGCACGCTACCCGCCCTCCAGGCCTTCGCTCCAGGTGCGCCCGGGCAGTGGAGACGATTCCCTGCGTGAGCCATGGACTTCAGGAGTGAGGCTGGGTGGGTTTTGGAGGGGTGGGAGCAGAGGCAGGGGGTTATGCCGGGACTCCCCAGACGCTCCACTGCCCAATCATAGCTCTTCGATGTCCCAGCCTGGGTGGAGAAAGTTAGATGGTACTCCAGCGTCTCCTCCGGGTCCCCGGAACAGAGAAGCTGGGCTGCACCCCATGTTGGCACGAACATCCCCTCCCCAGTGTCTCTGTCCATTAGGTCGCGTGCCAGTACGTACCCTACCTGAGATAGCCCCTCTGCCAAGTGCGCCCCTCGACAGGTGTCCGTCGTCCACGGGCTCCTTTCATTGTAGCCTTTCTGGAGGTTCTCAAGGCACGTGGCATTTCCCAGACCCGCTGCAACAGACTCAGACTCGGGGGAGGGGGCTTATTGGAGGTAAAGGTGGTGGGGAGGTCTCCCCGGGGCCCAGGCAGGAGGAGGGAAGGTCGTGTGCTTTCCATGTCGCGGGCAAAATGGGTGCTGACGGTCACTGCCACTTGCACCGCACACTGCGGGGTGGAAGAGGACAGCAAGTGCCTAGACCGTGCAGAAGGCCCAGAACCTGGGCGCGAAGAGGCCGCGGGACACGAGCGGGCTGTGCGCAAAGCCCGGCGTGCGCGTGCGCGGCGACGAAAAGGCGGGAAGCAGCGCTTCGAGGCCCCGGATGTGAGACGCGACCTCTGGCATGTACCAGGGTGGCTCCGACGACGGAACCGCCATGGGTGCTGAGTGGAGAGTGGGGACCGTGGACGGCGGGGGCAGGTGAGGGGAAACTGGGAGCCTAGGTCAGGCTTTCGACCGTTTGCATGGCCAGAGGCTCCTCAATGATCCCTCCCAGGCACCGTAGTCTCTCTAGTGGGTTGCGGTGGCGTCCTCCCGGCCCCTCGCTGCGCAAGCACGGCTCCCTCCTGCCTGGGCGCGGCCTGCCCCTCACAGTGACCCCCCGGCCCACCCCCCAGAAAGTGACCCCGCGCTGGTGGGCATGGAGGACTGTCCCGGTTCACCATTTGCTGCGTCAAAGGCCGCCGCCAAAAGGGGCTCCGATGTCGGCATTTTTGCCTTAAGGCTAGTTTGTACCCCAGGCGCGCGGGGTTTGGGGGCTCAGGGCCACCTGTGCCTCAGTTTCTCTCCTCCGCCCATCCTGACGGAGGATAATGAGCGTTCGGAGGCTTTGGCTGTGAATGCGATGTTGATGATTGCTGTGATTCTTTGGGTGCTTGGGAGAGTTTGGGGTTTAACTGCCCCCAAATCCGAGGACAGCTTGGGGGCGTCCCTTCGGAGAGGGTCTCTCCGCGTCGCATAGTGAGCGTCGCCACCTCTAGACTACCTCGGTCTCTGAGGAACCTCACCTTCAATCCCCGAGCCTTCTCTTTTGGGGGAGTAAAGGCGGGGAAATTTACCAGGGGAGATTTTTGTTTGTTTCCAGGGTTGGCTGGGTTTGGGGGAGTTTGGCCTCCAGCGAGCGCGGGGAACAAATGTGACTAAGTGGCAGAAAATGCGCTTTCCCTTTCTCTCTTCTGCCTTCAGGCCGCGGGGAGTTGCGCAGCCTCTAAAAAAAATCTTTAAAAACCTAAAACCTCCCCTCCAAGTCCCTTTCGATCTACGCCACCTTCCCTCTCGGGCTGATTTCTTGAATTTGGGGCGTCGAGGCCTCCCCACCCATTGCTTCCAGCCCTTTTGCAGCACTTCCTGGGCAGGCCAGGGGAGAGGACGGAAAAGTGGAAAAAGAACGTGTGCGCCCTGCGGACCCGACTTAACCTGTTGGAGGAGGAAGCTGGTGTCGGGCTGAAGTCCCCCGAGCCACCCCCGGAGCCAGAACAGCCCCCGGGCATTCAGAGAAAGCCGCCTGTCCCCAGTCCCCTCGGAAGCCGGTCATAAACCCGACTTCTCATCACTCGAATTACTTAAATGCGCTTTGATGGTGTTAGGTCCTTTTCCACGTGCGGATGACTCAGCCCGCTGCAGCTGCGCCCAGGGAGGTGACCCTGGGGCAGCGGCTGACCCTGCTGCGCCCTGCACCCTGGACCCAGACGCGGCCCATCCCAGCAGCACCCCCGCCCCAAGCTCCCAGACCACACTTAGCTTTTTTTTCCCCCCTTACTCTTCGAGTCTTTTTCCTCTTCTCTAAAAACATTTTTTTTTTAACTTAAAGGAGTTTTATTACTTTATATATATATATATACATATATATATAAAGCATGTGAGACAGAGGCTGAATGGTAGAAACAGGCTGTTAAAAAAAGAAAACTACGTGCCGGTGACGCTTCGTGGAGCTGGCCAGCCTCGCCTGCCCCGCGACTGAGCTTGCGGTCGCCCCGATTCTCTAGTAGACCCGGACGTGGGGCACCTGAGATCTCCGCCACTGAAAAGGCGCTATAGAAATGCAAGGAATGATTATGATTTTAATAAAATTGTCTCATTTAGGAGCAAGCTTCTGCGCTGCCTCTGTCGTCGGAGCCCGGGTTTGCCACGGCAAAGTCTGTAATCAGAGAAAAATACCAGCTTTGTTGAGGGTTAGAATATATCATTGGCTAATGTGTGTGGTTTTCTTTTTAAATAATGCTAAGCATTGGAATAATTAAAGAGTGAGAAATAACTCGTCTCTCCTCTCTCCTCTCCATTCAGCATTGTCTTATTTAAGGGCGGAAAGCGCGCTTTTCGGCAGAGCTGGTTAGTTTTTAATGCGGGCTTTTTTTCTCACCCGCCGTTCCCTCCGCTCCGGTCTGATTCGCAAATCCCCAAACTGGCACAAACCGGGAAACTTGCGGCCGGCCGTTCTTCTCCCCGAGTTGGAGACAGCCCTCTCCTCTTCCCTCCCCCGCCTCTGGGCCCTGACCCACTGCCTGGTTTGCGCTAGAGCCGTTTAAAAAAGAAAGAAAGGAAGAAAGGAGCCGGGCTCTGGTACCCCGATGCCAGCCGAGGGCGCGTTTCCCAGGCGGCGGGCTGGTGGGAGAGTCAAACCCGGGTGTGGGGAAGCAGCCTCGCTGCCTACTCTGCATCCTCTCCCCTAAAAAGAATCAAGTATTTCTAGAGATCGCCTGCTCATAGGGCTCAGATCCCTTGTCATATTTTAAATTAAATTGAATAGTTCTTTCTTTCCAGCCCTATATGCAATAGGAAGAGAAAATGCGGTCTTGGAGAGCCCGCCTTGGCAACCCTGTGCCCTTGATAGAGGAGAGAGCTGCCCACTTGGGCTGGGCCTGGCATCCAGCCCCAGAGGAGTGCTCTTGCCACTGGCCACAGGGCCTGGATTTGGGGAGGAAGAGCAGGGTCCAGGGCCAGTGGCTGGGCACGGCCTGGAGAGATGGGGGAGTTGGGGAAAGGACTTTTTTTTTTTTTATCAGGGATGCAGAGGTTAGACTCTGGGCTGGTGGTAGGGGGCTGGTGGTAGGCGAGGTGGCTGCGGTGGCCCTTCCCCCAGGTGTAGGGAAGACCGCTTAGAAGGGAAAGGGGATCCTGAAGTGCCTGGGGAAGAAACAGCTCCCTGTGAGAAAGCAATGGGAAAAATGGGCAATAAATGGGCATAGGGGCTAGTGCCCACAGGCATTAGTGGCTGTGAGGTGCCTTTGAGTTGCAAAGGGAGCTTTTTATTTATTTGCTTCAGGTGTTTTTCATTACATGTGTTTCCCTTTTATTTTCCTTGTTATTTGGTCCTTAGACTTTTCAGCGATCCCTTGTATCCGTCTTTTTACATAAGCAGAAACTTTTTTTTCCTCCTTAGAGAGATACTGTGGGAGGTATTTTGCCTTCAGTGCTTTCTCTTTCCTGCTTTTTTTAAAATTTAATTTTAAAATTATAAAGTAAATTTAGTGCTAGTGAAAGTGAGGGGGGGAACCAGCTGGGGCTGGAGCCAGGGAAGGGGTAGGCAGAGGCAGGGTTCTCTGCCTCCCTTCTTGAGGCAGCCCCTCCCCAGGACCCTGGGCCCAGCCTGGTGCCGCTTGCTCACTCTTTCTGCTCTCTTCTCTTGATGCCGTTCCTGCTCCCCTCACCTCCCTGCAGGGCTCTTGTGGACAGGGATGGGGACAGTGTATCCCAGTGGGTGCCCATTCTCCCTTTGGGAACTCCTGGCTCTGCAGAGTCACTTTCCCTCATGACCTACATACTGAGGCCCCCCATTCCCTGCCTGCCAGGCAAGCAGGGCGAGAGGAGGGGCCCTTGCTCCCCTCAGACACTAAGGCTGTTTAACTTTCAGCTCGGTGGGTCCTGTTTGTCCCCCATACATGCCCTGTTAGTCTGCTAAACCCGCTGCACAGTTGGTTGCCCTGTTGATGGGATCAGAGTTGGGCAGGCATAGACAGAAGACACACACACACACACACACACACACACACGTACTCATACACGTACTCTGCAGCAGTGAGGATGAGAGGGGCTTTTATTTGCCACACATTTTTGTGGTCACATGAATAGCACACTCTGCTCTATAACACGTGTATGCACATAGGTGTTTGCATTTGACGATACTGGTGTGACAGGGAGGTATTTCTAAGCCATATAAATTATGAGAACTGTATAGCTTAAAAATTTAAGGCCTGTTCATCGGGGCTGAAAATGTTTATTTCTTAATCTGGGTGGGGTTACATGGGTGTGTTCACTTTGTGAAAGTGTATCAAGCGGCATAGCTTACAATGTGTGCAATTTTTATACATGCCTTGCTTCAGTTAAAAAGTTTACTTTAAAAAAAAGAAGCCCCAGTCTCAAAGGTAAAGAAAAACCTGTGCATTACAAAATAATAATAAAAATTTAAATAAAAATTTATTCTAGCCTGCTTTGCTTAGTCCTTCCTGCTAGGAATGGTGGGAGGGCTTGCAAAAAATATCGGGCTGATAAAAAAGCTAGTAGGCATGTGGTCCACGAGGCATCCTGACCGGTCCACATGTGTGGAGTGCCGGAAAACCGCCTACAGACAGGTATAGAGGTAGGATTTTAACATCTCAGGGCTAAAGGATAAGAAATGGTAAGGAGTAAGTTACGTGCCAATTACATTTTGCTGTCAACATCTGGAAAGCAAAATTGCAGCTGTTCTCTTTGCCCCTGCTCCCCTGGATTGCCACCTCTTCTTTTTTTCTTTGCACACTTAAATTTTATGTATGCTTGCCATTTATACTTCGGTTTTCTGCACTGTTAAAACAATTCCATGGCTCTGTTCAAATTGGGTTGTTGGGTTTGAGTTTTTTTTTTTTTTAAAGGATCTTGTAGTCTGACAGTATAATTTTTGGAGGGATTTATTTAAACAGGCCCAGGAGCCATTGATAATCCCCTCCCTTTTCTTTCACCCTCTCTGTCTTCCCAGAACTGCTCAGGCCAGCAGTGAGGGGGAGGACGCTCGGCAGCCCTTGCCGGGCTCCTTCCTTTCGCGTCTGCTCCTCCGGGCAGGTACTGACAGCTTCGCCCTCCATGGCCCTTCTGCGGTGTTTTTGTTTTCTCTTCGCCCCCCAAAAATATTTGAACCAAAAAGCCTCTTTTTTTTTTCCTCCACCCACAGCAAACTGAAAGGGCTAGTGAACCGTGATTCAACAGAGCGAGGGCGCCTCTTTTCTTCCTTAGCATTAATTAACTCAAGTTCGTTAGGACGTTGGGTCTGTCGCCCACAGTTTTCTCTTGTGTGTGCTGAATCGGGTCATAGAGGGAGACTTCCCGTGCAAACAGTTTGTGTTGGAGCTGAAGGACGCAGAGGGGGAGAGAGGGTGAGAAAGAAAGGGAGCCGGGGAGGGACGGAGCGTGGCCGAGGGGTGGGCATGGTCCGAGCTCCTCAAAGCACCCCCAGTGTCAGGCTCTACAGGGGCTAGACACCAGGGAAATGTGGATTCTTGGGTTTCCTGGGCAATGATCCTGATAATAAAATAGTTGGGGGAGCAATACATTTTGAGGAATTGAAAAATGACCTCTTTCTAACTCCTAAAGTTGTACATTTTGGGGTTCTGGCCACTGCCTGTGGCTGAAGCAATTGCAAGAAAGAGGTTCCCTCAGGACTGAGGGTGCCAGGCCGATCTGAGGGCACGTGGTGAGGAGAAATCCTTTCTTGCTCCTTGTCTCTCCTGTGGCAGGGGAAACAGAACTGGTAAAATGAAGGGGGTTATCTGGACTGATCCTGATGGAGCTCTTACGGAGGGACTGGGAAGGCCCCCGCCTTTTGGGTTTTGTCACCTTGCCCTGACCACCCCCCTTCCCCACCCCAAGGAGAGGATTTGCTGTGGTGTCTGGGGTGAGTTTTCAACATTTTGCCATTTGCTCTGGCCTTCTCTCTCGCCTTCCAGATATTTTCACAGTGTGCTGGGCACAGATCTCATCTTCACGCGCTGGTCTCTCTTTTCCTTGCCTTTTGTCACTTTTTCAGTTCTTCAGAAAAAGTTGTGAAGCTGGCCTGTGCAGTTCTTCCCTCTTCTAGGGCCCTTGACCACCATGAAGTGACACTTCCCAAGCCGGTTAGGTGTGTGAGGCTCTGCACTTCCCTTGCCCCTGGAAGCCCTTCGTTGTCATCTGTCCTTCACGCACTTTGGAGGGTTTTATCCCCATGCAGCCTGCCGGCTGGAGAAGAGAGCTTTGGCCTTCCCCAGCTTTTACTTCTATTTGGTGACACAAGGAAGTTTCAAGCTAAATAATGAATTAAAGACTAGGGTTTTTGTTTCCCATTCCTTGTAGAGGATGAGATGAAAGTAAACAATTTCCAGTTGCCCTAGAGAGAATAGATTGTCTCCCCCAATATCCCCATTCCTACCCTATTTTATTCTGTGCCAAGAGGGTAAGGGAGATGTGCCTGGAGCAGAGGAGCATTTGGAGCCAGAACGAGGCTGCCTGTTGGCCCGATCCCAGGCCACCGCTCCGGGTTTGTAGTCTGGAGGAGAAAAGGAAGAGGGGGGGCGGTTTACAGGAGAGAAGTGTGCGGCCTGGCTGTGAGGCAGACCCTGTCCTAGACCCAGCACCGGGGTGTGGGGTGAATCCATTCAGCCAGCATGAGGACACTAGAAAGAAACTGCGCAGAGCCGCCTTTCCTGAGCAGAGGAAAACAGGCCCAAGTCAGCCAAAAACCCGCTTTGTCCAAATTATCCGAGCTCCCTCGCAAAGTGCATTTTCCGGTTTCCATTCCTGGAGTTTCCAGACTCTTGGATTATTTTGTTCTGACTGCAGAGCCCCTTCTCGTTGGCCCCCAACCGAGGGGAGGCCCCACCCTCCTCTAGGATAAGCAGCAGGGCCCCTTCCCTGGCTGCCCGGTGCTGCCGCCGCGTCATGTCTGCAGTTCCCTTCCCATCTCTGGCCGCTGTCTGGCCACTGTCTTCTTGTGGCCTTCCACGAAGCAGCGGTAATCTTGGGACAAGATGAGAGAGCTCAGGGTTACGAAGCCGGCTTCTTTTGGTTCAGACCAAGGCTGAATTACAAAATTCCAACCACTGGGCAAACTAATTGGGGCTCTGTTTATGGCCTTTTTAATTTCCCGTGTCCTTTCTTACCCAGGCTGCAGATACGCTTTAGTAAAATGGATACTGGAATATCTGGTCATTTCTGTGCAGTTTTGTCAGTTATTTGCTCTAATTGCCTGTAGTTACCCAGATCAACATGGGCCCAAGTGTCCAGGATCTGAAAGAATAAATCTGGGCCTTAAGGCCAGCAGGATGTGGACAAATAGGATTTTTTTTTCTTTTTTTTTAAGATAAAGAAGCCTCCTGAAAGTGGCCCTGTCTTAAAATATACAGCTTCTTATGCTTCTAGATGTTTCACTATGGGTAGATGCGGGCAGGTTGCAAAACCTATCTCAGTCTGGGAAGATTATTTTGTTTCCTTGAAGAATTTTTAACACTGTATATGTGATTGAGGTACTGTACATATTTTCCTAAAATAATCCATAAGGCCTCAGTGGACAGGTCTGTTGTGTGGAGTTTTTGAAAACCATGCATTTCTTCTCATGGAGAAGCGGTCATTTTCCTTAACTGGTTTTTCTTTTTCTGCTGCGACGCAGAGCCCTTTTCTGTCTTCTTATTTTTCCTCCTCTGCTGTTCTGTTTCCCTCCATCTTTGTCCTTCTTTCTTTGCACTTGTGGGCCCAGCTTGGCACTCTCCAGGTTTGGCTTTTTTCTCTTTTTTCATTCTCCTTCTCTCTATTTCTCTTTCTCCGTGGCCCTTTCAGTCTTTTTCTGTTGGGGGCACATTTCTCCTAGTGATGGCTGAAACTGGCATGGGTATGTATTTTAGAAATGTTTCAGTGAAAACTGTTGCTGGTTTTTTTTTTTTTCTTCACCAAATAGTACTCAACAATAAAAGACAGAGGCTTTTCTTCCACAAAGGCAGCAAAATCCCTTTCCACAAACCGAAAGCCCGTGTGAATTTTTAAAAAGTCTTATTTCTGGCTTCTCGATGATGAGTCTCTCCAATGGGGGAAATACCTTTTCCCCCCAATGCTTCCTGCTTTTCCTTTTTGCCCCCCTTGTCTTTTTTTTTTTTCCCTCTTCCTATTACCAGTATCACTGGCTTCCTTTCCCCGTTTCCCGCGTCCTTCTACTCTGTGGCCTGCATGTCCCCTCGCTTCTTCCATCGCCTGAACTCTTACACTTGCCAGTGACTCAGACCTGGAGAAGCCTTGAATCGTATGAGGGATTTTTTTGTCTTGATTCTGGTCTTTGGTGCAGGATGTAAAGCGGTCTGATCTCCTGCCTGGGGCTGGAGGGGAGAAGGGAAGGAGGCTGGGCCGGAGACAGGTAATCTTCCAACAGGAGTCTCCACTCTCTTAACAAAAGGGGGACAGTTTCCTTTTGTCTGGGGCTCATGAGGGGCGTGTCTGGGCTGATGGCCGCCACCAGTGGCATGCAGGAGGAGGGGGCCCGCAGTGGAGGGTGCTTGAAATGTTTCTAATGGAACCTGAGCAATTCCTCTGTGTGCGCCGAAAGTAGGAGGGGAGGAAAGGAGGGAGGGAGGAGAGAGAAATAGAGAAAGAGACCTTCTCATCGCCCTAAGCATCAGAATATCCTGGCCACTCCTCCAGAAAGGCCTCCCCCACTGGGAGTCAGCAGCCCATAGAGAGAATGGGGTGAGGGGAAAGTATTTGCGTGAGAATCTTCTGCCCACCTGCAAGGTTATAGCCACTGGCAGGAGAAGGACAATTGACAATTGTTCTTCCTCCAACTTTCTGCCCTGGGAAAGGCCTGTGGCTCCTTCTGTTAAGAGAGCCTTGAGGGGGTGCTTGGGGCTCTGTGTGGGTCCCTGAGGCTCTATTGAGACACTCTTTTGCGGCCTGTCCTCTGATCTCTCCGCCATTCCATGGAGTTTTGACCCCCAACCCCTCTCCAGGAGCCAATCGTGCATCTTGTCCTGTTTCCGTAACTTCTACATGGATCCTTCCATCTGTCATCTCCCAGCTGTGGGACTGTTGCTGTCCCCACCTCTATCCCTGACCCAGTTGTACCACCAGATTCAGATTCAACCCATATTGAGCACGTCTCTTCTACTGTGGCACTGTGGTCTGTGAAGCGGAACATGCCAGGATTCTCCAGGAGGCTCGTGTTGGCCATTTTCTGTTTGGTATCTAATATTTAGTATAAATCAGAATACAAGAAAAACACCTCAATGCCAAATATAAACTCACTTGTAGTTTTTAATGACCTCACCTTGACTTTAGAAGGCAAAATTGCCTCTGCAAGTTGGAGAGGCAGAATTTGGTACCTTATGTCATGTCGCTAAGCTAACATCTTTGGCTGATTGGACTGAAGCTGGTTATTAACATGATGTGAATTATCGGACACCACCCTAAGAGGCCTGTCTCTGATAACACCTGCCTTCTGTACTCTCACCTCTAACCGTTTCTTTCAGGGGTCAGCCATGAGCTCAGTTCACTTGAGATGGATCATTCAGGGCACAGACTGGGGTCCCAGGTGTTGGGCAGCCCCTGTCCCATTGTCAGGGTTCAGCGCCAGCCCAGGGCTGGATGTTTTATTTTGGCACGCCCCAGGTGCTCTTCCGGGAACCTTTCTGCCAACATAAAGGCCACAAAGCACAGGGTTTCAGTTGGGGAAGAAAGGGGCCCGAGTGAGCAGTGACCTTTTTTCCGTTGCCAGCTGAGGACTGAGCTTCGCTGGGGGAGAGAGCGGCTGTAGGGATGGAGTTCTGAGTGGAATTGGATCCCGTTCTCCCTGTCTGCAGCCACATCCTTCCTCCTCTGCTTTTCCTTTCATATCTATTTCCTTCTTACTGCATTTCAAAGGCCTCAAGCATGGCTGCTCCCTAGCTCTTACTGGAGAGACCCCTTCAGAGGTGGGACTCCCCTCCCCAGTGCTCACCTTTTCTGCCTACTGTGAGGAAGGTCCCAAGTAGAGGACCAGAGCAGGAACTCCCTGATGGGTCTCTTCTCTGTGACTTGATTTCCCCCAGGTGGCCTGCTTTTGGTAGAGCCCTTTGCTGTTTTTTGTTGTGTCCTTTCTTAGCTCTTTGCTTTTCATTTGGGTTTCTCATTTTATACTTCTGTACTTTGCACTGCTAGGGTTTGGGCCCTTTAGTCTAAATTGATTTGGGAGACAGGTAAGAAAACTAATCTCAGGTCAACTGGAGAGGGCAGATCCGGAGGAAGTGAAGAATTAAATGCCTGTGCAGTGGTGAGGGGCGTTGGTCAAATTCCTTGCTTCTGCTCAGAGGTAGTGTCCATCTTTTTGCCTTTGTCACTTCTCCCCGGGTCTGGCTGTTGTTTGTGGCTGCGTGTAGAGCTTGTCAGGCGGAGTGCTGTGACAGGAGGCTATTTTAATAAACTGTTGCAGTTTCTCGAGCCGAGCTGTGTTGCGTTGGCATCCCTCGTCACCGCTAATGGAGCGTGCGTGGCTGGGTGTGGGCCGAAGGAGGAGGCTGAGCTTGCTGGGGGCTGGGGGAGAAGAGAGGGACGTGTGGGGTGGTGGCCTACCCCTTGTCTGAGAGTGCTCTTTCAGCAGCCAGACCGGGGGGCATCACAAGGTGGCAGTACCCTGGGCACCAGATCCCTGCCCTGGAAGTACTGCTGGCATGGACACTTTCTGAGCTCTTTCTTCTTATTTCTATTCATAGCACCGCAGGCTTGTGTGTATGTGGCCGGGGAGGAAAACTTCCACTCGCCCCTGTGTGCTCCATAGGAAAAAAAAAAGAAAGAAAGAAAGAAATAGAAACAGAAAAAGAGAGAGTGTGCAGGCCCGAGAGAAAGACTGAAACCAAAACACAGAGAGAAGGCGCAGCTGCTTCCCCAAGGCCTTCTGGGGCTCCCGCCCGCCAGCCTGCCCGGAGTCAGGCCTTTATTTATTTATTTTTTCAGGCTTAAAAAAAATTTCTAGTCTTCCACAATCCCAGTCCCCCCCCCCCGCCCCACCCCACCCCCAGATTTGCTGGGTGGCTGCTGCCAAATGGACCCGAGTGGGAGCCTGGAATGAAAAATTCATAACTGCTGGACTTTGCTTGTTCATTAGACGTGAACTTGTCGATTGGGCAAATTGTTTTTGGTCTCCAACTGCCGGGGGCTCTCCCCACCCTCCCGGCTCGCCTGGTTCCCTCCTCCCCTTAGACGCAGCCATTGGCTGCTCGTGGATGTCTCTTTGCCAAATAGGTGGATCCTTCTCTCTCTCTCTCTCTCTCTCTCTCTCTCTCTCTCTCTCTCTCTGTCTCTTTCTCCCCCCCCCCCCTTTTTACTGGCTTGGCACAAGCAAATGGATGGGGATTGAGCCTGAAAGGAGAGAGAGAGAGGGAGTTTGAGAGAGAGAAAAGAAGCAAAAAAAAAAAAAACACCCCAAAACCCAACCAGTGCGCACACACACGCGCACACTCACACACACGCCCCATCCCATCCACGTCCTCCCTCGATCCTCGATCTCTCCCTCCCCCCCTTCTTCCTTTCCTCCCTCCCTCACTCCCTCTCTCTCTTTTGCACGCGTCTGCCAGCAACGGTCTGCAGCCGGTCAGAACTCGTCCTCTTCCCCGGGAATCTGCGAGCTCCCCCTTTTCCTCCGATCAGGCAGCTCGAAGTTTACACCCCTGTGCCGCTGCCAAAGCCGAAAGCCTTTTTCTTCAGCTGCCGCTTTTTCCCTCCTGGGTTTTGTTTTTGTTTTTGTTTTGCACGGGGGTGGGGTGGGGTGCGTTGTTGGTTGCGGGGAGATGGTGGGAGGCTGGTTTTGATTTTTAAATTTTGCATTTTTTTCTTTCTTTCTTTTTTTTTTTTTTTTAACTGGAAGAGGATGCACAGGGGAAGAAATTGAAAAAAAATTTGTTGGCTTTTGTTTACCTGGCGTGTGTGGCAACCGGCTCGCTCCCTCTCTCTGCTTGCTATCCCTGACCTTTCTTTCTTTTTGCTCCTTTTCAAAAAAAATATTAATTTCCCCCTTCTGTGCAATGGAGCATGGGGGGGGGAGGAGGGGGAAGGGTTTGAGAATCCACCCAAGCCCAGCCCCTATTCCCCAGAACACCAATAATAACCCCCTTTAAAACATTTACCTTCCTCCCCTGCTCCTCCTCCTCCCCCCTCCCCCCACCCGCCCCCAACTCACAACTCTGTTGAGTCCAGAATCTCAGAATCGGGCGTTGGGCTTTGCCGGGTGCTTCAGATCAATGGTAATTATTTAATTTTTTCCAGTTTTATTTTTGTAAACAGAAATCAATTATTATTTAAACTTCAAACAAGCAAACAACCAAAAAAAAAAAAAAAAAACAAACAAAACCGAGAGAGCCCATCCTTCTGTCACCTGACTGAGTGGGAAAGAGGGTGAAGGGGTTGTGGGAGGCTGGGGAAGGGGTCGCAAGAAGACCCATGTAGCTTTTAACCCTAATGTGGCCGAGACAAGCACCTTATTTGTGCTAACAAGAAGTGTTTTGTTCATTATTACTGTGATTAACATTAGTATTGGTGTCGATAACAAAGCTGAAATCACATATTTAGGATTTAGGTCTGATTAAAAAATGCTGGGGTGGATGTTCCAACTGGATCAGGAGAAAAGAAAATGAAAACAGCCTGGGGAGAGGGAAGCCTGATCTGTTTCCTCACTCGCTTGCTCGTGGATGTCATTTTCTCTCTTCTTGGGGGCGGCCAAAAATCGACCGGTGTCGGGGACCAGAGGCGGCCCCGCACGCCCCCGCGTGTGCGTCCACGGGCGTCTGTGCAGACGGACATTGCGCCGGGGCGAGCTGACAGGAGTTCACGGCTGCGATAGAACATGGAGATGTCATGGGCGCGACAGAGCCTGGCGGGGATACCAGCAGCGTGTGTGTGTGGACGGCAACGTTGTCTGTGCGCGTGTGTGTGAGTGAGTGAGGGAGAGAGAGAGAGAATAGGTGTGTGTACAGGCTCCCGGTGCCTCTGTCTGGCTGCTGAGGCTGAGATGGGAGCAAGTGGCTGGCAAAGCTGGTGGTGGCTTCAAACCACACTTTTGTAGAACAATTGCAAGAGAAAATTGTTGGGGGGAGGGAGGAGGAGGAGAAGGCGGTTTTCCTTGTGCCCCCCCTTCTAACGCTGCTTTTCTCCTTCTCTCTTTCCCCCTCATCCCGTCTTCCCCTCCTCCCGTCCTCCCTCGCCCCGCATGCTCCCGGCTTGCCGCCTGCAGGATGAGTTCCACCCGTTCATCGAGGCACTGCTGCCTCACGTCCGCGCTTTCTCCTACACCTGGTTCAACCTGCAGGCGCGGAAGCGCAAGTACTTCAAGAAGCATGAAAAGCGGATGTCGAAGGACGAGGAGCGGGCGGTGAAGGACGAGCTGCTGGGCGAGAAGCCCGAGATCAAGCAGAAGTGGGCATCCCGGCTGCTGGCCAAGCTGCGCAAGGACATCCGGCCCGAGTTCCGCGAGGACTTCGTGCTGACCATCACGGGCAAGAAGCCCCCCTGCTGCGTGCTCTCCAACCCCGACCAGAAGGGCAAGATCCGGCGGATTGACTGCCTGCGCCAGGCTGACAAGGTGTGGCGGCTGGACCTGGTCATGGTGATTTTGTTTAAGGGGATCCCCCTGGAAAGTACTGATGGGGAGCGGCTCTACAAGTCGCCTCAGTGCTCGAACCCCGGCCTGTGCGTCCAGCCACATCACATTGGAGTCACAATCAAAGAACTGGATCTTTATCTGGCTTACTTTGTCCACACTCCGGGTAGGTCGTTCTCAACCATTTTTCCCCCTCATTTTATTTTACTTGCTGGCATTTGTTCTGTTTATTGTTCTCTAATTTCCAAGCGATAACTCGCCGCGGGCCTAACTGGTGTATGCCCGTCCTGCCGGGCCTGCAACACGTTCTATGGGCCCTTTTCCTTTTTCCTGTCTTCTGTCTCCCCCAGCCTGCTCCATTCTTCCTCCTCTGCTCCCTGGCCATGTTATTGACTTTGTGCATTTCCATCGTTGGAGGACTTATCTGATCAGAAAGATGCTGCAGGTCTTAGGATTGGGGACATGATGCCCCCAGAATTATCCATGATGGTGAGAGTTTGAGATGAACAACAACAACAGCACACCAATATTTGCTCTTATTAAAATGAGTCAGAAGAAGTATTGAGGGGCAGGTACTAGTTTTCCTGCAGCTTCACCTCCAGTCCCAGGAAAAACTGGTTTTGGTACAAGCGGGATGGGCAGGAGTTGGTGGAGAGAAGGGGCATGTGAAACCCCGGGAGATGCGACTGAATGAACAGAAAAGAGGAGAGAAGACAGTAGTGGGCAGATTCTGCAGCCTAAATACTCAGGCGGGAGCTGTTTGGCTGGGATTTGGCTGTCAGAGAGTATGAAAGTAATTTGATTTCATAGAGAGTGAAAACAAGCACGAGATTCCTTGAGCTTTTTCCCTTCTCCTTATTTCAGCTAAAGTGGCAAGGCCTCAGGATGGATGCCCACAGCCCTGGCACTCTGCTGGGGAGCAGAGAGGCTTTCTCGGGGCACAAGCATGGCAGGGAGCAGCACTGCTGTGGAAGAGGTCTTAAGCAAACAAACAAACAAAAAACTCTGTAAAATCTCCTTTTCCTTTTGTGTTCCAAGTAGTTCTGCTTCTCCTCTTCGCTTTTCCAGTTTTACCCTGCATTTTGGGTCAGGGTGGTTTAGTTCTCCTCCTCTGTTCCTTTTTTTCCCTTACCCTTTCCCTTTTTATAATTTCTTTCCGCTTTTGTTTTCTTACAAATTGAAACAGAGATGGCTGGTTAATTTTTAGCCTCCACTCAGCTACGCCCAATTTACTGCCGCCTTTGAAACCTAAACGGGCGGCACTCTGTGATTAAGCAAGGCAGAAGTGTGTTTACATTATGCCCAACCAACTTGTAATGAGAGGGCTACCAAACCTTTCTCTGTGTGTGTGTGTGTGTGTGTGTGTGTGTTTCCTTTCCACCATTCCAGTATTTTTTCCCCTTCATTTCCCTTTTTCCTCTCTTTATGCGAATGTGAGAGAATGTGGCTTAACTTCAACTCTCGCAAAGGTTGTTTCCCGCGAGTGTGTGTCTCTGTGTCTTCCTTCCTGCCCATTCACAAAAAAGAAAAGCAATTCACAATGGCTATGGTCACCCCCTTGCCTGTTTGGGAAGTTGGGAGGAATGATATCTCTGGATCCAGAAATAAAATTTGGGTTTGGGGGTGCTTTCAGCACTGCGTCAGGAATGTAATCTAGATTAGAGTGCCCTGAGTTTATATGTTGGAGAACTGTGGAGAGGAGAAGATGGTATTGGAATTCTTGTCCTGAGAGGTTGCTTTGGTAACTGGTTAGAAGCAGGGGACACCACTCTCACCCCCCAAGTCCCTACCTACTTCTGTAGATCTTTCTAGGCCTGCACCCGGCCCTGTGTGACCATCGTGACCCGTCATGCTGAAGGGCCAGGGGCCAGTCATTCCACCTCCCTTCATCTTGAATTTTTTCTTTTTTCTTTTTTTTGGAAAAGAGACTAAGAGGGAAAAAAAAGTTATCCCCTCATTCTCTGTCTATACAGCAAGCCAAAGTGGGAGGGTGTGTGCCTGGTAGTATTGGAGGTGGCTGGTGGCTTGCAGAAGGCTCGGAGCCTCGAGCTTACCAGCGTGGCCATCAGGTACTCCTGCACAAGGGGATTCTGCACCTTCCAATTTTAGAACCAGGGGCTCGAGAGCATCTAAGATGAAAATCAACACTCATCTTCCTCTGAGCTGGCTTCCTCCAACCCCGCTCTCTGACTGGATCCTTGTAGCCGAGTTGTTTCCCTGGCCTCTTTTATTTTAGGCCAGATTCTTGACTGCTGCCAGCGTGGGGCTAAGGTAGGATGAAAAGTATGTGAGGAAGGAGACCGTTTCCTGGCCAGAAGAAAGGCCCCCCATGCCTCCCTGCCAGCTTATGAGATCATTCGCCCAGGAATATGAGCGAATTCATACCCCATTCCATGTACCCAAGGCCACTGCTCTGGGCTGGGGCTGAGGCCGAGTCTCCTCTACAAAAGCAGAGTAGGGAACTAAGGGTGTATTCTATATTATTCAGGCCCCAGACTCCAGATAATTTCAGTGAAGGTAGGATTTTTCTCACTGGAATTGCTTTAGTTTGAGCGTGCCTTCCTGAAGTGAGTTGGGGCAAGTTGGTGCAGCTCGGGCCACCAGTGGGCCGCATCACTTGTTCCTCTTTGGAGTTGGGTTGGGTGGTCTTGAGATGGAGCAGAACAGGCATGACTTCCTCCTTGAGCTGGCCCACTTTGCTAGAAAATGTCTTCTGTGGCTGAGCCACCAAACAGCATCGATCTGTGGGTACCACTTTATCCATGCCCATGCCTGCCAGACACACTCAGCAGAGTTGCCACTTGCTCCTTCCTTCCAGGATGATAAACTGGGGACAGGGGCTGGGATGGCACAGGCTTTGGACTCTGAAAGAAGTGTTTTTCCTTCTCTTAAGATAGGGCTGAAGAGCCAGATCTGGGCTGAGCTGGGGATCCTGGGTTTGATGACAGTAACATTGATGTGGTAGCACATGTGGGGGTGTGGCTTTGCCCCTAGGTGCCATTGTCACCCATGGCCTTCCTGGGCCCTTGTTATGTCCCAGATGAAGCTTCAAGAGTTGACACGTTTGAGAGGGATTAAAGGACGTGTGTTTGGCGTCGAAACTCCACTCCCAGAATACTGGGTCCAAATACAGAATACTAGGTCCAAAAGCCTGCCATGAGGCTGGCCTTCCTGCTGGGAAGAAGTCTCTCTGTGTGTTTGTCTGTGTTTAGGAAGGGAGGTTGAAGCAGGGCAGGGTCAGAAAGCACTGCCTTGGGGAGGAGGGTATCCATTTCCTGGTGATATCCTTCCATTCAAAGTGGGTATCCCAGAACAGGTGGCCGGGGACGGGTGAGCTGGGGAGGGCCAGGAGAGAGACCTCTGCTTGTGTGAGAAAGGATGGCCGAGCTGGCCTAGAACTGCTGCTAGAGCATCTCCAAAGTTTCTGCAGCACTCTGAAGGTGAACCAGTGCCTTCAGACCTCCCTGACACCTAAGCCTTGGTCCTAGGAAAGAAAAAAAAAATCTAAAACTAATAAAATACTTGAGCAAATGGAACTGTCAGCATCTCCCTGTCAGATCCCTCCCGTGGGCCTGCAGCGGAATCCCCACAAAGTCCAGGTATTTGAGTGGTGGCTCTTTTCTTTATCTAAACTCTTTAATGATGGAGAGCTTCCCACACAGAAGGAACCCCTGTGCACACACCACTAGTGCCAGCAATCACCAGATCACGGCCAATCTCAATTCAACCATCCTCCCAACTGCCCGCCCACGCTGAGTTATTTAGAAGATCCAGGCATTATAGCTTTTCATCTGTAAATGTTTTTGTGCACATCTCTAAAGATAAGGACTCTTGAAAAACTGAACCACAATACCACTATTATACCCATTAAAAATTTAGCATTTTTTTTTTTTAGTATCATCAGAAACCTGGCTAATGTTCACATTTCCCTAATTATCACTTAATTTTTTTTTTATAGTTTGTTTGAATCAGGATCCAGATAGGGTCGGTCCTGCATTGCGATGGGTTGATCAGTCTCTAAAGACTCATCATAATTTCTAGGTGGTCCTTCGCCTCTTCTTCTTCCTTAGTCTTTGTTTCTTTTCTGGCAGTTGTCATTGTTGTCGTTGAAGGAACCAGGTTGTTTGTCCTGTGGGGTTTCCTCAGCTGGACCCTGCAGGCAGCGCTACCCCGGGTGATTCCGTGAGTGTGGTGCCCTGAGAGCAGATTTGGCCTCCCCACTCTACCTTCAGGTCCTGGGACAGCTGAGCTTGGCCTTACCTGTCGCAGGAAATGGGTTAGACCCTGAAGATTTATCTGAGTGAACTTTTTCACCTGTGGGGTTGCCTTCTCAGGTATGAGAGCTTCCGGGTTTTGGCACTTTAGTTTAGGGCTTGGGGCTTTGTAGCAAGCACTAATTTTCAGGTCTGAGGGAGGACTGCCCATCCACGTCCTTCCTTGGCGGTGAAAGGCATTGTTCAGCTGTGTCCATGCTGCCAAGACAGGGCTGGTGCCAGCGAGGTCCCCCAAGCCTGTGCTGGGTGCCCGACCCAACTGTTGGCTCTGGGGCTAGTTATGTGGGAGGGTCCACAGGAGCACCCGCCACTTTCTCTGGGTCCACCCCCACCGTGGACCCTGTGCTGCCTCATCCATTGCCTCCTTTTTTGAGGCCCAGAAATGCCACTGGTCTGCGTCTTTGAGGCAGCGCCATCTGGTGCCAGGGCTGACAAAGACCGCGGGGCCGTGGAACTGACGCCTAAAATTAGCAGGATCTACAGATTATCTTTTAACCGAATGTAGGGTCCCCTTTAGAACATCCCGGAAGAGGTGTCACTGTCATTCAAAGGTCAGATTTGGTTGTAAAATTCTTCCATTCTTCCATGTCTAGCTTGTAGGATGGTTCCAGGGATTAAACCAGCTAATATGTAAAGATACTGGCACATAGCAGGACGGCAGCTGCTGTGATTGGGAACAATTGTTTTGATTTAGGGAGCCCAAGGCTGACTCTCTGTCACCTTTACTTGTTGGTCTTTCTTTTCTCTTAAGGGATGACCCAGGTGAAAGCTGATTTTTCTGTAACAGGACAGCATTTGAAATACCAAAGGCAGCTCTTATGTCTCCCTTCCACCCTTCTCCCCAGGAAGCTGTCTCCTCTCCAGCCTGAATATCACCAGTCCCTAATGCCTCCCACATTTCACAGCTCCTAGTGCCCTTGCCATTTTGGTCACCACCTCCTGGAGGCCCTCTGGTTTGTTTTGGTCCCTCTGATTCATAAAATTTCTGAAACTGGAGTGTTCAGAATTGAACACAGAAACTCCAAGCATGATCAGATCCTAGCCAGCCATGGTGGCTACATAATTTTCAGGGCCTTCCAGCTACATACTGTGCAGGGCTCAGTGCAAAATGAAAATGTGGGGCTCCTTGTTCAAAATTTTTAGGAATTACAGCATGACATCAGTTAGAGCATTTAACCAAGCGTGGGGGGCATGCAGGTTGCACACCCGTGAAGCTGGCCCAGGCCGCCTTTGTTTCGGACATTCGTGTCTGTTAATACAACTTGGGGTGCTGGGTCTGGGTGGTGTGGAACAATGATGGCGCTCAGGCTGGCCTCAGAGAGGGGCATGACCCCAAAAAGGAGAACAGAAATGCCCAGACCCAATCCTTACGGTTGGGCTTGGTCTTATTCTCAGACTCCTTTGACCACCTGCTCTTGTCCCTTTTGTTCATAGTGCTGTCCAGCCAACCAGTCAAGAGCCCCCATTGCCTACAACATGCAGGGGGTGTCTCAGTAGAGCGCTTGCTCTGCTGGCTGAATTGGAGGCTGTGGCGCAGGGGAAAAAAGAGTCACCTTTGTCGGAGCTTGAGCCAGCAAAGCGCCGACCGTGAACAAGCCAGAGGGGACCTAGAGGCCTGATCCCATAATTATGGGCATGGTGACCAGCTGTGCTCTATTGCCGACCCAGAGGAAACAGGGCTACTCTGCAGCAGGAAGGCTGGGGTCCAGACGTGCAGAAGGACTTCCTGAGAACTTGGTTTACTTTTTGGCACTTCCAAAGCATGATGGAATTCCCTTTATCCATGAAATGCACACTTAGTCAACTTACTGTGAGCAAGGCCCTGGCCTAGGGATTCCTAGATCTCTAAGAATAAGACAATCCTGCATGTACCCGGCAGGCTTTGGCTAAAGGCCTCGTGATATCTTCTAGAAGGCTTCTTCCCGTAGGCATAGGCATGAACCTGCAGTGACCCATGCTGGAGGGGAGGAAAGGCCCAAAGGACCTTATTTGGGGGATAGCTCACAGTGGGCTGTGAAGTGGAAGGCAAGGTCCTTCTTGGCCACCCTCTAGTGTTGCAGAGACCTGGGATGCCAGAGGAAGAGTGGGTTAGAAGGGGTAATGAGGCAAGCGCTACGTTCTCCCTCTGTTCTGGTGTCCTGTAGCAGCTGAGCAGAGAGGGGACAGCTGAATGTCCCCCTTTCTGCCTAGGGAAGAAGGTGACTCCCTCCTCACCCCTTTTTCTCTTTGCCCTGTCCGTCCTGCCCCCACCCCACCCCGCCCCTCTGTCTCAGGAGCTGCCACGCTTCAGTTATTTTATCCTTCAGTGTCCGATTCAGAAGTCTTTTCAAAGGCCCCAGCCGTGTCAGCGCGCGGTGCTCGCACAAAAGGCCTCTTTGATTTCTTGTTTGTTTTCATTTGCCAGTGGAGGGGGAGGGGGGCAGGAGAGAAAGAGCTTCTGGGTTTTAAAATTTTTATTTGGGTTGCTTCATTCTCAGAGGAGTTGGCTCCTTGGAACTCCTTTCTGAGTTGGGGGCTCAGAGTTGAGCGGCGGCCTTCTGAAGAGAGGGCTAGTGTAGGAGTGGGGGTTGGGTGGAGCTCCCAGGGTGATAGGAGGAGGTGTAGGGGTTTAAATATAGTTATTGATTCACCCTACAAACACTTTGGGCAGATCTTATGTGCTAGGCCTAAGGGTAGCCCTGCCTCTTGGGTAGAGGAAAGGTCTGAGGTGTCTGGCACATGACATTCCCCTGTGTGTTGCATCCTTCGAGGAGGACTCTTCACAGCTGTGGATTTGCACAGTTGTGAACTTTGACTTTGTTAGTTTTCCTTTTTTTGTCCCAGATTTCACCTTTGAAGGGGGTTCTACTAGCATACACACTTCTTGGAGACTCAATACTTCAGAATACAGGTTGGGGTTTCCCACTCTACATCAGAGAATGGGGGAGAGGGAGCGAGAGGTTTATAGAGCAGCTAGGTGTCTTCCTGGGAATGGTGTGCAGAGGACCTGGGCCCACAGCTTGTTTTGGACTTTGAGGGCAGGTCAGTGCTGCTGAGACCCTGGTGAGTAGGGAGTTGAGGCTGAAGAGAGATGGAAGGCCACGCTTGTCCAAGGTTTGGAACAAGAGACACCCAAACCAGTGCCTGTTGGGGTATGTACCTTAACACATGTGGGCACGTCCCTACATCCCAGTAAGAAGAGGTGCAGCCTGCTGGTTTACATGCCCTTGTGGAGGTCTAATTGTCAGGGCTTGGGAAGAGAGCGCCACAGACCGAGACTCGGGCAGGTGGTCACGGGCATCAGCAACAGGGAAGTGTGCCCACTGGGTGAGGGGGGGCTCGCAGGGCCTGGTTGGCAGACGGGAGGAGGAGGCTGGGGGGCTGAGAGATAGATAAATATAGCTGATGGCATTTCTGATGATAGGTTTTTCTTGGCACCAAGGGCACCGTGGAAAACAGCACGACAAACGCCCGGCCCTGCAGGCCGCTGTCGCCATTTTAAACATGTTTGAGTTTAAGGGTTGCTGGCATTAGAGTGGGGTCTCAGGAGGCGGAGGGCCTAGGGAGGGGAAGTTTGGCTGGACTGGACCTTACCCGCCAGGTGCCTGGGTTCCTTACTTTGTCTATAGTAGATATCTCGTACCTTGTTTCCTGGCTCTTTGGGGATTTAAAAAATATTCTGGGGCTGCCCTTTGTGGGTCTGTCTCCCAAGTGACTTGTTTCACCGCCAGCTGCCATGGCCTATCAGTAGGGGGCATCTTGGCTCTTCTCTCACTCCTGATGCCTTACTGATGACATGGCATGCCACCACCACCCCAGTACAGGGCACTTATTAGCTGTTATTTGGGGACACCCAATAACTTAAGGGGCACCTGTTTGTCCAGGCTCCTAACAACTTCTTGTCCCCTGTGGGCATGCCCTTGGTCTCTATCACCTGCTTTAATTCCATTTTTCCATTGAAGGCCCTCTATGGCTTTACCACCAGGCTAAGTCCTCTCTATGTATTAATTGCCTGAATTCTCACCCTTATTCTAGTTTTAAACCTGTGCTTCTGGCTGGGTGTATATGCATTCAGGTGACATGCATAATGTGTGTAGTGAGGAATCAGCAAACCAGACCTGGGGACCAGGGAGGCTTCCTAGAAGACGACCTGATTGACCTGCACCTTAAAAGACAGTGAGGAATTAGCTCGTTTTGTCAGCTGACTGAGCCTTCTCGGTGTGCCTGGAGCTGATTTCCTCCTCACAATGGTTGAGTGATATAGACAGAGCAGGTATTATTATATCTACTGCACAGAGGAGGAACCCGAAATACAGAGATGTCGGGGGACTCCAGTCACATGATGGGTTTCCGGCAGAAGGGGCCGTGTTCTAGGTCACTGAGTACCTCAAGCTCATTTTGAGGGCATTGCTGCTCCTTGAATTTCATCAGGATTACTGGCTTTGGCAGAGTCTCAGAGGAGAAAATCTCATGGGTCCCCGTTGGAGCCAGTTTCATCGTTGTGGTCTCTGTCGCGCTCTAGAAGAGAGCCCAGCTTGCGGCTCAGCTCAAGGGCTCCCCCAGTGGCTGAGCACGTGGGGTGGAAACAGAGAATGGGCACCTGGCCCTGTCCTGACACTGGCCTCCCTCCCTCCTGACAGGCCATGGCTCCCTGGATCCCTGCCTCCAACCTCGAGAGGCAGCATGCTAGCATAGATGGGCTGAGTCTAGCATAGACAGGGGGCAGGTTGGCTGAACGCTCTCACCCTGCTGCAGCCAGCTTTGCTTCTTTTCATACCTGCCTGGAGCATGGGGGAGGGATCCCACCTGACCTTTGCAGGTAGAGGGGGCAGGAAGTCTAGGTGTGAGGCCAGGCAAGTTCTGCTAGACCTTGGGATTCCTGATCCTTGCACTGTCACACCCTTTTCCTGGGAGTGTCCTTGGAGTCACAGTTTGAAATAAAAATGAATGTAATTATCATAATTAACTAGGTGATCGCTGGAAGTTTTACAGTAATCTGCTACTCATTGCCTTTTTTGCTCCTTCACATTGACTCTCACCTTTACCCTTTTCTTAAAGTTGGAAAACTCTCAGGCTGTGTATATAAAAACTCTCCTAGCATGACTAGGGCTGGGTTCAGGGAGAGGCTGGCTTACCACTCTAGATTTTCCTCTGTGTCCATGGCTAATTAGAGGCTTACCTCTCACCGTTGATACCAGCTCCCCTTGAGCAGCATTTCCCAACTGCCGCACTGTTGACATTCAAGTGAGATCATTCTGTGTCGTGGGGGACTGTCCTGGACATTGTAGAGTTTTAGCAGAATCTCTGGCCTTGACCCACTAGAAATCAGTTGCACCTCCCTACCCAAGGTGTGACAACCAAAAATATCTCCAGACATTTCTAAGAATTCCCTTGGAACAGAATCATGCACGGCTGAGAACCTCTGGCCTGGAAGAAACAGGGATTCAGACAGAATGCCACCCGCGTTCACCTCTTGCCTCACCACCAGTTTAGGTCCTCATTTACCTTGTGTTGAATGTCGACTGAACCTCTGAGCGTCATCTGCTCCTGTGTGTCCTGTGTTGTTTTCGCTTTTCCGGATAGCAGGGCCCTGGGCTGAAGCAGTTTGGGGGCTTTCCCCTTTCACTTCCCCCTGGCTGGAACTGTAAGCCTGCCTCCAAGTCCGCTACTGAGTGATTCCTCTCTGATTTTTTTGCGTAGTGGTCTCTGTGTGCTGGGGCTGCTGATCTGGGGAACCGGACAGGGGATCTGCTACTGGGCTGACCCAGGCATGTGCAGCAACTGGTGATCCTGTGAGGCCCATAGCAGACCCCAAAGAACAGCAGACGTTTGTTTCTGTAGCATGAGACACGGAGACCAGAACTGTTGTCTGGGTCTTAGTACTACTCTTTTTAAATGATTTGATTTTTTTTTTTAAATCATAGTAGTAAAACACATTTTTTGTAAAAATTTAAACAATAGAGAATGTGAGAGACAGACAAATTCCCCAAACTACTGTCCTGTGCCTGAGACAACTTCACTTCACAGATCCATGTCAGTTCTTCGAATTTTTTTCATCAATTCATATATCAAGTAACTTTTAAATATAGAGGTGTCTATTTTAAGAGCAGATGGTATATTTGGGCTAATTGAATTGGCTCCATCAAGTGCCATTGTGGTCTTAACTCTTCCCACCCGCTGCCTTTTGTACCCTCGCCCGCATCATCCCAAGTGCAGAGCCAATGTCCCTGTCATCTTTTCCCTGAGGTGACAGTTTCGGTGTGTCATTCCTGGGAGGAGTGACCAGCAGGGCATGTACTGGTGTCTGAGTGGTTAGGATCCCACTCTGGGGGATTCCTGCTGGTGGTGTAACTCCGACCACAGAAGTCAGGGCCTAAGCCTCAGCCTGCCCTGAGACCCCCGCCGAGGGGGCTGCCGCTGGAGGGAGGGGCCCCTGGGAAGTATCCTGCTTGGCTGCACCTGGCTTGGCCTCTGGAGTCAACTTCCCAAGTCTTCTAGGAAGGCAAGGGCACTCCTTCGTGTGGAGCAGACCCTTCGCCAACTGGCCTGGTGTCCGGGAGGCTTCCTTTCTTAAAATGGGGGGATGAAGTGTCAGTCATGCTTCCAGGATTTATTTCATCATAATTGTTTGTTTCGGTCTTAACGATACAGCAGAGAGAAGAGTGGCAGAGGAAGAAGAGCGTCCTCTCCAGGCCAGGGGTGGGGCTGTGGAAATGAGAAACCAGACAAGATGGAGAAGGAATCCAGAGAGGGCTTTGCGGCTGGGTCTGTCAGTCTGGAGAAGGCTGCTCTCCAGACAGCCGAGAGTAGGGTGACACCTGGTGACTCTTCTGGACTGGGCGGAGCTGTGTGGAACGATCAGGAGATCCCCTGAGGCAACCTGCAGGAGGCCAGCCGGGTACAGCCCTTGGGGAGTGTGTCCTTATTATGCCTGCAGATTATATCCCCATTAGCGCATAATTATTATATAATGGGCGTTATTGCATAATGGCAGTTATATAACAGGTGGCCCAGAATACAGACAGGGGGTGTAATAAGTGTATATCCTCTGGCTATAAATAGCCACCAGCCCCACACCAAATATGTGGTCACACCAGAGCCACCTTATAAATACCCGTGCTGGGCTATAAATTTCTGAGCAGTGACGTCAGCGGGCATGGTACCTAGTTAGGAGGTGGTAGGAGGGACCTGCGGCCCCACCCGGACACATGACATCATTGTTTCCTTAGTAACAGGAATGCTCCCGGGGGACCAAGTGAAGAAAGGCCTTTAAAGGGAGGAGGCAAATAGATAGGAAGCTTGAGTCAGGGGTGGGTGCTAAGCCTGGGGCTGAACAGGGTGAGGTCTCCTGGGCAGAGTCCTTAATGGGTGAGACAGGCCATCTGCCCTTGGGTATTTGACCCAACCGGAAGCAAGGCAGTAGACTCCGTTTCCTTTCATCTTTAGGGGGTCTCAAGTCCCCTTTCCTGTGTGTAGCAGATTCTGCCAGGCTTGGCTATGTGTCAGGGAGAAGAGGGGAGCTACAGGGTCTTCCCTGTCCTTCTCTCTCCCAGGTGACCTCTACAGGGCTCTGGGGCCACTTGCTTAATGGAGACCTGACTTCTGTGCCTGGTCACATCCTCCCCAGGGCATGACCGTTTCCCCTACCAGACGTATTAGGCCAGTTTCAGCCTTAGTAATCTAAGAAATATGTGAGCAATTTGATGCGGATCTCAGAGAGCCTCGTGGAAGTAATGGCGCTGAGAGATGGCGCCTGGGAAAGAAAGAGGAGACAAGGATAGTATTCTGGCCCCAGAAGAAACTATGAGGTGGGATATAATCTTTTTAGGTGCATGGGAGATTGCTTCATATAGGGTGGGGAAGAACTAGTCTTCAGAGCCCTGAGCATAGAGGAGGAAATTTGCCTTTGGCAGATGAGGGGATTGGAAGAAGGCTGGATGACCAGCTCGTCCTGGTTTGCTCAGAGTTTCCCAGTCCCTCACCTTGGGAAACCCCTCAGTCTCCGGCAAACCAGGATTGTTGGTCACCCTAGAACAGTGGTTTTCAACCAAGGGCTATTTTGTCCTGCAGGGAACATTTGGCAATGTCTGTGAACACTTTTGGTTGTCACAGTTGTGGGGGGAGGGTGCTATTGGAATCTAGTGGGAAGAGTCTAGTGCATATGACAGTCCCCCAGGAACAAAGAATCATCTCGCCCCCAAACGTCACAAGTGCGGAGGTGGAGAAACCCAGCCTTAGAGGGAGAATAAGCAGACCCTGCTGTGCGTGGTCTCTCCTTAGGACGCCTCTTGCCTCTGCTAGCAGAGTGGGCTGCTTGGCTGCCTTCCTGAATTTCTTGCAGCTCTTGTTTTCTGTGCTTTGATTGGTTGCGTTTAGGGTTCTGTGGCCTGGAAACCTTTTCTAGGAAATCGTGTGGCTTCTGAGAGGGTCTTTCCCGTGTCAAAGTTCAGAGACCCTTTGAGACAGCGCCGTCTCAAAGTGAGACAGTGCTGAGAGCAAGCCCTGCCAGGCAGTGTGGTATTGGTGTGGATCCTTCATCTGTTATTTTATAAAGAATGGAAAAATCATCAACTACCTATCCCTTATTGCCTACCAAAGAGTTTCTAAAAGGCAAAACCTGCCTGTTTTCCCTGCCTTTCAGGCCAACTCTTCCCATATAGACCTGAACGGGCCACTGTGGCTCCTGGGGCTTCCTGAGCGTACCAGTCCCAGGGTAAGAACTCATTTCCATAAAAGCCAGTTTCCCAGACCCAGTGATCAGGGCTGGACTCTGCCACCCAAAGAAGCTTCCCAAATGAAACAAATGAGGCAGAAGCAGAAGAGAGCCAAATCCTATTCTGGCACATGGAGTTTACAGAAATCTAGGTTCTAAGTGTTCTCATGTCATTTATAGAAGTTTCCGTTTAGCCCGACATATGTGAAATGTAATCATGAAAGCATAGCAGATACTGTTTTTCACCTGCCTTTATTGCCTGTTTAGTTTACTACCTGGCTGCAGTTGACTTGGCGCCCTCTGGCCTTGACCACATGCATAGCGTGGCCAACTGGGTCATCGTTTCTGCTGGCCTCGGACAGGGCCCACAGATGAAGGCCAGGATGGTGGTGGTGGCGCAGTGGTCTGGTCTGCACCAGAGATTTGGCCAGAGAGAGGGGATCAGCTGGGCTGTGGGCTGCCCCTTGTGTGTGTCAGGCCCAACTTCTGAGTTTGGACTTGAGATTGAGGCAGCTAATAAGCATGGATGGGGAGGAAGAGCCCAAGGGTCTGCATGCAAGGTCCTGCCTGCTGTGCCAAAGGGGACTCTGTGGGGAACAGTGCTGGCTCCGAACACAAAGGCCATTGCTCCATGGAGCAATAATCCTCAGGATATTGCCAGCCCAAAAGATATGGCCAAGACAGAGGCCCCTGCCCTGAGGACAATGACCAGATTTCTCTCACTTATTTATGGTATCGTGGTTTACAAAGTGGGCCCAGCACACAGATCTCTGGGCATAGTTTCAAGTACATGCATTTCTTTTATTTTTATTTATTTATTTATTTATTTTTTGAGACGGAATCTCGCTCTGTCGCCCAGGCTGGAGCGCAGTGGCGCGATCTCGGCTCACTGCAAGCTCCACCTCCCGGGTTCACGCCATTCTCCTGCCTCAGCCTCCCGAGTAGCTGGGACTACAGGCGCCCACAACCGCGCCCGGCTAATTTTTTTTTTTTTTGTATTTTTAGTAGAGACGGGGTTTCACCGTGGTCTCGATCTCCTGACCTTGTGATCCGCCCGCCTCGGCCTCCCAAAGTGCTGGGATTACAGGCGTGAGCCACCGCGCCCGGCCCATGCATTTCTTTTAAATTAAACACCACACACATACACACACAGACACACACACACACGCGTGCGTGTAGGGTCTGTTCAAGCCGTGCTGCTGCCCAGGAGTGTTCCCAGCCACGTGGGACAGTAACTGAGGATGATGGTACTGAAGCCACTGTCTAATATTAGATTTTGTAACTCAGAGATTCATTAATATAATTACTCAGATGCCAGCCTGGCTTGGCAAGGCCTCTTGAATTGTGTTCCTCTTCAACAAAGCGCTCCGGCTGCAGAAATGCCCCTGGGGAGCCTGAGCTCTGCTACCTTGCCTGTGAATGGGGCAGAAGGCATGTGTTGGCCTCCTCAGTGCACCCTGGGAGAGGCAGTGCATCCCCATGGTGGCAAGTCTTACCTTTACGTGTCTTGTCAGGAAAACAGGGACCTTGGAGAGTCTGCTGCAGAAGGGAGCAATGTGCTGGGCGAGGCCCCGTTTCTATGCAAGTTGGCCCTGGGCTCAGCTGAGGGCCAGTTTATTTTGCTCCCCTGTGATACTTAGCATGCAGTTTTGTAGTTTCTCTTAGGCTGGAATCTTGGAGCTGGGACCGTGTTTTATCCGCCTTTGCATCTGTCTCTTGCCCAGCATATAGTTTTATAGGCTCCATAAACCCATTTTGAATATTGAATTACCTTCAGATGGGAAGCAGCCCATGGCCCATCCTTGAGATGATGTAAAGGCTCACGGTGGTATAAAAATCAGAAAGGGGGCTGATGAAGGAAGAGAGCCAAGATGGAAGAGTGGCAGGTGTGCTCTCTGAGTGGGCATTATGAGGGGACAATCCTGACAGAGGAGGGGCAGTGGAAGCTTCCAGAATGCTGGAAGGAGTGTGGCAGGCAAGTGAGAAGCTGTGGGTTAATGGGTTCAAAGAGACAGTTTTTCAAAATATTTATTTCTATTTTATGTGAATGAGCTCTCACGAAAATGGGGAAGGAGCAGCCCTTAGCCCCTTCCTTCACCCCTGCCCCTGCTGGGTTCCTTGTTACAGGGGTTACTGCTAGGTGGGCTCAGCCCACCCCACCCTCTCATAGGCCTTTCCTTGGTCTCCTTGACTGTCCCTGCTGGACAGTCATCTTTGGGGACATCCTCCCTTTTGGCCACAAAGCATGTCCTCTCCAGACTCGGTCTGCGGAGCAGCCAAACTCACTCGTGACAGGGTCTCTTCCTGTGCCAGATCTTCCCTGCCACGCTAGCCTGGTGGATGCCCTGCAGCAGGGGTTGGCAGGGATCAGTCCTGGGCCCACTGGGATTGCTTGCCTTTTGCTCTAAGGCTCTTCCTCGCCTCCCTCCCTCTCCTCAGGAGCCCTGGCCTCCAGGCTCCTTGTGTGGACAGACTCATGGCAGCTCTTCCTGCCCTCCCTCTCCCGGAGACCCCTCCAGTCTGGGCCTCTCGGGTCAGAGCTGACTGCCGTCCCCCAGCTGGTACATGTGCTTGCGGCTCTGGTGGCTGGGTTTGGTTATTAACAATGAATTATTAAAGGAATGTGAATAGGGAGGGAGGTTTGTCTCTCACACACTCGCGCACACACACAGCCACTTCTCGAAGCAGCTCTTAAAGTTGCTTCTGCTGCCGCTGCTGTACCTTTGCTTACCTCAGATCTTAGAACTGTTTCCAGTAGTTTTTGAGTGAATTCCCAGCTCTCCCCTTTCCACCTTAAGACTCTCTAGATAGCTCCTTCCTCCCCTCTCACCTGGTCCCAAACCTCTTTCCTCTGGCTCCATGTGCCAGTTCTTGACTTTCTCTGAGACCGGTTTTCCCCTCTGAAGTCCTCGTTCAGTGGAGGGGTAGCTAGAGGCCCACCAGGTACCCAGTCTTGGTAGTGTCACATGCCACAGCATGACAGTAACATGAGGACATCTCCCTCCTTGTCACCACTCTTTGGGCTGGAGTCCACTTGAGCATGAAAGTTCAGGAGGCCAAGCCCGCCTCTCACAAACTCTGGACGCACAGGGGCTTAGTTTCACGATCAGCTTATGTTGTTCTATGATTTGGAGAGTGTGCCTGGTACATACAGTCCCTCATCTGTCCACTGTTTTAAAAAGGTTATTTTTCTGATTATAAGACTACTGCACATTCATAATAAAAATACAAAATTAGCATGAAGTCAGGGGGTGGAAATAAAAATTATTACAATTCTGCCACTGAAATAACTACCATTAACTTTTGTTGCATTTTCCCTTACTTATTCATGCACATATTTTATTTTTACTGGAATTTATGGTATAGACACTTAGGGATGCTGCTTTTAAAATTTAATACTGCAGGGCGCAGTGGCTCACACCTGTAATTCCAGCACTTTGGGAGGCTGAGGCAAGCAGATCACGAGGTCAGGAGTTCAAGACCAGCCTGACCAACATTGTGAAACCCCGTCTCTACTAAAAATACAAAATTAGCTGGGCGTGGAGGCACACGCCTGTAATCCCAGCTACTCAGGAGGCTGAAGCAGGAGAATCGCTTGAACCCAGGAGGCAGAGGTTGCAGTGAGTCGAGATTGTGCCTCTGCACTGCAGCCTGGGTGACAGAGCCAGACTCCGTCTCAAAAAAAAAAAAAAAAAAAAAAAATCAGTACCATTGTGTATTCTACCACGTCACTATTTTTCAAAACCTAAGTTTTAGTGGTTTATCATCTTTTCTTTTTGTTTTGTTTGTTTGTTTGTTTGTTTTTTGAGATGGAGTCTCGCTCTGTCGCCCAGGCTGGAGTACAGTGGGGGGATCTCGGCTTACTGCAAGCTCCGCCTCCTGGGTTCATGCCATTCTTCTGCCTCAGCCTCCCAAGTAGCTGGGACTACAGGTGCCCACTGCCACGCCCGGCTAATTTTTTTTTTTTTTTTTTTTTTTGTATTTTTAGTAGAGACAAGGTTTTACTGTGTTAGCCAGGACGGTCTTGATCCCCTGACCTTGTGATCTGGCTGCCTCAGCCTCCCAAAGTGCTGGGATTACAGGCGTGAGCCACTGCGCCCAGCCTTAGCATCTTTTCTTATTAGCTGCATTACCCCTAAATTGTCAACATTTCTAATGACTTCTGTCCCCTATTCCTTTTGAAAATGAGAAATTATCTCTTATTATAAATGTAATAGGTGCTTACTGAAAAATCAAAAAATGCTTTTACATGCTGTTTTTTTTTTTTTTTTTTTGGAGACAGTTGCTCTGTCATCCAGGCTGGAGTGCAGTGGCACGATCTCAGCTCACTGCAACTTCTGTCTCCAGGGTTCAAGCAATTCTCATGCCTCAGCTTCAGGAGACGCTGGGTTTACAGGTGTGTGCCACCAAGCCTGGCTAATTTTTTTGTAGTTTTAGTAGAGACGGGGTTTTGCCATGTTGGCCAGGCTGGTCTCGAACTCCTGGCCTCAAGTGATCTTTCCGCCTCAGCCTTCCAAAGTGCTGATATTACAGGTGTGAGCCACCATGCCTGGCCTGAAAAAGAAAAACATGCTTTTAAACAGCTTCATGAGATTTCATCATGCCAGAGTTGATGTAAACCCCACCCCACCCCCACTGAGGCCTTTGAGTTGTGTTGCATTCATCCCCATTGTAAATTCTGCTAGGATGGACATCCTATTGCACCAAGCTTTTTAGCTCTATTTGTTACCTTCAGATAATGCTTCCTAGCGGTTGAATTACTAGGCAAAAGGTATAGACTCTCTTGAAGGCTCTTCGTCTATCCTGTTAAATTGCCATATGGAAACTTGACACCCTCAGGCAGCACACAAGGATCCATCTCACTCTGTCCCTGTACCCTGTTCCTATTCCCCAGAGCCTCAGAAAGATGTTGCCGTCATTGTACATATCGTGTACATTTCACGTACATGGCATGTCAGGATGCACTTTTATGAGTGAAGTCTCCCATCCCTGTCATAGGTGTATGTCCCGTTCCCATATTTATTCTCTGCATCAGCTCACACATTCCTTGATGGACACATGGTGTTACCCACTGTAAAACTAGTCATGGACATCAGCCCACGTTCTCACACCTTCAAATCTATGTTTTTATGAATCTGAGGTGCCCCCTTCCAGGCCTCTGCAGCCACTTCCTGTTAGCACTGCTAGAAGGGGAGGGACCCTTGGGGGTCCCTGTGGCATGGCAGTTTCCCGTCAGCTCCTGGCCCTGGGACTGCAGAAGTGGCTCTTGAGGCTGTCTGGTGGTGAGCAGGTGCTGGCCATGGTATCTTAATGGCAGCAGCCCCCAGGTCTACTTCTGAGGTGCAAGCCCATGCTGGCCACCAGCACATGCCAGACAGCTCCTGAGGAAGCAGCTGCTGCTGACACCTGAGGCCAGCCACGCAGTCTGCCACCAGGCCCCTAGGGCTGCCAATGTCACACAGGTCCTCCCAGGACTTGAAGGGGGACTAGGGGAGGGTGAGCTGTTGCTGTGGGCTGTAGACTTTGACATCACCGGTGGATACCCCCTCTCTCACCCTTGCATCCCAGACAGTGTCCCCCAGGGCCATGCAGGCAGGGACACACAGCCCCCTTGTGCCCTGCCCTAAGTCCCTGTGTGTAAGTGAGCATGCTCTCATCAGGCTTGGTCCCCACTGCCATGGCACTCTTTCTATGTGCCTGAATATGCATGCTTATTTGCCTCGAAAACTGGGCCGTAGGGCCAGGTGTGGTGGGTCATACCTGTAATTCTAGCACTTTGGGAGGCTGAGGTGGGAGGATCATTTGAGCCCAGGAGTTCGAGCCTGGGCCACATAGCAAGACCCCCATCTCTATAAAATAAAATTTAAAAAAAAAAAAAGAGAAACGAGAAAATCGGGCCTTATATCATTTTCTATATCCTATTCTGCCCATGGAAGCTTAAGTGTCTGCAGCCTCTGTTGACCCTTGTCCCTCACCCTTTTTCTGTGATACTCCATCTTACCCAGAACCTGACTGTCCTTAGGCCCTGGGTGGTGGGAGCTGCCTCAAGACTCCTGAGGCCCCAACAAGAGGCTTTTGAATTGCAGCAGTGGAGGTGGGTAGTTGTGTAGGACAGAGGGAGGCGACAACATTGTCTCCCTGCTTTCTTCCTTCAGCTGGGGCTGTGGCATGGCAGTGTGGGCCATCCAGTGTCTAGAGGGCTTGTGGCCATGTAGTCGTGGGTGGGATGCATATGTTCATGAGGTTTGCTCTGTTCTTTCCTCTGCAGAGTGTTCAGGATGTGCTAACCTGAGGGTGTCTGTGTGGGTGTCTGAGTGTCAGGAGGTGGGTGTCTGTGTACAAGTATGGGTTGGGGTGTGTGTGTATAAATGTCAGCTTAATTCATACCCCAAGAACGTAAGAGGAAACTTCTCAGTCATGAGGTTCAAGTTCTTGTTGCTCCTATGACCTGTAGTAGGAGTGCAGTGAGTAGGGGGCACAGCAGGTATGTACCCCCTGGGCCCAACTCTGACCTGCCCCCCGTGGCCTGTAGCTTCTGAGTCAGAGGGCGTGCGTGCTTGCCGAGAAGTGTCAGGCCTTTCCCGTTCGCTCAGCAGCTGAGCAGTTCCTTTCTGGGGTTCTTTGTGAACCTGCCTCGCTATTAATCTACCTGTTAGTAAAAGAGATTACAATTGCCGTAATTACAGGGCACTGCATCTCCATCGTCATGACTGAGCTGAGTGAGAGGCAAGGGGTGGGGGGAACCCAGCCCCACTGGAAGCTGCTATTAAAAGCCCTCTGTTTGGATATGGCACAAGGACAACAACCCTTCCTGGGGGCTAAGGAGATCTGGGACAAGAGGCAGGTCAGGTCCCGGGGGTGAGGAGTGGGCTAATGTCCCACTGCAGGCTGTGGGATGACACGGGATGACTGCAGGACTGAGGATGGTGAGAACAGCGGTGGCCCCCTGGCAGCTCAGATACCTGGGAGCAGCACAGGGCTCAGTACCCTGACCACATGGGCTCCATGCTGAAGGCTGCTTTACTTTTGGACAGGCCTTCACCTGCATGGAATGGAAGAGACCTGGTGGCACTTGTCAGGGTGAGACAGTGGCTCTCTTCTGAGGGAGCTCCACAGCCACCATGGATTTAGGTGGACAAACAGAGGTATCCTGGTCTGTGCCTAGCACGGGCCCCAGAGCTGTGTGTGATGCGTGTGCTCCTGATAGCACGGGGGTTCTCAGTGAGGGTGGTTCTGCCCCCAGGGTATATTTGGTAGTGACTGAAAACAGTTGTGGTTGTCACTACTTGGGATGGGGTTGCTACTGGCATCTCGTGGGTCAAGGCTGGGATGCTGCTAGCTGTCCTATACTGCACAAGATGACCCCCCACAGAAGACAGTATCTAGCCCCAGCATGAGGGGTAATGAGGTTGAGAAACCCTGACTAGCCAAGGAAAGGAATGGGAGCAGGGCAAGTCAGGCCCAAGGAGGGCTCTAAGAACTCCCTGGTGCTGAGTCTGGCGACCTTGGCCCACGGTGCTCAGCAGTCTGTTGCCAGGGAGGTAGGAGAGAGGGGCAGCAGGCACACTGGGTTGACAGCTGCACTGTGTTGACCCCATGGCGGGCATCAGGGGACCACAGGCTGTGGTTGCGCCTGTCCGTTCCCCCTCCCTTTTCTGGTAGGCTTCTTCCTCCTCCAGGACCCAGGATTGGAGAATTTGCTCTTGCCCGCCTCTCGATGTCCTTGTTGCTGACTGAGGCACCTGGGAGTGAGGGGCTTGAATGTTCTTCCCCAGCTTGAGCCCCGTGGGCCCCTCCAAGTGGGCGGGGTCCAGAGGAGGGTACGCAGAAATGGGAAGGGCTGACATTCTACAGCTTCCATCCTGCAAGGACACAGGCCCCACCCTGGCTTTTCCCTAACACACATCTGGCCTGCTCTGAGAAATAGAGCTGGGTGGGGCAGAGGCCTGGCAAGTAAACCCATTTGCTGTTTTCTGGATGGAGTGTAGGAAGCCTCCTTCCACCATTCATTCCTGTTGACCAAAGGGGCATCCCTGCAGGCACTCCTGCCTCCTTTTCCACTTTTGTTTTCAACTTTGACTCCCACTACCAAGGAGTTCTTGGGAAAGAGGGTAGGCCTGTGGGTTAGGAGGGCACCGTGGAGGGTAGTCTGTGGGGCTGGGTGAGATGGGTGTGGGAACGCAGCCCTGCGTTTAAGGGTATGTGTGCTGCCTGCTTGCTGTGGGCAGGGCGTCTTCTGATGCCCTCCCAGCCCTCAGGCCACTATGTCTTGTGTTTTCTGCAGACAAAGCATGGAGATTCTCAGCTGTTGTGAATTCTGCGTTTCACACCGAGTCCCTAATAGTGGAATCGCGTTGCCTTTCCCCCCCCTTTTTTTTGCCTTGACAGCTCCAACCTTATAATTTTACCTTCTTTTTCCTTGCATATGCTCTTTTTCTTCCCTTTCCCGTTCCTGGGGCTTTTGCTGTTCATTGCTGGGGACCCCCTTTAGGAGGGATTGCTCCTGACAAGAGGGGAGGGGCTTTCTGTCAAACATTGGGAGTTGATGTTTTGTTTGGTAAAATGTCTGTAAATAGGCTGTGAGGCAGTGATTCTACATGGATCCCTGTGTATGACAGCGTCTTTTTGTATCTGAGCATGTCTCCAAGCATGTGAATGTCGAGAGCAGAGAGAAAGAGAAGGGAAGAAGAAGGGAGGAGAGAGAAGAGGGATGGTGTTTGGGGGCATTGGGATGGCTCTCTTCCTTCTTGGCCTAAATCACACATCCTGATCAGGAGAGGGTCAGAGTTCCAGACTCTTGAAGAGTCAAGAAGAACATCAGAAGTGAAGCTACTGCCATCCGAGGTGGCTCTGGGTTGGCTATTCACAGAGGGCTGGAATGGGATGATGGGGCTGTACTCCCCACTAAGGCTGCCAGATCTGGAACTTGACCTTGAAGTCTAGTTATCCAGGGCTCTTAAGGCTCTGAGTGTAGGTCATAACGGAGACTGTTTGTCCTGCCCAGCATCAACGATGAGCCTTGGATTCTCGGGATCAATATCAATCTTCCACCATGAATGGGAAACCCATTTCTCCCTGGAGACAGGTTCCTCTGCAAGACCTCTTCCTGATTCTTTTTTCTTTCTTTCTTTCTTTCTTTCTTTTTAAAAGTAGGATGCCTTGTTGCTTTAGATGGGCGCCTTTATTAAGCTTCAGGTGGCTTACCTATCCTATGATTTGATTTACAGCAGACTCATTAAAAACATTGGTCAATTTGATTTCAAAAACGTGGCCACATCTGTTTTCCCGCCATCAGCTTTCCAGACCACAGAATGCTCTGCTTTTGAGCTGCTCCTCAGCTGACACCCTCCCTGAATCCATTTTGAGTTGCTCTTCCCTGGCCCCATTAGAAAATGTCGGCTCTCACTACACCATGCTTGCGAACAAAGGTGCAGAATGATTTTGGCTGCTTTGTCCAGGAAATAAATTCCTCTTCAGTGCCAGAAACCATTGAGTGGTGCCATGTGTTGAGCTCTAGGCCCCAGAACTGTGGGCAGGGTTATTGCTCAGGGTGAGGAGTGTGGAAGCATAGGATGTGGAGGCCATTGGGAGGAGACCCTTACTTCCCGGACATCGCCACGTACCTTGGGTCAAGAACCTGAGGACTTGCCATGTCCCCTGCTCGCTCTCTCCTGGCTTTCCATCTGCAGTTGCCTGTGATATGGCTGGTCTGTGGACTTGGGGAAGAAGGCCTCTCTCTTTGTCCCATGGTGGCAGCATCCCGCCCGGTTAATTGCACGCATGCTTCCCAGGTCCTCTTGTTCCGTCTGCTCGATGAAGGTAAAAGCTGGTTTCCCTGGGGTCTGCCCATGCTCTGCTTCTTGACCTGTGTTTTCACCTGTAATCAGCAATGCCACTTGTCAGTGTCTCTGAACCCTATCTCATTTAAGCCCATAACAGTCCAGTGAACTCAGCACTTTTATAATCCTTGTGTTATGCCTAGAAGCTGGCAGATGGAAGAACCTTGCTTAAGGCCACCCGCTAGTGAGCAGCAGCCCTGGGGCCTGTCCCTGCCCTGCACATCTGCCCCTCACTGCTGATCACCTTGGCTTATCTCAGGGTCTAATTTCTCCTTGTGAACTCTAAACTCTTCTTTCCAGCTACAAGGCAGACGCCTTGTTGACAGCTTGCCCCCATATCCACAAGGTACCTCCCTGTACTCCTGGCTGCCCTCTGCTCTCTGCTCCATTCCCTGTCTTGGCTGTGGGCATCACCACCTAGCCAAGCACTTGAGCCCTCACAACCAAACTAACCACAGGCCCGGGAGAGGCCTGAAGCCTCCCTGCCTTTTCACCACCACTGTGTTTTCTGAACTCTGTCTTCTCCTCTCTCTTGTTTTTTTTTTTTTTTTTTTAATTCCCCATCTCTTCAGGTTGGATTTGTATTTTATTAAGATATAATTCATGTAATAAAATTCACTATTTTAAAGTGTACAGGGCCAGGCATGGTGGCTCATGCCTGTAATCCCAGCGTTTTGGGAAGCCGAGGCAGGAGGACTGCTTGAGGCTAGGAGTTCAAGACCAGCCTGGGCAACACAGGGAGACCTCATCTCTGCAAAAAATAAAAAATAAAAAAATTAGCAGCTAGGAGCAATGGCTCACGCCTATAATCCCAACACTTCGGGAGGCCAAGGCAGGCGGATCACTTAAAGTCAGGAGTTCGAGACCAGCCTGGCCAGCGTGGTGAAACCCCGTCTTTACTAAAAATACAAAAAAAATTAGCCAAGTGTGGTGATGCAGCCTGTAATCCCAGCTACTCGGGAGGCTGAGGCAGGAGAATCAGTTGAGCTCAGGAGTGAGAGGTTGCAGTGAGACGAGATCGCATCACTGCACCCCAGCCTGGGCAACAGAGCAAGACTCTGTCTAAAAAACAAAACAAAACAAAAATTAGCCATGTATGGTAGTGGTGTGCATTTGTAGTCCTAGCTACTTGGGAGGCTGAGGCAGGAGGATTGTTTGAACCCAAGAGTTTAAGGTTGCTGCAAGTGATGATCACGCTACTGCACGCCAGCCTGGGCAGGCAACAGAGTAAGACTTGCCTCTAAAAAATATAAAAACAAATAACAATTAAGCGTAGGATTCAGTGTCATTTAGTACCTTCACAATGTTGTATAACCATCACCACCATCTAATTCCAGAACAATTCCATCGCCCCCAAAAGAAACCCCATACCTATTAGTAGTTAGTCCCAATTCCTCATTCCTCCTAGGCCCTGGCAACCGCTAATCTGCTTTGTTTCTATGGATTTGCCTGGTTTTGGATGTTTCATATAAATGAGATCATACACTATGTGGTCTTCATGTCGGGCTGCTTTCACAGAGCATAATGTTTTCAAGGTTCATGTATTTTGTAGCAGCAAGTATCAGTGGTTCCTTTTTTTTTTTGAGACAGAGTCTTATTCTGTTGCCCAGGCTGGAGTGCAGTGGCGCAGTCTCTGCTCATTGCAACCTCTGCCTCCCGGGTTCAAGCGATTCTTCTGCCTCAGCCTCCTAAGTAGCTGGGACTACAGGTGCCCGCCACCATGCCCAGCTAATTTTTGTGTTTTTAATAGAGGTGGGGTTTCACCATATTGGCCAGGCTGGTCTTGAACTCCTGACCTCATGATCCGCCCACCTCGGCTTCCCAAAGTGTTGGGATTACAGGCATGAGCCACTGCACCCAGCCAGTTCCTTCTTTTTTAAGGCCAAATAATATTTCATCGTATGGCTGTGCCACATTTTGTTTATCCATTCATACATTGATGGACATTTGGGCTCTTTCCACTTTGTGGTGATTGTGAGTAATGTTGCAATAAACATGCATGTACAAGCATTTATGTGGATGTATGTTTTGGATTCTCTAGGGTATATACTTAGAGAGGAATTGCCCTGTCCTAGAGTTTCATAACTGCCTTCCTTGTCCATCTTGTCTGCCCAGCAGTGCTGTCCCCTTAGTGGACACCTAGGGCCTATCTGGGTCAGGCCCCTGCTGACTCTTCCATCACCACATCCCTTCACTTCCCCTATACTGCGTATTCCAGCATTTGGAGCTCTCCATAGCTCCTGAGTGTGCTGTGCTGTTCCTGCCTCTGGGCAGAATTCTGCTCATGTGTATCTGGCATAGCCCCTTCCCCTTTTGTTTGACAGCCTCTTTTTACCCCCAGCCTGGCTGTCACTTCCTTGGTGCAGCCTTCTCCCACATCACTTCTCATCCTCTGAGGCCAATCCCCTCCCTCTGAGGGGGCCTCCATTTTGTCCATTACACACCAGCTTTTGGCTGCAGGGGGGTTTTACCCAGGCAGCTTCTCTGGCTCTGTATCTGTGTGATACCTGGCATGTAGCAGGTAATTGGTGCCTAACAAACACATGTGGAATTAACTTTAAGGCACTGCATGTGCTTTTCCAAGTGTGCATGTCACAGATCTGTGTGTGACCCACACAGATTTGTCTGCCCCTGCAGACATATAAATGAATATAGAATCAAGGTGTACCTACCATTACTCTCTGGACCCCTGGGTGTCAGTGGCCTCACAATTGCTTCTCTGTGACCCAGACAGGACTTGGAGAGCTCCAGAGTGATTCTGAGGAAACCCAGTCCCCTTTAACCCAAACAGGTGACTTACTGTTCCAGACTGCTGGGGAAGCTCTGGTCACAGGGGACATGTGACCTGTCTTTTGGCTCTTCCCCTTCACTCCTCTAAGCATGTGGCTGAGTAGTCTGCAGGCAGACGGCCTGTCCCTTCCGACCATCCAGACCAGCTCCCTTAGAGATGGCCCTGGGCAGGGAGAAGGCAGGCCCCAAAGCAGCCTCCAGGTCCCGGGAGAAAAGCATAGTTGCTACCCTGGTGGTGTTGGTAATGACTTGGCAGTGGAGGGAAGAGGGTGCATACCTTCAGGAGGAAAGTAGCAGGGGAGCCACGAAGCAGCTGCCCCACGGCTTGGGTGCTGTGTTGCAGATCTCATCACTGAAAGTGTGGCTAAGGCTGTCCCTCCAGGTGTTTGGGATGCTGTCTGGCCCCTATACCAGCCCCACTCAGGGCCAGAGGGCGCTAAATGAGTCACTCAGCTCTGGCTTTGCCAGGTGGCCCAGGGTAGGCGGACGCCTCAGGTGGGCACATCACGGTGCTGCCAAAGACTCAAGGAGGAAGAGGGGTGTGTCTGGCCACTATCCAGGGCTCACTCAGGGTACTAGGAATGGGAGGGAAGAGGAGGGGAATGCTCTCTGACCTGATAGCATTGCACAAGTCAGCCGTCCTGCAAAGCGGCTCTTTGCTCCTTTTCTTCCCTCTGGTTCTCCCCTGTCCTTCTCTAGCTGGGATTCCAGCTCTAGTCAGCCAGTGACATCTCCTCCGCACCCAGGCCAGTGAGCCAGATTTTTTTCCAAGCCTCAAGTCAGGCAGGTTCGGGGAGGAGACAGCCTCTCAAGCAAGTGAACTCCGGAGGCCCTTCCTCGTAGAAGCCCAGCCCTCCTCCTCCTCCCTCCTTGGCCCTCTCCTCTCCCTGGGCCTCTTCCCCACGTGGCTCATTACAACTCCAGTTGTTCAGGTCTTGACCTCAAGAGCCTTCCCTATTGACCCCTGACCAGCGATACTAATCTGTGTCAACAGGCCCCAGGGGTTAAAGAAACACAACCCGCCGCTGCCGCCTTAGCAGGTGCCTGGAGGGGGCGGGGCGGCTCCCGGGAGCAGCCGGGCGGCGGCGGGAAGGCACTTCTTAGGCACCGCCTCCTCTTCACAGCGCCCGCCTTCTCTGCTCCGACTTCTTGCTCTCCTGGTTTCTCCACTTCCTTTGCAGACCTCCCTCCTGCCGATTACCCACTCCTCTGTGCCACCACTTCCCTTCTGTCTTTTTTTCCTTTGCTGTCCACTCTGCTTGCAAGATTTGAGACCAAACGCCCGCAGGCATCCAGGTGGTGCCCGGGTTGATATGCAGCTGCCTGCCCTTGCACCTCTGGGGACTTTGTTAAAACGCAGGTCCTGGGGCTTGTCCAAGTGGGTAGGTCTGGGCAGACTCGTGAATCTGCATTTCCACCTAGTACCCAGCTGCTGTTGGTCCTCCAGGCTGTCCCCCAGCCTCTGCCAGCTGCTCCTTTGTCTCCAGGGATGGAGCCATCCTTAGGAGGCAGGGGCACACTCCTGGCCCTCTAGGCTGGGGGTAGAGCCCAGATGGAAGCCCACCTGGATGGCACAAACCACCTGAGTGATCCCCCTGTTCTCAGAACACAGGTGGGTCACCTGAAGATGTCCTGGTGACGATGCAGGAGCTGCCAGGCGGGGCCACCGTGAGTCACTGGGGGTCATGCCAGTGAGCTTCCTGCGTTGTTGGCTCTGGCTCTGCTGAGAGCCATGTCAGGGTGAAGGGGGCACACTGCTGGCTTAGATAAGACAATCCAGATTCTCTCAGAGAAACAGTCGCATGTCAGACATGCGCCCTTTCTTGGGATGAACCTAGAGTTGTTCATAGCCTGGCCTTAATCCTGCCGATTGCATATACTGTGCTCATCTCGACCCAGTTGAGGCTGCACTTCTGTGCTTCTTGGGACGGCTCCAGGGCCATGAGGTTGGCACCCTCTGCACCCATCCACACACACAGACCAGAGGAGCGAGCATCATGGGGACAGGGACATTAATCACAGTTCCTGTTCTGCCTGGCACTGCAGCCCCAGTCCCCAGGAGTCTGTGTATTCCCATGTTCCCTTCGTCCTGCTCACAGGGAGGTGGAAATCCAGACAGAAACCTGCCTTCTCCTCCATCCCCACTTGAAGCTGCTGGTACTGCTTCTGACCATCCAGCCTTAAGATGTCCCTTCCTTCCGTGGGGCCCCACAGCCACAGGCTGCCCCTCCTGCAGACTGCACACATGTCTGGCAGGAGATGGCCCAGAGAAGGTGCTAAGCAGAATGCAGGGTAGGGCTCAGCAAGGTCTGGTGTGCTGAGTGGGTTTAGACAGTGTTTTATGGGGGTCTTTCTTGTAGGTCCAGGAAACCTAGATGGCAGTCAGGCTGGCTGAGGGAGCACCCTTGGGTGCTGCCCTCTTTCTGAGTGCTCTGCTTCTCTTTGACTTTACTCTCTGTCCCTTAATCACCCCAACCCACCCCTTTTCCTTCTTCCTCTTGGCTGTAGCTCCCTCACAGGGCTGGGGAGCAATAGACAAACTCTCCAAAAAAATTTTTTTTAAGTTTCCCAAACTTTTCCAGATGCCAAGAAGGGGCCAGGGAAACTGTAACTGCAGAGGGGGGAAGGGGAGAGGAAATGTTCCAAGGCCTTCCCTCCTTTCCACTTGGAGGCAAGGATAACTAGGGGAGCAGGGTGACTCTGGTGCCCTCAGACAGTCCACCTGGAAGGCAGAGAGGCCCCTAACCATCCCATTTTTGCTACCCCCAGCCCATCCTCCATCCTTACTCCCAAAGGCCCCAGCAGCATGTAGAGGTAGAGGCAGAGAAGGATGTCAGTGGGGCACCTAGGAACTTCTGGGGTTCAAAAGGGTGGATTTGGGACATATCCCCCCACCAGCTGATGGAGGTCAGGAGCTGAGAGAAGTGGGAGAACCTGTCCCCAAGGACGCCCTCCCCTGGAGTCTGGGGCCTGATAGAAGAACCTGCCACTGCTGGGGTTGAGGTGTAGGGGAACAGACAGGAGGGGGTAGTGTGTGAGGACAGTGCAGGGATCACTGCCCTCCCCCAGTCCCACCCTCAAGGGGTGCTGCCCCCACCTCTACCGTTCTGTCCATCCACTCCCTGGACACCTCCTAAAACAAAGGCCTCTTTGTGGTCCTGGCCTACTGGCCTGCTGCCAACGGCATTCTTTGCGTGTTTCCTGAGCACGGATCCCAGCTTCGTGGTCAGCTCCTCCCCCATCCAGCCTCCTTCCCGGCCTGACTCCTGGTGGCTCAGAGCAGTCCCCTCTCCTGTCCTGCCCAGGGTCCTTCCCCAGTTCCCATCTCTACCGTGGACAGATCTGGACAGAGAAGAGAGACTCCCAGGAGCTTGGCCACTGGGCCTTTGGTAGGGGGACAAGTGGAGGTTCAATTGCATCCCGGCTCCAGCTGACCTTGGTGGGTTTCACCGAGCCTCTGTTGATGAGATGTTATCATCTGTAAAGATGGGGAAAATAGGCCGGGCGCGGTGGCTCAAGCCTGTAATCCCAGCACTTTGGGAGGCCGAGGCGGGCGGATCACAAGGTCAGGAGATCGAGACCACAGTGAAACCCCGTCTCTACTAAAAATACAAAAAATTAGCCGGGCGCGGTGGCGGGCGCCTGTAGTCCCAGCTACTCAGGAGGCTGAGGCAGGAGAATGGCGGGAACCCGGGAGGCGGAGCTTGCAGTGAGCCGAGATCGCGCCACTGCACTCCAGCCTGGGCAACAGCGTGAGACTCCGTCTCAAAAAAAAAAAAAAAAAAAAAAAAAGATGGGGAAAATAACCACCCCTTGGGGCTATCAGGCAGATTCAATGTCTACAGAACACAGAGCTCCTGCTTACCGCAGAGTGGAAGAGGCAGCATGTAACTCGAGCTCCCTGTTTCAGCACTGCTCTCTGGGTTCCTAGGGGGCTGGAAGTGGGCTTGGTGGGCGGCTGAGGAGCTCAGAGGAGTCTCCAGAGTCTTAGGTGGGACGTTTCCCTGCACTCCTATGGGGCCCCCAAACCTATGGCCCACTCCTGGGAGTGCTGAGGCCAGTACCCCAGGGAGTCCTACTCCACCAAGAGTTGGAGCTGGGTCCCTAGCAAGTGACCTGCCTGTCCTAGGCCTGGTCCTGCTCTGTGTGCCCCCAGCCCGTCCTGGCATCTGTGTCACTCTGTAACAGCAGTGGGGTGTCCTCCCTGGGTTAGGCATAGCAGGGTGGTGCCTAGAGCCCTGAAAATAGCAGACCTGAGGAGGGCGGGGGTAGGGGGTCCAAGGAGGGATGGCCCAGCTTTTGGAGAACACTTTTGAATGTCAGCAGATGCACACCCCTCAGTCACCAGCCACACTCACACACAGAGACACACACGGTCCTAATGAAGTCCTAGATCACTGCTCTGGGGGGTTTCCCCCCCCTCTTGTTAAAAAATGTTCATAATTTGGAAAGAAAAGGAGCTTTTTACAAGCTGGCGGCTCTAGGGAACTTTCCGTCGGTTCTTTCTGGCCTCGTGATGGGTGGGGCCCACATTTCCCTTCCTTCTCTCTCTCCCCCGCTCTCCTAATAATCCCCCCTTTCCAGCCTCACCAAACACACACACCCTTTAGGAGACCTCCCGCCGGCTGTCACCCCAAGAAAACTGGAGGAAAGCCGAGGACCTGTCTGTGCCCTCCTGGGCCCCATCCAAGCGCCAGGCACAACCCTCCCTTCCCCCCCCTCCTTCCTCCCACCGAGAGGTTGGCCCCCACAGGCCTAGAGTCTTCAGATTGCTAAGCTTCCCAGAATCTGTGCCTGGACCCAGGCCCGGCAGCCTGCCTGCCCTTCCCCGAGGACCTGCCCCACTCTCCCGCAGGGTGAGGGTCCCCCGAGTCCTTCTTGCATCCGGGGGCCCCGCCAGGGAGGGCGGTGCTGAGCTCACCGCCTCGGCATCTGCCCTCCCCCTGCCTCTGGTGCGAGGGCCGGCCACACTCCCGCCAGTGCCTTGCTCCCTAATAGCTTTTTAAGTCCAACCACATGTGTCTGCGGAGTGAGGAGCCGCCCCTCATGGGGCCTCGGCTCTCCTCCTCCCTCAGCCAAGACCACCCTCCACTTGGAAGAGCCTCAGGGCTGGGGGAGGGGGAGTCTGCCTCCTGAGAGCCCATCTGCTTGCCCCGGGCCCAGCTGAGGAAGAAGCGGGTGGGCTGAGTGCTTGGGGGTCTCTTTTGGGAGTGTCGCGTGAGGCCAGCCCTCAGGCTCGGCTGGCCCCCGGTTCCCTAGCCTCTCCTCTGGGTCCTGCAGTCTAGGATCCTCTCTCTGTAGGGCAGGCCAGGAGGCACCGGCTTGTGGGTGTGGGAGCCTGGGTGAGGAGTCCTCATCTCACCTCGAGCCTCCCTGGCCGGCGACTTTGTGCCAGCAAATCTCTCCTTGCACCCAGCGCCACAGGGGTGACCCCCCAGTCGCCCCTCAACTCAATACACGTGTGGTTCCCTGTGCGTGTGAGTGGTCTGTGGGGAGGCCTGTGGGGTGCGGTTTCGCAGAAGGGGAGTGAGGGCTGAAAAGCAACGAGGAAGCAGGCTTGGGGTCCTAATGAGAAAATTGCTTCCAGCCAGGGAGTCCTGCTCTGCGGCTGAAATTGCATCCAGCCCCAGCCAACTTTGCCGCCGCAGTACCCGCCCTTCGGAAGGAGTTGGGGAAGCAGGCGGGCAGGGGGAGGAGCGGGCTTTGCACATGACTCAGGCGCCCCTGCCCCGCTCTATACGCACACACCTTGGAGAGTCTCTTCTGCCTCACGGGGAGGAGCTTGAGGGCCAGGCTTGGCTCCGGACCCGACCGTTTGATCCTTGGGAGGCAGAGGAGGGAGTGGGGAGGGATTCCCTCTGTCTTTCTTGTTCAGTTCTGCTGCACTTACGAGGTGCTCACTGAATGCAGAGGGATTGGAGAGGTGAGCTTGCATAGGGTGGGCCCACCCACTCAGTGGCATTTACTCTTACAGTTAAAGGGTGTTAGGAGCACTTTGTTTTCACAAAGATCCTGCGTGGAGTCCCACCTTCTAGGATGCTTCATTTGAAATTCGGCCTCCCTGGGGCGGGGTGGGACCCTCTTGCCTGTCCTTCCACTCAGGGGGGCCCAGGGGTGAAAAGCTGGCTTAGCTTACATTCTTCTTTCTGTTCCTCACTTTAAGGGCTCCTGAGCAGAATCAGCTGCAGAATTTGTGGGGCCCAGTGCAAAATGCAAACTTAGGGTGCCTTGTTCAAAAATTAAGAATTTCAAGACAACAACGGTGGAAGTCAAGGTTATGAAGCCAGTCCCGCTTCCGAGGAAAGTTGGTATCACCCAGCAGCCCACTGGTTCAGGGGCTGTGGCCTTTACCCTGATCTGAAACAGGAGGTTCCACCTGCTTGTTTCCTGGATCCTGGGGAATCTCTTCGCAACCTGGCACGGTCATCTCACTGCTGCCGCATCCCTCAGAGACTCTTACTTTCTGGATTTTAAAGATGTTGGTTAGGGAGGAGAGCTATGAGGGGAGGGAGCAGAATGAGAATGGATCACACCTTCAGTGCTTAGAGAGTCTCAGGGCAAGGCCTCACTTGTCACCCTTAAGTGAACCTGACAGTGGAACCATATCCCTGGTGAGGTGGAAACTGCAGCCTGGGCCCAGCCAGTAGCGGGTCAGTGGGACCTACCCCTCCTCTGGGATGGAGCCTCCCTCACCAATGACAAGTTCTGACGGCTGTGCCTGTGCAGAGCGGGAAGCGAGCAGGAGTGCTTGGAGGGAGGGAAAAAGGCAGGAGGAAGGAAACAACCCCATTGTCATCCCCCAAATTACTGGCTGGGATGGCAGGGGAGGAGGCGGAAAGCCGACATTGTTTACTTAATTAAAAGTAAACAACAATTTGCCGCTGCCAGCCTCCCATTAGCTGTGTGCGAGGAGCCCTATGAGCTGCAGACTCGGCTTTCGCTCCTACCAAGCCGGCTCCTGACGCCACACCCCCAGCCTTGGCTCCCCAGGGCCCCGGGCCCTCCCCTGCTCCTGTCCTCTTCAGGCTGAGGAGAGGGGAACAAGCTATTAAAAGTAAATAAATACATAAAAAGAAAACCCACTAGTGTCTCAGAGTCCTGTGGGTCAGGATGAGAATGTCAGAAACTGTCATTTGGCAGGCCAGCATGGGGCCTAGAGACCCCTGAGTGTGTACACTGAGGTCTGGTTGTGGTGGGCTGGGCAGGGCAGGGGGGCACTTCTTTGTCCAGTCAGCCAGATGTTGGACTACCTGGGGAAGGCAGCCTCCCTTCCTCCCTCCCTCCCCACCGAGGCCCTAGTCTATACTACCTGGAAGCCTGGGCCTCTCTGCCCCGCCTCCCACTTTTTCCTTTTCCCTTTTAGCAGCTTATAAACATCCTTCTCCCATCTTTTTGGCTCTGCTCCCAGAAGGGGGCTGTTCAGGGATCCTGGAGGGCTGGGGAGAGAGGCAAGCTCTTTGGGGCCTAAGGGGAGAAAGACAGCTGGAACTGGCCCCACCCCCAGGACAGTACAGCTACAAGTGACCCTAGGAACAGGGGAGGGGGTTGCCCTAAGTTGGGGTGAGGTGGGGACCCTCCCAACTCCTGCTTCTCTGGAGCCTTCAATCAGGAGGGGTGGTTGGATGGCAAGAGGGGTTTTGCATGGGCTTCCGCCAGGCTCCAGGGGCTGAGCAGGATACCTTTCCAGGCATCTGTCCTCAGGAAAGCCCTCACCTCTCCTGTAGGCCCTGCCTGCAATTATGTAGAGCACAGGCTTCCATCTGGACCTCGGTAGGCATGACCTGAGGCTCATGACTTTAAAAGCTCAGGATGTGTGCTGGGAGCAGGAGCTCATACCCGTAATCAATGCTAGCACTAGGAGGCCCAAGCCAGAGGGTTGCTTGAGCCCAGGGGTTCCAGACCAGCCTGGGCAACATAGGGAGAACTTGCCTCTACTAATAATTAAAAAAAAATTAGCCGGGGGTGGTAGCATGCAGCTGTGGTCCCAACTACTTAGCCTCCTGAGTAGCTGGGACCACAGGTGCATGCTACCACCCCCGGCTAATTTTTTAGGAGAGCTAGGAGGATCCTTAAGCCCAGGAGATTGAGGCTGCAGTGAGCTATGATGGCACCACTGCATTCCAGCCTGGGCGACAGAGCAAGACCCTGTCTCAAAAAAAAGCAAAAAAGAAAACGAAAACAAAAAAAAGCTCAGGGCCCGGATACTTGCAGGGAGAGAAGTACAGGAGCACGTGAAACGTACCCAGCTTTATGAAACCATTGCTGAGCCTCCTGGGGGTCAGACAGGCAAGATGGGGAGGGGTAGGTCTGAGAAAAGAGCTAGACTGAGTGAATGAAACAGTCCCAATCCCCAGGGTGTGGGGGTTGAGAACCCTGGTCTGGAGTTTGTCCCTCCACGAAGATTCAGGTCCCCACTATTCCCCTGAGCCACCATCTCACCTTTCTCCTGTCCCCATCCTCCATCGTCATTTGCCTCTTCTCATCTTACTCCTCCACCATTAGGATTCACACATACACATACACATACACATGCACGTGCACACAAGCACACAGATCCCGGGATTCATGCACATCGGGATTTTCACATGCACTCACACACATAGACAAATCTGGGAAGTCTGTCCCGTACTTAATTGAATTAAAGGACTGGGGTTTGGCAGGACATTGTGTATCTGAGCTGCAGCCTCTTGCAGCCGTTTCAGGGGCTGATGGTTCAGGCTCCCTGTAATTCCAGCTGCTGCCACTCCCTGTGGGCAGGTGGCTGGGCCTGCGCCTGTCCCCTTTCCCCTTCCCTTTCTCTCTCCTTTTACTTCCCAGGCCAGAGCCCCCGGCACAAGGCCTGGGGAGGCTGGGGACACTCAATGTACTCCTCTTCCCTTCTTTCACTTGCATTTTGGAAGCTAGTGGGAGGCTAGGGCCTCCTGGGGAGGAGGTACCCCCAGCGTGAGGCCAGGGGACTGTCAGAACAGAACAGTCCAGGCAAATCCCTGCTTCCAGGTTTTTTGCTGACCATTCTTGGGGTAGGAGCTGGAGGCTGCTTGCCACTGGTTGGAAAGTGGACACACTTCTTGGCCAAGTGTAAGCCACCTGGCTTTGACTGAAAGGTGGAGTCTGGTCTAAGGGCTTTGGGGAACCCTACTGGAGTGGCCAGGAGCCATAATGGTTGGGGGAGTGGTGCCAGTGGATGGGGTGTGCTGCAGGGCAGGAGGGATGCTTTTTTTTTTCCTTCTAATTTGATTTAATTAGAATTCTTCTTCTTCTTCTTTTTTTTTTTTTTTTCCCGAGATGGAGTCTCACTCTGTAGCCCAAGCTGGAGTGCAGTGGTGGGATCTCGGCTCACTGCAACCTTCGCCTCTGGGGCTCAAGCGAGTCTCCTGCTTCAGCCTCCCAAGTAGCTGGGACTAGAAGCATGCGCCACCACACCCAGTTAATTTTTTTGTATTTTTAGTAGAGATGGGGTTTCACTATTGTTGCCCTGGGTGGTCTCAAACTCCTGAGCTCAGGTGATCCACCCGCCTCAGCCTCCCAAAGTGCTGGGATTACAGGCGTGAGCCACCGCACCCAGCCAGAAGGGATGTTTTTGACCTCCATTTCTTCCCTCCACTTCAGCCTCTGCTTTGACAGCCTCTGGGGGTGGCAGTAAGCCTGTTCTCAGCTCCCCTTTACTAGGGACAGGTGATTTCACTCTGGCCGCTCCTTGGAGAACAGAGTGGTTGAGCTCAGGCCCCACCTCTCAGAGGGACCTAGTACCGAGCCCAGCCCCCACTCTGAGGAAGCCTTGGATGGACCATTCCTGGCCCAGAGCCTGAGGCCATTGGAAAGGGCCTATATCCGGAACCGGTGAAGGAGAGAGCCCGGGAGCCTCACTGTGGGTGGGAGAGGCGTGGTCAACCAGCCTTGCCTCCTGGGGCATCAGCTCCCAGCTTGTGCTGCACTCTCTGACCACGCCTTTGTGGGGCACCTGCTGTGTGTAGAATCTACCCCGAAACCTATAGCTTAGAAGAAGCATGGGCAAGCTGCTAATGGCTGGTAGTATGGGTGTCCAGCGACCTGTTGGAGGAGCCCAGTCCAGCCCTACATGTGTGACCCTTGGTGCTTGGCAAGGCAGGGGGGTAGGGAGCAGCGCTCGCACAGCCAGCTAGACTGTTTTGCTCTGGGGCCTGAGGATTAGGGGGTCAGGGAAGCAACCAGGCCCAGCCCCGGGCCCTGTGAAGTGATCTGCACTGCCCAGGGTCAGAGGGATGGGGGGGTAGGCCTCACCTCGGCTAACCTCCCAGAGGAACAAAGGGGCCTTTCTCCACGCCCGCCCGGGAGGGTGTGCCCGCCCGGCTGCTGCCGCCACTGCAGAGGGCGCTGATTTTTTTTTTTTTCTTCCTGACTTTTCTCCATTTTTCTCTGTCTCTGGTTCCTGATCTCTGACTTTTAGTCTCATTTTTTTCACTTTTTATGGGGGTGGGGTAGAGATCTTCCTTTTCAAGTGTTTACCAATTGCAGAGACAAGTCTGCATTGCCAAAAGGTAAGGACATCCTGGGTGCGTTAGGAATACTCCTGGGGTCACATGGCCTTAGACCCCCCCCCCAAATCGAGGGCAGCTCCGTTCTGAAACAAGCAGGCAGGACTCAGAGCGGCAGCCACGCAGGGTGGGACCGGGCTCACTGGATAACCCCCAATCAAGCTATATACCTGGCAGGTCCCCCGCCTTCTGTTCGCCCACGCATTTCGCGGCCCCCTTTCCATCCGGCCCCCGCATCGCAAGCTGTTCCTAATCAATGAGAACGGGGAACTCGGCCCTCACAACACATCACATCACGGGATGTGTTTGGCAGCGACAGCAACAGGAGCCGCTGTCACGGGTAGCTCCTTCCTTGGTGCATAACCCAGGGTCCGAGTGGCCTGGGCCTGAGTGGGTTCTTCTCCTTCCTCTTGGGACCCCCTGGGTATGCAGAGGGAACCACATCCCCTGTAGCTCTGGGCTGGTAGCTGGCCGCGCCCCGCCGCAGCCCTCGGAGAGCAGCTAGTGTTAACTCGCTGCGCCACCTAGCTACGGCATCGGGGAGAGCAGCGCTTCGCTGCCTGAACCGCGTCGCTTCCTGAGCCGCGCCTCTCCCTGAGCCCTGCTGCCCGGCAGTTTGGGGAAAGCCTCTTTTGGGTCCTTCAGGGAGTTATGAATGAGGAATTTGGCACCTGCCAGTCGGAGGATCAATGTCACTTTGTCCCTTCAGCAGCCTTTGCTGTCCTTATGCAAGCTTGATACTGTATAGTATATAAAACTGAAAGTTAAAATATGTTCAAAAGAAAAAACTCTGTAAAAATCCCCACTCACATCTCATGGTGCTGAGCAGGTCTTGGTTGTGTTGCACCAAGAAGCAAGAGAAACACACTGGAGGTCTAACAGCAGCAAGTCTAGGATTTGGAGCCTAAGCTTCTGATTCCAGGCCCAGGGCTCTATGCAGCAATCGGTGCCGTCCATTCAGCCCAGCCCTGCCCAGGCTCTTAGGGCTCCAAGCTGGAAATTTGCAGTCAGAGGCCCAGATTCCTCGTATTTCCTCTGGACAGTGGCTGTTTTAGAGTCTCCAGGGCAAGGAGAGGAGCAGGCCTGCGAGAGAGTGCTCCGCTACCTTCCCGTGCTGTGCTGTTCTCAGGCTCCAGTTCCTTCCTCTGATCATTCCAGCCCTTGAGTGTGGCGCAAATATGTCCAGTCCTGTGTCTGGAACCACCTCGGCTTTGCAGGAGGATTAGCGGCATCAGGGTTTCCACATTAATTCACTGGACATGAGTGTCGGTGGTTGGGCTACAAGAAAGCTATTCTTTCTTCAGGAAGGGGAAGGTATCAGCTGGTGCCTCTGTTCTCTGGGTGGTCAGTGTAGCCATGGTTTGAAGAAGGATCTAGAAGCGTCTCTTCGGAGTCTTATCCACTGCAGGTGTGCTTTGAGATGTGGGGGATGTAGCAGCAAACAAAACCAACAGAGAGGGCTTGTCCTCAAGGGGCTGATGGTCTAGTGGGGTCAGGACCTCCTGGCCTGAGTGGCCTGGTGGCCAGTTCTCTGGGGCTCTCATACCTTCCAGAGCTAGAGTCTCCCACTTCCCCAGCCATGGACCAGCCAGAGGTTCCCTGTGTAGGTGGGATTTGGAGGAAAGGCTGTTTAGTTCCCAGCCTCCAGGTGGGAGAAGGGCCCCACTTAAACATCTGATTATGGTGGGCATTTGTGTTTGTTGCTTGTCCATGAGCCAGGCTCAGTCTCTGCCACACCAAGGCAAGTCTCCGGGTGAAAGAGGCCCCTTTGGAGTCACCAGCCTGGGTATTGAGTGCTCTCTCATAGGTCATAGGGGGGGTTGAGAAAGTTAGCACCTGAGGAGGGGAGGCAGGTGGCTTCGGCCTAACTCCCACTTCCCCACAGGGTGAATTGACGTAGGTGGGTTCTACAGTTCTAATCCCAGGCCCTGAGGTTTCCTGGATGGATTCTTCCAAGGAAAGGGAACAGTGGAGGGAGGCAGGAGCAGAACTCTGCTTAGGGCCAGAAAGAGAGCAGGGGGCAGAGAGAGGTGGTGGGAGAGGCTGATGCTCCCTAATCCTTGCCGATTCTCTGTCCCTTTTGATTTCCTCAGGCAAATAGGCAGAGAGCTTAGGGACCTTCCCCTGCCCTGGGCTAAAGTGAATTTCCTGCTCTATAGGGTCTCACTTCTTCCACCTTCCTTTTCTTGGCCAGTTGTTCCTTCTCTGAGCCTCCTCCTTTCCCTTTTCCTCTTCCTTCCCTCCCTTCCCCAGAAGCATTCAGGGGTGGGTGAGTAGGGGCTACTTGTCCTGGGGTCTCCGCAGCTCCTCACTCTGCTGAGTGCCCACCAGACAGATACTGGCAGCTACATGCAGCCCAGCAGTTGTGCACACAAAGCTACTCCTGAGTATCTTTAGGAAAGTTTTCCTCTTTCTGTTTTTTTTTTTTTCTTCTCCCAAAGGAATAATTTCTTCTCTTCTGTTTTTGTTTTTGCCCTCTTTCCCTGCCTCTCTCAGAGTCTTGTACTGTACTTCTCTGATTCTTTTTGCCCCAGTCTTCTTTCTTTGCTTTGACCCTGATTCTCTGCTGTGGCTCCTCCTTCTCTCTCTCCCTCTCTCTCTATCTTCTAGTTTTAGTTTTAGTTTTGTCCTTTGGTTGCTCTCTGGCTCTGGGGCTTCCTGCCTTCTCGCATCCCTCCTCTAAACTCCTGCTTGTCCCAGGCGCATCCCTTGAGTGGCCTGCAGAGCCTCTGCCTCCTGCTTCTCATACGAGGTTGGCATTAGGGTCTGGAGGACTCTGTCCCTTTATGAATAATTAGACCAAGGGCAAGTGTATATGGGGGTAGTAGGAGGGTGATGCCTAGCCCTGGGAGGTGGGGACACTATTAATAGCCCTAAGAGCAGCTGGGGGTGAGAGTGATTGTCTGGCCAGCCTGTCTTGTCCTGGGCAGCTCAAAGGGCCAGAAAGGGCAGTGCTGGAAATAGAGAAAGCGGGTGGGGGTGGAACCAGGATGGGACACCCCCTCCCCAGGGCCCCTCTCTTTTCTTGGCATGTGGGGTGTGGAGGACATTCTCCACTGTCAGTTTTTCTTCATCAGGTTGGGGAGGGGATAGAAGCTTCAGGGACTGGGGGCCACTTGCGTGGACCCCACCATCACATGACTCCTGGCCCCAGGCCCTCTTAGAAATGCTGGCTCCAGCTGCTGGCTGAATCGTGGCACCAGCCAGCACTGCCAGGAGAGGCGCCTGGCCTGGCTGCCCATGGGCCTGTGCCTGTGCTCCTGGTTTTCTCAGCTCTCTGTATTCCAAGGCTGGGCTGGGCTGGGCTGGGCAGGCCTTGGGCCTAGCACTCCCAGAGTCTGGGGGGACAAGCTCTAACCTCCCTGTTCCCTGTTGGCCGTCTCTCCCCCACCCCATTTCTAGTATGGTGACTGTCTTGAGACCACTGGATGGCTACTGCACACTGATGTGGGGAGGGATATGTCTGTATGGGTGTCTGCCCAGGCTCTGCCATTATATTTACAGAGAACCCTCCCTGTTGCTCTTTGTAGATGGTAGTGGGCCAGGCCCCAAGGGAGCCCCTCTGCTCACTGGCAGTGGTCTCTGGGGCAGGACACCAAAAACTGCAATCTAGGACACACTCACCATGTACTCAAGAGCATGAGCTCCTGGGGAGGGGAGCTGAGGGTCAGCCACAGCTTCCCCCCGAGGGTGGGAGGTGGCATTTGAATAGAGTTGAGAAGGAGGAATAAGCGTTCAGCAAATGGAGATAAAGGGAAATAGTAATCCAGGTGGAAGGACAGGCGACGTTTATGTAGCCCCAACTATGAACCAGGCCCTGAGCTAAGCACCTTATTATACATATTTTCTCATTTATTCCTCACCCAGGAATGCTAATAGTAGATGTTATCTCCCTTTTACAGATGAGGAAACAGTTCATAACTTGGCCAAAGTCACGGGCTGGTAGGTTCTGGAGCATGGATGTGAATTTGGGGGAGCCCTGGTATGCCGTTGCTGGCCACCCACCTCCTTCCTCCTCCTACCCTCCACTTCAGCCTGCCCCCTTTGGCCCCTCTTTGCTGGGGCAAGGCCAACTTACCCAGGACAGGGTATCCAAAGTGGTAGAGCACCGTGTTGTACCCCCTCAGTGGACACAGGCTCCAGACCAAGGGCACCTCCCTGGGTAGGCCAAGGGCAGGCTCAGAGGACAGGTGAAGCAGACCCAGGCCAATGGCTCCTGCCTCTCTCCATCTCCCTAAGATGTTTTTCTTTGCCTTCTTCTTTGCCTGTTCTTTGCCTGTCATCTTCAATCTCTTCTGCTCTGATGGGAATTCCTGCCCCAGGTATCTCTGAAACACCCCAGACAGTGTTGCCACCATGCCCTGGGTCCACTTGTTCCCTCCATAGTCAGGTGTCTGAGGTGCCAGGTTGGTGCTGGGTCACCTTGCCATAGGCAGACCTAGGGGGAGCCTGCAGGCTGCCTTGCATTGTCTCATTGCTGCTGTGACTAGGGGTCTCATTTATTAACTTGTTGGGCTGGTCCTGGAGTGGCCATTGGCAGGTGGGCCTTTGTCCACCTGCCGGGTGCTTTGCTCTGCACCAGGGGCATATCCCTTCTCTCTCTCCTTTGCTGGCCACTGCCTGTCATCCCTTGGGGAAGAGCAACTGTGCATTCAGCTCCCCAGTGCCTCCTGGCTTCTCCCACTGTTCCATGCCTGGGCCCATCTCCAGGAGTTCTCCCTGGGCTGGGGACAGCTGCTAATGAACCGGAGCCGGGCAGAGAACGCTGAGCAGCTCACACCAAAAAAACTCCCTGGAGGGCTCCGGGGCCACTTGTTGGGGATGGAAGGGAGGTGGGAGTTCTATTGTTTTCTTGGAGGAAAATTTTGAACTTAGGAACACCTTTCTCATTTTATGAGGGAGGCAGTGATGGGCTGTGTGGCTGGAAGGCTTCTGGCTAGGAGTCCGTCTCCACATGGGGAATGGAGGCAACCAAGGACTGTAGGAGACAGGCCTTCTTCACCTCGACACCGTGAGGGACCTGAGGCTTTCAGATGAAGCGTGAGACTGCTCTGCTGGCCTCCTGGGTATAAGATAAGCTGACGGACTTGCTTTCTCCTCGCTTCCCGAAGCCTCACTGCCGAGCTGTGAGTCCTGCAGTAGCCAGGCCTGGCCCTTGCTCCAGGGGCACCCGTAGAGGCTGGGGTGCATTGGAATGGAGAAAGTAGTTCTTCCTGGGGTCAGGAGATGGAGAGGGGAATGTCCTATCCAGATGCTGGCCCTTCATCTGCCAGGTTCCTGTGCCTTCCCTACCGCCCCCGCCCCCACAATGGCTTTCCTTGAGCCTAGGCCCTAGGGGCAGCCAGAGCAGGCCTAGACCACATGTGGGTGTGACTTGGTTTCTTCCTTTTTCCTGTCACTTATCCCCTCTGCCATGTCCTCTTCCCCCATCTCCAGCAGGTCAGTCAAGTCAAAGGCGGAAGCCTCTTTGGACCTATGAGCAGGGAGGGAATGAGGAAAGGGGAGAGGACAATAATGGGGTGACATGTTCCCCTGTCCTTATCCCTGCCCCCACCCACAGCTTGAGGGCTATGCTTCTTGTTGGGGCGCCTGCTTTAAACCATGTGAGACTCTAGGGATGACAGAGGAGGAAAAAACCTGCCACCTCAGGATGACTCCAGGATGTGTGTGTGCACATGCATGGTGGCTGGTGGGGCAGGTGAGGAATGGAGAGGAGAGGAAGACCCTAGAAGCCTCGTGGGCCCAGGCCCTGGCCAAGCCTCACCCGCTCCGTCTGCCCTCTGGCTGCCCTGCATTCTCAAGGACTTCCTCGGTCCCCTGAGTCTCCTGTTTGCTGAGACGGGGAAAACCCCTCTGTGACCCGTCCCCTTAGCCCCCCATCTATCCACCATTCCCCTCCTCAGGGTGTCTCACATTCTCAGACTTGGGTTTCAGGAGGCACAATAGTTACATTCTCCAGCTCTGATTGCTACAGGCGGAGCCTCTGGCTCCCCTTGAGATTGGGTTTCCCGTGCCCTGGATGCTCCGGAATCTCAGAGGAAGGGGGAGAGAAGTAGGAGGCGGGTGCAGTGCTGGGAGGACCAGTGATTGGCCCCAGAATCGCATCAGCCCTTCAGAGGATGGGGTGTTGCAGCTGCCCAGAGGCACCCCCAGAACAGAATGTACCCCCACTTGCTTCTGGAACGTCAGGCCTGGGAGGGCCAGGGGATGGGCAGGCACGCCCCAAGGGCTGTTCTCCCCATTCCAAAGGCCAGCGGTTCCTGCAGAGTTGAAGGGGGTTCCTCTCTGGTGGCTCCAGATGTACCATCTCACTCCACCCTTTCTTGACAGCGAGAAGTGGCTAGTGGCACCTCCGTGTGTGTGTGTGTATGTCTGAGAATATGAGTGCATGCATCCAAGTGTATGCACATGCCTGGGTATGCATATGTGGGTTCAGCTAAGGCCAAATCTGTGCACGCCCCTCAGCCTCCATAAAATTTGTTAGGCCAAAGTCCGTGGGGGCAATTGGCCAGCAAATTATGCATGGCTCCTTTCACAGCACAAGTTTGTTTCGAGTGGGAGCTGAGGCCAGTGTTGGCTGTAGCCAGCAGGAATTCCTCCCTCACCCTAGTGGGAACCATAACTATCTCCCCATCTGTAGCTGGAAAAATATTATACTAAAATCATGCAGCCGGGCGCGGTGGCTCACACCTGTAATCCCAGCACTTTGGGAGGCTGAGATGGGCGGATCACGAGGTCAGGAGATCGAGACCATCCTGGCTAACACAGTGAAACCCCGTCTCTTCTAAAAATACAAAAAATTAGCCGGGCCTGGTGGCGGGCGCCTGTAGTTCCCAGTACTCGGGAGGCTGAGGCAGGAGAATGGTGTGGACCCAGGAGGCGGAGCTTGCAGTGAGCTGAGACCGCACCACTGCACTCCAGCCTGGGCAACAGAGTGAGATTCCGTCTCAAAAAAAAAAAAAAAAAAAAAAAGTGCTGTCAGTTGGAGTTTATGTGCAACCCTAGGCTCCTCCTGGCTGCTGGAGCTTCCCCTCCAGAGCCCTACTGAAGAGGCAGAGTCCTCTTGGAAACAGGCGCAAGCACACGTGCCTGCAAACAGCAGAAGGAAGAGAGGGAGGTGCTGAAGAGGTGAGGGGAAGGCAAAGGAAGGACAGAGGGAGGGGAGCCAAGGGAGACAGGGAAGTAAGATCACAAATGGGGATCCAAGGGGAAAGGCAAAGAGCTGAATAAAAGAAGTAAGGTGGGGATTTGTTCCAGGGGCTAAGAAGGGGAGCTGGTGTGGGTGTGAGAAGGGAAATTTTGCAGGGGAACTTTGTGGCTGTTCCAGGGGATACTGAGGGGCCCCCAAGGAAGAGAGGGGCCCAGAGTGGCCACTTGGCTGAGCCTGGCTCTGGGCTGGGCACTGCCAGAAGCCTCCAGCCCACAAGCTGTTGATGCTGGGGAATGACCCGTGGTGTGCAGATGAATACAGAGTGGCCCCAGAACCTGGAGCCAAATCCCGTTTCGAAGGCTTGTTCAGCAGAGCCCACTTGGGCCCATGCAGAGACAGAGTCCAGTCTTATCGCCTGTTCCTTCATAGCCCTCCCTTCCAGATGTCTGCAAAGTGGCCAGAATCATGGGCAGGGGAAGCCTCTGCCTCAGAGACATGGATCTCATGAGTAGCCCAGGTCCCCAGAGAAGGACAACCAGCAGAGTTGTGTCTTTGTGTGACATGAGTCAGCCTGACACCCCCAAACAGCATCGAGAATGAGCTGTGGGCTCTGAGATACTCTCCCTCCCCTAGCCTGGCCCAGAAACCAGGGACCTCAAATGCTAGCCTGGCCAAGGCACCTGTCGGACACAGCGGCTGGGCTCAGGTTTTAGGCAGCTGCATTTTGATGGGCCGAGTGGGAAGCAGCTGAGAGCACAGAAAGATCTCTCCAGCTCCCAGCACCAGCATGGAGGGAAACTCTGTGTTGGTGTGGGGCGAGGGGAAGCAGCAGCACCCACTCTTTCCCATCTCCAACCAGTCTCTCCAGGAAGCACCGGGAGCCACAGTCCCTGAAGTGATTGGGAGGGTGGTTGGGTGACCCTGAACTTAAAGGTATGCAGTTAATGTCCTCACTGGCTGGCAAGCAGGCTGGAGAGAAGCCTGAGGCCAGAAAGGCTTCCAGGGGACATGGCCCCAGAAGACTGGGGAATCAGAGACACAGCTCTCGGGGGCGTGGGCCGATGACAGAGGATAAAAGATAAAAGATGGAGCCCGGCACCTGCCTGCGTTGTGCCAGCCAACGCTGTCCCTGCCCCTCCACTGGCCCATAGGCCACCAGCTGGCCCATTGTCCCCAGTGAGAGAGCAGACTCTGGAGGGGGCTCCCTTGTGGGCAGGGGCTCACTCATGCACGCCTGCCTGGCAGGGACTGCCAGGGGAGAGCCACCCCGGGCTCAGGGGCGAGGAGGGAAGAAGTGGGGGTGGCCGAGAGACGGAGCGTGGAGACTGAGTGGGAGGCCCGGCCAGAGTCCGGGAGGCCGCCCTCCACCTTCATAGTGGAGAACAGAGCCCTGCCATGCTGCAGTCAGGTCCCCTCCTGTGTTGTTGGCAGTGGGCAGTGTGCGGGGCCTGTGAACAGGAGATAAAGAGTTCAGGCAGAGTGTTTTTCCTCACTAACCGTGGATTTGTGTATTTGTTCAGCTGGTGGCTGTGATAAGCCCCATTCTGCCAGATAAAAGCAGAGCAGCCACGAGGCAGGGCCTGGGGAGGGGCATCCTAAAGGGGCCTTCCTCCTCTCTGTCCCAAATCCCGGGGTTATCCCTTCCCCCGGGGAGCCCAGACAGGCAAGGCAGTCACGACATGGAGATGCTCTGCAGCTCCTGTTGCCCGGGGGGCTGTCCAGAGCAGGCCCGGACCTCAAGGCAAGGCTCCCCAAAGAGCCCACCAGGTAAGAAAGCTGGCCCACATTGCGCTTCTGGTGGGCAGGACATCTCTTTGCCTCCCCAGGAGCACTTCCACCATGGACCTAGTGGCCTCTCTGGGCCCTGCAGCCACTTGCTGGTTCTTGCCAGCCTCCTTCCTCCATCTATCCAAGGCACATCCCCGAGCTGACAGGGTGCTCAGAGACCTTCCCCTGTCACATCCCTCGTGTCCCGAGGTACCTGCTGCCCTCTCGGGACAGGGGTCTACCACATACCTGCTGCCCTCTCGGGACAGGGGTCTACTCTTGAGCTAGTTAAGTCCCTGGGCCTTGAGATGCCCTGTGAGGACTTCAGCCACCTTTGAGTAGAGCTGCGGTGTCCCCCGCTCCTGGCCTCAGCCTTCCCTGCTCCTTTCACTGTGCTGGCCAGAGGGGAGAAGGGGAACACCACTTGAGCAGATCAGTGGGGCCCTGGCTGCAGCTGCCCCGGCCGCAGGCCTGGCTCCCGTGCCTCCGAGCCTGGGTCCAGATTTCCCATGTCTCTGCCTTTTGTCCTGGAGCTGAGCTGAGCATGTCAGGGGCCGGCGGTGGCGGCATTGTGGGCCTCCGGCTGGGGCCGCCAGCCGTAAGATGGCTGCCAAGGTCTAAAATGGCTGCCAGCAGCGCCCGGAGCAGCGCCCGGAGGCGCGTGGCAGGGGCCTCGCTCGCACCGGATCCTCGCTCCCTCTTGTTCCTTTACACAGAGCTAATAGTAATAACAGCAATAACATTTTGGGGCTGTGTCCTGATTTAGAAGGATTTCCTGTCTGTCGCGCTCTCCTGGAGCCCCATTTGCCTCTGCCTCAGTCGCTGGCCCACCTCCATCTCTTTGTCGGGTTCCCTCTCGGCTGTCCCTGGGCTGAATACACACGTGTGCATCCATACATGCGTGTGCACAGGCACATGGCTTACCATCTCCACTTGGCCTTTCGCAGTGGGTTGGGACCGCTCCCATGGGGTGGACTCTGAGGCTTCCTCCTTCTTCCCCTGACTCTACTGATCCATCTCTGGAGGGCTTGTTGGGGACCGAGTTGTCCCTAGGATGGGTGGGGTTCATAGCAGAGAGACCCCTGGGCAGTAGAGTGGGGACCATGTGCCCCTCACTGACCTCTGCACATGTATTGTGAGGCTGTGCCCTTCCCAAGCCATGATTTAGAGCAGCCACAGGACTGGGGTCTGAGGAGGCCCTGGGGCGGGCTGCCTGCTCCCTAGACCCCTTGGCTGCCATTGCCAGCCTGGCTGGGGCTCAAATCAGACCCAGAAACCCAGCAATGGGCCAAGGTGAGAGAGTGAGGTAGTGTCAAGAAAGTTCACATTCACACCATGCTATGGCACAGAGAGGTTGCCCTCTCAGGGAACACGGGTGGGCTTCCTCCAGAGCAGAGAGTGCCACTAACAAAGAGATGACTCAGGGTGGGAACCTCTTTTTGTCAAACATATCATCAGGGCTGAGTGAAAGGGGAGGTATGGAAGGATACACCCCAAACCAGAGGTGGTGAAGTGTATCGTTCCATATTAAAAGCACTTGTTAGCACTTTCCGTATTAAAAAGAACTACATTTTCTTGACTCGCTACAATAGGATTTATTTTTTGGAATTAAAAAATCAAAGTTAAGTGGGGATGGGGTGGAGGGGGAGTGGGGCCTGAAACAGTCACCCTTTTTCACCCATTACATTAAGGCAGGTAGCCTGGAGCGTGCCAGTGCTTTCAGCCCCAGACATGGTGGGGCCCTCATGCTGCAAGCAGGGGTGCCACCCAGGTGGGCTGCATCCTGTCATCCAGCCCTAGCACCCAGCTCTGTTCCTTGCCTCCTGAGTGACTGATGGGGTCCCTCACCCCAACCCTAGGGGTGATGTCACCTTTTGGGAACCTCCTTTATGGTGGGGGCAAGCAGGTTGAATCAGGGTGGTGGCAAGACCCAGGAGGCAGGAATGCTCTTTAAAGTTGGGCAAAGCCCTGGCCAATACCAAGGCAAGGTTTTCAGATGCCACCCCCATGTGGTCCCCCTGTGAGCAGCTGATTCTTCACCAAATGCCTGGCTTCCTCCTGCCCCACAACCTGCCTGGCCCCCCTCCACCACCCTCTCGCCAGCTGTCATGCCCAGGCAGGCATTCTGGAGGTCCCCGTTGCGCCCCTGGCACACAAAGCTTTGAGGACCAGGGGGACGGGGGTGGGGGGCTTTCCCAAGCTCAGCAAAATATTCACACACACACTCCACCCTGCCCCCAGTCCTCTGTGAGCTCCCACTGCACAATGAGCCCTTGTCTCGGGGCTCCCTCTGAGCAGCTGTGGCACCGGGGCATGAGACAGCCCAGACAGGCTGGCACAGAGCGGGCGACAGCGTCAGGGCAAACCTCCCCCCTCTGGGTTGCCAGGCACTGCCTGTGAGCATAAAGGTGAGGTGGGGGAGGCGCAGGCAGACAGGAATGGCTTCAATTAACCAAGTTAGGGAAGGGGATGCTCCTCTGGGAGCTGAAGCTGGGTGGGGGATGGGGGACCCTTGGGTCTGTCCCCACTGTGGAGAGAGAGAGTCTCTGACTTCTCTCTTGGGACCCTCCTTGCTCCGGACTCTTGGCCGGTGCTTCTTGCCTGAGGGTGGCTTTGCCCTTAAGGGCACAGTGGACAATGTCTCGGGACAGTTTGGGTTGTCACAACTGGGGTGCTACTGTCATCTAGTGGGTGGAGGCCAGGGATGCTGCTCAGATACCCTACAGTGTACAGGCTGTTCCCCACCACAGAGAGCAGTCCAGCCCAAATGTCATCAGTGCTGAGGCTGAGAAACCTGCATTGGGCCTATCTTTCCTTCCCTGCTTTGGGTCTCCCTGAGCCTCCCGGGGCTGGTTTAGGGAGAGAGTGGGGTGAAGGTTTCTGTGGCCGGGCTGGGCCCTCCCTGCTCTTGCACCAGGCTGGAGGGGCCAGTGCTTGGCTGGTGCTTATGGAGAACTTTGCTCCTGACACATCCTCCCCTTTGTGTCTCCTGCAGAATCCGGACAATCAGATAGTTCAAACCAGCAAGGAGATGCGGACATCAAACCACTGCCCAACGGTCAGTGCTCCCAACCTGCCCAGCTGCGTTGTCCTTCATGCCCCTCCACTTCCTTCCCCTACCCTGGCTGCCCTGGCCACCCTCACTTCTTCCCCTTCATTCAGCTGTCCCTTGACTGAGCTTAGCCTGCCTGAGGGGATGGGGGCACACCTAGAGCATCTCAGTGTAGACCTGAAGGCCAGCCTGGAGCTGGAAACGGGACTTGGGAGGGACAGTCAGCAGTGGGGAAGATCTTTGGAAATAGCCAGGCAGCCCCCTTCTGGCCTTGTCTTGACTCACTCATCCTTTCCCCTCTTCAGGGCACTTAAGTTTCCAGGACTGTTTTGTGACTTCCGGGGTCTGGAATGTGACGGAGCTGGTGAGAGTATCACAGAGTAAGTGAGTCCTTCCTTCCAGGCCAGGGATGGGGATTGAAAATGAGGAGGTGGGACCTCATGGGATGTCCTCCTAATGGGGTCTTAGGGCAGGTGGATGGGGACAGATGCTTTCTGGGACACTCTCGGCCCCACTGGTGCTGGGCTGGGTACAACAGAGTCTTCCAGAGAGGCCTGTCTCTAGTCTCCATTGCTTTGAAGGAAAAAGAAAAAGTCACAACCAAAGGCTCTTCTCCTGTGACCCCCTAGCTGGGAGGAGGTTCCTTAGCAGCCCAGATGGCCCACTTTCTCCCATCTCCTGGCCCCACTCTGGGCTTCTGGGAAGCCGTTCATGACAACAAAACAGACCCCATCAGGCCTCCCCGCATCTCCAAACCTCATCACCGTCTCATTCTTCCTAGCTCCTGTTGCAACAGCATCAGGGCCCAACTTCTCGCTGGCGGACCTGGAGAGTCCCAGCTACTACAACATCAACCAGGTGACCCTGGGGCGGCGGTCCATCACCTCCCCTCCTTCCACCAGGTGAGCCCAGTGGTCCTGCCTTTCCATCTTCTCTCCACTTCCCCCAGGGCCAGGGCCCTCCCAGTGGCTATAGTCAGCTATGTCACCGAGGCTGCGGTGCTTCAGAATGTCACCTCTCTTTGAGGGCACTGGCTCTAACACTTTAGAGTCCACCATGCGCAGTCACCCCCTGAGCTCCTGCTTTGTGCTGTCATGAAGCACCCAGCCCTGGGGACACAAACTCACACAAGATATAGCTCTGCCTGGAAATGGGAGTCCGAGAAGGTCTCTGTCTTGGGAAGGTGACATTTGAGCCCAGACACAGAGGAGGTTGGGAGGTCTGGGGAAAATGTTCCAGAGAAGAGGGTAGCCTCTATCCCAGTTCAGCCCACATAGGCTGGTGGGACCACCCCACAGAGGGCTTTGGAGGCCAGAAGAAGACATTTAGACTTCATCGCTGGGTAGTGGGGACCCCTGTGGGGTTTTAAGCAGGGGATGCTGAGGGTGTGTGTTCCAGAAAGCTCTCTCCAGCAGCAGTGTGTGTGGGCGGGACTGATAGCCAGTTAGGAGGCCATTGGAAAGGCTGGAGTGGGGGAGGGTCTGGAGGGTGGGGTGGCATGGAGAGGGAGGGAGCTGCTTGTGAGGCAGGGATGTGGGTTCTGGCCAGGGCAAGTTGTGCTGGGCATGGTCCACCCTGCTTTTTTTTTTTTAAACATGGGCGTTTATATTAATTGTGAGATTTTTGGCATTCATTTTGATTTTTTAAAAATATGGGACTAGGCCAGGCACAGTGGCTCGCGCCTGTAATCCCAGCACTTTGGGAGGCCGAGTTGGGCGGATCACAAGGTCAGGAGATCGAGGCCATCCTGGCTAACACGGTGAAACCCCTTCTCTACTAAAAAATACAAAAAATTAGCCGGGCATGGTGGCGGGCACCTGTAGTCCCAGCTACTGGGGAGGCTGAGGCAGGAGAATGTTGTGAACCGGGAGGTGGAGCTTGCAGTGAGCTTGCAGAGATCACGCCACTGTGCTCCACTCTGAGTGACAGAGCGAGACTGCATCTCAAAAAAAAAAAAAAAAGGGACTAAAATATTATTTATATTGATAACTGAGTTTATGGCATTTTTGTCCCTGCGAGTACCTCATTCACCTCACCCTAGCCCTGCGGGCTGCTGGGAAATCATAGGTGGGATACAGGAGGCAGCTGAGGGTTTTGCCAACTTCTCTGATGTGGGCAGCTTGGAGGACCATGGCATCACAGATCAGGAAGGGGCTTGAGGAAGAGGAGCAGGTTGGAGCTGATGGCTTGAGGGGCCCTAGGGCTGATCTTGGGGTTGGGCACGCAGTGAGTGCCCAGAAATGCTGCTGTCAGCCGGCACCACTTCCCACGTAGAGGGCCATCCATGCGCAGTTCTTTAGCCTGGACAATTGGTCACTCCCTGGAGCCTCGGCCCATCCTTGGCCCATCTGACCCTGTCTTCCTTCCCTAGCACCACCAAGCGCCCCAAGTCCATCGATGACAGCGAGATGGAGAGCCCAGTCGACGACGTGTTCTATCCCGGGACAGGCCGTTCCCCAGCAGCTGGCAGCAGCCAGTCTAGTGGGTGGCCCAACGATGTGGATGCAGGTATGGGTGCGGGGGATCCTGAGCAGAGCAAGGGAAGCCCAGAGCCTTTTTGTCCCCCTCTCAGTTTACCTGGTGAGCCTCCCACCAGTTATCCCCCTGTCGGGGGGCATTACCCATCTGTTTTCTTGCCTCCTGATCTTCCAGGGAGGGCAGAGCAGGCTGAAGGAAGGGAGTGGAGGCGAGGAGGGATGCTGTCAGAGTCAGCAGTAGAGCCCGTGGTATGGCAGTGGGAAGCAGAGGGACTGCTAAGCCTCTGGTACCCCACAGTGGGATGGCCGCAGCCCCTCCTGCTATTTCTCTAGAGAGGTTGCCCCACCCTGTGGCTTCATGGTTTAAAGCAGTTTGACACCCTGGGCACTCATGACATCTGGGGGCTCATCATTCTGTGTAGGGGGATTGTTCTGTGCATGGCAGGATGTTTAGCAGCATCCCTGGCCTCCACCTACAAGATGCCAGCAACAAAACCACCGCCAGTTTTGATGACCAAAAATGCCTCCAGACATTGTCAAACGTCCCCTTGTGGGACAGAATCCTCCCAGGATGAGAACCACTGGTCTCAAGGGCCCAGCTTTACAGAGAGAGGCTCAGAGTCTAGTGAAGAATGAGCAGAGTCCTTTTGAGGCCAGGCAGGGAAGCTAGCGAAGGGGAGAGAGTACAGAAGAAGCCAGCTCAGACCTTCCCAGTCCCCTCTAGGACTCCTCTTCCTGTTGAACCCACCCCCCTTCACCTCTGTTCTTGACTGAGGGTGCAGACAGACCTGGAGAGGACTCTGGAAGAGAGCATGTAACACGTGCGTGTGTGTGTACATGTGCATGAGCACACGTGTGTGAGGAGGCTGGCTGCAGGAGCCCCCCGCTGATGTGCCAGTGGTACAGCCTGTGTTTATCCTCACTGTGGGTGTGACAGGGCCTGGGAGTGCAGACTCACGCGTGTGGGTTGTGCACAGGGCATGTCTGCTCTGGACAGGCCTGGGCCCTGAGCATCATTCTCCTCCTCCAGAAGATGAGGTTCTGACCTTTGTGTGATGGTTTCTTTGATGTGATGGTTTCCAGATATGCCCCTACTGGGAAGGGCCAAGTGGGCAGGCAGAGGCTGGGGTGGAGCGGCATGGGGCTGGGAGGCACTCCTGCTTTTCTGCTGCCCCAGAACAAATGCAAGTTCCAGCAGCTTCTCTTCCTCCTGGGAGGAGACAAGGAGGGCTTGCCTCCAGGCCTCAGGCTGAGGGAGTAGGCTGGAGACCCTCTAGACGGCCAGCAGAGGCTGGCCTCTGTGAGAAGGCTTCCTTGTGTGACTCTGGGGTCCCTCCCAGGGTCTCCTCGTGGCAGGCAGGGACTTGGGCCAGCATGGGCCACATGCTTCCCTAGGGGATCCTTGAGAGGCGGAGAGAGGAGTTGAGAAGGCCCGGGAGACTCTTGGGCTACATCCTGGGTCCCTGGCCAGGGCTTCAGTAGGTGATCCCTTCTGCAAGGACTGCCCCTGGGGTGCATAGAGAGCTGTGTCTACAGCTGGCTCCTGAGGCAAGGGCTCCTGGGCTCCTCTGCCCAGACCTAGTTCCTGAGGAGCCCCCCTCTTCCTGGCTCCTGCTCTCTCCTTGGCTGTTTGCTTTTGTGCCTGCCATTTCTGCATTTCTGCTCCTTCTGGCAGTCCTGCCACGCACGGCCCCCCAACATCCTTCTGCAGCACCCCCAGCTCCCTTTCCCCCTCACCCCGCTGTGTGTTGTTTCCCTGGGCTGCGACAAATCGCCAATTAAGCAGCCCAGCTGCAGGACAGTGAACAGCTGGGGAGGCACTGTGCGGCCGTGGGGACAGCTGTGCACAGCTGGTAGGATGCTCCCCCCTCCCCACCGTGCCAGCTATCAGGTGGCACACAGCTGCTGCCAGATAACACCTCTGCTGGCGGCTGGGAGTTCGCCCTTCCCCCGTCCCTTCCCTCTGCAGTTAAGATGGCTCTTTATTTCTCTGTTCTGCAGCCCCTCCACCCCTCACCCAAACTGACTCGATTTGTCCCCCAAGGATGGTGGCTCTAGAGATCTGCCCCAACTCTACTGTATCCCCCCCAACCTGGGTACAACCTTAAAGCTCAGCCCAAGATGGAAGAACCTGGCCCCCTGGGGACCCTGCTTTGTCATTTGGATGCTATGGCCACTGGGCAGAGATGAATTTCTAAAGACAGACTTCAAACAAGGTGTTCTCTGTGCCCTTGTTTCATGCTGAATGCCACCCACACCTCTGGCACCAGAAGAAGGGCAGAGCCCTGAAATTACCCATCTTGTGGTAGCTGAGTTTCTGGGTCCCCTGGCTGGGGGAGTCCTCTCCCCTCTGGCTCTGCCTCCACAGCCCGGCTAGGCCTGAGCAGCCCGAGGACTCTCCAGGTCCTCTGGCCCCTGTCCCTGCTGTCTTGTTGGGCATTGTGTCCCTCCTGAGGGCTCATGGCTGTGTGTTCCCTTCCCTAAACGGGGCCCTGGCTTCCTCCCACCAGAATCTCCCATTGCCCAGGGCACCATGGCATAGACCCCAGCCTGTCTCTCCCAAACTTACCCCTTCCCGGCTCTCAAGCTGGCGCCCTGGGGTTCCTTCTGCACTCCTTTGCCGATGTCGGTCCTGCATCCCACCCTTTCACTTCATTACCTGCTTGCCAGGGCACAGGCTGGGCCCCTTGCTCGCCCCCTGCCTGGCACACACCACCCCACATTACTCAGGGGCCTTGTTTTCCTCTCTGGTCAGAAGCACCCCTTGGCTGGCCTACACACAGGGCCTCGGAACCAGGCCCAGAACAAGGCCTGGGACTGGGCAAGGAGCAGCAGGAGGGAGCACAGTAGAGGAAGGGGTGGTGGGGAGGGGCTGAGGAAAGAAGGAGCAAGCTGCTGGCTTCCCGCCTTCCCTGCGCCCACCCCAGCCCAGCTAAATCTGCCCTGTGTTGCTGCTTCCTCCCCCCAGGCCCGGCTTCTCTAAAGAAGTCAGGAAAGCTGGACTTCTGCAGTGCCCTCTCCTCTCAGGGCAGCTCCCCGCGCATGGCTTTCACCCACCACCCGCTGCCTGTGCTTGCTGGAGTCAGACCAGGTGAGAAATGGGGGGCCCCGGAGGGGGGCAGTTGGGGAGGTGGCTGAGTGTCTAGGGGCAGCTGGCCAGGTGAAGGGGCCAGGGCTGACCCCGAGTGACAGCCCCAAGCTCTCCGAGTAGGATGTGGTGCAGCAGCACCATGTGGTGGGCATGGGAACTGGCCCCTACTTCACGTGGCACCCCATGGAGGACCAGGCTGGGCCCCTGGGCTGTCCACCTGGCTCCTGAGCAACCTCCCACTTCTTCTCATTCCTCGCGTGCGTGGGTGCTACATACAACACAAGCCTGTCCCGAGGCCTCCCCAACTCTGGCGCAGTTCTCCTTTTGTCCTGCCAACTATGGGCGGGAAGTCACAGCCTTCTCCCCTGCCCTCCTGCTGGCTCCTCTCTCTTAGCTCCTGGCTGAGCCCGGGCTCTGGTTGTTTCCCAGCGTGAGCCCCGGTTGGTGTGGGGCCTGGATGGAGAAGAGTACTCCTAAGGAGCCCAGGCTCCTGCGGCAAGTAGCTCCTTTGTCTGGGCCTCCCTGCCACTTTCTAGAAAGGAAGGGCTGGGTTTAGGGAGCAGGTGGTACCTGGGCTGCTCTCCAGGAAAAGGAACTGCCCACTGCCGTGCGGCTGCGGTCTGACTTCAGTGTCCCAGCTGAGAAGGTGCTCAGGATGAGAACACCTAGGTCGCCCTGAGGAGATAGGATCAGGCAGGAGGCTGTGGGAGCTGAGACCTCAGCCCTGTCACTCCTTCCCTTTCTTCTTCCCTCTCTGGGCACCCACCTGGCAGCAAGAGGCCTGGACTTTTTCTGGACATGGCCCTGTGTCCGCCTGCCATCTCCTGGGCTTGTATGTAGGACACAGAAAACGAGGAGGTTTACCTCCTGGCTTCCTCCTTGGGGCCTCCTGGCTGGGAGCCTAGAGGCAACCGGTGCTGGGGCAGGGTGTGGTGGCCGCAAGGTGGGGGCGGGGAGCCCAGGCCCTCTGCACAGGCAGCAGGAGGGCGCAGGCCTGGCTCCTCCGGCTCCAACTCAGCTTTTATGAACTCCAGAGAGAAGCCAAGTTTCCTCAGCCCCCTAATGAAACCGAGAGCAAGAGCGAGCTGATTGGAAACAGACGGGAGGGGGAAGAGCTGGGGCCTGGTCTGAGTTGGCAATTGCGTGTGCAAGAACGCGTATGTGAGGACACGTGTGTGAGAGTGATGGGGCTGAGCACATGAGAACACCGCCTAGGTGGCGGTGGCTGGGTGCACACCAGTTCGCACTCAGGAGATGTGTGTGCATATGTCAGATGGCCATCTTGAGCAGACGCTGGCTTTGTCTTCATCCAGAGCCCCAGGGAACCCTCTGCCTCCTCTTGTCCACCACCCAGTCTCCCGCCCAGGGCCTGAATTAGGCAGGACTAGTGAGGCACTCACCTTAGGTGCAGAGTGTCAGCAAGTATCAACTCAGTCATCAAGATAAATAATATTTTAATGGAACATGTTTTTAAAATCCAAACTTTGCAGAAAAAAGGGTATGATGAGCACATACTAGGTGTTTTTTTGTTGTTGTTTTTGTTTTGTTTTGTTTTGTTTAAGACAGTTTCCTGCTCTATTACTCAGGCTGAATGCAGTGGTACGATTATAGCTCACTGAAACCTTGAACTCCCAGACTCAAGTGATCCCTCCTGTGTGCCACCCTGGCTAATTTTTAAATGTTTGTTGTAGAGATGGGGTCTTGCCATATTTCTCAGGCTGACCTCCAACTCCTGGATCAAGTGATCCTCCCACCTTGGCCTCCCAAAGCACTGGGATTACAGGTATGAGCCACAGCACTCAGCCATGTCTTTGTTTAAAATGATTTAAAATGTTGAGGCTGGGCACAGTGGCTTATGCTTGTAATCCCTATGCTTTGGGAGGCCAAGGCAGGAAGACTGCTTGAGGCCAGGAGTTCGAGGCTGCAGTAAGCTGTGATCACGCCACTGCACTCCAGCCTGGATGACAGGGCGAGATCCCGTTTCTATTTGAAAAATCTTGGCCGGGTGCGGTGGCTCACGCCTATAATCCCAGCACTTTGGGAGGCCGAGGTGGGCGGATCATGAGGTCAAGAGATCGAGACCATCCTGGCTAACACGGTGAAACCCCGTCTCTACTAAAAATACAAAAAATTAGCAGGGCATAGTGGCAGGTGCCTGTAGTCCCAGCTACTCAGGAGGCTGAGGCAGGAGAATGGCATGAACCCGGGAGGTGGAGCTTGCAGTGAGCCGAGACCACGCCACTGCACTCCAGCCTGGATGACAAAGCAAGACTCCATCTCAAAAAAAAAAAAAAAAAAAAATATTTAGACTGAGCACAGTGGCTCATGCCTGTAATCCCAACATGTTGGTAGGCCAAGGCAGGCGAATCACTTAAGCCCAGGAGTTTGAGATTAGCCAGGGCAATATGGCAAAATCTCATCTCTAGAAAAAAAAATGCAAAAATCTGCCAGGCATGGTGGCATGCACCTGTAGTGCTGGTTACTTGGGGGGCTGAGGCAGGAGGACTGCATAAGTCCGGGAGGATCGCTTGCAGTGATCCGTGTTTGTGCCACTGCACAGAGTGAGACCCTGTCTCAAATAATAATAATACTTTTTTAAAAAGCCAAATAAAATAAAGACAAGATCCTACCCTGCCTCATCTGCCTCATCCTAATCTCCCAGCGCTGGTTGTGATCAAACTTTATTTACAAAAACAAATGACTGGCCTTTGGACCCTAGTTTGCTGATTTTATTATTTATTTATATTGCATTAAAACTGATGACTGACTTTTTTTGTGCTGCCTTAACTTTTGTGCCTGTGGCGGCTGCCTCGCCTGCTCAGGATCCTCAGGACCCTCAGCCCTCTGACCTGCAGCTCCCCTCCTCTCCTGTCCCTCCCACTGGCTGCCTCCTTGGCCCTGACGCCCTTTTTTCCCTGCCCACGTGCATGCAGGGAGCCCCCGGGCCACAGCGTCAGCCCTGCACTTCCCCTCCACGTCCATCATCCAGCAGTCGAGCCCGTATTTCACGCACCCGACCATCCGCTACCACCACCACCACGGGCAGGACTCACTGAAGGAGTTTGTGCAGTTTGTGTGCTCGGATGGCTCGGGCCAGGCCACCGGACAGGTGAGTCCAGAGGGCCCCAGGAGCCCAGCTACAGCCTCATCTCCACATCTATCTGTCTGTCTCAGGGCTCACAGGGAGAGGGCCCAAAAGCCAGGAGCCCGCCTGGGGCTGGAGCAGCAGGGAGCTGGTAGTACCAAACGCCTCGATTTTCTGGGTCTGGGGGCGGGGGTCTGTGTATTATGCCAGGGCCTGTCTATCATGGTCTGGAGAGGTGGGGGCAGCATCTGGGCCCCTTTGCTCAGGCTCCTTGCCCTTCCCGTGGTCCTTGCCCCCTCAGCAGGAGTGAACTCATGATCCAACTCAGATCTGGGCTCCGACCTCCCAGCACTCCTCTTAAACTTTGGAACTGCAAGGATTTGCTAGATTCTAGACCAGGGTTTCCCCAGTATCAGCACTGTTGACATTTGGGGCTGTTTATTCACTATTGTGTGAGACCATCCTGTGCACTGTAGGATGTTGAGCAATATCCCTGGCCTCCACCTGCTAGATGCCAGGAACACCTCCTTCTCCCCAGTCTTGATAATAAAAAAAAAGTCTCCAGATTTCAATGTGCCCAGGAGGGCAAGACTATCCCCAGTGACGAGCACTGTGTCAAGGGAAAGCCCCGATCCACATAGCTGCCAGTGAGACCACTGTTGGCAAGACTTTTAACAAAGGTTTCCCAGGACGTTACCGGTTCTAGAGTGAAACCCTGCTGCTCCTCAGCCCTGGGAGACACACTGGCTCCCCCCGGAGCCCTTCTCTGTCACTGAGGAGCAGAAACTCAGGGTTGCTCAGCGAAAGAATGATCCCAGGAGTGGTGGGCCAGAGATGACCCTTCAGTGGGACAGTGGTCCCTGGTTGGAATGTGGAGGTTTCTAGACCTCTGGGAAAAGTCCAGAGCCTCAGCAGCATGCTGTAATAGGAGAAGCCCCAGCTCCTCTGTAGCCAGCCCTCCCAGCCTGGAAGCCTGCTGTGAGAGGTCAGGCAGGGAGGATGCTCAAAGGGCTGTGGTGGGGAAAGGCATCCCAGAAGTCCACACCAGTGGCTGCCTGCTGCCACCAGCCCCATGCTGCCTTGGTGTGCTCTGGCAGAGTGAGCATTTGCTAAGTGCTGGTGTATTGATATGCGGCGGGGCTGTGGCTCCGCCTTCTCGCTCTGTCCGTAAGGGAAGCCAGTCCTCTTCCCTCCCTCCTGTTCCCCTCCTGCTGCTTTCCTCCTCATCTTCCTTCCCCCTTTGCCCTTCAAGGATTTCTCTTGGCTGACTCTGCAGCTCCTTAGTGTACTGGTAGCTTCGCCCACCTCTCTGGACAAGCTCTGTCCACTTTTAGGGTCATGGAGGGAAGAGCAGACCTGACCTCTGACAGCTGCTGTGCTTTCATCAGAGATACCAGCAGAGTTCAAGGGGAGCTATCAGCCTATGCCTAGCCCCCAAGGGGCCTGGGGTCTGGGGTATGTGGCAGAGAGGCCTGGAACATTAACTTACCTGCTTTCTCAACTACCAAGGGAGCCAGGATTTGGAGTCAAATTGAGGCTGGCCTAGAGACCAGGTTAGGCCAAGCAGCCAAACCTAACCATAGAACCCTTGAGAAAGTGGGTCATTTAGTCCTCTGGCCATTCTGAGCCTCTGGTCCTGAGGGCTAGGTCCTGAGCGTTTCCCTTGACTTGACTGTTCAAGATTGAGGACTCTGATATAGAGCCATAGTTTTTAAAAAAGACAGAGGACTCATTTTGCCTAGAAGTTTCTCTTCCTGAGGCAGGCACTTGCTCCGAGCAGACCATGGACAACAAAACACTGCAGACAGGAACTGCAAACAGGCACCTTGATTAAGCAAGGAGTGTGGCCCAGCTGGGGAGCAACCTCTTAGTTTCCTTGTGTGGCCTGTCCCACTGAAGAGAGAGGGGGGGGGCTCAGTGAGGAGCCTGCTTGATGGGGCCCACCCCTGGCTTCTGAGAGGAGGCTAGAGACAGCACTGTGCTACACAAAAGGCTGATGCATAGCTGCAGAGAGCCAGAGGGCCCGGCTCCACCACTGATCCAGTGGGCAGGGAGTGGCAGTGCCCAGCTGTGCTTGCACTACAGCCACTGTTAAGCAGTGCTTCTCAGACTTGGCATGCGCGAGAGTCAACTAGAGCCCTGGCTAATGCACAGATGGCTGTGTCTCACCCCCAGAGCAACTGATTCAGCAGGTCTGGGATGGGGACTGAGAATTAGCATTTTTCCTAACTTCATAGGTGATGCTGATGCTGTTTCTAACCTCCTTGAGAATCAGAAGTCACAGATCAGTTTTGCAGGAAAATGTTTGCATAGAAGAATTTTAGGCTGGGCGCGGTGGCTCACACCTGTAATCCTAGCACTTTGGGAGGGTGAGGCAGGCAGATGATTGCCTGAGCTCAGGAGTTCGAGACCAGTCTGGGCAACACGGTAAAACTCCTTTCTACTAAACCACAAAAAATTAGCTGGATGTGACTGCGTGTGCCTGTAGTCCCAGCTACTTGGGAGGCTGAGGCAGGAGAATCGCTTGAACCTGGGAGGCGGAGATTGCAGTGAGCCAAGATTACGCCATCGCACTCCAGCCTGGGCGACAGAGTGAGACTCCATCTCAAAAAAAAAAAAAAAAAAAAAAAGTGAGGAGCTATACCAGCTTCCGGCTCCTTCTAGCTCCTAACTCATGAGATTTTAAGGCACTACACGGTCACAAGACCTTGAGGTTTTTAAAACCTCAACTGTACCCCAATCAGAGCTGAGACATGCCAGCCTGGTTGGAATTTACATCTAGAAACTGAATATTGTAAATCAGCAGGTTTCAATGTCTGGCCATATCAGGCAGGGATTAGCATTATCAGGTGGGATTAACAATTTAGATACTCCTGGGGGAGACAGGCTCTGAAGCTGGAGGAAGGCAGAGGCCGCCTTGGGGTTGCTTGGAAGGCCTCTGTGTCCCAGCCCCCGGGGAGCGTGAGCTCAGGACACCTGGAGAGGAGGAGTGAGGCTGTGATCAGACCATCCCATTCCCTCCTTCTAGGAAGGCATGGAGATGAGGGGAGGCGTCGCATCACCTTTCTCTGCAGAGCTGCAAACCTCCGCGCTCTGACCTGCACTGTTACCTGGAACTGAGGGTCCCTTTCCAAAACAATACCCGCACAAAAGTTCTCCAGCCCAGGACACATATGGGGACCAGCAGCCACTGTTTGCTTTTGTCAGGGCCACTGAGAGTTGTCATCCTTGGAGTGGGCAGGAATGGGTCAAAGGAACCATTTAGAGGGACAATATGTCAGACCTAGATGCTGGTCATAGTGGTAAAAAAAAAACAGTGGGCAGAGAAGCCAGAGTTCAGAAGGGGGCGCTGCATAGGCCAGCCTGGGCTTCCGTGACTTTAAAGTGCAACAGGAAGGACAAGTCGATCCCACATGCTTTATGGTACTTGGGTACTGCATGCTTCTGCCGACTCATTGGGGAGCTGGCAGGGATTGAGGGGGTGGCCTGTTCTGAAGGTTCCAGTGAGATCAAGAATGTCCTAGAGGAACAGGGCAGAGAAAGATAGGTTGTGATTCAGGGGATCTGGCTGGTCCCCACAGAGGGGACAAGGTTCTTTGAGCAGGCCTTGAAGGGTGTGGGAAATAGTTCTTCATACAGAGAGCTCCACAGCAAGCCAGCGTGCAGTCCTGCCTGCTCGGCCTGTGTTCTGGAAACCCCAGTTAGTTTGGAATGGGAAGTGCAAAGGGGCGGTAGGGGGTGGACCGGTAGAGGCGTCCCCCATGGGGGCTTTGAATGCCCAACTGAGGAGATTGGACTTCATGTTGGGTGTAGCTGGGGCCGTGGAAGGTTCCAGAAGACTGGAGAAACCTGAGCTGATGTGGATTTTGGGGAGAGGATTGATGAGCCTGCTGGAAAGAATCCTAGCATCATCCCTGGAGTCAGACAGACATGGATGTGAATTCCAGGTCTGGCCAATTGCAGCTGGGTGACTTAGGATAAACCATTTAATGGCCCAGAGGCTCAGTTTCCTCAGTTGTGAAATAGGGAGAATAGAGCGTCCTTTGTGTCAAGGCTTTCCAGGGCGGGCCTATTAATGCTTGGACTGATGGTCCTTTTTTGTGGGGGCTGTCCTGTGCACTGCAGGATGTCGAGTAGCATCCTGGCCTCTACCCAGCCCCTCCAGCCCCTTTGTTGTGACAACTGAAAGTGTCTCCACACATTGCCAGTGTCTCCTTGAGGGGGACAGAATTACCCCTGGGTGAGAACGGATGCTTTCTGGGATGGGTCGGGAGTTATGCAACAGAACTAACGCACCTGGTCCAGGGCTGGACATTGAGGGTCCTGAGCTGATAACCACAGTTTCAGCACAGGGGAGCCCCACATACCAGCTCATTGTCATCGTCCAGCTGAAATCAGTGAGGACAGAAGGAGGCACTGGCTGGAGACATCAAGGGGATGGGCTCCTCGGGGCTTGCTCACCGATAGGAGGAGGAGTACACAGGATCCTCTCTGGGTCTCGAATCTGGGTGCCCAGAAGGGCGGAACTCTATCCCACAGGAGAGTTGCCAGTTTAGGATGAAAAGCACAGGCCAGGCCTTCCTGAGCCCACGCCTCAGTGGTCATCAGGGTCCTGTTCAGAGCAGCAGGAGGTGTGTGCCCAAACCTCCAGGGAGGTCTCTCCAGGGAACCTGCCTGGGAGAGGCAGGGGCACCTCTGTCTGTCCTTTGGCACCTGTGTGTCCTGAAGCCAGAAGGCCAACCCACGCAAGGCCATGCACGGGGCCTGGAGGAGAAAATCCAGTTAGAGGCAAATGAGGGCATAAAGGACAAGGAATGCATCCTGGCGGCCGAGCATCCATGGTGTCTGAGGGCGTCCTACAGGGAAGTCCTCCTGAAGAACCTCACGGGCAGTAGAGTTGGCAGCGACGGATTTTCTTCCCTGGCCATTCTTGAGAGAACAGGTCAGCGCCCTACCACCCACAGGCAGTGAGGACCCAGGCTGCTGGAGCCGAGGACGAGCTCCCCAACTTCTGGTGGCCTCCTGAGGACATGTTATGGGGTGGGTGCTGGCAGGACTGCCGTCCTTGGTTGGGTGAACTGGCTCAGCCTGGCAGCCCTCAGAGGGAGGCGGGCATGTGCTTTGGGGAACCGGGGGAGCAGGGTGAGCGCGCTCATCTTTCCTGCTGTAGGAGATGGTCTTCAGGAGTGTGAGAGTTCTAGGTGCAGCTGCACATATTTGCTAGGTGGCACATTTTGGTACCTAAAACATTTTCCCTAGGAAGTAACAAACCACCCGTCGAACACCCCTCCCTCCCTCCCACAACTTCAAAAGAGGACCAAAAAAAAAAAAAAAAAAAAAAAGAGAAACACCTGAGAGACCAAATAGAGGCCTTACACCCTCACCCATCCCGTGCCCTGGAGGAGAGGACCCGATCCTGGATCTTCCACCGGGAGCGCCCGCTCTCAGGAGCGAGCTGGCGCGGCCGCGCAGGGGAGCGTGTGTCTGTGTGTGATGTGCCTTCATGCGTCACTCTATTTATGTTGTTCGCAGCCCAACGGTAGCGGCCAGGGCAAAGTCCCGGGGTCATTTTTGCTACCGCCGCCGCCTCCAGTGGCCAGACCTGTGCCCCTTCCTATGCCTGATTCCAAATCCACCAGCACTGCCCCAGACGGCGCCGCCTTGACTCCTCCATCACCTTGTAAGTGGACGATGAAACCGAAACCACAACGCCCAGCGTCCCCGGCCCGTCCAAACAGTCTCCACTGCAAAAAGAAAAGCCTTCCCCCTCCCCACCACCATAGCCCCTCAACCCAGAGCACCATGGATAAGAGCAGAGCCGAGCCCTCCAACCACAGCCTCCCTCCCGGGCCTCAGTTGCACCAGCCAGCACCCCACGAGCCCCCTGCCCGCTGCTCCCAGCCGGGGCCCCTGGCCCAGGCCCCTCTGGGGGGCGGGAGGGAGAGCACAGCGGGGGTGCGCAGGCCAGGGGTGCTGGCGGGGGTGGGAGGGGGCGGGGAGGCACAGCCATGCCATCTTCATGCCTGATTGCTGTTTTTTTGTTTTTTGTTTTTTGTTTTTGTTTTTTAATTTTTTTGTTGTTTCGTTGTTCCCCCCACACCAAGAAAATCAAATGTAACCACAAGGCGACGCCACCACCATCCCCTTTTTGCCTTGCCCCTCACCTCCATCCCTGGGCCCTTGGGCCTCAAAGACGCAGCAGGCCAGCCCCTGACCCCTTCCCCCTCAGTCTCACATTTGGTTTCTCGTTGTTCCTCTTTTTTTTTCCCCCTCCCATCCCTCTGCCCTCCCTTCTCCTCAATTCCTTTCCCAGGTTAGATGTTCCAAGGACAAGGGAGGGCTGTGGGCTTTGGCTTACTTCATCTCTCTCTCTGTCTCTCTTTCTTTTCTTTTCTTTTTTTTTCCTCTTAAACCAATGACAAATTTTGTCAAAGGGAAAAGAAGAAAAATCAGTCGAGAGGTCCCAGGTAGACCCGGCGTGAAGGACAGAGGATGGGGCGGGTGCTGTCTGTGGGCTAGGGTGGGCAGCTCTGGGGGTGGGCAGGCCACAGGCCAGGGCAGTTTGGTGGCGGCGGGAGGGGTGGCCCATCTCACACTGCTCTCCGCTCGCTCTGTCTCTCCTCTTTTCTCGTGGTTTGAGTTCTTTTCCCCTCTCCATCCTCTTCATGCCATCTTCCCATCTGCATCCGCCATAAGACATGAAGTCACAGTCATTGGAGGTGGGCAGGGTGGGGGATGGGAGCTGGGCTACAGGGTTTGGGGGCCACTTCTGGAGAGAGGTGGGCAGAATCTGGTGAGCATGGAGTCCCTGGGTGTGTCTGGTGCAGGGCAGCGGTGGGCCTCCCAGGTAACCTGTGATATTCCTTGCCTCCTCTGGGGGCATCTTCCCTTCTGGGGGTGCAGGGCCTGTTCCCTCTGGCAGAGCTCCATCTGGAAACCTGAGAGGAACTCAGAGCTGTTGGGATCATTTTGTCCTTGGGCCCCAGGATGGCTGCCCCCAGGCATCTGAGCCCTGGGGCTCTGCCAGGCTCTCTAGCCTCCTCCTCCTCTATTGCATTGGTCCTGGAACCACAGACCTGTTGGACCTGGTGCATCAGTCAGAGGAGGAGAATGCCATGGGCCTGAGGCTTGCTACCCCTGGGCCCAAGCCAGGCAGCCAGCTCCTAGGCCCCTCTCTGACCCTGCCCTACCTGGCTCAGCCCTCCATTGGGCACCCTTTGGGTTCCCCAAGCCTGCCTGCCTGGTCCTTGGGCCTGCCCAGGGTGGTAAGAGGTGTAGCATCTAGCTAGGCCACCCAGGTTGGAGAGGTAGCCTGGCTGGGAAGGCCTTCCCGAAGCAGGGTGGGGCCGGGCTGCCAAAGCCTCCCCTCTCCCGTGGCCCCCTCTCTTCAGTACCTGAGAGGGGCCAGTGGGAAAGCAGGGGTATCCACTGAGGGTGCTTGTGGACCAGGACTATCCCCAGCCCTGCCCAGTGCCTCACTAGCAGGTGGAACTGGGTCCAAGGGACATTTGTCTCAGCCCCCAGGGCCTCTCCCTCATCCCAGCCGTGAAAAAGGATGCCTGGCTGAGACTGGCTTTGGAGTGGGGGTGTGTCGGGGGTGTAGTGTGTGTTCCTGGTCAGTGAGAAGATGAGAGTATCCCTCTGTAGTGGGGGGGCAGGCTCGGAGCCTGGCCTCCAGCTCGGATGCCCCTCTGGCCCGTCCTTCCCACTGCCAGCCTAAACCTGGGCAGCATGGTCTAACTCAGTCTCTCCCTCTCTCAGCAGCCCCGAGGGGCAGTGCCCAGGTGGGCCCCAAGGCCTGACAGGGTCTCTCCCTCTCTCCCCTGCTCCCCACAGCATTCGCAACGACAGGCGCCTCCTCTGCCAACCGGTTTGTCAGCATCGGACCCCGGGACGGCAACTTTCTGAACATCCCACAGCAGTCTCAGGTAGGAGACCCTGCCCACCACCTGGATGCAGGGACCAGGAGAGCAGACAGGGTTGCAGGGCATCTTGGTGTTAGGGAAGAGCCTGGAGTCCTTGGGGCTAACGGAGAGAGAGGTCTGAGGCAGGGCTGGAGGGCCCAGGCTTTTGCACGCCCAGCTGAGCCTGTCTCCCCAGGCAGCCCCCAGGCTCCCTGGCTAATCAGCTAATTGGATAATTAGCTCTGACAGCCCTGGCCCTGGGGAAGGCGGCCAAGGACCCAAGTCTAGAGACCCTCTGGGCCAGGCCTGGTGGAAGCAAAGATGGAAGCCTGAGGCCCATCAGGAGGAGAATAGAGTCTGCCTCACTGCTTTCACCCACCCCGGCTGGAAGCCCTGGCCCCTAGCCCTTCCCTTTCCCCTGGCTTTGGGTGGGCTGGGTGACTGGTGGAGGAGGGACAGAGGGCCTGGTGGGCTACGTGCCCAGAGACTGGCACTGAGGGCAGGGCAGGGCAGGCCGCTGCCCTAGAGGCCCCTCACCCAAGTCCTCAGGAGTTCTGTTAGGGAGAAGGCCAGCATGCTGGAGACCCCATCCTTGCTCCTGTCTCCTGCTGACACCACCCCTAGTTCTCACAAGGAGACAGATCCCTGTCACAAGCAAGAGATAAGACAACTCTTAGCCCTCCAGGTGGAGACCCCAGAGGCCAGTGCGCACAGAGCCCAGTGCCCTTGGGGGCACAGGGAAGACCCATCTCAGGAGGAGGGCAGAGGCAGCTTTAGGGGGCCTGAGGCTTTTACAGCCCAGGGTTTTGAAAAATAACATGCAAATATCTTTCTTTTGCACATTTTACAAAAACACCTCCTTGGAGGTGTCCTCAGCTCTGGGAAATCCACCTCTGTCAAGAGCCCCTGGGGCCACCTCTCATCTCCTGCTCTGCCTCTCTCTGCTCTGGGGCCTGAGTCCAGAGAAAGTTGGTGGATGGAAGTTTTGTGTGTGGTTTGAGATTGTTTTTTTTTTTTTTCTTTTTCTTTTTCTTTTCCTTTCCTTCCCTCAAAAAAAAAAAAAAAAAAAAAAAAAAAGCCAAAAAACTTTGTCAAACTTCAAACTTCAGAGCTCCCTAGTGGCAAGGAGGGGAGGGGAAGAGAACTTCAACCCCCTCCAGCTTCCCACCCCCTTTCCCCAGAGTCACGTCTGACCCGTCTGGTTTCCAGGAGCAACCAGACATGATGTAACACCCAGATGAACTTGAACTTGGGGGTGTTGAGAAGAAAAACAATGGCTCTGAGCAGGGGCTGGAGCCAGCCCCCTCTGCTCTGTGCCAGGGAGGCCGAGAGAGCCCTGCTGGCAGAAGCGGGAGGGGGTGCCAGAGGAAGGGACAGCAGGCGGGCCTCCCCTCCTGGCTCTGGGCTGGCACCAGGCTGCAGGGCTCCATTGCTCCCTCCCTCCTGCCGCCTGCCTGGGCTGCTCGCAGCTCTGCGGTCGGTCGTGCGCTCCGCTCCGGGGACCACTGCCACGAGCCCTCCCGGCTAACCCTGTTTCCACTGCCTCTTTTACTTTCTTTGCTCACTTTGCTTGGATGTTTGGGGGCCAAGTCAGAGTTTGAGACAAGTTTGAGAAAGTTTGTCTCCCCCCATGTTCCCTGTGTCTTGGGCTCCAGGAGGTAGGAGGAAGGAGTCCCAGCGGGGATCCAGGGCCCCTGAGCAGGCAGGTGTGTCTGGGAGTGGTGGGGGGAGCTGGAGCTGGACAAGCAGAGCTGGAGCCCTCGGGCCTGGGGGCAGGCAGGCGGCTGCAACGGGCGCAGGGGGTACAACCGGGGGTGGTTTCCACAGTAACCAGTGACTTTAGCTGATCTCTGGAGCACCAGATGGAGAGAGAACAATAGAATGAGGGAAGAAAAGAGAATTTTAGCAATTTTGTCATTCCCTGGGCAGCGCTTTTTACTTAGTTTTAATCAATTTTGGACCTGGCTCAGGAAGTAGGGAGGGGTGAGCAGAGAAAGCCACTCTGTGCTTGGCAGCAGATCCCCCATTCCTGGGACCTTTGGGGAGGTGCCGGGGAGCCCCCTTGGGGCAGCCTTTGTCCCTAACTCCAGACCTGGAACCAGAGTCTTCCCTCCCTGAGGAGGACCCCCCAGTCTGAGCATTGGCAATTGTCCCCAACTGTACAGCTCAGGAAACCCCAAAGGGGCCAGTGTGGGGCCCTGGCATGGTCTGCCAGGGGCAGATAGGGCAGGTGGGGCCCTCCCTGTCCTATTGTCCACAAGCCTCATTTGCCTGGTGAGGAGAGGGGTGGGCTCACCACCATAGCCAGCCTCCCCCTCCACCTTGGAGCAATGGCACAGGGTTCCTCTATAGTCTCCCCTTGGGAAGGGGGTCCCAGGGAACAGGCCCAAGCCTGTGGCGGGTGGGGGTCACCCAGCCCAGGCGGTTCCCACCCCCGGGCTTGGGCCAGAAGCCCAGGAGCTGGCTGCGGGCCGGTTCCCCCCCACCCACTCTGGGGATGCCTCAGACCTGGGTTTCCGCCTTAGCCTCACTAGGCTCCAGTGAGCCTCTGTTTGGCCTGTAGTCAATTGACCGGTTGGACTTGGGGCAGGTGCTTGAGGAGCCCCGCTGAGGGAGGGCAGGTCTCTTGTGTGTACTGTCCAGCACATGCAGGAAGTTTAGCATTTCTGCCCACCCAGCAGCGCCTGGTCATTGTGGCAATCCCAAACCCCACACTTCCAGATGCTCTTGATCTGCACTGTCCATTGTGGTAGCCACGGGCCACGTGTGGCTGTTTACATTTAAATTAACTTATTAAGTAAAGAAAAATTTGGTTCCTCAGTTACAGTCGCCGCATTTCAAATGCTTAGAAACCACTTGTGGCTAGTGGCTACTGCAATGGAAATGAGAACATTTCCATTGTCACAGAAAGTGCTAGATGATCTCCAAGGCCCTTTCTGAAACCCAGTGTCCCTATCCTCAGTCCCAAACCAGAGCCTGAGAGCAGGTCTGGCCTGTAGGCAGAATGTTTGACCAAAGCAATGTTTTAAATATTGGAAATTTTCACACGAAATTCTGTCTGGGCTTCTGGTTTCTTTCGAAAAGTTGGCAGATGAGCTGCCCTGGGCCTTCACTCACCCTGACCTAGGCAGGGCACAGGCATTCCGGCCACCACAGAACCTGCTTCCTCGTGCTCGCAGCACAGGCAGCAGTTAGGAGCACAGCCTGCACTGCCTTTTACATTTGAACCCTGGCTCTGTTGCCCGAGGGCTGTGTGGCCTCAGGCAGGTCACCCACCCGCTCTGTGCCTGGCTTCCCTGTGGGATCAGGGCAGGGGTGGAGTGAACCAGGACCTGGTATGTGCTCTGTAGTTGGCTCTGCCTGGCCTCTGCAGACCAGAGTCTGTGACAGCCTGGAAGAGGCCCCAAGATGCATTTTCAGGGACCCTCATTTTGCCCCAAGGGTACTACCAGGTGCACCCAGGCCCAGTAGACCACAGTAGACCCTGACCCACCACTTTGCCAGGAGGTGGGGCTGGAGCCTTGGATGGAGGGCATAGCCAAGCAGCTCAGTCCCTTGGGGTCTGCCCTGGGTGTGCTCTGAGCTGAGCCACCAGACACAGGCAGACAAGGCCCTGTCTGTGAGAAGGCAGCACCCCCTGCTGGCATTGTGAAGGAAGTGACGCTCACCCCAGGGAGCCTCAGGTCCTTCCTCAGTGTCTAGTGTCCTGAGGGTAGAAGATCAAGCACCATGGGCTACGTGGCCCCTCCCCTAGGCCTGGCGCTACTAGGGACTGAAGCCAAGTGGTTCCTCTGCCCCCAGCTTTTCAGCCTGTGGGACCTTGGCTGGGGTATATAGATGGGAATTTCTGCTTTTAATCCAAAGAGACAGAAAGAAAACTCAGCAAGAAGCTGGGCCACCCCCACCCCATCCCTAAAACCCCTCTGGGTACAAAAGCCCCAGCCTGGCATCTTCCCCACCCTCCAGGACCCACATAAAAACCTAAACAATTGGAAACATGGCCAGATCTCAGGCCTGTGCCAGCGCCAGCCATGGGGGTCCCGCCCGCTGGGCACAGTGCCCACGGGAAGGCCAGCTGGACTCTAGCACTAGGGGCAGAGTCTCTGAGGGGGCAGGGTTCTCGCAGGAGGGAGGGAGAGAATGGGGATGCCCTTTCTTCTCCACGGGAACGAGGTGGGTGGTGGCTGCCTGGCACCCTGGCTCTTTGGGAGCTGGGCCCTTGAGGGGCCAGGTCACTGGGCCAGGTAGGAGTGAGATGGGACCTGCCACAGCTGTTCTCAGTGTCACCTCTTTTTCATCCTGTTTCAGTCCTGGTTCCTCTGATAAGATCGACAAAAGAAACAACAAAATGAAAAGAAGAGGTTCCTCGAAAGGGGGGAGAAGAAATTTTGAGACATGGAAAAATCCCCCAGCCCAGCCCAGCCCCACCGAAAAGCAAAAATTACACGTCGTCAGCCACTCAGCCCTTCTCTCCTCCAGCCCGGGGACCCCTGCGGGCCCCAGAAGCAGCCCAGTTCTCGGAGAGCCCTCGGAAGGGGTCTCGGTGGAGCTGTGCACCAGCAGCCAAGCAGAAAGAAACACGCGACATGGACTCTGTCAAGTAGAGGACAGAAAGCAAGAAAGGATGCAGAACTGCCTTCCTCCCCACCACCCCGCCCCGGCCTTCTGGGGAAGGAACAAAGTCCCCAAACAAAGCAACCAGCACAGTTCTGAAGGGGCCTGGCCTCCACCCTCACCCCTTCCTAGGGGAACCCCACCCTCCACATGGTCGGAGCTGTCCTAGGGAGCCTGGAGGACCAGCTTGTAAAGATGATGGGGTTTAGATCCCTCAGGCTCTGCCCTCCAGACTCCGCCCTTCCCTTCCTCCCTTCCTCCCTCCCTCCCTCCCTGCCAAGGCTCCAGCTTCTTCCCCCAGCTGTTCCAGACCAGGAGGGGGAGAGCAGCCTCCACTTACCCCTCCCCACCCTCGGGCTAAAAGCCTCCAGGCGGGCAGGGGGTGACCCCTGGAGCTAGTTGCGTGTCCCAGAATGGAGGGTGTTCTGTCACCTCACCCTGAGCCTCAAGAGCAGTTCCTGGGGCCCTGGACCCCTCTGTACAGTCCGTAGGAGAAAGTCGGAATGCTCTCGAAGGCCTTGTCCTAGCCTGGGACAGGCCCCCTCTCCCCTCTCTCTGCAGGCCAGGAGGGCCTCCTTCCTGCCACGAGGGAGGGGAGTCGGGCCCCAGGTCGCCCCCACCCCCAGCCCTGCATGCAGGTGCCCTCGCTCCGCCCCATCAGTCCCTGCCCCTGCCCGTCACGCAGACTGCCCTGCTGGGGCCGGGCCGGAGGGTGGAGCAGAAAGGGGACCCCGGAGCCAAGCGAGGAGGACCAGGCAGCCGCCGCTGCCGCCGCTAAGTCACCACCTGCGCTTAGGTAGGCGTCCTGCTCGCCGACTTTCAGTTCCTTGGGAGGGTGTTGGGTGTCGTCCTTTTCAAAAGTGTTTTGGAGCTTTCTGTGCCCCCCACTTTCCCCCTGCCCCCCCCCCCCCGTGGCCACTTTTCTCTGGATTTTAGCTGTAATGTCTTTACTCTTTATTTAGGGGTGGGGCATTCATTGTTTGGGTCTTTTGCTGTTGGAATGGGAACTCCTCCATTTGAGCAACTTGGGAACAATTTGGTAACACACCACAGGAAGTAGCTCTCCCCCCCAGCCCCCTCTTCCCTCAAGGAGGGTTGGGGGGCCTGTCCAGAGGGTCTTCAGAAGCCCCCCTGGGAGGGAGGGGAGGATGAGCACGCCCAGCTCCCCTCCAGGGTGTGACTTGGCCCCTCTGGCTTGTCTTTCTGTGCCTTACTCCTTCCTCCTGCGTCTCCCGTCCCTGGCCCCTTCTCGAGTCCTTGTGCCTCTCTCTCTTTCTCTCTCTCTTCATTGTATGAAAACACAAAGCACAGGTCAGGATCCTCTGAAAGAAAATCCAACATTGCACCACGTAGGGGTGGGTTATGGGCTGTATTTATTGTGAATCTAGTTTGTGAGGCTGTGGCCCTGAGCATGCGGAGGGAGGGAAGAGAGGAGGGAGTGTCTGGGGAGGGGAGGTCAGCGACCTGGGGCCGAAGGGGCAGGCAGGTGGTGCCTGCTACCCAGCTGGAAGCCACAAGGTGGCTGACCCCAGGGGCGGCTTTTGTTGGAAATTGAGTGAAGCCCTCCCTCTGTCCTCAGCGTGCAGCCCTAGAGAACCCCAGGGCTGAAGGGCAGTGGATCCTGCGGGAGTCTCCCGGGGCGTGGGGAGTAAGGCCCCGGGGGTGGGGGGCCGGGTGGGCCGGGCGTGACGCGCGGTCAAAGTGCAATGATTTTTCAGTTCGGTTGGCTAAACAGGGTCAGAGCTGAGAGCGAAGCAGAAGGGGCTCCCTGTCCGGCCGCACGTGCCCTTTCCCTCGACGACAGTCGGGGCCTCGGGCGCTGTGTGACTGTGGGAGCCAGGGTCTGCAGGGCGCCTGCCCGGGCGAGGTCGGAAGCTGCAGGCCAGCTGGGCCCGGGCCGGAGCGTGCCCGGCGGGGCTGCCCGGGCGGGCAGGGGGTGGGGGCTGCTCCTTTCCCAAGTGGTGTTGTGAGGGGCAATGAGGGCAACAGGAGATGTGGGGACGTGTTAGGAGAGAAAAAAAAAAAACACAAAAATATATATGGGGGAAATGAACTTTTTTTTTTTTTCATTGAACCAAGTGCAATGCATCAGAGAGTTTTCCTATCTTTGTATGTTAAGAGATTAAGAAAAAAAAATTCTATTTTTGTTGTAATGTCCTCGCGGCTCTGGGGACGCTAAAAGAACCGGGCCTGCCCCGCCCTGTGCGGGGATAACGAAAGCTGAGTGTTTTTCCCTTTTTTTTCGTTCGTTTTTAGTTTTTTTTTTTTTTTTTCAAGTCGTTTTCCTGCGTTGACGAGGATGATCTGGGGTTTTTATTTGTTTCGTCGTTCGTTCTCAGTTTCGGTGGGAGGGCTGAAGGAAACGTTCACATTTTAGAGTTTAAAAAAAACACCTCGACATTTAAAAAATAACCAACACAAGATCAAAAAGGAAAAGGACGAGAGAAAAATTATTTTTAAGATAATTAAACATAAAACCCTGGTGCTTCTTACATTATAAAGTACGTTTTAAAGAACCCACAAACTATTATACATAAGTTTATGAATCAATTAAATATCCTGCACTTGTTAGGAATACGCATATCCCTTCTTTGTTGAGTTTAACGGAACGGGACAGCGGCGTGCCCCTGGCGGCTGGACTGCTCCGGTCGCGGGTCTCCCCGGGCGCCCCTCCCTGGGGCCCAGCACCCCCTCCTCGCCCCATCCCCGTCTGGGTACAGGGGCGCAGCAGGGGTCCCTGGCCCCTCCCCCGCAGAGGTCAATGCCAACGAACAAACGTCCCCTCCCTCCCTCCCTCCCTGCCCCGAGCGCCCTTCTTTGAGCCAGACGCCAACTTGACCCTCACCAGCATTATCAGGAGCGCGCTCAGCAAGTTGGTAGTTTCCTCCCCACTTTCCCGGCGCCCCTCCCGCCCCCATTCAACATCTCTCATCCTATCCCCGACCCCCTCCGGGGAACACCGGGAAGGCTCGACGCTCCAGGACAGGACCAGCCTACGCTGACAGGTCGATTTGCCCAGGCCCGCGCCCGCACGCACGCACGCACACGGCCCCGCACACAGCCCCGCCCCACCCCGCAACCAGCCCTGTCGACTGCCTTACACACCCGCCCCCGCGCTGGCCGGCCGACCTAGTGCCTTGTTCTCACCCCCGTGCTGGCGGAGCGGACGCCGCGCTCTGGGTCCCAGAGGGGCCGGGTGGCTCAGACGACCCACCACTCCCCCACCCCGACCGTGCTGAACAGACCCCCCACACGAGAGAAAATAAAGGAGCAATAAAGTCACGAGAACTTTCGTCCCCCAATCGAGAGCCCGAGGGGCACCCCAGCCCCGCCTCTGCTCCCCCCCACCCCACCTACCCTCGGGGCGCCCCCCTCCCCCCGCAAGCCAGCCTGGGCCAGCCCCGCTTCGGCCCCTCCCGGGAGATCCGTGCGCCCGACCAGCACCAGCATCGCGGACCGCAAAGGCCGCCCGTCCCGTCAAACAAGTTTCTTCTTAGGCTAAGAAACGCAGTATATACGAGTATCTATATATAGTACTAATGGATTTGGTGTGCTTCCCCCTTAGCGTCCCCTTCCCTCTGCTCCTCCTCCTTCAGCCTGGTCTCCCCCTCTTCTCTGCCCTCCACCCCCGTCTCTGCACTGAGATACATAAGAAACAAGGGTAGTTTACTGTCTGTTTTGTTTTCTGGGTTTTCAGTGTCCTAGCGGAATGCAAGTAGGCAGCCAGCCCGTCTGTTCCCTCTCCGCCCCGCCCCGCCCCGCCCCCGTCACTGCGCTTCTGTTATACCATCTTTGCCTGACTCTCTCCGGCTTCTCCATTGAATGGCTAATGTGTATGTGAAATAAAGAAATAAAGAAAAACAAACGCAGGAGCGCCTGACCCTTCGCTAACGCGACCGTGCGGGACTGGGTCGGGGTCGGTAGGGTGCGTCCCCAACTTGGATTCTGCGCCTCTCTCCAAGCGCCGCTGGCGCAGCAGACGCCGTCGACAAGCGTCTGTCCCTGGGTCTCCGGGAGGGGCCGACGGTGAGAAAAGCTAAGGCTCCCCAGCCCCTCCTGGCCTTCCCCCGCGACCCCAGCCCGGAAAAAATGAGGCACCACTTGGGTCCTGTGACTGCTCTGCCATGTTAGTTTGCCAACCGCGCCCCTGCGAAGGGGAACCAGGCAAGGCCACTTCCACAGGGCGGTGGGTGATTTTTTTTAAGAGTCTGCGGGTCCCTTGGGGGACGATGATCACCCTTCCGGACCCCCGAGACCTTGCCCCTGACGTCGTCACTGGTCCTTCTTCGGGGGTGTTCGCACCCGAACACGCGCAGCACGTCCACTGCCCTTTCCTCGACGGCCCTGGGCCGAGTCCCTGGTGCCCTCCGGCTCAGAAATGCTGGCGCGTGCGGTCACCGCACCTCTGGGCTCAAAGCGGTTTGCTCCATCTTTATTGGCCGGGCCGCCGCACCGGGGCTGCCGTCGGGGTCGGCCGGGGGCGCGGGCTGCGAGCGCGCTGCCACTTCGGCCCTGCGTCCGGATCCCCGGCGGGCGTCGTCGTCTGGGACCCGGTGCACCGGCCGTTTGCGGGGCCCGGGCGGGGTGGGGCCTGCGGCCAGAGCTGCCGCTTGGTCGCGCAGCAGCCGCACCAGGAAGCCAATGTACTTCATGGCTAGGCGGAGCACCTCGTTCTTGCTCAGCTTCCGGTCGGGCGGGTGCGTAGGCAGCAGCTTCCTCAGCTCGGCGAAGGCGCCGTTAACGTTCTGCTGCCGCCAGCGCTCCCGGCTGTTGGTGAACACGCGCCGGGCCACCTTCTGGGGCTGGTGCCCTGTGGACAAGGAAGGCCGGGTTGGCGCCATGGCCCAACGGGCGGCCTCTCCTGCCCTCCTCCTAGGCACGCAGCACCCTCCTGAGAACTTAAACCCAGGCCATGGGCTGGGACTTTCTCCACCCAAGGGGTCCACGGGTAGCTCTCCCCACCCCTCCCAGAAGCCACCCAGACGAATCATCACAGGCCCGGCCTGCGGACAATGGCCTGCTGTGTCTGTGACTATGGGCTCCTTTATGTCAATGACTGAGATTCCCTAAGGAAAGATTTCCTCGTGGTTGTTTACGAAGCTGTCCCTGGGGACCTCATTTAGAGTGTGCCCAAGTGTGGCTGGCTGGGTGTGCTCGTGGGTCTGAGAGGTCCTCTCATTATGACTGACTGTCCTGTGTCTCATAGGCTGTGTGAGACTCTTATGTCTCATGGCTGTGGTTATGTGTGATGTTGCCATGTGGCTGTTTCATGAGTGGCTGTGGTTGTGTGGCTGATTCTTGTGTGGCCATGGTCCTAAGTGGCTGTGGTCCTGTGGCTGTCTTGTGTGTGGTTGTGGTCCTGTGGCTGTCTCTTGCATGGCTGTGGTCTTGTGGCTGTCTTTTGCGTGGCTGCACATTCTAGTGGAGCTGTCATTTTGTGGCTCCCATACCTGGTATGGCATGCTCTGTTTTGCCATGACTGCGGCTACAAGGCCTGGCCTGTTGCGTGGCGGTGGTTGTGTGGGGCTGGCTATGGGACTGCGGTTGTGCACATGGGTAGAACCTGTGTGGGCTGTTCTCTGTGTGTGCTGGAAGCACCTCTCCCCCAAGGTGGGAGTAGAGGACAGACATGAGCCCCACACAGAGATGGCCCGGCCTTCCGTGCACCCACAAGTGCACACACAGGCATGCAAACCCACAAGGCACACAAACCCACACTCACCCTCAGCCAGGTCCAGCTCACAGTGGCTTGGTCTCCGCTTCAGCCGGCTGCTAGGGAAGACGCTAAAAGGTCCTGCTGGCCCAATGTAGACACTGTAAGGGGTCGTGGGTCACTAATGCCTTGTGGGCAAGGACCCTGGCCCCCAATCCCCACCCCACCCCACCCCAGCTCCCCACTGACCTGTTGAGGAAGGGGTGAGGGTGGTAGTGCAGGGCCAAAGTGGGTGGGGCAGTTCTCAGGGTGGAGAGTTGCAGCAGTGGGGGCCGCAGGGTGCCCAGCTCTGTGGTGGGCATGGCTGCCCCTGGGGGCCTGCTGTGGCCCAGGCTGATCACTGGTACACCAGGTGGCAGCCTGGGGGGCGAGGAGCCTCCTCGGTGGCCCACCTCCTCCACCTGCGGGGGCCCAGGTGAGGCAGGCTTAGGGGGTGGGGCAGGTGCTGGGCTGGGGGCACACACCATCTCTGCCTTCTCAGTCATGGTGGGGCCCACCTCTGCCTGTGCCTGAGGCGGGCACATGGACCCCGACGTGGGGGTACTCACCTGTGGGAAAGAAGGCAGCCAGTGGGAAGGAGGACTAGGTACCCCGCTCCCACCTTCTTAGCCCAAAAAACCCCTCAAATGGGAAGGGGGGGGAAAGGAGGAGGGGAGGGGTTTCAGTAGGCAAAGGCAGATGGCAGGGGCAGGCCCAGAAACTTCCAGGACATGGGAGGGGTCCTGCATTAGAGTAGGAGGCGCCCACCTAGGTGCTAGGCAGCGCACTGTCCCTGCGCTCTTTGTGACCCAGGAGGGGCGCTGTTGCCCCGCCTCTGAGCAAATATTCCTTCTGCCAGAATTCCCTCACCTCTGCAGCCTGGAGGGAACAAGACAGGGAGCCCCTAACTGATCCTGGGATCTCCAGATTCTACCCCAAGATTAACCTTGTTACCCTCAGATCTAAAGATCCGATCCAGAGACTCCTCATTGACTCATTGATGCCATGTGAGCTTGGAATCCCTCCAAGATGGACTCTGACCCTTCACAGATGCCCCCCACCCCCCACCCAGGCTGACCCTCTGCACCTCAGGAATGACCCTGTAGTTCTTCCCATTGCTGTCCCTCAAAGTGCTCTGTAATTGCTCTAGTGACCCCCATTCCTACTGCAAACGTCCCCCATAGCAACCCTGTGACCCCACTACTGACACTATGACCTCCAATGCTGACCCTAGACCCCCAAACACTGACCCCACTGCCCAGTCGAGTCATGTCCCAACCCTCCCTCTGGCTTGGAAGCCCCCACCCTCATCGGCATCCACACTTTTTAAAATTTGTTTATTTTTTAGATACAGGGTCTCCCTCTGTTGCCCAGGCTGGAGTGCAGTAGTGCAATCATAGCTCACTGCAGCCTCAAATTCCTGGGCTCAAGCCATTCTCCTGTCTCAGCCTCCTGAGTAGCTGAGAGTACAGGCATGTGCCACCATGCCCAGCTAAATTAAAAAAAAATTAATTTTTCAATAGAGACAGGTTCTCACTCTGTTGTCTAGGATGGTCTGGAACCCCTGGGCTCAAGTGATCCGCCTCAGTCTCCCAAAGTGCTGGGATTACAGGCATGCACCACCATGCCCCTCCATCATCCACACTTTTGCATACTGTTTTGACATCCCTGTTTGCTCTTGGTTCCAGAGTCCAGGATGTCCTAGCAAGGTGTGAGACTCTTGGCCCCTCTGCCCTGTCTTCCTCAGCTAGGCCCTGGGGAAGCAGGCCTGGCCCCTCACAAGTAGGTCCCTGCTGATGGATGGATGGATGGATGGATGGATGGATGGATGGATGGATGGATGAATGAATGAATGAATGAATGAATGAATGAACAAACAAAGGAATGCAGGCTGGGTCCCAGGCCTGGGATCCTCCACCTTTAGGCCGTTTCCCTTCTTACCCCAGCACTGTTCCTGCAGCCTGGTGAGTGCCCTGGCTCTGTCCGGTCAGGGTTGGCAGTCTGGGCCAGGGTGTGGTTTCCAGCGTCAGGCCAGGCTCTGCTGTCTCGCTCGGGTCCAGCCTCAATGCTCCAGGCCCCGGCGCTGGGCCGCGCCTCCTCGTGGGCCTTGGAAGGCCAGGATAGCCAAGGTCTCCGCTTAGGTCTCCTCCAGGGAAAGTGAGCGGCTCCCGGGCCGGCCTTCCCTCTCCCCGCCCCTGGCGGCCCGGTTTCCTCCCTCTCACCCCTGGCGGCGCAGCGACCGGAGGATGCTGGCCCAGGGCAGATAAGGGCCGGGCTGCCTGGCCGCGCCTGATAAGGAGCCGGGCTGACCCCGGAGGAAACCAGCGGGCGGGGACCTAGCAGCGCGGGCCTCCCGGCCCCGCCCCCAGCCGGCGCTGGCAGGACTCGGTCCGCCACCCCTCAGGGCTTCGCCTTCCGCTCCCCCAGGCACTGGAGGGACCCCGGGCCTCTGGGGACCCGGGCCCGAGGGCAGCCGGGGAGGAAGGTGCCTGGATGCACACCGGGGGTAAACTGAGGCAGGGAAGCTGCCTCCTCTTATGTCCTCTGAGTCTGCCCTTTGGCTTTGAACACTCCCTGCCCGAATGTCTATGCTGATGGGGGTGAGGGAGAGCCCTTTCCGGCCCGTTGGGGCCGCGTGACCCAGGGCCCCCACCTTCTCCTCTCTTCACCCAGCCTGGTTCCTCTTTTTACAGAGGCCCTTCCCGCCTCTCCACCACCCCTACCCGGGAGTGGGGCACCCAAAGGGAAACAGTTCTAACAGTCTGGCCTTGGGTGTCCAGCCTGGGCAGGTGTCCCAAGCCCTCAGCACAGTATCCACACATTTCCAAGCCCAGGAGGGTGAGAGGAAGTGCCATGGCTGTCGGGGGTGGGGTGGGAAGTTGGATTTCCTAGGGTGTCGAGGCTGGTGTGACCTTCCAGTAGATGCCCAACAGGTCCCCACAGTTCTAGGCCTCTTGGCTACAGCATCACATAACTCCAACTTGGTGGTCCGTGGCCTTCACCCCACAGCACCCGAACCCTTCATGGGGGGCAGGTATCCTGGCTTGGTGGTAAACCTCAAGATCCCACTGGAGCTTCCCACAGGGAGAGGCTCTGGGCACAGCCAGGCCGCAGCAGCTACAGGACTGCCGCCCACTTCTGATACTCATGCTTTGGCCCATGTGTGTGGGCAACTGCAAGAGCCCCCAGGCAGGCACCCAGCACCAGGACTACTACCACCCCCCCAGGAATGGGGCGGAGCACAGGACCTCACGATCAACACCTCCATTGCTTTCCTCCAAAGCAGCAGGAACTAAAGTTTTATGCAATAAAGGCCAGGCGTGGTGGCTCATGCCTGTCATCCCAGCACTTTGGGAGGCTGAGACTGGCGGATTGCTTGGGCTCATGAGTTTGAGACCAGCCTGGAAAACATGGCGAAACCCCATCTCTACAAGAAATACAAAAATTAGCTGGTTGTGGTGGTGTGTGCCTGTAGTCCCTGCTACTCTGGAGGCTGAGGTGGGAGCATGGCCTGAGCCTGGGAGGTGGAGGTTGCAGTGAGCCAATATTGCACCACTGCACTCCAGCCTGGGCCATCCATACATCTAGACCTTGCCTCAAAAAAAAAAAAAAAAAAAAAAAAAGTTTAAGCACTGAAACTAACTCTGATATTCCTACAAAGAGGGTCCTAAGATTAGCCTCATTACATATGGGGATGAAGGGCACAGGAGCCAGAGAGGGGATCCTGCCCCAGAACTCTTCCTTAACGTTACTAAAGCCCGCTCTGGAGGGCAGGGAGGGGTATAGCTCCCCCTCACTAGGTGTCTGGGCAGCAGCCTGCGAGGTCCCTCTTTGTGTGCACGCCCCCTCGGGCCTCAGGGCAGGAAGCACCTGGTCTGGAGCGGATGCACAGGGCGCCTGGTTCCGGTCCAGCTTCCGCCACTGCGGCCCCTGGAGAGCTGGGCCAAAGAAACCAGGCGGCGAGGAGGCAGCAGCGCGAGGACACGTGGGGGTTACCGGGCAGGAGCGCCCCCCTATGCGCAAGCCCGCGGCCTGGAGCGCGCTGAAGGTGGGAGGGGGAAGAGGGACAGAACCCCCCGCGGGAGCCAGCGCACAGCTGCCGCACCGTGGCCACTTCGGGAACCGCAGGCTCCGACTCTGGGGTGGCTCAGTGACCTTCGCTGCAGAGGGGCCGACCACTGTGCAGATGATCAGCTCCTACCTCCCATACAGGCTCAACACTGCAGTCAGGCAGGGGCGAACGACCCCCAGAGGAAGACAGGAACAGATCCCAGTCATGCAGCTGTATGGACCAATACACAAATCACAGGCAATCGGGAGAAGGTGACGTGACATCTCTTTATTGGTTCAGTCTATGCCTGGCCTAGCGGCATCCCCAGGTCCACGGGGGCTCTGGTTGGAGGTCTCTGGACAGTCAGGGACAGCATCAGCAGAAACCCTGGGTGTCGGGGGGCTGTGGGAGTAGCAGCACTGGTCCCCGCGTTGACAGGTGCCCTGGTGGGAAGATGGTGGGTGTAAACCCCTGCCCCGAGCTCAGCAGCCCCTGATGGGTTCCTTTCCTGGAATGGGAAGCCCACTCCCAAGCACTTGCCTGGCTCCAGCTCCCCCAGTTCTCTCCCTGTTGCCCAAAGGGGAGACTCACATGTCCTGTCGTGGGAGAAAGGGAGGAGGGACCTTACCTCCTTAAACCTCTTGCAAGGAAATGTCTTGAGCCGGGCAGCCCGCTGGGCCGCATCTTCCGGCGGCTCCTTCCGCTTGTTCTGAAGCAGCCTGCGTGTCTCCTCCATAGCTTCGTCGGCCGCCTTGCCCCTGTGCGAGGGGAGGAGTAGGTGGGACCTCATCTGCCCTTTACCTCTGCTTTCCCTGGCTGAGCCCCACCCCAACTCTACCACCACTCACCCTGGCCGGGCACGAGGCCGGGGACCCCAGTTGGCCTCCGGGTTGGCCTGGAAGCGCTTGAGTCCTCGCTGGCGGGAGCTGGGGTTGGCATCTTCCCGGATGGTGAAGTTGGCCTGCAGCCTAGGGAAGCAGGGGTGGGGCGTCGGGGCTGGGGGCAGCTGCCACACGAGTGTGTCCCGACTCCCCATAGGGCCTGTCCGCCTCCACCACACAGCACGAGGTGTCTGCTCATGTCAGGATTCTCTCATTCATCTAATAAACATTTTTGGTTTTTTTTAAAGAGATAGGGTCTCCGCCAGGCACAGTGGCTCATGCCTGTAATCCCAGCACTTTGGGAGGCCAAGGCGGGTGGATCACCTGAGGTAAGGAGTTGGAAACCAGCCTGGCCAACATGGTGAAACCCCGTCTCCACCAAAAATACAAAAATTAGCTGGGCGTGGTGCTGGGTGCCTGTGATACCAGCGACTTGGGATGCTGAGGCAGGAGAATCACTTGAACCTGGGAGGCGGAGGTTGCAGTGAGCTGAAATCATTATCACTGCACTCCAGCCTGGGCAAGAGAGTGAGCCTCCGTCTAAAAAATAATAATGAAATAAAGATATCCGGTCTCACTCTGCTGCCCAGGCTGTAGTGCAGTGGTGTGATCGCCATCAAAGCTGCAGTCTGGAACTCCTGGGCGCAAGCAATCCTCCTGCTTCCTCCTCAAGCTCCTGAGTAGCTGGGACGGCAGGCAGGTACCACCATGCCCAGCTAATTTTTTGTTTTTTTGTAGAGATGGAGTCTTACTGTGTTGCCCAGGCTGATTTCAAATTCCTGGGCTCAAGCGATCTTCCCGCCTTGGCCCCCAAAGCACTGGGATTACAGGAATGAGCCACCACGCCTGGCCCTAATAAACATTTTTATTTAACGACTGTGTGCCTGCATTGTTCTCAGTGCTGGGAATAGACAGTGAACAAAATGGACAAAAAGCTACCCCTGGTATGCTGATAATGCTAATTTTCTTTTCCCTTTTTTTTTTTTTTTTGAGACGGAGAATGCAGTGGTGCAATCTCGGCTCACTACCTCAGGTTCAAGCGATTCACCTGCCTCAGCCTCCCGAGTAGCTGGGACTATAGGCATGTGCCACCATGCCTAATTTTTTTTTTTTTTGTATTTTTAGTAGAGATGGGGTTTCACCATGTTGGCCAGGCTGGTCTTGAACTCCTGACCTCAGGTGCCTCAGCCTCCCAAAGTCATGGGATTACAGGCGTGAGCCACCTACCCAGCCCCAGTCAGCAGATTTTGAATCTCACTTGAAGAATGGGCACGAGTCAACACAGATGGGGCAGCATGTGTGTTGTCTGCACACACGTGTGCTTCCCATGCCTATGGGCAGCCCTGGCCCCTCCCGCATGTGCTTGCCCCTACCTGGGTTCCACACTGAGAATGCGGAACGCTGGGCTGGTCTCTGATAGTCGTTCCCGTTTCACCGGACATTCCTTCTCCTGGGGGCAGAGGTCAGAGGTTAGGGAGTACTAGGCCCAAGGGACCTCCAGGTGACCACCACCTGCCCTCCCACCTGCATGAGGTCAGCCCTGCCCTCACCCAGCAACGCATGATGTCCCAGAGGGCGGAGGCAGGGGCATCTGTCTTCACAGCGTTCTTACAGGCGTGGGAGAGCGAGACCCGGAAGTCAGCGTGGAGGAGGGCCGACCTGGGGGACAGCAGGGATCGTGAGGGAGAGGCCGGACCCCTTGACCCCAAAGCCTGAGCTGACCAGTGTGGGTCAGACTACCTTCGGCAAGGGCTCATGGCTACAGAATTCATTTCTTTTCTTTCTTTTTCCTTTTTGAGATGGAGTCTTGCTCTGTCGCTCAGGCTGGAGTGCGATGGCGCAATCTTGGCTCACTGCAGCCTCCGCCTCCTGGGTTTAAGTGATTCTCCTGCCTCAGCCTCCCGAGTAGCTGGGACTATAGGCACGTGCCACCACGCCCAGCTAATTTTTGTGTTTTTAGTATAGACAAGGTTTCACCATGTTGGCCAGGATGGTCTTGATCTCTTGACCTTGTGATCCGCCTGCCTCGGCCTCCCAAAGTGCTGGGATTACAGGCGTGAGCCACCACGTCCGGCCTTCTTTTTCTTTACTTTTTTGTTTTTTTTTGGAGGTGGAGTCTCACTCTGTCGCTCAGGCTGGAGTGCAATGGCGCAATCTTGGCTCACTGCAGCCTCTGCCTCTCAGGTTCAAGCGATTCTCCTGCCTCAGTCTCCTGAGTAGCTGAGATTACAGAGGTGGGTCACAACATCCGGCTAATATTTTTGTATTTTTAGTAGAGACGGGGTCTCGCCATATTGGCCAGGCTGGTCTCAAACTCCTGGCCTCAAGTGATTCGCCCGCCTCAGCCTCCCAAAGTGCTGGGATTATAGGCCTGAGCCAATAAGCCTAGCCTAATTTTTTTTTTTTAAGAGACAGGTTCTCACCCAGGCTGGAGTGCCATGATCACAGCTCACTTTAGCATCAAACTCCTAGCCCAAATGATCCTCCTGCCTCAGCCTCCTGAGTAGTTAGGACTACAGGCATGTACCACCATGCCAGACTAATATATATGTATATGTGTGTGCGTGTGTGTGTATGTGTATATATACATATATATGTGTATATATGCATACGTATGTATATGTGTGTGCGCGTGTGTATGTGTATATATATTTATTTATTTAATTTATTTTTTAGAGATAGGGTCTTATTATGTTGCTCAGGTTGGTCTTGAACACCTGGCTTCAAGTGATCTTCCTGCCTCAGCCTCCCAGGGTACTGGGGTTAGAGGCAAGAGACACTGCACAGGGTTCTCCCCACCCCCTCACAAGTTCTATGCATGAGAATCCCTGGACTTGCCCCAGGCCACCCTGTGGTCAGGGACAGGCTCCTCCCAGCCCCAGGGGCTCTTACCGCAACTGCAGGAGGCTGGGCGTGTTGCAATGAATGGTGCTGCTCAGCTGGTCCAGGGTGTAGTACAGAGGCACGTCCGGGAGCTCCTGAGATGAGGGACAGGATGGGCATGAGTGGAGATGGGTGGGCATAGGTGGAGCCCCTCCCCCATCACAGCCCAGCCCTCACCTCAGTGATGACGCTCAGAACCCCTCGGATCCGCTCCGAGGTGTGGAAGCGGCCGGGGTTAGCACTCACAGCCTCCAGGACACGGCCCACAAAATCCAGGTCATGGATGGGCTCTGCCCACACGGGGCCACCAAGCTGGGGGAGCACCGGGGACAGGTGAGCAGGGACCATGACCTCCGAGACCCTCTCGCTCCTCTGCCTCCCCTGGCCTCGCCCTACCTGGTGTCGCTGCCCACAGTGCTCACACTCAGGGGTCACGGGGGGACCACAGGCTGCAGAGAACTTGACCCTAAACAGAGAGGGGCGGTTGGTAGGGAGGGAGGAAAACCCTGGGGCTCCCCTTCTCCTCCTTCCTCCCTGCTCACCGGCTGCCGGGAACTCCTGACGCTTTGCCGAGGCGCTGAAGGTGGTAGGCCCCGCAGCCCACACACTGGAACACCAGCGCCTGCTTGCTGTGGGGGGTATCAGTGGCCACGAGTTCCCAGCGTGACCACCACACCCCAATCCTCCCTTAGACTGGCTCTGCCCAGATCCCCCAGGGCAAGTTCCCGTCTCCTCTCTCAATCCGCGACCCCCCCGCCCCTGGCCCCGGGGCTGACCTGGCTGAGGCCTTGACCTTGGCCTGGCCGGTGAAGACACGGACAAAAACACGCACGTAGAAGTCAGCGCTGATGCTGAGCAGCGGCACCACGAAGCGCTGGTAGCAGTTGGCGCGGAGGTCCAGGCTGTGCAGGACGATTCTCAGGGCCTGGGGGCGGGGGGTGGGTGTCAGCCTCCCCTCCACTATCCACCCACCCCACTAGGAGCCCTATATGGTACTCACAAATACAGGCTCAGGGCCAGCTCACTGGTCTCCAAGCCCACCCCCGAGAGTGCTGGCTGTGGGACCCGCAACAGGTAAGTATCCCCTCTCTGTGCCTCAGTTTCCTCATCTGCAAAATCACAACAGTCCCTCTCTGTGGCACTGCTGGGGACACTAAATGAGTGAGGAAAGCATAGACCCAGCCTATTCTGATTAGCATAATTGCTGTGCCCTGTAGCATTACCGAGGACCCACGTTCCCGCCCCCAAGGGATCTGTGGGCATGAAGCAGGGATACTGGGTGCTGTAGAACTGCCAGGGCCTGGGCCGGCGCGGTGGCTCACGCCTGTAATCCCAGCACTTTGGGAGGCTGAGGCAGGTGGATCACCTGAGGTCAGGAGTTTGAGACCAGCCTGGCCAACATGACGAAACCCCCATCTCTACTAAAAATACAAAAAATTAGCCGGGTGTGGTGGCGGGCGCCTGCTACTCGGGAGGCTGAGAGGCAGGAGAATCACTTGAACCTGGGAGGCGAAGGTTGCAGTGAGCTGAGATCTCACCACCGCGCTCCAGCCTGGGCAACAAGAGTGAAACTCCATCTCAAAAAAGAGAAAAGAAAACAGCCAGGGCCTTTCTGCTAGTGTGAGACTCTTGATAGGGGAAAGGAGATGGCATTTCCCAGGCTGACTTGATGACAGGACCCTTTAGGAACAAGGATGAGAGCCCTCTGTGGCCCAGGCTGGAGTGCAGTGGCACTATCAAAGCTCACGATAACTTTGAACTCCTAGGCTCAAGTGATCCTCCTGCCTCAGTCTCCAGAGTAGCTGGGACCACAGGCATCCATCACCACACCTAGGTAATTTTTAGGGTTTTTTTTGTAGAGATGGGGTCCTCACTATGTTGCCCAGGCTCCTAACCTCAAGTGATCCTCCTGCCTTGGCCTCCCAAAGTGCTAGGATTACAGGCATGAGCTGCTGCACGTGGACACTCAGTCTTCTTGAATCCTGATCAGACACTCAGCAGGGTCAGATCTTTTTTTTTTTTCCCCTTTTTAGAGACGGACGGAGTTTTGCTCTTGTTGCCCAGGATGGAGTGCAATGGTGCAAACTCCTCGGCTCACTGCAACCTCCGCCTCCCAGGTTCAAGCGATTCTCCTGCCTCAGCCTCCCAAGTAGCTGGGATTACAGGGTCCTGCCACTACGCCCAGCTACTTTTTTTGTTCTTTTGTATTTTTAGTAGAGACGGTATTTCACCATATTGGCCAGGCTGGTCTTGAACAGCTGACCTTAGGTGATCCGCCCTCCTCGGCCTCCCAGAGTGCTGGGATTACAGGCGTGAGCCACCGCGCCTAGCCTATTTCTTTTTTCTTTTTCTTTCTTTTTTTTTTTTTTTTTTTTTGAGACGTAGTCTCGCTCTGTCACCCAGGCTGGAGTGCAGCAGTGGCATAGTTTCGGCTCACTGCAAGCTCCGCCTCCCGGGTTCACGCCATTCTCCTGCCCCAGCCTCCGGAGTAGCTGGGGACTACAGGCGCCCGGCACCACGCCCAGCTAATTTTTTGTATTTTTAGCAGAGACTGGGTTTCACTGTGTTAGCCAGGATGGTCTCCATATCCTGACCTCGTGATCCGCCCGCCTCAGCATTCCAAAGTGCTGGGATTACAAGTGTGAGCCACCGCTCGTGGCCCTTTTTTCTTTTTTTGAGACAGAGTCTCGCTCTGTCGCCCAGGCTGGAGTGCAGTGGCCTGATCTCGGCTCACTGCAAGCTCCGCGGCTCACTGCAAGCTCCGCCTCCCGGGTTCACGCCATTCTCCTGCCTCCGCCTCCGGAACAGCTGGGACTACAGGTGCCCGCTACAACACCCGGCTAATTTTTTGTATGTTTGGTGGATACGGGGTTTCACCGTGTTAGCCAGGATCGTCTGGATCACCTGGCCTCGTGATCTGCCCACCTCAACTTTCCAAAGTGCTGGGATTATAGGTGTGAGCCACTGCGCCCGGCCTATTTTTTTTTCTTTTCTGAGATGGGGTCTCCCTCTGTTGCCCAGGCTGGAGTGCAGTGGAGTGATCTTGGCTTACTGCAACCTCCCTCTCCTGGGTTCAAGTGATTCTCCTGCCTCAGCCTCCTGAGTAGCTGGGATTACAGGTGCCTGCCACCACACCGGGCTAATTTTTGTATTTTTAGTAGAGACAGGGTTTTACCATGTTGGCCAGCTGATCTCAAACTCCTGATCTCAAGTGATCCACCTGCCTCAGCCTCCCAAACTGCTGGGATTACAGGCATGAGCCACTGAGCCCGGCCTTCAGAATATCATTGTGCCCATTTTACAGATGCGAAAAAACTGAGGACCAGAAAGGTGAAGTCACTTGCCCAGAGCCACCATCAAAGCTAGGATTTAAACTCAGTCCTGGAAAAACCACCTTTAAAAAAAATATTTATTTTGAAAAGTTGTTTTAATACAGAAAACTAAAACAATGTGGCCATGCACTCTTATCCTGGCCAAAGCCACTGTCCCCAAATGACCACGATTATCAGCCCATGCTCTTAGGAACTACGTGGGTTGAAGACACGCCTGTCGTTAATAGCCTGGGATGCATCTGGCCATCTGCGTGGAGGAAGCTGAGCAGGTCTGAGGAGGGGGAAAGTGTATTGGGAAGGGACTCAGACAACCACCTGTCCCCCGGTCTCCCTGGCTGGCTGGCAGAGGGCCCCTCACCATCTCGTGGCAGGCCCGGCTCTTGAGGGCCATGGCCCCGTACTTGCTGTAGCATGTCTCCCCGCTGTTTCCTGCCAACACCGCCATGTCCGTGCAGGTCACACACAGCAACCCTGTAGAGAGGGGCTGGGCAGTGAGAACCCTCCAACACCCTAGGCCCTGCTCCTACCCCAGTGCCATCCCAGCCTCACCTCCTTCACTCACAGCCTGCACAGCTGCATCCAGGAAGGGAGCTGGGCTGCCATAGGGGTCCAGATCAATGACGTCGAACCTCTCCGACACCCTCTGGTGCTGGTACATCAGCATCCTGGGTGCAAAGAGGGCCAGGTCCTCAGCCTCCCGCACCAGGTACTTTCTCTGTCCCCTACACATATTAACTCCTACAGCGCGGTGGTTTGGATCTGAACTCTGGGGGCAGATTCCCAAGTTCACGTCCTGGCTTATTTATTTATTTATTTTATTGTATATATTTTTGAGTCGGAGTCTTGCTCTGTCGGCCAGCTGGAGCGCAGTGTCGTGATCTCGGCTCCCTCCAACCTCCGCCTCCCCAGTTCAAGCAATTCTTGTATCTCAGCCTCCCGAGTAGCTGGGACTACAAGCATGTGCCACCATGCCCGGCTAATTTTTCTATTTTTAGTAGAGACGGGGTTTCAACATGTTGGCCAGGCTGGTCTCAAACTCCTGACCTCATGTGATCCATCCGCCTCAGCCTCCCGAAGTGCTGAGATTACAAGTGTAAGCCACTGCACCTGGCCTTGGTCATTTATTAAACTGCACAATTTTCCTACTTAAGAAAAGCACCGGCCGGGCGCGGTGGCTCAAGCCTGTAATCCCAGCACTTTGGGAGGCCGAGACGGGCGGATCATGAGGTCAGGAGATCGAGACCATCCTGGATAACCCAGTGAAACCCCGTCTCTACTAAAAAATACAAAAAAAAATTAGCCAGGCGAGGTGGCGGGCGCCTGTAGTCCCAGCTACGCGGGAGGCTGAGGCAGGAGAATGGCGTGAACCCGGGAGGCGGAGCTTGCAGTGAGCTGAGATCCGGCCACTGTACTCCAGCCTGGGCGACAGAGCCAGACTCCGTCTCAAAAAAAAAAAAAAAAAAAAAAAAAAAAAAAAAGAAAAGCACCATGTGGACCTCAGCCCACACATCTGAAACAACAACAATACTGATATAAGACGTATCTGCCTGACACCATTTCAAGCAGTTTATAGACGTATTAACACATTTTTTTTTCTTTCTTTCTTTGGAGACAGAGTCTCCCTCTGTCACCCAGGCTGGAGCGCAGTGGCGGGATCTTAGCTCACTTCAACTTCCACCTCCTGGGTTCAAGTGATTCTCCTACCTCAGCCTCTCAAGTAGCTGGGATTACAGGCACGTGCCACCATGCCTGGCTAATTTTTATATGTTTAGTAGAAACAGGGTTTTACCATGTTGGCCAGGCTGGTCTGGAACTCCCGACCTCAAGTGATCCACCCGCCTCGGCCTTCCAAATTGCTGAGATTACAGGGGTGAGCCACTGCGTCTGACCTCATTTTAAAATTTTTGTAGAGACAGGGGTTTCACTGTGTTGCCTAGGCTGATCTTGAAATCCTGACCTCAGGCGATCCTCCTGCCTTGGCCTCTCAAAATGCTCGATTACAGGCATGAGTCACCATGCCCAGCTAATTAATTTTCATTGTCTGTGATTACTATTTGGATTCTAGTAGGGTCAGAAAAGTAAAAACTTTTTTCTCTGGAAAAGGTCAGATGGCATTTTAGGCTTTGTGAGTCATATATGGTACCTACTGCATATTCTTCTTTTTGAAACTTTTTTTTTTTTTTTTTTGAGACGGAGTCTCGCTCTGTTGCCCAGGCTGGAGTGCAGTGGCGCGATCTCGGCTCACTGCAAGCTCCGCCTCCCAGGTTCATGCCATTCTCCTGCCTCCGCCTCCGGAACAGCTGGGACTACAGGTGCCCGCTACCATGCCCGGCTAATTTTTTGTATGTTTAGTGGATACGGGGTTTCACCGTGTTAGCCAGGATCGTCTGGCCTCATGATCCGCCCACCTCAACTTCCCAAAGTGCTGGGATTATAGGTGTGAGCCACTGCGCCTGGCCTATTTTTTTTTCTTTTCTGAGATGGGGTCTCCCTCTGTTGCCCAGGCTGGAGTGCAGTGGAGTGATCTTGGCTCACTGCAACCTCCCTCTCCTGGGTTCAAGTGATTCTCCTGCCTCAGCCTCCTGAGTAGCTGGGACTACAGGTGCCCGCCACCACGCCCGGCTAATTTTTTTGTATTTTTTAGTAGAGACGGGGTTTCACCGTGTTAGCCAGGATGGTCTCAATCTCCTGACCTCATGATCCCCGCCCGTCTCGGCCTCCCAAAGTGCTGGGACTACAGGCTTGAGCCACCGCGCCCGGCCTTTTAAGCTTTAAAAATGTAAAAAACATTCTTGGCTCGTGGGCCATTAATAAACCAGGCTAGGCCAGGCGCAGTGGCTCACGTCTGTAATACCAGCACTTTGGAAGGCCGAGGCGGGCAGATTACTTGAGGTCAGGAGTTCGAGACCAGCCTGGCCAACATGGTGAAACCCCATCTCTACTATAAATACAAAAATTAGCCTGGTGTGGTGGCAGATGCCTATAGTTCCAGCTACTTGGGAGGCTGAGGCAGGAGAATCACTTGAACCTGGGAGGCGGAGGTTGTGGTGAGCCAAAATCACGCCAGTGCACTCCAGCCTGGGCAACAGAAGGAGACTCCATCTCAAAAAATAAATAAATAAAAATAAATAAAAATTAGCCAGGCGTGGTGGCACGTGCCTGTAATCCCAGCTACTCGGGAGGCTGAGGCAGGGGAATCGCTTGAACCCGGGAGGCAGAAGTTGCAGTGAGCTGAGATCATGCCACTGCACTCCAGCCTGGGCAACAAGGGTGAGACTACATCTCAAAAAACAAACAAGCAAACAAACAAAAAAAACAGGCTGTGAGCCCCATAGGCTATTGTTTGCCAACTCTTGCGAAGGTCACCTTGCGAAGGTCACCAATTTTGCCTGTTTTGTTTCCTGATGCATTTCCAGCTCTGAAAACGGTGCCTGGCACATAGCAGACACTGCATATACTATGGCTCATTTGAATGAATAAAAGGAGTATAAGAAGTTAAAACAGAGACCAGAATGCTACTTATTTCTGGCACAGAGTATGGATCGTACAATAATTATCTATTACTTACTCATCACAGCAACCCCTGTAAAACTAGTTTTCTCAGTTGACAGACAAGGAAACTGGGGCTCAAAGAGGCTAAGTCACTCACTCAAGGTCATAGAGTGAGAATAGGAGAGAGCCAGAATTTTGATCCCAGGCAGCCTTGTCCCATAGCTAGGCTGTGATGCCCAGAACCTACCGGGCATCTGCTTGGCTGGGCTGTACCAGGTGTGCCACGTCATTGAGCTGGACATTCCGGCGTATGAGATCCACAGCCCGGGCAGAGGTATCGTTTGCAACCACAGATCTGAGCCCAGGCACCTCTAGGGCAAATCGAATGGAACGTAGGCCTGAAGCTGCCAGGCCTTCCAGCACATGCAGGCCTTCCTGTTGGAGTGAGCAGAAAACCTCCCTCACACCTCCATCTCCATCCTCTTCTGGGCCCCAAGGAGCCCCCACCACCCACCTCCTATAGCTCTCCCCCTCCAGGAGCCCTCTGTCTCCCGCTAAATTCCAGGACTGCCAGCTGCTATGCTCAGGCCCCACCTCACAGATTTCCCCCACGGCCGCTGTGCGAGGTTGGTCTCCTGAGGCCAGGTCTTCATTCTCTTTCAGTTCAACCTTTTCCTCCTCTTGCTCTGACAAGTCCACGACCACCTTTTGCGTGTCCTTCTCTCCTGGCACCTTGACTGCAGCCACCCAGAGGCACAAGTCAGAGAGTAACGAAGTCCTCTCTGAGAAACCTCCCCTTAATCTCCAAAATATCTTCCCTGAAATCCCTGGGGAAAGGCTGAAGGAGCAGAACCCAGGGCCTGCTATGTGGCTGAAGCCTCTCTGGATTTGGGCGGCAGAAGGGCCCAGGCAGGGAGATAAGACTTGTGTGACCCCCGCCCGCCAGAAGCCTGGACCTCCACTCACTCTGGATTCCTTTGGCCCCAAGCTGAATGCGAGCAAACTCGGTGATCACAGCACATCTGGTGGGAGACAGAGGACTAGCTCATACCCCGCCCCCGCCATCCACACTGACCCACTAGCCGATGCCAGGCTGACCTCTGACCCCTGCTCACGTCAGGTCCCGATTGAATTCCTGCACCGGGTTATAAAAGACCTCGTTGGCGCTGGGAAAGGCGATTTTGGCAGCCCCCTCGGTGATTGTCGTCTCCTGGACTTCACGTGGGCATTCTTCTCCGCAGGGCCCGGTGCCGTTCTCCATCGCTGCTGGATTCGGCAGCCCTGGGGACTGCCCCTCGAAAAACCGGGCTGTACAGAGCACACGGGTGGGGCGGAGAGTGAGGCTTAGCCACAGAACGATCCTTGCATGAGACATCCGCTGGTGCCTCTGTCCGCCAAGCCTGGTTCGGGGGGCGGGGAAAGGCACAGAGAGGGTCAGAGAGCCGCATTCTGGGCCCGGGGGTGTCCTACATATCTATGAAGTAGAAACTAGGAAGACCTGCGGCCTCGGTAAGCTGATAACCCCTCGTTTTGGGGATGACTGGTTCCTGCGGAGCCGATGCCCTCGTGCAGGCCCGCCCTGAGTCTGAATCCCTTCCCGCACTGCCCAGCCCCTCCTCACCTGGTCTCGTAGCCACAGAAAACCGAATTAGTCAAGGTGCACGTTTCCCAAATTAGGACCTGGGCGCCGCCATGTTGGCACGGTGGGTGGGGGAAATCACATGATAGTGGTTGGCCAATCAATGAGGACGTGGACGGTGGGCGGCCGGGATCAAAATGAATGCCATAAAGGAAGCGCGCTGATCATGCTGTTCCGGGGGTTTTAATCACAGTGGATCCCCTGGGAGAGGACACGTCACTAGTCCCATTTCACAGATGAGGAAGTTGTGGCTCAGAAAAGGGGCGGTAAGCGGAGAAACCCAACAGCTATTGGTCCTCTTCTGTGTTCTGGGTGCTATATACACATTATTTCAGAGCACTCTGCAGGGATAACTCAGGCTCTGGAGTTGGATTTACTGGGTTTGAATCTCAGTCCCACCACATGCTCTGGGCCGGTTACTCTAGGGCCTTCAGTTTTCTTATCTATTAAATAAGAATCGTGGTTTCTCAGATAGAACAAAGATTAAATGACAGATTCCTGGAAAGTGTGTAAAGAGCCACTCTGACCTTGTAAGCGCTCGGTAAAGTTCTAACCAGTGTACGAAGGCAGGACAGCGAAGTGGTTCCCGGGTACCTGGGTTCCAGTCTTAGCTCGCCCTGCGACTTGTTGTTAACTCTGAACTTAAGTTACCGCTTTTGCAAAAGGGCAGAACTTTTTACCATTTGTTAGTGGGTTGTAGTGAGAAGTAAACGAGTTAGTGCACGTAAAATGCTAACAGAACCTAGCATCCGGTAAGCATCATAAAAGTCTTAGCTGTTATTGTCGCTTTTGAGCCTGCGTTTAAATCCTGGCACCCGCCATCACTTCCTTGCTGTGTGATGATCTTGACCAGCTTTCTTTGTGCCTCCTTTTCTGTCTTTCTTTCTTTTCTTTTCTTTTTTTTTTTTTTTTGAGACGGAGTCTCGCCCTGGATCATGCAGTGGCATGATCTCGGCTCACTGCAACCACCGCCTCCCGGGTGCAAGCGATTCTCCTGCCTCAGTCTCCCGAGTGACTGGGATTACTAGCGCTTGCCATCACGCCCGGCTAATTTTTGTATTTTTAGTAGAGACAGGGTTTCGCCATATTGGCCAGGCTGGTTTTGAACTCCTGACCTCAGGCGATCCACCCACCTCGGTCTCCCAAAGTGCTGGGAGTACAGGCGTGAGCCACCGCGCCCAGCCGCCTTTATTTTCTCTAGTGTGTAACAGTTCCCACTAAAAAATTTTACTGTGTAGTTTAAACGAGCTAATTCCCATAAAGAACCTAACACGGTGCCTGCTACAATAAACAGCAGTCATTATTGTTTTTGTTTTACAGGAAACTAAAGTTCGGAAAGGTAGAGCGACTTGCCCAAGGTCGCGGGACTAGAAGGTGGCGGGGTCGGGATTCGAACCACCGAGCTGAGCCGACGTACCGGCGAGGATCCTCCCAGGGGCATAGAGAGGAGACGGAGCCGGTTAGATGGGGCGCGCTCGGAGCTCGGCTGGCCTCGCCTGGAGGGCGGGGCCTGAGGGCGGTGCGCGGGCGGGGCCGGTGCCGCTCCTCCCTGGCCTGGCTGCGGCGGCGGCGCGGCTTGCGCTCGCTCGGCGCTCGGCTGGGGCGGCCTGGCCCACAATGAATGGCCGCCGCGGCTGCCGCTGCTGCTGAGGCGGAGGCCGCGGAGGCCGCGGAGGCGGAGGCCGAGGCCCCGGCGCAGGGGGGCGCGCCCCGGGCCCAGGCCCGGCCCCAGCCGCCGCTGCGGAGCCCGCCGGGAGCCCCCGGAGCGCGGCCACGGCGCAGGTGAGGCGGCCCGCCTCAGGCCCGGTTCCGGCCTTCTCCAGCCGGGGCGGCCCGAGGGCTGAGTGGGGAGGGCCTGGGTGCTTTCTCGGACTGAGGAGGAGCCGGGCCCGCAGCCTGCACTGTGCCCGGGCAGGCGTGTGTGTGCAGGCCCGGCTACCGCGGGCAGACTTGAGCGTCCAGCCCGAACCTCGGGGCTTGGGGGCGGCAGGATCGTACCTGGACCGCTCCCCCAGCTCCCAGCGAGGGAGGGGGCCAGGTCGGGCCGGGGCGGGTACCGGGGATCCAGGGAAGTTAGAGGGTCCGAAGCGGAAAAGTGAGGAGGCGCCCGTGGATGCCGGAGGGGGAGGGGGAGGAGGAGTCGGGCTCTGGCCAGGCCGAGTGGGGGAGGAGAGGAGAGCGGCGCGGCCGGAGGGGGGCGGGGAGGGGCCGGGCCTGCAGGTACCGCCTGGGCGCTGGAGGAGGTGGGTGGGTCAAGTTACAGGCCTGGGGGCGGCTGAGGAGAAGCCCAGGAAGTGGGGCACGGTGGGTGTGGGCGGAGTTAGTTCGGGTGGGGGCGGATAGGAGATCCCAGAGATGTTTTCCGGGGGTCACATGAGGTCAGGACTCAGATGTGGGGAGGGGGAGGCTAGATCTGGGGGCGATTAGGTAAGGCGAGGGACTGCTGTAGGAGCTTTGCGAGTCGGGGGAGCAGAGCCTTTGGGCTAGGCTGGGGGGATGTGGGGGCAGGTCAGGAAAAGCTAGTGTGACCAGCAGGTATATACTGAGATGCGCCCCGCATCGACCCCAACTCGAAGTGTTAGTTCAGAGTCACATCTAAGGGGTTCCCTCATTCCCACACCTCATCCCAGAAGCCTCTAGAGTCCTGACCCTACCCCTTGGGCAAGCCTCTGCCAACTGTTCAAAGGCGCTGGCCAGTGGGTGTTTGTGTGGGCAGCTGGAGACAGTCTGGAACACCTAGCTTAGGCATCTTGTTTATCACAAGGTGGCCCTCGCCCACCCCCACCTTATATATCTACAGGGAGGCAGCCCAGCAGACATTACCTGGGTATTTTAGGATCCTGCGTTCTTTCTCTACCTTTTGTGACCAGAAGCTGTTGGTTCAAGCCTAGTGGATGGGACCTCATAGCCACCGTCATATATATTAGTACCATGGCCTCCCAGGCACCAACTCCTTGCGCCTGAGTTCTGTGTGCCACCTCCCTAGGGGTGAAGAATTAGAGGGAGTGAGCATGTAAAACTCTGCTAATGGTGGTTTGGAGGCTCCCGATGGGGTAAAGGCAGGGCACAGAGAAAAGTTAAAGGGATCAAATCAGGCACTCACACCCTGGCCCAGGGATCTACCTCTGGGACACTAGTCCTGGGCCAGGCCCTGTGCCGAGCTCGCTGGTTGGATGAGCTCATTGATGGCTCACCACCACCGGGTCAACTTAGGCCTTCTCTGTGGTCCAGACAAGGAAGCTGAGGCTCGGGTGGTATAGCTTGTTTCAGGTCACATGAGCAGACAGTGGCTGAACTGGGATTGTCTGGCCCTCAACACAAATCCATAGTCACTCAAGTGGTCTTCCAGGGGGGTGACTGAAGGAGCTCCTCATTCTGCATTCCCTGGTGGGCATTCTCCTCCATCCAGGCCTTCCCTCCTGCCGACCTCGAGGGATGAGTCAATCCCCTTTGGGACAGACTGAGTTTCCATGGTGTCCCCGGGGACTGGAACAGTGGAGGTGGCTTTCTCGGAGGCCTGGTCACCCCTTCTTCCCCATTTCCCTCCTGGGAGCCGAGAGGTCAGGAGTCATGGAGCTGTGGGCTGGCCGTGGGAAGCTGAGGAGGCCTGGCACCACCAGGGCTGGACTTGACTTTGCTTGCCTAGACTGTTTTTGCCCCACTTTGGCCCCCAGTCGGATGGCAGCAGCTTTTGTTCCTTTCTGGGCTAATTGCAAGGCTGTTACCAGGGTGTCCTCGGGACTTTCATTTGGGATCCTCAGCACCTGAGGCAGGAGCCACAAACTGCTGGGTCAAGTGGTGTCAGCCAGTTCTTCTGGGTTTAATGATGGGTTTGTCACCCTCATTCTCCCCAGTCTCCCTATAGTTCCCAGGACACCCTCCAACCTGGGCCCTGCCCTTCTTCCCTGTCTGGCTAGCCACTTGGTTCTAGGAGGAATAGGAACTGGGCCAGCAGCCCCGCAAAAAGAGACCGAACCATCCTCCCTGCCTGGTTGGGCTAGGATCGCTGCAGGTCTGCTTCAGCACAGACTGGGTCCTCCTGGACCTAAGCTGGGTTGGATACCAGGGATAGGGGGATGGGGGTGCCATCCAGTCACTCAACTGAGACGGTTGGGAATTGGCCCTGATGAGTGGAGGACAGGCAGCGCCTCGGGCAGCTCCGGTTTGTGCTTGGAGCTGGAGGAGAAGGCACCAGTAATAACTGCTTTTCAGTGAGAACTTAGCATGCACAGACTCTGTGGGGGCAAGTGCAACAAGTAGGCAGCCCATTGAGACAGTTTCATTTCACTGCTGGTTGCCGACTCCCCGCTGGGGCCTGGGGAAGCATCCCGGAGTAACAGATCCGGAGCAACTAGCTCTCAAGCAACCAAACTTCCACAAGCAAAGGATCATGAGAATTTCACATACCTCTGTGTTTACAGAGATGGTGTAGCAATGTGGAGTCATCGTGAGCCGTGAGGGGATGGAGAGGTTTTGATGGGTGGCCAGAAGTATTCCGGGAGAGCTAAGATCTGAATAATAAAATTAGCTAAGGGGTGGGTGGTGCTGGGGTGCAAGGGAGGGGTCAGTGTTCTAGCCTCAGGGGACAACACATGGACAGCCTTTTTTGAGCATGTACCAGTCTCCTGAGTGCCGTAAACATTTTGTCTTTGTGAGGGAAGGAGTTGGGGGGATGACCCTACTGTGGAGACAGACTTTTAGTGCCATTCACAAGAAAGAGAAACTCTGTCTCTGGGTCTCCTGGATCTGCCCATTACCCCCAGATGGAAGTTCAGAACCCCTTGGCCTGCATCCAGGGTAATTAAAAAATCTGACCTCCTGGCTGGGCAACAGGGAGCCCCAGCAGGTTCTTGAGCTGGGCTTTGAGGAGATGTGAGTTTTGGTCAGCCTTACAGGATCTATCGAAGGAGTCTGCCTGGAGGCCCGGGGATTTGGAGATAGATGGAGGTTGACCCAACATTGTCTGACCCTAGATTTCATCAGTGTCATTGCCAGAGCCTGTGTGGAGAGAGGGATCCCATCAGACTTAGTGGGGCACGTTGCTTTTGGGATGGTGGTGAGCCACCAGGGCTGGAAAACATGAGTCAGTGTTCATGCCACTCTGCGTCCTCTCTCAGGTCCTCCATGCCCCTCGTTTCTCCTCCCAGATTGCTCTCAGCACTTTTACGCACTCGAACTCATTTAAGCCCATGACTAGCAGGTCCTGCCTGTTGTCATCATTTGACACACAAGGCAATTGAGGCACCAGAGTCCTTCCTTCACACAAGCTGCATAGTGGTCTGGCTACCACCCCTGTGCTGCCTTCCAGCTACTTTCATGTTCCTTGTCTCTGCATTTGCCCCTCAGTCCCCTTGGCCGCTAATGCCTTCCCCTAGAGAACCCTCTGGGCCGCATGAGGTGGGACCGGGGGGGCGGGGGGGGTGGGACTGGGCCTGCTTGCACGTTAGGTGGGGTGAGGACCAGCTGAGCCGGCAGAGGTCACGTGTCTGAGGTTGTGATCTGTGTGTGGTTGTGGTAATGTCCTTCCAGGCTTCTCATGTGCTGCCTGCTTGGCGAAGGTCTCAGTTCTTAGAGACCTGTGCGTTTTCTCTGAGGGCTTTGTGCCCAGTTGGTGTTTTCTAAATCTAGCAAAGGGAGAGGGTAGGTAAGGGTGAGCAGACATGGTCTAGTGGAGAGTGAAATTTCACACTTAATACCACCCGTCTCAGCCATGAGACTCTCGGCAAAGGTCTTGACTTCTGAGCCTCAGTGTCCTCCTCTGGTAGGAGTGGCAAGTGGGCACATCTACACTGCTGTGATTCGCAAACGGGGGCAGTCCTACCTCCTCCGGGGACACTTGGGGAGTGTCTGGGGACATTTTTGGTTGTCCCTGCCGGGGTGGGGGTGCTACTGGCATCTCGCGAGTCTATAGGCCAGGGGTGTGGTTCAACATCAGACAGTGGGTGGTGGGCAGCCCCCACCACAAAGAATGATTGACGCAAATGCAGTGGCCAGGTGGAGAATCTCCACTGTCTAGTTATCGTGAGGTTTACGGGAGAGGGTGGCATCTGGGGTGTGATTGGACAGTGCTGTGAAGGCTCTGGGGAAAACCCCAGCGAGCACTGCCTGTTAATCCCGTGAAATGTGCAAGGTCTGGGAGATGGTGAGAGGCATAAGATGTCTTCTACTCCCAGGGAGTTTGCGGCCCAGCATGGGCCAGAGGATTCAACTCACAGCAGCTGGCATTCATGAGCACTGACTACGGGGCGAGTGCCGATCGGCCTGTGTTCTTTGGTTGTTTAATCCTTGAAATAGCCTTGTGAGGTGGTTGCTGCTGTCAGCCCATTTTCTAGATGGGAGACTGATATGGGGGGCTGGCACTATTGAGGGTAATTCTGAGTGACAAGCTCTATAAGGGATTTGAGCCTAGTACAATAGTAGGATTCAAAATCTTAGGCCCTGCGTGGTTTCCTAGCACAGCCCAGCAGGCCCCTCTCCCTGGATGATCCCCATCCCTCCAGCCCCACCAGCTTCCTTTGTGTTAGTGGCACCAGGGTCACCTCAGGGCCTTTGCACTTACTGTTGTTCCCTCCACCCTTGGTTGCCGCTGCCCTGTCTTTTGGGTATGATCTGATTGCACACAGGGAGTGGGATGTAACTCCAAAGGGTGGGCTTATGGTTAGAGTTGGTGGGGAGGGAGCGGGCAGGCTGTGAGCTCCATGAGGACGGAGGCAGAGCTTCTGCCAGGCTCTCCAAGGAGCTGGATCTGCTGCCTGCAAAGGGAGGCCAGATTGCCGAGGGCTGCGAGGAGGAGCGAGTGGGAGGAGGGAGGAGGGAGAGGCAGCACGCGGAGACTGCTCATTCCCGGAGATGGTGGTTGCAGGGAGGAAGGGCTAGAGAATAGCTGCAGATGGGAGGATTGGGAAAAGAAGAACGAAGAAGGCCTTCCTTGGGGATTAGAGAGAGGGCACCCCAGACCCTGAGGTGGGGTCCTCAGACAGGCAGAAGACCCTGTTTCTGGAGAGGACACATCCAGTAGCTCAGGTAAAGAGCCCCAGCTCTGGCCTCGGCCTGTCCGGGGCTCCCGTGTGGTCTCTGCCTTGCTTCTCTGAACACCAGTTTTCCCACCTGTGAAATGGGTCTAGTCACAGCTGCCTCACAGCTTTGCCTGATTCGAGAGCCAGATGGCCTGGGCATTAACCTGTGCCTGCCATTCATCAGCTACATGGTCCCTGCCTCTGGCTTCACCTCTCTGGGCCTCGTTCCCATCCATGAAATGGCAGGCAGTCTCATTTCTTCCTCAGAAACCGTAAAGAAGAGTGAGTGAGGCCGGGCACGGTGGCTCAAGCCTGTAATCCCAGCACTTTGGGAGGCCGAGACGGGTGGATCACGAGGTCAGGAGATCGAGACCATCCTGGCTAACACAGTGAAACCCCGTCTCTACTAAAAATACAAAAACTTAGCCGGGCGAGGTGGCAGGCGCCTGTAGTCCCAGCTACTCGGGAGGCTGAGGCAGGAGAATGGCGTGAACCCGGGAGGCGGAGCTTGCAGTGAGCTGAGATCCAGTCACTGCACTCCAGCCTGGGTGACAGAGCGAGACTCCGTCTCAAAAAAAAAAAAAAAAAAAAAGAAGAGTGAGTGAAATAAGCCTGTCTGAGCCCTGGCCAGGTATGGGCACACAGTGAGGCTTGAGTTGGGGACACTGTTACTAATCCTATTGCCACCATGGATTTAATGACAGTCTTTCAGGAAAAAAAAACAAATCTATGCATGTATAAGAAAAAAAAATACAGGCCAGGTGTAGTGGCTCACACCTGTAATCCCAGCACTTTGGGAGGCTGAGGTGGGCGGATCACTTGAGGCCAGGAGTTTGATACCAGCCTGGCCAAGATGGAGAAACCCCGTTTCTACTAAAAATACAAAAATCAGCCAGGCGCAGTGGTGTGTGCCTGTAATCCCAGCTACTTGGGAGGCGGAGACATGAGAATTGCTTGAACCCAGGAGGTGGAGGTTGCAGTGAGCCGAGATCACGCCACTGCACTCCAGCCTGGGTGACAGAAAAACTGTCTCAACAAAAAAGAAAATACTGATGCAAAATGAGGTCTTGCTATGTTGCTCAGGCTGGTCTCAAACTCCTGGCTTCAAGCATCTTCCTGCCTCAGCCTCCCAAAGTTCTGGGATTACAGGTGTGAGTCACCGCCCCCCACTGAACACTTTGTTCTCACTAACCGTTTTCCTGGACTACCTTCACATTTAGCCCCTACAGAAGGGTCTGCATGGTTCTGGGTCAGGCAGGCAACCTGAGCAGCTGCCAGGATCTAGCCGCATCCTGCTGAGCTGCATGAAGCACTGCGGGGCTCTCTGGGGCCTTTGTTCCTTGTTACACTTGGAGTTGCTGGTCTCCCTTAACTGGCTTGTAGGTCTTGTAGGTCTTAGCCCATCTGGGCTGCTGTAATAAAATACCTTAGACTGGAATCCACGCACATTGCTCATGCCTCTAACCTCAGCATTTAGGAGGCTGAGATGGGAGGATTGCTTGAGCCCAGGAGTTCGAGACCAGCCTGGGCAACATAGTGAGACCTCATCTTTACAAAAAAAATTAATTTCAATTTGTTTTTCGCTTGTGACACAGCCCTCAGGAGATCCTGAGAACACAGGTCTCTCATCTTTACACAAAATTTTTTTAATTAGCCAGGTGTGGTGGCACACATCCCTAGTCCCAGCTACCCAGGAGGCTGAGGTGAGAGGATAACTTGAGCCCAGGAGTTTGAGGATATAGTGATCCAAGATTGCACCACTACACTTCAGCCTGGGTGACAGAGGAAGACCCTGTCTCAAAAAAACAAAACAGACTGGGCCATTGATAAACAACAGAGATGAGCTCCTCATAGTTGTAGAGGGTGGGAAGTCCCATATCACAGTGCCAGCAGATTCCCTGTCTAGTGAGGGCCCATCTCTCATAGATAGCACCTTTTAGCTATCTGCAGAGGGTGGCAAGGACAAACAAGCTCCCCCTCTTTTATACGGGCACAGTTCCTAAGAATCACTTCCCAAAGGCCCCACTTTTTTTTTTTTTTTTTCATTTTAAATTTTTGATCAACAACTTCTTTTTTATTTTGAGATGGAGTCTTGCTGTGTTGCCCAGACTAGAGTGCAATGGCGTGATCTTGGCTTGCCGCAACTTCCAACTCCTAGGTTCAAGCAATTACTCTGCCTCCGCCTCCCGAATAGCTGGGATTTCAGGCGTGCACCACTGCACCCAGCTAATTTTTGTATTTTTAGTAGAGATGGGGTTTCACCATACTGGCCAGGCTAGTCTCGATCTTGAACTCCTGACCTCAGGTGATCCGCCCACCTCGGCCTCCCAAAGTGTTGGGATTACAGGCATGAACCACCATACCTGGCTGAAAGGCCTAACTTTTTTTTTTTTTTTTTTTTTTTTTTTAGACGGAGTGTTGCTCTGTTGCCAGGCTGGAGTGCATAGGCGCGATCTCGGCTCACTGCACCCTTTGCCTCCCGAGTTCAAGCGATTCTCCTGCCTCAGCCTCCCGAGTAGCTGGGATTACAGGCACGTGCCACCATGCCCGGCTGATTTTTTGTATTTTTAGTAGAGATGGGGTTTCACCGTGTTAGCCAGGATGGTCTCCGTCTCCTGACCTCGTGATCCGCCCTCCTTGGCCTCCTAAAGTGCTGGGGTTACAGGTGTGAGTCACTGCACCCAGCCAGCCCCACTTCTTAATACCACTACATTGGAGATAGGCTTCAGTGTGTGAATTTTGGGGAGATGCAAACATTCAGACCATAGCATCTGTCGACGGCCATGTCACAGCTTCCCTGGAAAGACATCAGGAAAGGACTGTGCCTTTGACAGTCTCTCACAGGCCCCTGCTGGCTGGGGAATTCCGCGGCTCTCTTCCCTAAGAGCTGGCAGTTACTACTCCCAGGAATCATCCTGCCAGCGCCCTTCCCGCAGATGGCAGGATCCACCGGCAGTGTGAGCAATTCGTCAGGTAACACTGAGGCCTCAGTAGGCCCCTGACTGCTGACTACCCACCTTGGCAACTGTCATAGGAGGTCGTCTGTCTGCCCAGCCACAGATCATGTTTCTGAGCCCTATTCCTGTTTGAGCCACGTTAATGTGGAACAAAAAAAAGGGAGTTAGATTAGGAGGAATGGAAGTAATTCTTTGTTCGTTCTTTCCATAAAGGACTGTGAGCACCCACTGTGTACCTGGTCAGGTCCTAGGGGTAGAGGACACAACAGGGGTCTACACAGGCAAACTCCCTGCCCCAGGGAAACTGACATGAAGCTGAAGCCCCAAAAAATGCCCAGTTTGGCGGGGGCAGTGGCTCGCATCTGTAATCCCAGCACTTTGGGAGACCGAGGCAGGAAGATCGCTTGAGCCCAAGAGTTTGAGACCAGCCTGGGCAATATTAGGGAGACCTCATCTCTATTACTAAAAAATGCACAAATAAAATACTTTTTTTTAGAAAAAGAAAAATACCCAGCTTGCTAAATCATAGGAACGCCCAAGAAGGATAAGGCAAGCAGGGAGAATCAAGCTTAGGAGTCGGTGCGGGGAAGGGCTTTGTTGGTCAGGCACAGTGGCTCATGCCTATAATCGCAGTGTTTTGTGAGGCTATGGCAGAAGGACCACTCGAGGCTGGGAGTTGGAGACCAGCCCAAGCAATAGAGTGAGATCACATCTCTACCAAAAAATATATACTTTTTAAATTAACTGGATGGGTCGGGCGCCGTGGCTCACACCTGTAATCCCAGCACTTTGTTGGTGGGGGGAGTGGATCACTTGGGGTCAGGAGTTCGAGACCAGCCTGGCCAACGTGGTGAAACCCCAGCTCTACTAAAAAATACAAAAATGAGCTGGGCATGGTGGTGGTTACCTTCAATCCCAGCTACTCAGGAGACTGAGACAGGAGAATCGCTTGAACAATTCTTGCAGTGAGCTGAGATCCCACCACTGCACTCCAGCCTAGGCGACAGAGTGAGTCTCTGCCTCAAAAAAAAAAAAAAAAGAAAGAAAGAAAAAAAATTAGCTGGATGTAGCTTCTGTGGTCCCAGCTATTTGGGAAACTGAGGTGGGAGGATTGCTTGAGCTCAGGAGTTTGAGGTTGAAGTGAGCTATGATGGTGCCAGTGTACTCCAGCCTGGGTGACAGAGCAAGGCCCTGTCTCCAAAAAAAAAAAAATGAGTAGAGAAAGGGCTTTATGTGACCCGGGGAGAGTATGAAGAGCTATGGCTGTCCCATTCCCATTCTAGTAGGTCCGAGAGCAAGCAGGGCAGACTGCCAGGGGCCCCAATAAAGCATTGTAGGGGCCCAAGCAGTGTCACTTGGGGCCAAGGTAGTGCAAAGTGGTTTTAAAGGAGTTGAAGATGAATCCAAGGATCTGAGCGAGGACGGCCATAGCTGGTGAAGCTACGGCATTCACAGGTTTTGGGAAGGACTGGAGCTGGGTCCTGAAAGTGTTGAGTGGAGGCGTCTGGGGTGTGTGCAAGTCTGGCGTTCACAGGGAAGTCCGGGCCAAAGACTCCAGTGGGGGAGGCATCAGTGAATAGATGGCGCTTCAGGCCTGTCTTAGCTCAAGCTGCCACACAACAAAATATCATAGACTGGGTGACTTAAACAACAGACATTTACATTTCAGAGTGCTGGGGACTTTCAGTCTGAGATGAGAGTGCCAGTGTGGTTAGGTTCTGGTGAGGGCTGTCTTCGTGGCATACAGACAGCTGCCTTCTTAATACACCCTTATGACCTCAGTTAACCTGAATTAGCTCCCAAAGGTCTTATCTCCAGATACAGGCACACTGGGGCTTAGGATTTCAATCTGTGAATTTGGAGGGACATACTCCGTCCATAGCAGAGCCCTGAGACTGAGCCCAGTCCCCTGGAGGTGAAAACCCTTTCTGGAAGGGCCTTACTCCCCATCCACTAGTGCCCTCCCTAGATCTCAGCTCCAGTGTCACCGCTTCTGGGCAAGGTCAGTCACACCGGTGTGCAGCACATTGATCTGTGTGACCAAGGATGAATGGCCCTGTCTCCTGCCAGACTGTGAGCTCCAGAGGCAGGGCTACTTGTCACCATTGTGGCCTGCCCAGGCAGGGACCTGGCAAATATTTATTGAGTAATTGTTGGGAAGTCATGGAAACCGTGTGCTGTGCCCTTGGGTCTCACCAGAAGATCTGTTCACATGCAGGGCCAGGACTAGGTACTGTCCTGGCCAGGAAGGTCCCAGCTGCCCTGTGGCCTCCTGCCCTTGTCCCCCACACCCTCAGGGGTGCTGACATGCTGAATTTTAAGGAGAGATGATTCTGATAGGGCTTTCTGCCCTTGGGGAGTTTATAGTCAAGTGGGACTTAGTTTCCTCAGAGGTAAGCTTAAGGCACTGTGGCTGGGGTGGGGCAGGAGAGCGACATCTTCTCTAGCCTGGAGAAGTGAGTAGCTGAGGGTGGAGGAAGAAGGTATTCCGGGCAGGGTGCACAGCTTGGGCAAAGGCCTCGCCACAGTAGAGGGGGACCGGGCAGTGTGTTTGAGCCTGACCTAGGTGGGGATTTGGTGGGGACTAGAACCATTAGGTGGTTTAGAGGCCTCAATCCTCGACTCCATCCCACCCCTGCTTCAGCCAGCAGGTGACCCTGTCAGGGACCTGCCAGTGAGAGACCCGTTTCCTCTGAGAGTCCAGTCATGCTAGCTCCATTCCTGGGGCTGGCGTGGGTGAGGGCTTCTTGCAGGGGCCCACGTAGTTTTTCTCCTGAGTCCATTGGGCAGGATTGGGCCAATCACAGACGGATGGAGGGGTTCCCAGAGATGAGTCTGCTCTGGCCCACACTGCAGCTCACCCCGTCCACTCTGTGCAGGGGCTACTGGGGAACCAGACGGAACAGCATTCAGGTCACTGTGGCTCACAGACCCGTCGCACCACTCCGCTCGTCCCCAGCAGCATGGAGGGAGGGAGGGTTCCCGTGTGCTAATTGGCTGAGCTGTTTGGACCAATTGCTAATCAAAGGCTCCAAAGCCCTGGGTGCTGGGATGTTGGGCTCTGAAGCTGGGGTTCACAAGGTATGGGGGACCCCAGTCTGAGCATCAGGTTGGCTCTCATTCTCAGGAGGGGACCTGGGCCACCTTCCCAACCCCCCACATCTCTGTTGCCTCCTGTTATCCCCAAAACCTTTCAGTCTCCATTGCCAAAGGGGAGAGTTCGAGACCAGCCTGTACAACATAGTGAGACCCTGTCTTTAAAAAAAAAAAAAAAAAATTACCTGTGGCCAGTGCCGGGCGCTTGGTAAGGTCACCTTGAAGTAGTCCTTTGCCTGTTCTGCACTGTTTTTTTGTTTGGTTGGTTGGTTAGTTGGTTGGTTGGTTTTGGCGGGGTAGTGGGGTCGGGGGATGCGGTTTTTTGTTTTTGCTTTTGTTTTTAGAGACAGGGTCTCGCTGTGTAACCCAGGCTGAAATATAGTGGCAAAGTCATCACTCTCTGCAGCCTCTAAGTTTTTGGCTCAAGTGATCCTCCCACCTGAGCCTCCCAAGTAGCTGGGACTACAGGTGCAAGCCACCAAGCCCCACTAATTTTTAAATTTTTTGTCGAGGTAGAGGTCTCGCTATGTTGCCCAGGCTGGTCTTGAACCCCTGGCTTCAAGGGATCCTCCTGCTTCTGCGTCCCAGAGTGCTATGATTACAGGCGTGAGCCACCGTGCCCAGCCTCTCTGTACTGTTCTTTAACACATTTACAAATATTTAACTGAGCATCTATTTCATTCTAAAGAACTAATGTTGAATAAAACCAGCCAGAATGTCTGCCTTCATTGAGCTGACAATCCCCTTGGAGGGTTTAACTCTACATACAACTCTTTTTTTCTTTTCTTTTCTTTTTTTTTGAGATGGAGTCTCGCTCTGTTGCCCAGGCTAGAGTGCAGTGGCTTGATCTTGGCTCACTGCAACCTTCATCTCCCAGGTTCAAGCGATTCTCGTGCCTCAGCGTCCCAAGTAGCTGGAACTACAGATGTGCACACCACACCCAGCTAATTTTTGTATTTTTAGTAGAGACGGGGTTTCACCAACTTGGCCAAGCTGGTCTTGACCTCCTGACCTCAGGTGATCCATCTGCCTTGGCCTCCCAATGTGCTGGGATTACAGGCGTGAGCCACCACGCCTGGCCTGTACATACAACTCTTAAAATGCTGCCCTGACCCTGGGACTCACTTTCAAAGATGTCCACACTCCCTAGGCCAGGACCCCATTTGTCCCATACCCTTCCTGGCAGTCCTGTCCCTGCTGCATCGCCCTCCAGCTACACCAGCTTTCTTTGGATCCCTGGACCACACCCGATACCTTCCTGCCCAGGAGTGTTATCTCTGTCCTGGCTGTTGCTCAACCTTTAATGGTCCCTACCACCAAGGCCATCTGCTCAGTTGACATACCCACCCCAACTGTAATTAAATCATCCCCTGTGTCTCCTCACTAGACAGCTCCACATAAGCACAGCTGGTCCTTTTAGGACTGTGTCCCCAGCACCTCCCACAAAGGAGGATCTGGTTCATCAGGATGGGTTGGATGAACAGCCCATTTTACAGATGAACAAACTGGGGCACAGGGAGGTGGGGGGTTTTGGCTGCACTGCACACCTGTCCTGTCTTTGTCCTCCTCCCTGGGGAATGAGCTTGGAGCACCCCTCTAGGAACTGGGGTGCCAGCCTCTTCCCTTGACCATCTTGGTCCTTGTCATTTGGGCCCCAGTACCAGGGGTGGCTTTAATTTGGCTGCCTAGGGAGGTGGTTCAGGGCTGCCAGGACCCCAGAAGTAGGCTCTCTGGGCTCTGTCCTTTGCCCCCCAACACGGTGCTTGTTTCTCCTGCGTCTTCATACAGAGGGGCCAGCTCCTGGCCCATTCAGCTCTGAGTTTGAGTTCCTAGGAGGAGATTTTTGCTGCCTTGTAACTGGGATTCCTAGATCCAGCCTCCACCCTCTGTTTGTCCTAAGGATGTTTTGGGATTTTGTTTTGTTTTGTTTTGTTTGTGTTTTTGTAGGATGGTGGCAGTGATTTTGAGGAGGGGAAGAGGAAGGAGGATACAAGCAAGGGAAGTCACAGGCTGTAGTGCCTAGACAGACCCTGGTTTGAATCTCGGCCTTACCACTTTCTGGCATGTAAGTTGTAGGGGGTAGCCGATACCTTAGGACATCTCTTGGGTTTTTTTGTTGGTTTTTGTTTTGAGACATAGTCTCACTCTGTTACCTAGGCTAGAGTGCAATAGCACAATCTTGGCTCACAACCTCCACCCTCCCAGGTTCAAGTGATTCTCCTGCCTCAGCCTCCCGAGTAGCTGGGTTTACAGGCACCTGCCACCATGCCCAGCTAATTTTTGTATTTTTAATAAAGACGGGTTTCACCATGTTTGCCAGACTGATCTTGAACTCCCGACCTCAGGTGATCCGCCTGACTCGGCCTCCCAAAGTGCTGGGATTGGCCAGGTGTGATGGCTCATGCCTGTAATCTTAGCACTTTGGGAGGCCAAGGCGGGAGGATCATTTGAGGTCAGTAGTTCAATACTAGCCTGACCTATATAGTGAAACCACATCTCTACTAAAAGTGCAAAAACTAGCCAGAAGTGGTGGCACATGCCTATAGGCCCGGCTCCTCGGGAGGCTGAGAATCACTTGAACACAGGAGGCAGAGGTTGCAGTGAGCCGAGATGGCGCTATTGCACTCCAGCCTGGGCGACAGAGCAAGACTCTGTCTCAAAAAAAAAAAAAAAAGTGCTGGGATTACAGGCTTGAGCCATCCCACCCTTCAGGACATATCTTTTGAATTTTGAACCTGGTGGATGAATTTTTAGATGACCTCAGGACAGTCCTTAATTTCCACATGACCTCAGTTTTTCCAGCTTTGCAAGGAGAGTATGAAACCAGCCCTGAAGTCTTGCTAAGAGGATTCAGGCAGTTCATAGAAGTTGTGAGTTGGTTCCTCCATTCGCCTGGGTGTTGCAAGGGGGCAGGGCCCGCATCTTGCCTGTGGCCTGCCAGGGTAGCAGCTCAGTGAGTGAGATGGTATCTCACTGTGGTTAGGATTCACATTTCCCTGATGACTAGTGACGTTTCCGTGTAACTTCTTGAATGATCATTCAGTAACAATAAGTGTAGGCTGAGTTTGTAGAATCAGTTGGCCTCCTCAGCCTCGATTTCCAAATGGAGAAAGCAGAGATTTGGAGCTCCTGGTCGGAGGAGCAGGTTGGTGCCGGAGCCAGGACTCAACTTAGGTTGCAACTCTGAGCCTTTGAACACTTGCCACTTCTATTCCTCACAGCAGCCCTTTCAGACTGAACAGGTGTTACCAGATCAGAGCAGAGTGGCCACTGTATTCTCAGTGCCCAGCCCAGGGAGGCAGATCTGAGTGGAGTTGCTAATGAAACATGGAAGGTGCTTGAGAGCTAACTGGGAGGGAGGGAAGGTGTGCATTCCTGCGCCAGGGCCTTTGCATGTACTTGTTACTTTCTCCCACTGGCCAGCTGGAGTCTCTCTGGAAAGGTCTGTCTTAGGGAAGACTTCTCACTCACACTCTGCCCAGTTAGGACTCTAGAGACCCTATAGAATTACAGAGGAGGCTGGGCGTGATAGCTCACGCCTGGAATCCCAGCACTCCAGCCTGGGCGACAGAGTGAGACTCCATCTCAATTTAAAAAAAAAAAAGGCCAGGCGCGGTGGCTCATGCCTGTAATCCCAGCACTTTGGAAGGCCGAGGCAGGTGGGTCACCTGTGGTCAGGAGATCGAGATCATCCTGACCAACATGGTGAAACCCTGTCTCTACTAAAAATACATAAAATTAGCCAGATGTGGTGGCGGGCTCCTGTAGTCCCAGCTACTCGGGAGGCTGAGGTAGGAGAATGGCGTGAACCCGGGAAGCGGAGCTTGCATTGAGCTGCGATCGTGCCACTGCACTCCAGCCTGGGTGACAGAGCAGGACTCCGTCTCAAAAAAAAAAAAAAGAAAAGAATTCTCACTTTTGCCAGTGGGGTCAGGTAGAAAGCCACACCTTCCTTTGATGACTACCCCAGAGTGTCATCAAAGGACAGCCTTCTCACGTCCCACACAGCCAGTTCTTCTTCCTGGAAGAGGCAGTACAGGGTCTGATGCAGAAGTTCACACATTGAGACCCCCACCTCCGCCACCTCCCCAAGCTGTTCAGTGTGGGGGGTGGGCTCTCTGAGCAGCATCAGTTCCCATTTCTGGAGGCCAAGGTGGGGGATCGCTTGAGGCCAGGAGTTCTTGACCAACCTGGGCAACATAGAAAGACCCTGTCTCTACAGAAAGTTTAAAACTTAGCTAGGCGTGGTGGTGTACACCTATAGTCTCAGCTACTCAGGAAGTTGAGGCAGGAGGATCCCCTGAGCCAAAGAGTTCAAGACCTGTAGTAAGCTATCATCTTGCCACAACACTCTAGACTGGATGGCAGAATGAGACCCTGTCTCTTTAAAAAAAAAAAAAAAAAAAATTCCCATTTCTTCCTCCCCTCCCTGCCCTCGAGCACTTTTGAGCCAATTTGCTTGAATTAAATATGTATGGCATGATTTCACAGTTTTATTTCTTTTTAAATATTATTTACTTCTGCAAATAGGCATTTCGTTCACCAGGTTTAAAATTCAAAAGACCTGAAAGTGTACTTTGCAAGTCTCCTCCCCACTTCTGCCCAAAGGAAATCAGTCTCACAGTTTCCTCCTTTCTTTTTTTAACAACTTTATTGAGATGCTCACACCATGCCCATTTAAAGTGTACAGTTAATGGTCTTAGTATATTCACAGAGTTATGCAACCATCACCACAGTCAGTTTTAGAAGATTTTTCATTACGTCAAGAATAAACCCCAGCCGGGCGTGATGGCTCATGCCTGTCATCCCAGCACTTTGGGAGGCTGAGGCAGGTGGATCACCTGAGGTCAGGAGTTCGAGACCAGTCTGGCCAACATGGTGAAACCCCATCTCTACTAAAAATACAAAAATTAGCCGGTGTGGTGGTGCGCACCTATAAGCCCAGCTACTCAGGGAGGCTGAGGCAGGATGAATCACTTGAACCTGGGAGGCAGAGGTTGCAGTGAGCCACGATCGCAGCACTGCACTGCAGCCTGGGCAACAGAGTGAGACTCCATCTCAAAAAATAAAAATAAAAATAAAAAAAACCCCACACACCTTTGCTTTCTTCCCTCACCACACCCCCATTCTCCCTGCCTCCCAGCCCCTGGCAACCACTAATCTGCCTCCTGTCTGCATGGATTTGCCTGTCCTGGACATTTCCTATAAATGGATCATACAATCTGTGGTCCTTTTGTTTGGCCTCTTTCACTTGGAATAATGTTTTCCAGGGACATCCATGTTGTAGCGTGTGTCAGAATTTCCTTCCTTTTTATAGCTGAATAATATCCCATTGTATGGACTGACCACATTTTGTTGGCCCATCCATCCGCAGATGGACGTTTGGATCGTTTCCACCTTTGGGCTATTGTGAATAATGCTGCTGTGAACGTTTGTGTACAGGTTTTCAATGCGGGCAAATGTTTTTGTTTTTCCTGGGCATGAATTCCAGGAGTGGAATTGCTGGGTCATATGGTAACTTTCTTTAACCGTTTGAGGAACCATCAGACTGTTCTCCATGGTGGCTGTGCCATTTGACATTCCCACAAGCAGTGGAAGAGGGTTCCGGATTTCTCATCCTCGCCAACTTTTTTGATTCTAGCCAGCCTAGTGGGTGTGAGATGGTGTCTCATTGTGGTTAGGATTTGCATTTCCCTGGTGACTAGTGATGTTTTCTTGTAATTTCCCTGATGACTAGAGATGTTTTCATGTAAGTTATTTATTTATTTATTTATTTTTGAGACAGTGTCTCTGTCGCCCAGGCTGGAGTGTAGTGGCGCAATCACAGCTCACTGCAGCCTTGACCTCCTGGGCTCAACAGATCCACCCCTGCACACCCTCCTTAGTAGCTGGGACCACAGGTGTGCTCCACAACGCCGGGCTAATTTTTGTATTTTTTGTAAGAGGCAGGGTTTCGCCATGTTGCCCAGGCTGGTCTCAGTCTCCTAGGCTCAAGTGATCCACATGCCTCGCCATCCCAAAGTGCTGAAATTACAGGCGTGAGCCACTACTGCACCCAGCCTCGTATAATTTATTTTTCCTTTTTTTTTTTTTTTTGAGACAGTCTTATTCTGTCTCCCAGGCTGGAGTACAGTGCCGTGATCTCGGCTCACTGCAACGTCTATCTCCTGGGTTCAAGCAATTCTCTGGCCTCAGCCTCCCTAGTAGCTGGGACTACAGGCCCACGCCACCTCACCTGGCTAATTTTTGTATTTTTGGTAGACAGGGTTTTGCCATGTTGGCCAAGCTGGTCTCGAACTCCTGGCCTCAAGTGATCTGCCTGCCTCAGCCTCCCAGAATGCTGGGATTACTTGAGTGAGCCACCACGCCCGACCTCATGTAATTTCTTGAGTGATCATTTAGTCATTCAACAAACAGTGATTGAGGGGCATGTGCCCAGCACTGCAGACTCTGGTGCACAGTCAGATGACCCTACCTTACTGGCATTTCCATGCCAGTGCACTGCAGAGATACCATATATGTACCTGGTGCTAGCAATAGCTGGCACTCAGAGGTAGCACACTGTGTCCTAGCTACTCTTCCAAGCACTTAAGCATATTCAATTACTCTTTAAGTACATACGGAATAAGTATGCGTTTGCCCCCTCCTCTTTGCAAGGGACAGTACGTGGCCACCCTGGTCTGCAACTAGGTTAGCAGATTTGACCACATATTGTAAAAGTGAGTGTACCAGGACAGATAGGGTAGAGGGCTCTGTGCGATTTAGCACCATGGCAGATTCCATCGTGTGGATGTCCCTCCAGCAGGGGAGGTCTTTGGGGCCAGGGCTAGACCAGCACCCACATTTGCCGCCTGACCCTTTTCCTCCGTCTCTGTCTCTCCATTCCTCCCTGCCCCCGTGCAGCCGCCGCCATGGCCCAGACACTGCAGATGGAGATCCCGAACTTTGGCAACAGCATCCTGGAGTGCCTCAATGAGCAGCGGCTACAGGGCCTGTACTGTGACGTGTCGGTGGTGGTCAAGGGCCATGCCTTCAAGGCCCACCGGGCCGTGCTGGCTGCCAGCAGCTCCTACTTCCGGGACCTGTTCAACAACAGCCGCAGCGCCGTGGTGGAGCTGCCGGCGGCCGTGCAACCCCAGTCTTTCCAGCAGATCCTCAGCTTCTGCTACACGGGCCGGCTGAGCATGAACGTGGGTGACCAGTTCCTGCTCATGTACACGGCTGGCTTCCTGCAGATCCAGGAGATCATGGAGAAGGGCACCGAGTTCTTCCTCAAGGTGAGCTCCCCAAGCTGCGACTCCCAGGGCCTGCACGCAGAGGAGGCCCCATCGTCGGAGCCCCAGAGCCCCGTGGCACAGACGTCAGGCTGGCCAGCCTGTAGCACCCCACTGCCCCTCGTGTCACGGGTGAAGACAGAGCAGCAGGAGTCGGACTCTGTGCAGTGCATGCCCGTGGCCAAGCGGCTGTGGGACAGTGGCCAGAAGGAGGCCGGGGGCAGCAGCAACGGCAGCCGCAAAATGGCCAAGTTCTCCACGCCGGACCTGGCTGCCAACCGGCCTCACCAGCCCCCGCCACCCCAACAGGCTCCGGTGGTGGCAGCAGCCCAGCCCGCCGTGGCCACGGGAGCAGGGCAGCCGGCCGGTGGGGTGGCGGCAGCAGGGGGCGTAGTGAGTGGGCCCAGCACGTCGGAGCGGACCAGCCCGGGCACCTCGAGCGCCTACACCAGCGACAGCCCTGGCTCCTACCACAATGAGGAGGACGAGGAGGAGGACGGCGGCGAGGAGGGCATGGATGAGCAGTACCGGCAGATCTGCAACATGTACACCATGTACAGCATGATGAACGTCGGCCAGACAGGTGAGATGCCGCCCTGCCCCCCAGCCCGCTAGCAACCCCTGCCTCTCCTGCCACTCGTGCTCTACTCTCTCCCTGCAGCCGAGAAAGTGGAGGCCCTCCCGGAGCAGGTGGCCCCCGAGTCCCGGAATCGTATCCGGGTTCGGCAAGACCTGGCGTCTCTCCCGGCTGAGCTTATCAACCAGATTGGGAACCGCTGCCACCCCAAGCTCTACGACGAGGGCGACCCCTCTGAGAAGCTGGAGCTGGTGACAGGTGGGCTGGCCTTGCCCCAGATCTCTCCCCTCCACAACTTTGGAGCCAGCTGGCCTGGGCTGGGCAGCTAGTTAGGAGCCCCCAGCACCTCAGTTTTCCTATCTGTGCTGTAGTGTTGGTAACAGCCACCCTCAGGGTGGGGGCGTTGGTGAGATGGAGGTGCTGATACAGCAAGGCCTGGCCTCTAGGTTTCTGACTTAAGGGGTCGGGGTGAGCATGGGCAATTATTGTTTGGCCACATGGGTAGAAAAGCTACTCCTGGGCTCCTGTGAAGGTCAGTTATTTACCTAGGTTAAGAATTTGGAGCCGGGCGCGGTGGCTCAAGCCTGTAATCCCAGCACTTTGGGAGGCCGAGACGGGCGGATAACGAGGTCAGGAGATCGAGACCATCCTGGCTAACACCGTGAAACCCCGTCTCTACTAAAAAATACAAAAAACTGGCCGGGCGCGGTGGCTCAAGCCTGTAATCCCAGCACTTTGGGAGGCCGAGACGGGCGGATCACGAGGTCAGGAGATCGAGACCATCCTGGCTAACACGGTGAAACCCCGTCTCTACTAAAAAATACAAAAAACTAGCCGGGCGCGGTGGCGGGCGCCTGTAGTCCCAGCTACTCGGGAGGCTGAGGCAGGAGAATGGCGGGAAGCCGGGAGGCGGAGCTTGCAGTGAGCTGAGATCCGGCCACAGCACTCCAGCCTGGGCGACAGAGCGAGACTCCGTCTCAAAAAAAAAAAAAAAAAAAAATACAAAAAACTAGCCGGGCGAGGTGGCGGGTGCCTGTAGTCCCATCTGTTCGGGAGGCTGAGGCAGGAGAATGGCGTAAACCCGGGAGGCGGAGCTTGCAGTGAGCTGAGATCCGGCCACTGCACTCCAGCCCGGGCGACAGAGCGAGACTCCATCTCCAAAAAAAAAAAAAAAAGAATTTGGGCAGGCAGGGGGGCGAATGCCTGTAGTCCCAGCTACTCAGGAGGCTGAGGTGGGAGGATCCCTTGAGCCCAGGAGGTCAAGGCTGCAGTGAGCTATGGTGGCCGCTGCACTCCAGCCTGGGCGACAGAGTGAGACTTCATCTCTTAAAAAAAAGAGAGGCCGGGCGTAGTGGTTCAGCACTTTGCGAGGCCGAGGCGGGCGGATCACGAGGTCAGGAGATCGAGACCATCCTGATTAACGGGGTGAAACCCCGTCTCTACTAAAAATACAAACGATTAGCCGGGCGTGGTGGCGGGTGCCTGTAGTCCCAGCTACTGGGGAGGCTGAGGCAGGAGAATGGCATGAACCCGGGAGGCGGAGCTTGCAGTGAGCCAAGATCGTGCCACTGCACTCCAGCCTGGGCGACAGAGCGAGACTGTCTCAAAAAAAAAAAAAAAAGACGACGACTGTGTTTGGCCCTTGGGTCAGAGTTCCTGGCTGTGAGCCTCCACTCCCTGTTGGTCCTGCCGAGCTTGGGCTCATCTCTAGCTGGTGATAGCCAGGGTGCCCACCTCACACAGGCTTGCGGCACGACCGGCCACACGGCAGGCGCCCTGAGGATGGTGAAGCCACCCTTTCTGTCCTTTCCTGAGCACTGATGAGGTGGGGGGAGTCCCAAGGAGCCTCCCCTGAGTCCCAAGGAGCCCTTGGTGGGTAGAGGTGTAGGGGAGAAGGTCCCTAGGTGAGTTTTTGGGACCCAGAGCCAGGGAGGGCGTGGGGTGTTCTGAGATGAGGCCTGGCATCATGGGGGCTGTGGCGGTTTGGGGGCACCCCAGGCCATCCTCTGGCTTCCCCTCACCAGGCACCAACGTATACATCACAAGGGCGCAGCTGATGAACTGCCATGTCAGCGCAGGCACACGGCACAAGGTTCTCCTGCGGCGGCTCCTGGCCTCCTTCTTTGACCGGTAAGGCCCTTGCCAGAGCCGCAGGGAGGGGGGTGGGGTTGCCCCGTGTCCCCACCACCACCAACTTGAGCGCTGACTCCCTCCATGTCCCCTGCCCCCAGGAACACACTGGCCAACAGCTGTGGCACCGGCATCCGCTCTTCTACCAACGATCCCCGCCGGAAGCCCCTGGACAGCCGCGTGCTCCATGCCGTCAAGTGTGAGTGTCGGCCCAGCTGGACAGGGCGTGGGCCCCGGGCATGCAGGTTGACGTTTTCTCTCAGCCTTGGCTCTCAGAGGGGGCTAGAGTTTGGTGTTGAGAAGCATTCTGGGACTCAGTCTAGCCTTGCTGGGAAACCGGCTGTGATTGTTTAGAGATTTATTCGTGGTTGGGGGATGCGGGTGCCGAAGGGAAGCCAGGGAGCCTGTGTCAGGCAGGAGGGTCTCGAACTCAGGGCAGTCTGGGAGGGATGAGGCAGCCAGACAGTGCTAGCCACTCCTCATGGGGGCATCTAGATTTTCGGGTGGCCTCTCCCAGTTACTAAATTCTGGCAAATGATCCAAATTTTTCAAGAACACGGGGCCATCCCATCAAAACCCACACATCCCCATACATGGCTGAACTCAGTCCGGTGTAGGGCTGCGTGCACATGGTGTGGTGTCCTGGCTACATGGCCTCACTCGTCTTCCCTTTGAAGGGGAGTCGCAGACGCTGGCGGGGGGGCTGGTGAGTAGGCCTTGTGGGAGTCACCTGGCCCCCGTGCCAAGGCCGCACCCACCCTGCCCCACAGACTACTGCCAGAACTTTGCCCCCAACTTCAAGGAGAGCGAGATGAATGCCATCGCGGCCGACATGTGCACCAATGCCCGCCGCGTCGTGCGCAAGAGCTGGATGCCCAAGGTCAAGGTGCTCAAGGCTGAGGATGACGCCTACACCACCTTCATCAGTGAAACGGGCAAGATCGAGCCGGACATGATGGGTGTGGAGCATGGCTTCGAGACCGCCAGCCACGAGGGAGAGGCGGGTCCCTCAGCCGAGGCCCTGCAGTAACCCGCCCGGCCTCCTGCGGGGCCTCACACTCCCCCTCCCAACACACACACACCCGCCATCTTGGTCATGAGCTACTGTCTGTCCCTCCCCAGGACCGCGGTGGGTGCTGCATGTTCCCGGCCCTCTGCCCCTCCTGTCCCACCCCCTTCCCCCACCAAGAGCTGGGCCGGGAGAGGACTGCAGGGCAGGTGGTGTGGGGTCCGTGTTGCCTTCTTTAACACACACTCGTGCAGTGGGGGAGTTCTGGCTCCCCAACCTAACCCCTAGCCGTCATCTCCACACTCACCAGGCCCGCCAGGGGAGGGGGCTGGCCTGGGGGTCTCGGGAAGGCCCCCTCCCCAGGCCCTGGGCCACCTCGCGGAAGCCTTCAGCCTCCGCCCCTCACTGCAGCCCCTTGGGACTTGAGGGGGCCCCAGGGGTTCTCAGGACCCCTCCCACCACCTCCCAGTGCTTCCACGTCTCCAAAAGCGCCTTCCTGTCACCCTCGTCTGTCCCTGCGCCTGGGGGCTGGGGTAGGCGAGGCCATGGGGACTACCCATTTTACAGCTGGGGAAATTGAGGCTCCGAGAAATTGCACAACCGACCTAAGGTGGCCGGCAGTGGTGTGCCCGGTGCCCTTTCTCCTCTTTTCCGCCTCTGTTGCCCCCATTGGTCCTCTGGGGCCTCAGAGAGGCAGGTCCTAAAGGAGGGGGGGGTCTCTTGGGGGCAGATCAAGGGTCTCGGAGGATAGAATGAGAGGTTTCCAGGGCTGGCAGAGCGTGTGCGTGTGTGTGTGTGCAAAAGTTTTGCTTTCAAACAAATGAAGATACGAGAGGCAGTAGGACCTGGGTTGGAACCCAGGGGAGCAGACTGGGGGGCTGCTGCCCCTCCCTCCATCTCCCCACCCCCACCCCACCCCACGGCAGGGCTCCTGGCCCCCACCCCCTGTACATAATTTTTAAAACATTTTTTTAGCGAATGAAATATTGAAGTATAAGATTCCTTTTATTTTTCAAACCAATGGGGCTGTGTCTGTTGTCCTCCTTGGTCCCCAGGGGTGGGGAGTACCGTGGAAGGCAGGATGGTGTCGGGGGACTTGGGGGCAGCCTGAATGTGTGTGTGTGTGTCTGGGGTGTGGGTGTGTGTTTCCATGGTAGGACTCCAGTCCCAGCTGCTGCCTAGGCTCCTGTGGGTCCCGCCGGGTTCCCCCTCCCCTGTCCACCTTCCCCAACAGGGCTATAGTTTAAGGGCGTCCCAGGCCTTGGCTGGTTGGCTGGGCCCAGCTCCTGGCGGCTGGGCTGGGCTGGGCTGGGCAGGGCCGGGCAGGGCAGGGCAGGGCAGGGCAGGGCAGGGCCGGGCCAGGCCGGGCCGGGCCGGGTCCACTTCCATTGTTAGCAGTTGTTTGCAGAATTTTCTCTTTTACCATTCCTCTCTTTTTGTTCTCACCCAGAGTGGGTGGTTTTTTGTTGTTGTTTTAGATTTTCATGTGAAGGCAGAGAGTTTTTTTTTTTTTTTTAAACTCCCCATCCCCCTACGCGGGGTGTCATTTCACCATCCACATCCTTGTTTGTGTTTCTGGCCCTCGTCCTCCCTGCCTCTCCTCTGCCTCTCCTCTGCCTCCCCTCTGCCTCCCCAACCCCTGCCTACCCACTGCTCCCAGGGGTCTCTCCAGGGGCAGGGGGATTTCAGGAGATGGAGTGGGGGCCAGCCCCGACTGGACCCTTGGAATCTGATTCGGAGACCATCCCCCTGATGGGACCAGCAGCCCCACCGGCCTACTGGGGGTCCCTTTTAACATCTGCTTGTTGCGGGGGTCAGTCATGAGTGCCAGGGTCTGGCTGGGGTCTTGGCACTGTCTTCCTGGCTGGGGCCTGGCACCTTAGCCCCCAGCCGGTCTGAGTGGGGGATGTTGACACCCCCAGCTAAAGCACAAGCACCTTAGTCGCCCCTCCTCTCCCCCTGCCTCCTGGCCTGCCACCCCACCCCAGCGTTTACCCCAAAGCACAATGCCCTGGTCACTTGGCAAGCAGCTGGGCCTGACGGAGGCCGAGGGGCAGACCGGGGCTCCAGCCAGACCCGGGCTCCAGCCAGACCCCCGAAAGGAAGCTCCCCCACTTCCAGGCCTTAGTTGGGGTGGGGGGGCAGCTTCTGGGCCTGGGGTCTTCTCTCCCCCACCCCCTTGTCCTGGGTAGGCCCCTGCCTGCCCCTCTCTGCCTTTTCCTTGGGTGTCCCTCTTCGAGCCCCTGTGGCACTGGCTTGGGTGGCAGAGCCCACTTGTTTCAGGGACCCCAGGAGGTGCCCCCTGGCTCCCGGGACTGTGTGTGGGTCTGGGGGATGGGGGGGAAGAAGGGTGGGGCAGGGGGTGCAGGGGAGGAAACTCCTCACCAGGAGAGCCAAAGACAGGGTTGTGCCTTACCCCAGGAGCCACCCCTGTGCCCCCCTTGCCCTGCCATTCACCCTCCACCCCTCCCCCCGGGCGGCCTGCTGCTTTTTCCTTCTCTTCCTCCCCTGTCCTGCCCTGAGCTGCATGGTTCCCCCACCCTGGGCAGCCAGGAAGGAGTCTGAATGGAGAATCACCAACCACCAGAGAAAAAAGACTGTGGGGCCCTCCCCTGCCAACTCCCCTTCCCTGGCCGCCCACTCACCCACACCTCTTTCACGTAGGACAGGCTGCCCACCCTGTCCACGTGAAGTGCCAACGCCCTCCCCACCCTGGGCCGAGCCCCCATCCCTCCCTGGGCCCCCAAGTGAGATTGCACATTTAACTACTGTAAGGAGAGGAGCGGCGTTGGCAAATGTGAACCATGAGAATATCAGTGATACTGATGAGAATAAACTAAACGCCTTTGTAACAGCCTTGCTGCATGCTTGTTACTGGGGGGCCCAGGGAGGAACACACCCGGGTTGTGCCCAGCAGCCCCAGGTTGCTGACTGCAAACTGATAGCCTCCGATTGTAACACGTGTGCAAGTTACCCAAACAGATACAGATAACGCAACATAGGAGCTGGCTCTGCACACTCAAGCCCCCAGCCTGGCTTCAGTGGGCCTCTTTAAACCTAGGAGAATCCTGGGCAACACAAGAAAAAAAATTTTTTTTCTTTTTTTTGAGATGGAATCTCACTCTGTTGCCCAGGCTAGAGTGGCATGATCTCGGCTCGCTGCAACCTCCACTTCCCGGGTTCAAGCCATTCTGCCTCAGTCCCCCTGGGTAGCCAGAATTACAGGCACCCACCACCATGCCCGGCTAATTTTTGTATTTTTAGTAGAGACAGGGTTTCACCATGTTGGTCAGGTTGGGCTTGAACTCCTGACCTCAGGTGATCCACCCGCCTTGGCCTCCCAAAGTGCTAGGATTACAGGCATGAGCCACAGCACCCGGCCTTTTGTTTTTTTGAGTCGGAGTTTCACTCTTGTTGCCCAGGCTGTAGTGCCATGGTGTGATCTCGGCTCACTGCAACCACCACCTCCCAGGTTCAAATAATTCTCCTGCCTCAGCCTCCTGTGTAGCTGGGATTACAGGCATCCGCCACCACACCCAGCTAAATTTTGTACTTTTTTTAGTAGAGATGGGTTTCTCCATGTTGGTCAGTCTGGTCTCCCAAAGTGCTGGGATTACAGATGTGAGCCACCACACCTAGCCTAAAAATATACTTTTCATTAGCTAGGTGTGGTGGCATGCACCTGTACTCCCAGCTCTTTGGGAGGCTGAGGCAGGAAAATCATTTCAACTGGGAAGGTCAAGGCTGCAGTGAGCTACGATGGCACCACTGCACTCCAGCATGGGCAACAGAGTGAGATCCCATCTCAATAGAAAAAGGGAGCTGTGACTCTGTCAAGTTTACAGCATCACTGGCTCGCTCACTCAGTGCCTGCCTGTGCCGTGGCTGATCCCTCAAGCCCCAGAAACACATCCCATACACACACACTCCACAACGCATTCAGAAGAGCACTCATACGTTGGAAGAAAGAACATAAAAGATCTGCAGGGCGTGGTGGTTCATGCCTGTAATCCCAACACTTTGGGAGGCTGAGGCAGGTGGATCACCTGAGGTCAGGAGTTCAAGACCAGCCTGGCCAACATGGCAAAATCCCATCTCTACTAAAAATACAAAAATTATCTGGGTGTGGTGGCGGGCGCTTGTAATCCCAGCTACTCGGGAGGCTGAGACAGGAGAATCACTTGAATCCGGGAGGTGGAGGTTGCAGTGAGACAAGATTGTGCCACTGCCCTATAGCCTGGATGACGGAGCAAGACTCCGTCTCTAAATAAATAAATAATAACATAGAAGCCAGGCACAGTGGCTCACACCTATAATTCCAGTACTTTGGAAGGCTGAGAGAGGAGGATCAGTAGAGCCCAGGAGTTTGAGACCAACCTGGGCAATATAGGGAGACCCTGTCTCTACAAAAATAAAATAGCCAGGCGAGGTGGCATGCACCTGTGGTCCCAGCTACTTAGGAGGCTGAGGTGGAAGGCTGCCTTAAGCCCAGGAGTTCCGGGCTGCCGTGAGCCATCATTGTGCCACTGTACTCCCATCTGGGAGACAGAGTGAGAGAGACCCTGTCTCAAACAAACAAACCCAAAACAGGCCAGGCACGGTGGCTCATGCCTGTAATCCCAACACTTTGGGAGGCCGAGATAGGCGGATCATTTGAGGTCAGTTCAAGTTCAAGACCAGCCCGGCCAACATGGCAAAACCACATCTCTACTACAAATAAAAAATTAGTTGGGTATGGTGGAGCATTCCTGTAATCCCAGCTATTCAGGAGGCTGAGGCATGAGAACCGCTTCAACCCAGGAGGCAGAGGTTGCAGTGAGCCGAGATCACGCCATTGCACTCCAGCCTGGGTGACAGAGCGAGACTCCATCTCAAAAATAAAAATAAAAATAAAAAGATCAAGAGAACCTAAGCCATTAAAAAAAAAAGATTCACCTGGGCGTGGTGGCTCATGCCTGTAATCCCAGCACTTTGGGAGGCTGAGGCAGGCAAATCACTTAAGGTCGGGAGTTTGAGACCAGCCTGGCCAACATGGTGAAACCCCATCTCTACTAAAAATACAAAAATTAGCTGGGTGTGGTGGCACATGCCTGCAATCCCAGCTACTTGGGAGGCTGAGGCAGGAGAATTGCTGGAAACCAAGAGGCGGAGGTTGCAGTTAGCAGAGATCGCACCACTGAACTCCAGCCTGGGTGACAAGAGTGAAACTCTGTCTCAAAAAAAAAAAAAAAAAAAAAGGAATCCGGAACACGCACACGTGCACAGACACACTGGGGCACTTGTGCAAGCACTGGCTTAGAATGGGAGTCCCAATCAGGGCTCAGTCACGCATTTGCAGTCAACACACACCACACGACACAAATACGTATAAAAAAGGCTGACGTTTTATTTCCAGGTTGGCACATGTGTAAGGCACAGGGGTGAATGGCTTTGGGGTCCCGGAACTGGAAATGGAGAGGGGTGTGTCTGAGGTGACGCTGCCTCTACCACCCCCTAAGTGCACTTGAGACAGGACCAGTGGTGGTGGTTTCGGCCCAGGGTCCTGAAGGGTACCACTGGCTCTGGGGGGGAGCCGTGGGGACAGTTCCCCAGGCAGGAACCTCTACTTTCCAGCTACCCAGGAGGGACCCTCTCCTCCTAGGGGGCTAGGCCAGCTCCAAAGTGCTTGGTGGCTCCCCAGGCTTAACGGACCAGCCTGCCAGGGAGGGCTGGGGTCAGAGAGAGAAAAGTAAGATAAGAACGAGGAGAAGCACCCCCACCAGCACGGCGATGGCACACCACTGTCGGCGGTCTGGGAATGAGAAGATCAGAGGTCACCGGGGGAGAGGGTACCACCTACAACCTGCCCCCACTAGGACTGACCTCGGCCCCGAGGGGACTCACCACTCGTCATGTGGGATACTTTGGCCAACTTCCTGAGGACCCCGTCCATGCGGGACTGGGTGTGGTCCATCTCTTGGGCGAAGGCATCCAGCATGCTGCCAAGAACAGGATGGCATCAGCCCCAGACGGCCCAGACACACCAGGGTGGCCGAGAGACCCTGGCCCACCCCCAGGGTCCTGGCCTCACATGCCCTGCTCGTCCAGCTCTTCCCCAACGCGGCCGGACATGTGCTTCAGAACCTGGATGCTCCCAGACACCATCTCCAGCTGTTGATCCTGTTCGTCCATGATCAGCTGCAGAGCGAAGGGGTGGGAGGTGCTGTTGAAAAGGACCCCAGAAGGCCAGGTGCGGTGGCTCATGACTGTCATCCCAGCACTTTGGGAGGCCGAGGCAGGTGGATCACTTGAGGCCAGGAGTTCAAGACCAGCCTGGCCAACATGGTGAAACTCCAACTCTCCTAAAAATATAAAAATTAGCCAGGCATTGTGGTGGGCGCCTGTAATCCCAGCTGCTCAGGAGGCTGAGGCAGGAGAATCGCTTGAAGCTGGGAGGTTGCAGTGAGCTGAGATCACGCCACTGCACTCCAGCCTTGGCAACAAAGCAAGATTCCATCTCAACAACAACAACATAAAGGGACCTCAGACCTCAGATCGGTCTGCAAGACTCTCCCCTCCCTGGATCCACCCCACCGGCCCCAAAACCTGCTGTGTGGCCTGCTGCTCTTCGATGTAGCGAGACGTGGCCGAGACTGCACTGGCATCCAGCAGGTCGCTGAGTGACTTCTGGGGAGCTGGCTTGCCTGCCAGGATCTGCAGGGGCACACAACATAGGCTCGGGGAGGGACCCCAACTCCCAGAGGGGCATGGGGGACAAATCCCCACAGTGGTGAGTCAGGGAGGCAGACTCTGGGGCAGGAGAGCCTGCATTCCCCACTCACCACTTACTAGCAAGGTGACCCAGAGACCCCGTCATTTGACTTCCTTGTGCCTCAGATTCCTCATCTGTAAAATGCAGAGAACAGGATGGGCACGGTAGCTCAGGCTTGTAATCCCAGCACTTTGGGAGGCCGAGGCAGATGGATTACAAGGTCAAGAGTTTGAGACTAGCCTGGCCAACATGGTGAAACCCCATCTCTACCAAAAATACAAAAAGTAGTCAGGCGTGGTGGCGGGTGCCTGTAATTCCAGCTACTCGGGAGGCTGAGGCAGGAGAATTACTTGAACCTGGGAGGCGGAGGCTGCAGTGAGCCAAGATCACACCACTGCTCTCCAGCCTGGGTGACAGATTAAGACCTTCTCTCAAAAAATAAAAAAATAAAATAAAAAATAATAACATAACATAACATAAAATAACATAAAATAAAAAAAATACCAGGTGTGGTGGTGCACGCCTGTAATCCCAGCTACTTGTGAGGCTGAGACAGGAGAATCACTTGAACCTGGAAGGTGGTAGTTGCAGTGAGCTGAGATCACACCACTGCATTCCAGCCTGGGTGTCAGAGTGAACTTGCCTCAAAAAAAAATAAATAAAATGGGAAGTTTTCTGGGTTGAAATGAGGATTTAAAGAATTAATTCAAAGGCCAGGCGTGGTGGGTCAAGCCTGTAATCCCAGCACTTTGGGAGGCCAAGGCAGGCGGATCACAAGGTCAAGAGATCAAGATCATCCTGGCTAACACGGTGAAACCCCGTCTCTACTAAACAAATACAAAAAACTAGCCAGGTGAGGTGGCGGGTGCCTGTAGTCCCAGCTACTTGGGAGGCTGAGGCAGGAGAATGGCGTGAACCCGGGAGGCGGAGCTTGCAGTGAGCTGAGATCTGGCCATTGCACTCCAGCCTGGGCGACAGAGCGAGACTCTGTCTCAAAAAAAAAAAAAAAAAAAGAATTGGCCGGGCGCGGTGGCTCAAGCCTGTAATCCCAGCACTTTGGGAGGCCGAGACGGGCGGATCACGAGGTCAGGAGATCGAGACCATCCTGGCTAACACGGTGAAACCCCGTCTCTACTAAAAAATACAAAAAACTAGCCGGGTGCGGTGGCGGGCGCCTGTAGTCCCAACTACTCGGGAGGCTGAGGCAGGAGAATGGTGTGAACCCGGGAGGCGGAGCTTGCAGTGAGCTGAGATCCGGCCACTGCACTCCAGCCTGGGCGGCAGAGCGAGACTCCATCTCAAAAAAAAAAAAAAAAAAAAAAAAAAAAAAAAAAAAAAAAGAATTAATTCATGGGGGACACTTAGAGCAGTACCCAACACATAGTAATGCTAGTAAATGTCACATTTTACTATTTATTTATTTCGGGGGGATTTTAGCTGGGATTACAAGTACCTGCCACCACATCTGGCTAATTGTTGTATTTTTAGTAAAGATGGGGTTTCCCCATGTTATCCAGGCTAGTCTCGAACTCCTGACCTCAAATGATCCACCCGCCTCGGCCTCCCAAAGTGCTGGGATTATAGGCGTGAGCTACTGCACCTGGCCCAACAGATGTTTGTTTGTTTGTTTATTTGAGACAGCGTCTTGCTCTGTCACCTAGGCTGGAGTACACTGGTGTGATCTCGGCTCACTGCAACCTCTACTTCCCGGGTTCAAGCAATTCTCCTGCCTCAGCTTCCCAAGTAACTGAGATTATGGGTGTTCACCACCACGCCTGGCTAATTTTTGTATTTTTTGTAGAGACAGGGTTTCATCATGTTGGCCAGGTTGGTCTTGAACTCCTGACCTCAGGTGATCCACCTGCCTCGGCCTCACGAAGTGCTGAGCTTTTAGGTGTGAGCCACCATGCCCGGCTTCAACAGATGTATTTTAGAGTTTGGACTTCAATTCCCCCAAGGCAGCACATCTGGAAGGCATGTGGGCACAGCTATGGGATGACAAACTGGTAGGACCCTCCCTGACCCCATGTAGGCTTATGAGGGACAGAGAAAGGCTGGTGGTTCTCAACATATGAAAAATATCAACAGAGAACACCAAGAGAAAAGGTAGACTGACAGGGGTGGTTGGGAGAAACACAGACACACACACACACACACACACACACACACACACACACACACACACGGCAGGCACATTACAGAGAAAATTGGCGGATATGAGGATATGACGGGGGGAAATGCAGATACACTCAGAGGCCAAGTGCACGCACCCAAATAGGTGAGGTACATGCACAGATGAAAAGGTGGGGGCAGATCACCTGATGTCGGGAGTTCGAGACCAGCCTGGCCAACACGGGGAAACCCCGTCTCTACTAAAAACACAAAAATTAGCCGGGCATAGTGGCACACATCTGTCGTCCCAGCTACCCGGGAGGCTGAGGCAGGAGAATTGCTTGAACCCGGAAAGTGGAGGTTGCAGTGAGTCAAGATTGCACCACTGCACTCCAGCCTGGACAATAGGGCAAGACTCCGTTTAACAAAAAAAAAAAAAAGGAAGCTGGCCGGACGTAATGGCTCATGCCATTTGGGAGGCCAGCACTTTGGGAGGCCAAAGCTGGTGGATCACAAGGTCAGGAGATCGAGACCATCCTGGCCAATATGATGAAACTCCGTCTCTACTAAAAATACAAAAATTGGGCCGGGCGCGGTGGCTCAAGCCTGTAATCCCAGCACTTTGGGAGGCCGAGACGGGCGGATCACGAGGTCAGGAGATCGAGAGACGATCCCGGCTAACACAGTGAAACCCCGTCTCTACTAAAAAATAAAAAAAATATAGCCGGGCGAGGTGGCGGGCGCCTGTAGTCCCAGCTACTCGGGAGGCTGAGGCGGGAGAATGGCGTAAACCCGGGAGGCGGAGCTTGCAGTGAGCTGAGATCCGGCCACTGCACTCCAGCCTGGGTGACAGAACAAGACTCCGTCTCAAAAAAAAAAAAAAAAAAAAAAAAAAAATTGGCCGGGCACGGTGGCTCACACCTAATCCCAGCACTTTGGGAGGCCGAGGTGGGTGGATCACGAGGTCAGGAGTTCAAGACCAGCCTGGCCAAGATGTTGAAACCCCATCTCTACTAGAAATACAAAATTTGGGCCGGGCGCGGTGGCTCAAGCCTGTAATCCCAGCACTTTGGGAGGCCGAGGCGGGTGGATCACGAGGTCAGGAGATCGAGACTATCCTGGCTAACATGGTGAAACCCCGTCTCTACTAAAAATACAAAAAACTAGCCGGGCGTGGTGGCGGGCGCCTGTAGTCTCAGCTACTTGGGAGGCTGAGGCGGGAGAATAGCGTGAACCCAGGAGGCAGAGCTTGCAGTGAGCCGAGATCACGCCACTGCACTCCAGCCTGGGAGACACAGCGAGACTCTGTCTCAAAAAAAAAAAAAAAAAAAAAAAAAAGAAATACAAAATTTGGCCGGGTGCAGTGGCTCAAGCCTGTAATCTCAGCACTTTGGGAGGCTGAGACAGGCAGATCACAAGGTCAGGAGATCAAGACCATCCTGGCTAACACGGTGAAACCCTGTCTCTACTAAAAAAATACAAAAAACTAGCCAGGTGTGGTGGCGGGCACCTGTAGTCCCAGCTACTCGGGAGGCTGAGGCAGGAGAATGGCATAAACCCAGGAGGCGAAGTTTGCAGTGAGCTGAGATCCGGCCACTGCACTCCAGCCTGGGCGACACAGCGAGACTCCATCTCAAAAAAAAAAAAAGAAAAAAGAAATACAAAATTTAGCCAGGCATTCTGGTGGAAGCCTATAATCCCAGCTACTCGGGAGGCTGAGACAGAGAATGGCTTGAACCCGGGAAGCGGAGGTTGCAGTGAGCCAAGATCACATCACAGCACTCCAGCCTGGGCAACAGAGCAAGACTCCGTCTCAAAAAAAAAAAAAAATTAGCCGGGCATGGTGGCATGTGCCTGTATTTCAGCTACTCAGGAAGCTGAGGCTGGAGAATCACTTGATCCCAGGAGGCGGAGGTTGCAGTGAGTCAAGATCGCGCCACTGCACTCCAGCCTGGCAACAGAGCGAGACTGCATCTCAGGAAAAAAAAAAAAAAAAAAAAAAAGGAAGCTATGCGCAATGGCTCATGTCTGTAATCCCAGCACTTTGGGAGGCTGAGGCGGGCAGATCACTTGATGTGAAATGTGAGGAGTTCGAGACCAGGCTGTCCAGGATGATGAAACCCTACTAAAAATATAAAAATTACCTGGGCATGGTGATGGGCACCTGTAATCCCAGCTACTAGGGAAGCTGAGGCAGGAGAATCGCTTGAACCCAGGAGGCGGAGCTTGCAGTGAGCTGAGATCGAGCCACTACACTCCAGCCTGGGCAACAGAGCAAGACTCCATCTCAAAAAAAAAAAGAGTAAAAGGCAGGCATGCGTCCTGGAAACAGCTACAAACAGGACAAATGGCATGGAAGCAGAAAGCAGATAGGTACACAGGCCCCCAGCCGTCCCCTGCAACAGGAAACCAGTATAGACCCAGAGGAGACAGTAGAGAGGAACCCATGGACATATACACACAGAGAAGTTCAGGTGCACACACCGAGAAAGTGCAGGCAGGTAGACAGCAAGAAGACAACTACACACAGAGAGGACGGGCACTGTCGCAAAAGGGACAGGCGAACACATGCAGAGGGATCTGGCTTGCACTCAAAGGCGTGGTCACCCCCAGGCGCTCAGGTGGACCGAGTGGGTTAGGAAGGCTTACCTCTCTGTTATTCCTCTCCAAAAATGCTACGGCTGTTGGGCTGACCATATGGTCCTTCATTTCCTGGAAGTGAGGACAGCATTAGGGAGGAAAGACACTCAGGCCCGGCGCGGTGGCTCACGCCTGTAATCCCAGCACTTTGAGAGGCCGAGTCGGGTGGATCACCTGAGGTCGGGAGTTCGAGACCAGCCTGCCCAACATGGTGAAACCTCGTCTCTACTAAAAACACAAAAATTAGCCGGGTATGGTGGCAGGCACCTGTGAAGTCCCAACTACTCAGGAGACTGAGACACGAGAATCGCTTGAGACCGGGAGGCGTATGTTGCAGTAAGCCAAGATGGCAACACTGTACTCCAGCCTGAGCGACAGAGACTCTGTTAAAAAAAAGAAAACAAAACAAAACAAAACAAAAAAGACACTCAAACCGTCCCCCACTCCCCGCCTGCAGGACCTTTCCTGACCTGGACTGCCTCTCGCATCCGCTCCACGAACACCTTTCTCTCCTGCAGGTCCCCGGCCGGGAGCTTGAACTTGCCTGGGTTGGCTTCCACTATACGTGGGCTGAGAGTCAAGGGTCAAGGCCAGAGCCAGATAGCATCATCATCCCCCTCCCTAGGGGTCTAGCCCTCCCCGAGGGCGGGCTCCCAGGCCCCCTGCTACCCCAGTGAGCTCTCCCATGCCACCCCCCGCCACAAAGCCCCAGGATATCGATGGTCTCTTCCAGGTCCTCGAGGTCCCACTCGATGCTGCGCAGGCCATTCCGTAGCTCATTGGTCGTCCAGTCCAGCTCCTCGCGTCCGACCGCCGCGCTTTCCTGCAGAAGCTCGCACCAGCGCTGGTATAGCCCGCGGGCCGTGTTCACCGCCTTCTGCACCTCGCTGCGGGCAGGGGCACGGCGGGCGCAGCTGGGGGCAGGCGGTCCTTCCGCCTGCCTCTGCCCCCGATTGCAAACCCAAACGCATGGGGGACTCCGGAGACCCCCACATACCCCTGCGTGCGCCTCCCACTTTGCACCCCGACGGCCTTGCCTAGCCCGCCGGGCACGCTGGAGCCGGCACCCGGGCACTAGCTGGATTGGGGACGGAGCACCCTCCGCCCTCCCCCGTCGTGGTCACTCACCCTCGGACTACAAAAAAGGGGTCTTCGAGAGACATGTCAATCCCCTTCCCCCCAGGCCGAAACCCCCTCCCGGCCTGGGTTCGCGGGCTGGTTCTCTCCCAACCCAGGAGAACGCGCCACCACCCCCGCCCCCCGTCACGCCACCATCGAGAGCGGGACCGCCAGGGCAGAAAGAGAGGCCTCGGAGGCCGGACGTGCGGACACTTCCGCCCTCTCTGCAGCCATCTTGGTTGTGGGCAGAGGCAGCTTCCGGTACGCATGCCCCGCCCCTTCGCCCTCTTGTGCCGCACCGTAGGGAGCGGTGTCGGAGTTCTGGCTGGGCCTGTTCGGGTCCGAGTTCGGAATCTCGGTTCAAGGCTCAGTTCCTCGGATTGTTCCTGCTCAACCTCAGTTTCCCTTCCAGGCACGGGCAATGTAAATAATGGTAGCCTCCCTTATCTCTGGCGGCTGGGGACTATGGCTGGGGAAGGGGCTCATTCGATTGGTTGAACGTTTTCATGGACTCCCTGAGCTGGCACCTGGGAGATCGTCCCAGTCCAGGGTCCCGAGTGTCAGGTTTGGGCAAGGTTTGGGGGAGAGGTGGTCCTTCCTTCTCCCTGCCGGGGCGGGGCGAGGAGCGGGCCTGCTCCTGCGGGGAGTTCTGCCGCATTCTCCAAATCTCTCTTTCCTGAGAAGTGGGCAAGCTGGGGGCACCTCGAGGTCGCCTTGGGGCGAGGTGGCCGTGAGTGGGGGTCCCAGATATTCCAGGGGCGGGGGGAGGTCACCTTCGAGAGCGTGCGTGGAGGTGGGTGTCTTCAGAAGCGCGGATTCTTTCTGGGTGAGAGCCTGGGGGTCGCGGGAGGTATGGTGGCTTTGAGGATGGTCTCCAGGGGGGCCCTCTGTGTGGGGTCTCCGTCTGGGTACGGGCCAGGAATATCAGCGAAGGGACTCAGGGTCGTCCCTATGTGTGACAGTGGCGCTCTGTGTGTTGAGGGGTGAGGGAAGCTTCGGGAAAGCACTTTTTTGAGTGGTAGGGGGCCTGGTCTCCCCTGGAGGGTGGGCGGGTTATCCGAGGGAGTCCTCAGAGGGTCGCCCCCTTGCGCGTCAGAGTTGCTGCGTGGGGTCTCAGAGATAGCGCCTGGGCCGGGTAAGTCATTGTGGGGTCTCCGTGGTAAGGTTAGTGGGGCGGGGACGGGGGCGTCTTCGGCAGGTCGTCGCAGTGTGGCACCATCGTTGAATGGGGACGAGTTTGGGAATGGTCTTTTAAGGGGGAATAATTTTTGAGTTCCCACCGTGCGGGGGGAGGGCGGGACGGGAGGGTGCCCCAAGGCCTGAGAAGATCAGTGTGGGGCAGGGGTCAGGGATAACCTGGGAGGGGGCCTTGTATGGGGGAAATAATTGGGAAGGGGAGAGATGGGATGAACGGGGTCTCAGCGGGTCGTCTCTTGTGTATGTAGGGTCGTTCTGTAGCGTCTCTGGGAGATGGCCTTCGTGGGAGCCCTCCGGTCGCCCCTACCCGCTGCGGGGTGCTTTCCTGGCGTCACGCCTTCCTGGCCCCTGGAGGGAAGGAAGTGAAACTCTCCTCCCCACCCACATGGCTGGAATGCGAGTCAGGAAGCCTGGGGCTCCAGCTTGCTCCGGCTGGCTAGACGGGGGATGGGAAGGGGCGAGTCCGGAGCGCAAAGCCCCGCCCCTCGCCCCCCCGGAAGCCCCGCCCCCGCTTGGTAAGGCGATCACGGGCCCTTTCCTAATATGGGCAACCGGAAGCGGCCCGCGCGACTGTCCTACGTCACTCCGTCCAAATTTAGTTGTGGAAGTCAGCGGGCGCTGGTGGCGGGAAGGCGCCGCGAGCCAGTGCGGGCGGAAACGGGAGGCGCACCACCCCTTAAAGGGCCCGCACCAGGAATGAATGGAGCCATTCGAACAAGTCTGCATCCTTTTTTTGGAGGAATTGCAATTAGGATTTATTGGAGAGACGGCGCGTAGCGGAGGGTAGGGCGGAGGTTTTCTATTTGCTGTGTCTCTGCATTGCTGGGTTTCCAGCTCCCAACCGAACCCCGCCTCCCGGAGCGCGGAGGCGGAACTCGTCCCCCCTTGTCTGGGGGGCGGCAGCCACGTGTTCACGGGGACTGTCGTGCGCGCCGGGTTCGCAGCCTTGCGAGCTCTAAACCCACCCATGGAGCTCCTGTCGCAGGAGACTGCGGGGGAATGGCTTGGTACGAATCACGGGAACCCGCAGCGGCTCACCGCCTACAAGCAAGGGCTGTCGTACGCTAGAGACCGAAGAGCTGGAGGCCCCAGTGGCCTCCTTTCACAGCAGTAGCAAATATTGTTTGTCTAGTAAATATTGGCCCAGTGACTGTGCCTTGGTTTCCCCATTTGAAAGAAGCAGATAGAACAGTATCCTCCGAGGAGTGGAGGCTGCGGTTCGGTGAATTACGGATAAAAGGAGAGCTCTTAACCTAGCCTGGCACGTAGTAAGCGCTGTTAGCATGATTATTGGTGCAGAAGACACTCATGGTCAGGCTGGAACCCAGGTCTTTCCCTGTGTGAAGGGAAACTTGCCACCCACGACCCACTGGGGCCTCCAGACGCGAGCATGTGGGTAGGCCCTGAGCCCCATCCCCGGCCCCCCTTCCTTGGGCCAAGGCGCTAATGCATCGGCGGGGCCGAGAGAAAGGAGCCCACCCAGAGAGCTCAGCGTGGAGTGGGGGGAAGCTTCGCCAGGGTTCCCGTCCCCTTTCCCTGCTGGGTAAATCGCATTCTGTCGCTTTAAGGAGTGTTTGGCCGCGACGAGTTGGAAAGCCCGGATGCGTCCTTCGGTTGGGCGGGGTTTCTCAGTGACGTCACTGGGGGTATAAAAGGGCCTGGGTGGCGGGCGCCCGGGCAGAGCGTCCTAGCAGTGTCACCGCGTGGGTTGGTTTGTGGAGAGAGGCGTGAGCGAGCTCGTTGTCCGGAGTGCACCTGCTGCCTGTTCTGTCCGTCCCGGGAGCCCACGCCGCCGTCGCCGTCGAGTCGCCATGGAAGTGCAGAAGGAGGCACAGCGCATCATGACCCTGTCGGTGTGGAAGATGTATCACTCCCGCATGCAGCGCGGTGGCCTGCGGCTGCACCGGAGTCTGCAGCTGTCGCTGGTCATGCGCAGCGCCCGGGAGCTCTACCTCTCGGCCAAGGTAGAGGCCCTCGAGCCCGAAGTGTCCTTGCCGCCCGCCCTCCCCTCTGACCCTCGCCTGCACCCGCCCCGGGAAGCTGAGTCCACGGCCGAGACAGCGACCCCCGACGGTGAGCACCCGTCTCCGGAGCCCATGGACACGCAGGAGGCGCCGACAGCCGAGGAGACCTCCGCCTACTGTGGCCCGCGCCCCGCCAAAGTCAGCCGCAAACGACGCAGCAGCAGCCTGAGCGACGGCGGGGACGCTGGACTGGTCCCGAGCAAGAAAGCCCGGCTGGAAGAAAAGGAGGAAGAGGAGGGGGCGTCATCCGAAGTCGCCGATTGCCTGCAACCGCCCCCGGCGCAAGCGGAGGGCGCCTTTCCCAACCTGGCCCGCGTCCTGCAGAGGCGCTTCTCCGGCCTCCTGAACTGCAGCCCCGCGGCCCCTCCGACGGCGCCGCCCGCGTGCGAGGCAAAGCCCGCCTGCCGCCCGGCGGACAGCATGCTCAACGTGCTCGTGCGGGCCGTGGTGGCCTTTTGAGGACCCCGAGCGGCGCTGCCAGATCCCAGAGCGCGCGTCGAACCGTCGTCCGGAGGGCGCAGACCCGAGACGAGGCCACCCCCCTCCATCCCGGGGGTAGCGCCCGCGAAAACCGTGGAGAGAAGCCGCCGCCCGGGCTGCTGAGAGGCCCGGAGAGGGACTCTGTCCCCGGGGAGCCATCGCCTTCAGTGTGCAGCGACGGCACCGAGGAGTCTGAGCCGGGGGCGCGGGCGCCTTCCGCAGAGACCTGCGCCCAGAGGTGCTGTCTTAGTGGACTGGGACGTGAACCTTTCGCTCTCCTTCTGGACTGGGAGAAGGGAAGCTTGGGTTTTTGTTTTGTATTTTTGTTTTGTTTTGTTTTTTAGATCTCAGGGTCGGACTTGATTTTGTACTGGGGGCTGTGGTGGCCCTTTTCAAGGTTTTTCAAGAGTTGGTTTTGCGTTTCCAACCTCGGAGAATTCCAGGCACTCCCCTTCCCCCTCCACTGACATACTTGTGTAAGCGGTCATCGTTGCGTCATGGGGCAGGCGTGGGGAGCTTCCTGTCGCCTTGCGTGGGTGTGGGGCCTGGGAGGAGGGTCTGGGGCGTGCACCCGCCCTGGGGAGTGGGGAGGAGAATGGCCTGAGTCACTTCACCCCCGCGTGCTGCTGGTTAATGTCCCGCGCCTCTGCACCTTCGGGTGAGAGCGGGGGCTGATCTAGTTTCACATTCAAGTTTTTCTCATCTGCATTAGAGGTGCCCAGTAGGTTCCCAGGTTTCAGCGTGCCCCTCCCCCAGACACGGACACAATCATCCCAGAAGTTCCTGGTCTGAATCACGAGAATGTTGGAGGGGTGGGGGTGTCAGTGGAAAGGCATAAAGCTGAGCTGAGGCCAGTTGCTGGTGAAACTGGGCCAATCTGGGGAGGGGAATACCTTTGCCAGGGAGTTCCTGAGGGTCTGTTTTGTTTACCCTTCGTGTGGTGAATTCTTTTTAATTCCGTCTACCTGGCGTTTTGTTAGAAATGTCAGATAGGAAAATAAAGACCATTTGAGTAAAAAAGCCGGTGCTGTCTGGTTTTCTGCTCTGGTGGGGGAGGGGCGGGGTTAAAGGGTCAGGGGCTGGCGGCGGCTCGCTGGGGCCCCAAGAACCGGTCTGACCGGTTACCACGTGGGCGGGAGAGGGCTGGGCCCTCTTTTCCTTGCCCGGGCATTCCCTAACTGGAGCCCCGCCCCCTCCAGATTTGGGGGTTCCCTTGAAATTGTCCTACAACTCCGGGACAGGGAGGTCGGGGCTTTCTGAGTTGAGACGATAGTACTAAACAGTGCCCCAAGCGGAGCTGGGGACTTATCGCCCTTTGAAGCCTTGAAAGGTGGTCGATCTCTCCCCCCGCCCCCACCCCGAGACCAAACTGAATCAGCTGCGGCCGGGGCCCTACAGCCTCAGGTGGAGCTGAGTGGGTGAGCTTTGAAGGGCTATTTATGCCCCAATTCCCGTATCTTCCTGGAGAAATCGCTTTGTGGCTTAGGCGGGGACGTGCAGCCTCAGTTTCTTCATCTGTGAAATGGGCCTCTAAGCAGTGTCTCCACCCGGCTTTAGGTTTTTAAAAATGCCCATTACAGCCCTAGTTATTTGCTTGGGTGACTCCCCAGCTCTAGAATAACCACCCTGAAAGGAGAAAGCCCTTTCAATGTCCCCCACGTATGTTTCGGAGTGGGGTTGTAGGCGTTGCCCCAGGGCGAAGGGAGGGGGCCTGTCGGGAAGACAAAAGAGTCGCAGGTGCGGGGAGTGGTGGCGGCGGGAGGCGCCGGGAAAGCACTCGCCCCGCCCCCCCGACGGCTGGCTCTGCCGCCGCAGGCTTCCCATGACCCCAGGGGAACTGACCCCGTGGCCGGAGTGTAGAAGGAGGGGCAGACCGGCCTCAAAACGTCTGCTGGTGGAATCTGGGAGCTTTGGTTCCCCTTCCGCCCAACCCACACCCCCTTTCCCCTCCTGTGTGGATTGTGAAGGAGCGCTTCTCACCGTTCTCCTCCAGCCAAGCTCGCCCCCACGGCTGCCTGATTCTTTCCTGGGAACACGTGGGGGGACTTTTAAAAGGCGCCACCTACTCTGATTCCTGACCCACCCAACTCCCCCAGGGGACGTGGGGGCATTGGAGCCCCACACCGCAGGCAGTAGCTCAATGCACCCACGTCGGAGTTACTCCCCCGCTAGCGTGGCGCGGCTTGGGGAAGTCCCGGGCCGCTGGGGAGGGGGCCTCGCCGCGCATCCTGTCGCAGGAACCGCCGGGCCCTTCCTTCCGCGGGAAGCGGCTTGGCCGACCCCCGCCCCCGCCCGGGCCTTGGGGGTTTCCGGTGCCCGGCCGCCGTGGAGCTGGGGACTGAAAGTGATGGGACGGAAGATGGGGCTGGAACAAACACCCTACAGACACATCCCCTTGAGACACACCCATCCCCAAGACCCCATTGGACCCATCAGAAAAGGCAGCATTGAACCTTGTCACCGCAAATGACATCGGTGAGGCCTGGACTAATTGATTGGACACTAGCTGTGAAAACTAAAAAGGTCACCCATCCTGTGACCAGCAGGTTCCAGCAGGGAACCCCAAGCCTGCAGCAGGAGACTCCAGAAAGGTGTTTGCTGCTGGCTTGTACTAAATTGGCACAAATTGCATACAGCACAGCCTATATGCCCATCCTCCCAGATGGGTTCTCCCTAGAGGATAAAAGGCCCGAGCCAGACAGAACTACACACACAGGCCACACAGATAACTCGGAACGAGAAACATGATGCTGAGTGACAAAGGCCAGCTGCAGGAGTGGGGTAAGAAGCACCTATTCCGGGCCCCTCCGTGGCTCATGTGGCTCACGCCTGTAGTCTGAGCACTTTGGAAGGCTGAGGTGGGCGGATCACCAGAGGTCAGGAGTTCGAGACCAGCCTGGTCAACATGGTGAAACCCCATCTCTACTAAAAATACAAAAATTAGCCGGGCAAGGTGGCAGGCACCTGTAATCCCAGCTACTCCGGAGGCTGAGGCAGGAGAATCGTTTGAACCCGGGAAGCACAGGCTGCAGTGCGCTGAGATCGCACCACTGCACTCCAGCCTGCGCTACAGAGGAAGACTCTGTCTCAAAAAAAAAAAAAAAAAAAAAAAAGAAGAAGAAGAAGAAGAAGAACATTCTGGAGGGAGACAACCAGGTCTACTTTCTTGCTATGCAGCCTTGAGCAAGTGAGCAAGTCACTTGACCCCCTCTGGGCCTGTTTCCCCAGCAACGTATTGGGGACAGTAATAGTCCCTGCCTTTTAGGTTTGTTGTGAGGATTGAGATACTGCATGTAATCCTTACAACAAACCTAGCAGAGTGCCTAGCACATAGAAGATGCTAAATGTGCTGGGTGCCGTGGTTCATGCCTGTAACCCCAAAAATTAAGGAGGCTGAGGTCGGAGGATCACTTGAGGCCAAGAGTTTTCAGTGCAGTCATGGCTCAAAGTAGCCATGTAGCCTCGAACTCCCAGGCTCAAGCAATCCTCCCACCTCAGCCTCCCAAAAAGGTTAGACCACAGGCTCAGGCACCATGCACAGCTAATTTTTTTTCCTTTCTTTTCTTTCTTTTTCTCTCTTCCTTCCTTCCTTTCTTTTTCTTTCTTTCTCTTTCTCTTTCCCTCCTTCCTTTTCTCTCTCTTTCTTTCTTCCTTTCTTCCTTTTCTTCCTTGCTTGCTTGCTTTCGACTGGAGTCTCTCTCTATCAACCAGGCTGGAGGGCAGTGGCTTGATCACAGTTCACTGTGGCCTTGAGCTCCTGGGCTCAAGCAGTGCTCCCACCTCAGCCTCCGGAGTAGCTGAGACTACGCCACCACACCCAGCTAATTTTTTTTTTCTTCTTCTCTCTCTTTTCTTTCTTCTTTCTTTTCTTCTTCTTCTTTTTTCTTTTCTTTTTTTCTCTTTTTTTTTTTTTTTGACGGAGTCTCGCTCTGTTGCCAGGCTGGAGTACAGTGGCACAATCTCCGCTCACTGCAACCCCCGCCTCCCGGATTCAAGCAATTCCCCTGCTTCAGCCTCCTGAGTAGCTGGGACTACAGGCGCATGCCACAACGCCTGGCTAATTTTTTTTTTTTCCTCCAGTTGTCAAATGACCCTTTATTGAAATATTTTTCTTTGCGCTTCTTAACTGGCTGGGCATTCCACAGCACCACTGTTGATGTCATCTATGATGTCATGAGGGTGGCGGCCATCAACATTACAGCCCACAGACTGGGCAGTCTCCAGGATCTCTTTGATGGTTCCAGAGAACTCTCTGGCTAAAGATCGGTGCCGCATCTGTCGCGTAATGTTGACGATTTCATCAAAAGCAATATTCCCATTGTGTTTAATGTTTTTTTGTTCCTTTCTATCTCTTGGTGGTTCCTTGAGGGCTCTGATGATCAGGGCAAAGGCAGAAGGCACCACCTGAATCTGGGCTTGTCTGTTCTGAATGGTCGGTTTCACTGTCATCCTCAGGCCCTTCCAGTCACCCGTTGCCTTGGCAATGTCATTACCAAGTTTTTTTGGAGACAGACCCAGAGGACTAATTTTGGGGGCCAGTGCAGAAGTGGCACCCACTTCACACCCCTGGTGTGCCTTAGGTATACGAATTTGATCTTGTTGGTGTTGAACTTTGGCAGCATGGTGGAATTGGCTGATGTCAGAAGAACCTGGATTCTGGATGACCGAAGAAAGTTGCACCTTGGTCTCCTCCAAGCCGAAAGCCCAGCTAATTTTTTTTTGACACGAAGTCTCACTCTGTCACCCAGGCTGGAGTGCAGTGGCACAATCTTGGCTCACTGCAACCTCCACCTGCTGGGTTCAAGCAATTCTCCTGCCTCAGCCTCCTGAGTAGCCGGGATTACAGTCATCCGCCACCATGCCTGGCTAATTTTTGTATTTTTAGTAGAGACGAGGTTTCACCTTGTTGGCCAGGCGGGTTTCATCTTGTTGGCCAGGCTAGTTTCAAACTCCTGACCTCAGGTGATCCACCTGCCTCTGCCTCCCAAAGTCCTGGGATTACAGGCATGAGCCACTGCACCTGGCCGGAATTTTTTGTATTTTAGTAGAGAAAGGGTTTCACCATGTTGGCCAGGATGATCTCGATCTCGACCTCGTGATCCACCCGCCTCAACCTCCCAAAGTGATGGGATTACAGGCATGAGCCACCGTGCCTGGCTCTTTCTTTTCTTTTAACAGGGCCTTGCTCTATTGCCTAGGCTGGAGTGCAGTGGCCCAATCTTGGCTCACTGCAACATCTTCCTAACACGTTCAAGAGATTCTCCCACCTCAGCCTCCTGAGTAGCTGGGATTGCAGGTGCACACCACTGCACCTGGCTAATTTTCATATTTTTTATAGACACAGGGTTTCACCATGTTGCCCAGGCTGGTCTGGAACTCCTGAACTCAGGTGATCTGCCTGCCTCAGCCTCCCAAAGTGCTGGGATTACAGGCATGAGCCACTGCACCTGCAGGTATTTATTTTTTTACTTAGGATCTGTGCCCTAACTCAGAAGTTAATTCTGTTAATTTTACCAATGTCCAAACTGGGCCTGAATGAGTGAATGAGGTTGTTTTGGGTAAACAGGTGTTACATGCTTAATATTTATCATCTCATTAAATCAGTGGCTTCTACATTACTCTTAGAATTTCTCAAACCTCAGATGGTTGAGGGGTCAGGATTTTGTGATATTCTCATAACAACTGTACTATTATTATTATCACTTATAGACAGGGTCTTGCTATGTTGCCCAGGCTGGAGAACAGTAGCACCATCATAGCTCACTGCAGCCTCCACCGCCTAGGCTCAAGCAGTCCTCCCACCTCAGCCTCTGGAGTAGTTGGAACTGCAGTCGTATGCCACCATGCCCAGCTAACTGTATTCATCTAATAGTGTTCTTTGAGTTAGCCCACTTATTAATCACTCTCCCTATTTAGAAAGTAACAGTTTTTTAAAAGGTTACAATGAAAATAAAACAATGTCAAAAGATCCTGCTGAAACAGTAACAGGTTTAAGTTTCAAAGAGAGATTAGCCAGCCTTAAGGACACATTGTTTCCAAGGGAAGAAAACTATGCTTGGGTGGAGAAGGGGGATGCAAGTTGAAAAGGGAGAAATTTGGAGAGATTCAGTTTATCTTATTCAAATAATATTGAATTGGGCTGGGTGAAGTGGCTCATGCCTGTAATCCCAGCACTTTGGGAGGCCGAGGTGGGCGGATCACCTGAGGTCAGGAGTTTGAGATCAGCCTGGTCAACATGGTGAAACACCATCTCTGTTCAAAATACAAAAATTAGCCAGGCATGGTGGTGAGTGCCTGTGGTCCCAGTGACTTAGGAGGCTGAGGCAGGAGAATCGCTTGAGCCTGGGAGGCAGAGGATGCAGTGAGTCAAGATCGCACCACAGCACTCCAGCCTGGGCAACAGAGTGAGACCGTCTCAAAAAATAATAATAGGCCGGGCGCGGTGGCTCAAGCCTGTAATCCTAGCACTTTGGGAGGCCGAGATGGGCAGATCACGAGGTCAGGAGATTGAGATCATCCTGGCTAACACGGTGAAACCCCGTCTCTACTAAATACAAAAAAACTAGCCGGGTGTGGTGGCGGGCGCCTGTAGTCCCAGCTACTCGGGAGGCTGAGGCAGGAGAATGGCATAAACCTGGGAGGCGGAGCTTGCAGTGAGCTGAGATCCGGCCACTGCACTCCAGCCTGGGCGACAGAGCGAGACTCTGTCGCAAAAAAAAAAAAAAAAAAAAAAAAAAAAATAATAATAATAATAATAAATAAATAACCTTGAATTATTTTGCCACACTCTCCCGGAATTTAGAAAATTCTGCTTCTGGAAGAGGGACAAACTCCTATGGTGATCCGCAAGGCCCTGCTTGATCTGGGGCCATCGCATCTCTGGCTGAATCGTGCATCACCACGATGCGCCACGCCACATGGACCTGCTTTTTGTCCCTCAGACTTCCACAGTCTTCTCAGCCACATGGCCTTTGGCTGTGCCGTGACCTCCTGGAGATCCTTCAGCTTCCTTGCTCACCTAGTGAAGCCAGTTCAACTCAAAGGGGAAATCCTTAGGGAAACGTTCCCTGTCTAACCCTCTTTCGGCCTAAGGATCCCTTTATTTTATTTTTATTTTTTGAGATGGAGTATTTCTCTGTCACCCAGGCTGGAGTGCAGTGGCACGATCTCGTCTCACTGCAAGTTCCGCCTCCCAGGTTCAAGCGATTCTCCTGCCTCAGCCTCCCGAGTAGCTGGGATTACAGGCACCCACCACTACACCTAGCTGATTTTTGTATTTTTAGTAGAAACGGGGTTTCATCATATTGGCCAGGATGATCTCGATCTCCTGATCTCGTGATCCACCCACCTTGGCCTCCCAAAGTAGTTTAATTAATTAATTATTTTATTTTTATTCAGGGTCTTGCTTTGTCACCCAGGCTGGAGTGTAGTGGCGTGATCCAAGGCTCACTGCAGCCTCAAAGTCGAGTGCTCAAGGGATCCTCCCATCTCAGCTTCCAGCATAGCTGAGACCCCAGGCACATGCCACAATGCCTGGCTAATTTTTTATTTTTATTTTTGTAGAGATGGACTTCCTATGTTGCCCAGACTGGTATTATTTTATTTATTTATTCAACCAGTCTCTGATGGGAGGCAAGACCCCTATATTTGACACTCGGATCAAGAGCTACTTTATTTAAAACATTTGGCCAGGCATGGTGGCTCATGCGTGTTATGCCAACACTTTGGGAGACAGAGGCAGGAGAATCACGAGGTCAGGAGTTCAAGACCAACTTGACCAACATGGTGAAACCCCGTCTCTACTAAAAATACAAAAATTAGCTAGGCATGGTAACGCACGCCTGTAGTCCCAGGTACTCCAGAGGCTGAGGCAGGAGAATCGCTGGAACCCTGGAAGTGAAGGTTTCAGTGAGCCGAGATTGCGCCACTGCACTCCAGTTGGGCGACAGAGCTTTGTCTCAAAAAAAATGAGGCCAGGCACGGTGGCTCACACCTGTAATCCCAGCACTTTGGGAGGCCAAGGTGGGCAGATCACGAGTTCAGGAGTTCGAGACCAGCCTGGCCAATTTGGTGAAACCTCGTCTCTACTAAAAATACAAAAATTACCCAGGCGTGGTGGCAGAAGCCTTTTTCCCACCTACTTGGGAGGCTGAGGCAAGAGAATCGCTTGAACCCGGGAGGTGGAGGTTTCAGTGAGCCGAGGTCACACCACTTCACTTTAGCCTGGGCAACAGAGCAAGACTTCGTCTCAAAAGATAATAATAATAAAATAAATTTTTGCAGGGCTGGGAGCGGTGGTTCATGCCTGTAATCCCAGCATTTTTGGAGGCTGAAGCAGGCGGATCTCTTGAGGTCAGGAGTTTGAGACCAGCCTGGCCAACATGGTGAAAGCCCATCTCTACTAAAAATACAAAAATTAGCGAGGCGTGATGGTGCGCACCCGTAGTTCCAGCTACTCCGGAGGCCGAGATGGGAGAACCGTTTGAACCCGGGGCTGGGGGACTGAGGTTGCAGTGAGCTGAGATTGCACCAATGCACACCAGCCTGGGCAACAGAGCGAGACAGTCTCCAAAAATAAATAAATTAAATAAATATTTTTTTTCTTAATGCTTATCACAAGTGCAATTTTACCTTTGTAGAATTAAACCGTTGTTTCTGAGTTAGTCTCCTCTTGTAGCCTATGGCCTCCATGATAGCAGGGACCAAGTCTAGCAGATGGTTAACTAAGTGGTTTTTGTGAATGAATGATGCCTTTGCAACCTTCGTTTGAGATCTGTCCTCTTAACGTCCACTGAGTACAGATGAGGAAACAGGCCCAGAGTTTTGCTCTGCAAGACAGCAAATAAAGGACACTCTAGTCAGGTCCTCCCTCCCGAAGCCTTCTCCCCACTCTGCCCTGCCCTGCTGTGCCGTGCAGGACTTATGGGAAGGGCGCTCCAGTTCAGCCGCTATAGATCTGGGCAAGGGCCGGGCCACAGGTCGGGACCAACCCAGAAGCAGCACCTAGACCGGTTTACCCGGTTTCAGGACCTTGGGCGAAGTCCACCCGCCCGGGGGCAGGGACGACGCAGGCCACGCCGCGGCCCAGTTGCTAGCCAGGCAGGGCAGGGACTTAATCTTACCAAGGAAATGTGAGCGGGAGGCTTAGCGTTGGAGGTGGGTAGGGCGTCACTATGCGGGGCCGAGCCATCCTGCGTCTATCACGCCCAAGGGCGGGGCATGCAAATTGACTCCCGCCTTTGGCTTTTCCCTGGGCTCCGCCCCCGCGCGGTGCAACCCGCGACTTCCAAGAACTCCCCGCGTGGTCAGTTGCTCGGGCCACGCCCCCTTCCCGTACCCGCCCTGCCTGTCCCAGGGAGGCGGGGGCAGAGCTTGCGGCGCAGCGGGAAGGCGGAGGCGGAGGCCGCGCCCAGGGCCTGGGGGCGTCAGAGGCGTGGGGAAGTCGCGGCTTCTGCACCGCCCTCGGGGGTTCGGCTCCCAATCAGGGAAAAAGGGCCGAGAGAATGAAAGAGTAATGGGACTTGCCAGAGTTTGAGGCTCACACTACTCTGTTTGGCTTGGGGGTTGCTGAAACCTCCACGTGTACTTAGGGAGCCCAGAGGAGCTCAGAACCCGCCGTGCTCAGGAAAACCTACACCTTCCCCGGTTGTTTAGCGTTTAGGGGAGGCCACGACCCTCAGAGCCGTGTCTAGTGGAGCTCAGATCCACACACCTGTGTTTGGGGGAGACCGGATCTTCTCCACCTGTGTCCAGATGAGTTCAGACCCCCACGTTTGTCCAGGGAAGCCCAGACCTCCTCCACCTGTGTCCAGAAGCGCTCTAGGACCTTTCCTGTTTCCTGAGGCTCAGCCTAGGGGGTCATCCCACCTATGTCTGTGTTAAGGGGCGCTTGTGTCTCCCGAAACTTATGTCCAAGATAGCTGAGGCCTCCCCCCATCGTGCTCCCCGCCTGGCCCTTTGGTGAATCCCTTTCTCAGAAGAAACCCTCAGGGGCCCCAGCCCTGCTGCCCTTCCCTGCCCTGTCTTCGAGCCTCCTGGTCCAATTGGCCCCTCCCCCAGTACATTGTTGAGTCCTAGTTAAGACATAATCCCAGCATTCACTGTCCGCCCATCCCCCAGCTCTCCCGCACCTCAGTGTCTGGCCGGGCCCCCTGCGGTGCCGTCCTCCCAGTCGGCTGGCCACCTGACTGGCACCAATTAATTTCCTCCTCGGCCTGTCCACCCAGGGCCTCGGCCTGTCTGGTTGCCAGCTGCTCACCCTCAGCCAGCCCGCCCCCACGGGCTCCCAGGGAATTGCCAACAGTTCTTCCTGCAACCACCCCAACCCCATCCAGGCCACCCCACCCAGCACAGTTAATCAGAAAAAGCTGACAGTTAGGACCTGGAGGAGTGATCTGAAATCAGATGGAGGAGGGGTGGGTGTTAAACTTTCGGACCCAGGGATGCTTGGGGTGGGGTGGGGTGGGGTGGGGTGGGGTGGGGTGGGGTGGGGTGGGGGCATGGCTGGAGGGAGGCAGGGGATCCAGTTTTACCTAAGAACCCCAAATAAAAGGCTTTTGGCTTCCAGATGGGGACTGTAGGGAGGGCTGACCCCCTCCCACACACACCAGGCGGGCAAGGTGGAGCGCCCCTCCTCGGAAACTGCCCCCGGCCTGAGATGCGTCAGTGACAGCTGTGCCTCCCCAGCCCGCACCCAGCCGGTTTCCTTTTCCTGTGCACACTCTCCCGATGGGCTGGCCTTCAGCCTAGAGAGACTCCAGGGCACTTGGAAGGGGCTCCCCGGAGGGTCTTCCTGGACGAGGGGGAGGGGACGGGCTGGAAAACAATGGGGCTTCTGTGGCTGTAGGACGCCAGGCACTTCCTGTTAACCCTTTCCTGGGGTGCAGCTGCAGGGAGCACCTCCCAGGTCCTGCCTTATGGGGAGGGGGAGAGGCAGCCCGAGGTGAAATCTTGTTGCGGGGATTAACTGTTGTGTTAATTGAGGCTTTTGTGAGTGTGATTAGCAGGGGTGAGGTGAATCACACCTTTTCTCACTTAATGGAGTTACAGGGCTTTCTCTTCTATTGCTGAGGGCTGTGCAGTCAGGGACAGGGCAGGGCTAGCCTGGGAGAAGCCTGTGCACTGAGCTCTGAGATGTTCCAGGCTTTTCCCCAGATAGGTTACACCAGGATCTCCAGGGCATGGACAGGGATGGGGTCGGGGAACCCAGGCATCCTAGGTAAATCCAAGGAACAGCCATGTGTGCAAATCACTGTTCTAGCTGCCTTGCTAGGCTTATTTAGGGGCCACGATCCCTGAACCAGTTCCCTTGGCATCCTGGGTCTCAGTTTCCCTTGGCTTGAGAATTACTCCCAGGGGCCTACCAGGAGGACACAGGCAGTCTAGGAGCTCCCTAAGGGGCAGGAGTGAGCTGGGAGCCTTGGAAACAGTTTTTTCCTCCTGGGAGCCCTGGGAAGTTATGTTGGGGGAATTAGCTGCTGTGTTAATTGAGGCTTCAAGCCAAGTCCCCTCTGTTTACACAGAGAGTCTGAGAAATGCCCTCGGAAGATTCCGAGAGCCTCCAAAGGCCCCAGAGACTTTGCTTCTGCCCGGAAGGCTTCCGGTTTTTTACAGCTAAGATAACCTCCCCCATAGTCATGAGACTTAGTGATGCTTATGGCAGCTGCAGGCCCCGAAGCTATGCTGTACTTGGTCACTTCCATGCATTCACTTAACCCTCCCCATAAGCCTGGGTCAGGATACAAAGTAGGCACTTCACTCGTTTTTTTAGGGGTCTTGCTATGTTGCCCAGGATGGTCTTTAACTCCTGAGCTCAAGTGATCCTCCCGCCTGGGCCTGCCAAAGTGCTGAGGTTCTCAGATAAGGAACCAGCTTCTTCTGGGAGCTGAGAGCCGCACCCCAGGTCTCCTTGCCACTCCTGGGCTACCTGTTTTCTCTTTCCTCACATCCAGGGTTGATCACTCACCAGGTTCCCTCTTAGAATCATTTGCCAAGTTATCTCTTCTCCCCTTTCTGCAGGATGAAAACTTCCCCAGAGGTCAATCTGTGTACCCTCAGTCCAGGGGCTGGATAAAGACAAAGTTGTTTGTTGTTGTTCATTTGTTTATTTAAATTTATTTATTTATTTATTTTTAGAGACGAAGTCTCGCTGTCACCCAGACTAGGCGCGATCTCGGTTCACTGCAACCTCCGCCTCCCGGGTTCAAGCAATTCTCTGCCTCAGCCTCCTGAGGAGTGGGATTACAAGCGCCTACCACCATGCCCGGCTAATTTGTGTATTTTTAGTAGAGATGGGGTTTCACCATCTTGGCCAGGCCGATCTTGAACTTCTGACCTCATGATCCACCCGCCTCAGCCTCCCAAAATGCTGGGATTACAGGCGTGAGCCACCGTGCCCCACCCTGACTTGTTTATTTACTTATTTTGTAAACATTATTTACTGAGCATGATCCAACAGCTAGACTGGAGAGAGGCTGCTGCAAGTCTCCTCCCTCTGCCTCCAGCCACTCGGCACTACCCGTCCTAGCTGGTGTCTGGAATCAGCGGGGCCCTGGCAGAGGGCACAGGAAAGGAAATGGCTCATTGCTTCAGCCTTTAGACCCGAGGGCAGGGAGGGCCTGCCGGGCGGCCGCCTAGTCAGGGGTGTGTCAGAGGCCAGAGGGGCCGGGGCCCAGCAGCTGGGGCTTGGTAAGCTCTGGAGCCTGGGCTCCAGGCCAGCTTGCTGCTAACCTCCACCTGAGACCACCCCACCCCCAACCCCCTTCCTTCTCTCCCCTGCTGCGGAGGCGCGCCCTTCCGGAGTGAAACTTGGTTTGGTTTCTCACGACCCAGAAGGCTTGAAGCAAACCTGCAATGACTCACCGCCTGGTCTGTGCCGGCTGCAGCTCTCAGACTCAGGATGAGGTGGCGGTAGGTGGGGTGGGGCTCCTGGGACCCTTTCACCCCTTCGTGCTGCTGGCTGGGGGAGGCCACTGAAGTTAGCGCGCTGCCTTCCAGGCATTCTCCAGACACCTTCCAAATCCCTGCGGACACTACCTTATAAACAGATACTGGAATGTTCAAAGTGCTGTCATGCTGTTTGGGACCAGAAATTCCCCCCCATGAGGGTTAGATATGAAGCCAGTTTGGAGGGGGAAGCTGAGGGTGCATGCCCCTGGGGCTGCTTCTCTTCAGTCTGGGAGGTTTTTTTTCTTTTTCTAAGACAGAGTCTCACTCTGTCGCCCAGGCTGGAGTGCAGTGGCACAGTCTCAGCTCACTACAACCTCCGCCTCCCAGGTTTGAATGATTCTCCTTCCTCAACCTCACGAGTAGCTGGGACTACAGGCGTGCGCCACCACACCTGGCTAATTTTTGTATTTTTGGTAGAGACAGGGTTTCACCACGGGTTTCACAAAGTGCAGTGGCTCACGCCTGTAATCTCAACACTTTGGAAGGTTGAAGCAGGCGGATCACTTGAGGTCAGGAGTTCGAGACCAGCCTGGCCAACATGGTGAAATCCTGTCTCTACTAGAAATACAAAAATTAGGCCGGGCGCAGTGGCTCACGCCTGTAATCCCAGCACTTTGGGAGGCCGAGGCGGGCGGATCACTAGGTCAGGAGATCGAGACCATCCTGGCAAACACGGTGAAACCCTGTCTCTACTAAAAATACAAAAAAAAAATTAGCCGGGTGTGGTGGCAGGCGCACAAGGGCATGAACCCCGGAGGCAGCGGAGCTTGCAGTGAGTGGAGATCGCGCCACTGCACTCCAGCCTGGGCAACAGAGTGAGACTCCGTCTCAAAAAAAAAAAAAAAAATTAGCTGGTGGTGGTGGTGTGCACCTGTAGTCCCAGCTACTCAAGAGGCTGAGTCAGGAGAATCACTAGAACCTGGGAGGATGAGGTTTCAGTGAGCCCGAGGTTGCTCCAGACTTTGAGACTCCATCTCAAAAAAAAAAAAAAAAAAGGTCGGGTGCCGTGGCTCACACCTGTAATCCCAGCATTTTGGGAGGCCGAGGCGGGCAGATCATGAGGGCAGGAGATCAAGACCATCCTGGCTAACACAGTGAACCCCTGTCTCTACTAAAAATACAAAAAATGAACCAGGCTTGGTGGCGGGTGCCTGTAGTCCCAGCTAGTCGGGAGGCTGAGGCAGGAGAAAGGCGTGAACCCGGGAGGTGGAGCTTGCAGTGAGAAAAGATCACACCACTGCACTCCAGGCTGGGCGACAGTGCGAGACTCCGTCTCAAAAAAAAAAAAAAAAAAATTGAGCCAGGCAAAGTGGCTGATGCCTGTAATTCCAAAGCTTTGAGTGGCTGAGGTGGGAGGATCACTTGAGGCTAGGAGTTCGAGACCAACCTATGCAACATGGTGAGACCACCCCCCTCCCCTATCTCTGCAAAAAATTAGCCAGGCATGGGGGCGCACACATGTAGTCCCAGCTACTCTAGAGACCGAGGCGGGAGGGTGGCTTGAGCCCAGGAGTTTGAGGCTGCAGTGAGCTATGATCATGCTACTGCACTCCAGCCTGGGCAACAGAGCAAGGCCCTGTCTCAAGAAAATCACTTATTTGTGCATGTACATGGTGTATATGAGAACACTTGTTACATGTATATAATGTAACCTCTCTGCTTTGCTTTGCAGCTCTGGCAGGGGCAGGGCGGCAGGTGCTGTGATGAGGCCACTTGTATTGGGGGTGTTCATGGGAGGGTCTTTGTTCTCTGAGCACTAAGTGGGCACTGCTGTATCTTTGCACGCGGCCTGGGATCCTCATTGGTTCCCTTCCTTTCTGCCAGGCTTGTGCCTCTTTTTCTTGACTTTTTTTTTTTTTTTTCCACCCAGGCTGCCGAGCAGTGGTGCCATCTCAGCTCACTGCAACCTTCACCTCCCGGGTTCAAGCAATTCTCCTGCCTCAGCCTCCCCAGTACCTGGGCCTACAGGCGTGTGTCACCACGCCTGGCTAATTTTTGTATTTTTTGTGGAGACAGGGTTTTACCATGTCGGCCAGGCTGATCTCAAACTCCTGGCCTCAAATGATCCATTACCCTAAGCCTCTCAAAATGCTGAGATTACAGGTGTGAGCCACTGTGCCCGGCCTTTCTTATTTTTCTTTTTTCTTTTGTTTGATTTTTTTATGTGGGGAAAAGAAAGAGATCAGCCTGTTACTGTGTCTATATAGAAAGAAGTAGACATAAGAGACTCCATTTTGTTCTGTATTTGAGATGCTGTTAATCTGTGACCCTACCCCCAACCTTGTCCTTGCAAGAGACATGTGCTGTGGTAACTCAAGGTTTAATGGATTTTGGGTGTGCAGGGTGCGTCTTTGTTCCTAGAAAAGCTAGGTATTGTCCAAGGTTTATCCCCATGTGATAGGATGAAACAACGTTGCTAAAAGGTTTATCTCAAGGCATGGGATTTTCCTTTAAACTTATTCATGTCACAGAGATCCTTGTTCTTATGTCTTACTGCTAATTTCCTCCCTAAAAATGATCCTATTGTCCTGCCACTCCCTTATCTTTAAGATGGTAAAGATAATTATCTATAAATACTAAGGGAACTCAGAGGCCGGTGCCGGCGTGGGTCCTCTGTAAGCTGAGCGCCGGTCCCCTGGGCCCCCGCTTTTCTTTCTCTATACTTTGTCTCTGTGTCTTATTTCTTGTCTCTCGTTCCACCTTGCGAGAAACACCCACAGGTGTGGAGGGGCAGGCCACCCCTTCATTTTAGAGACAGGGTCTCACTCTGTCGCCCAGGCTGCTGTGCAGTGGCGTGATCATAGCTCACTGAAGCCCTGAACTCCTGTGTTCAAGTGATCCTCCCACCTCAGCCTCCCAAGTAGCTGCGCACTATAGGTGCACATCACCATGCCTGGCTAATTTTTAAATTTTTTTGCAGATACAGAGTCTTGCTATGTTGCTGAGGCTGGTCTCCAATTCCTGGCTTCAAGTGAGCCTCCTGCCTCTGCCTCCCAAAGTGCTGTGATGAGCTACTATGCCTGGTCATTGTCCCTCTTTCTCATGACTCTCTGGACATCCCTGGGGTAGAGGGTGGGGCAGGCACACACATCCCTCAACCTCCCAGTGGTTCCACGATGACTAAGCCAGCCCCGTCCCTGAGACTGGGCGGCTGGAGCTAGGATCCTCCCCCATGGCCTCATATCCCAAGCTTGAGCCTGGGTTTCTGGTCAGACTGGATGGGCTAGCTCGGTCTCCTTAACGCTCAGAGCTGCCTTGTCCAGGCTCAGCAGATCCCACACAGCCAGGCACACCCCATCCCACAGGGCTCCTGGGAAATTCTCTGCCCCACCCTCAGGCTGCCTCAGACAGACTGAGGTTACCTGTGATTGTCCCAGATAACCCGAGTGATCGCATCCCCTGCTCCAGGTGACTCCCTCCCTGGCAGCTGACCTGTACATTTTGAAAAGCTGGGGACATATCTCAGCTAGGAGGGATATTCCTACTGTCTTCCCTGCTATATATATATATATATATATATATATATATATATATATATATACATACACACACACACATAAATTAGCCAGACATGATGGTGAGTATCTGTAATTCCAGCTCCTTGGGGGGCTGAGGCGGGAGAATTGCTTGAACCTGGGAGGCAGAGATTGCAGTGAGCCAAGATCGCTCCACTGCACTCCAGCCTGGGTGACAGAGTGAAACTCTGTCTCAAACAAAAACAAACAAAAAATTTTTTTTTCAGAGATGGGGATCTCTCTTGTGTTGCCCAGGATGGCCTCAAGCAATCCTCCTGCCTCAGCCTCCCAAAGTGTTGGGATGACAGGCATGAGCCATTGCGTCCAGTCTGTGGTTTCTCCATGTGGGGCCAGATCATTCTTTGTGCAGGGAGTTACCCATGCATCTTAGATGTTGACTAGTAGCCCTGGCCTTAACCCTGTGCCAATGAAAGATGTCTCCAGATGTTGCCAAATGTTGGGGCGGGGTGGGGCACAGCCTTGCCGCCTGCTTCAACTGTTCTACCTGTCCACACTCACACCAACCTGCAAAGTAACTTGGAGCGTGTGTTTTCTTTTTTTTTTCTTTTTTTTTTTTTTTTTTTCTGAGACAAGGTCTTGCTTTCTCCCAGGCTAAAGTGCAGTGGCGTGATCTCAGCTCACTGCAAGCTCCGCCTCCCAGGTTCACGCCATTCTCCTACCTCAGCCTCCCAAGTAGCTGGTACTACAGGCACCTGCCACCAGCCCCGGCTAATTTTTTGTATTTTTAGTAGAGACAGGGTTTCACCATTAGCCAGGATGGTCTCAATCTCCTGACCTCTAGATCTGCCCGCCTCGGCCTCCCAAAGTGCTGGGATTACAGGCACGAGCCATCGCACTGGGCCAGGAACATGTGATTTCTCGTCTTGGGCCTGGATCGAGTCCTTGTGGTGGAGGTGATCTGTGGGTTCCAGAATCTTAGGAAGGGATTAGTGAGACCATAGCATGGCCCATTGCACTGTCCCTCTACCTGGAGCGAGGGGTGCCAGCCGCCCATTTCCTGGTGGGTGGGCTTGCTGGACAGCAGCCTGAGGTGGGTGGAGTCAGGCTGCCTTGTTCTATTTCCTGGTTCCCAGGGGTGGGTGGTGGCAGTGGTGCCCTGGAGCCAGAGGGCGTGGAGTGCCCTGACCCTGCCTCCAAATTTACTAGGTGGGTGCTAAGGTGTGTGCTCCAAGACCGATGGCCCCTATGGGCGTGGAGGAGAAACCAGGGACTCAAGCTCATCTCCCTGCCTGGCTTCTGCCCTCATGTCCCACTCCGCCTTGGCTCCAGGCCAGGGGCTGCTGGAATGGTGACTCAGAGCGACTGAGAAGAGGAGAGAAACAGAATGGAGGTCCTCTTCATCCTACAATCTCTACCATCCCAGCATCCCCATAAAGGCCAGGACCCTTCAGGTCACATCTCAAGACCGGCCACACTGCCCTCTCCTGCTTCCTCCTCCTCTACCCGCCCTCTTTCGGTGGGATTTTTTTTTTCTGGTACCACGCTAGGGCAGGAAGGCGGAAGTGAGCGTGGGGCGTGGAATGTCTCTGAGGTTGGAATATATTTAGGCCAGGAGGAGAGTGTGTGTGTGGTGCTGGCCAGGCCCTGGCGCCAGCCCGGCGGGCTTGAGGGGTGATGCTGGGGGGCCCTGAGCTAGTGTGGGGAGGCTCCTGACTTCTGCCTTCTCCCTTTTGTTTTTTGGAGACGGAGTCTCGCTCTGTTGCCCAGGCTGGAGTGCAGTGGCGCGGTCTCGGCTCACTGCAACCTCTGCCTCCTGGGTTCAAGCGATTCTCCTGCCTCAGCCTCTCGAGTAGCTGGGATTACAGGCATCTGCCACCAGGCCCAGCTAATATTTTTGTATTTTTAGTAGAGACAGGGTTTCACCATATTGGCCAAACTGGTCTCGAACTCCTGACCTCATGATCCGCCTGCCTCGGCCTCCCAAAGCGCTGGGATTACAGGTGTGAGCCAGTGTGCCCAGCTACCTTTTCCCTTTTAAGGACAGCCTCTCAGCTTTGGGGAGGAGGAGTGGGAATCCCTAGGCCCCCACCAAGGCTGACACAGGCCCTGTGCAGGCCAGATACATTTAACATCTTCAAAACAAACCAGCAAGACTAACATTGGGATCACCTACAGCTGTAAACACAAGGCCCAGAGAGGTTAAGCGGCTTTCCCAAGGCTGCTCAGGAAAGAGGTGATGACGAAAGGGTTCTCTTGCTGGCCCGGCTGGCTGCCACCATTCACGCACGCAGTGTTCATTCACGCAACACCTTTGTGGGCAAAGCCTAGCCTGTGCCAGCCCCCAACAATGTGTGGGAGAACAAGCAGCCAACTGGACCCAGGTCTGCAAACCGCAGCCCATAGGCGGCATTCGTCCGTTGTTTCTGCACAGCCCTTGGGCTAAGAATAGTTTTTACATTTTTAAGCGGTTGAAAACAAAAGAAGAGTATTCCATGATACATAACAATTATAAGAAATTGCAATTTCAGCCTTCATGAATTCAGGGTACACAGGTTACACCCATTTGAGTCCATATTATCTGTGGTTGCCTTTTTGCTACTATGGCAGATTGCAGCTGTTTTGACAGAGACCCTGCAAAGCTGAACAACTTTCCTATTTGTCCACTCCTCCCCCTCACACTTTTTTTTTTTTTTTTTTTGAGATAACAGAGTTCTGCTCTTGTTGCCCAGGCTGGAGTACAATAGCGCAATCTCGGGTCACTGCAACCTCTGCCTCCTTGGTTCAAGCGATTCTCCTGCCTCAGCCTCCTGAGTAGCTGGGATTACAGGCACCTGCAACTACGCCCGGCTAATTTTTATATTTTAAGTAGAGATAGGATTTCACCATGTTGGCCAAGCTAGACTGGAACTCCCGACCTGAGGTAATTCAGCCGCCTCGGCCTCCCAAAGTGCTAGGATTACAGGTGTCAGCCACCACCACACCCAGCTTTTTTTTTTTTTTTTTTTTTTTTTTAAGATGGTGTCTCACTCTGTCGCCCAGGCTGGAGTGCAGTGGCACGATCTCGGCTCACTGCACCCTCTGCCTCCCAGGTTCAAGTGATTCTCCTGCCTCAGCCTCCTGAGTAGCTGGGATTACAGGCGCGTGCCACCACATCCGGCTAATTTTTTGTATTTTTAGTAGAGACAAGGTTTCGCCTTGTTGGTCATGCTGCTCTGGAACTCCCGACCTTAAGTGATCCACCCATCTCAGCCTCCCAAAGTGCTGGAATTACAGGTGTGAGCCACCACTCTGGGCCACATCTGGCTAATTTTTTTGTTTGTTTGAGACAGAGTTTCGCTCTTGTTGCCCAGGCTGGAGTACAGTGGCATGACCTCAGCTCACTGCAACCTCCACCTCCTAAATGTTGACAACATTTGTCCCAAATGTTGACAAAGACTCTTTGTCGACATTTTTTTTTTTAAGGCCATGTGCAGTAGCTATTTCCAGCACTTTGGGAGCCCCAGGCATGAAGATTGCTTGAGCCCAGGAGTCTGAGACCAGCCTGGGCAACATGGAGAAACCCTGTCTCTAGAAAATATACAAAAAATTATCTGGGTGTGGTGGCAGGTGCCTGTGGTCCCAGCTACTTGGGAGGCTGAGGTGGGAGGATCTGCTGAGTCCAGGAGGTCAAGGCTGCAGTGAGCTGTGATCACACCACTGCACTCCAGCTTGGGTGACAGAAGAAGACTTTGCCTCAAAAAAAAAAAAAAGTTTATTTTTATTTATTTATTTATTTTTTTTTTAATTTTTTTTTGAGACGGAGTCTCGCTCTGTCGCCCAGGCTAGAGTGCAGTGGCGCGATCTCGGCTCACTGCAAGCTCCACCTCCCGGGTTCACGCCATTCTCCCGCCTCAGCCTCCGAGTAGCTGGGACTACAGGCGCCTGCCACCACGCCCGGCTAGTTTTTTTTTTTTTTGTGTATTTTTAGTAGAGACGGGGTTTCACCATGTTAGCCAGGATGGTCTCGATCTCCTGACCTCGTGATCCACCCGCCTCGGCCTCCCAAAGTGCTGGGATTACAGGCTTGAGCCACCGCGCCCGGCCTATTTTTATTTATTTATTTATTTTTGAGATGGAGTCTCTGTCACGCAGGCTGGAGTGCAGTGGCACAGTCTCGGCTCACAGCAAGCTCCGCCTCCTGGGTTCACGTCACTCTTCTGCCTCAGCCTCCTGAGTAACTGGGACTACAGGCGCCCACCACCACGTCGGCTAATTTTTTGTGTTTTTAGTAGAGATGGGGTTTCACCATGTTAGCCAGAATGATCTCAATCTCTTGACCTTGTGATCTGCCCGCCTCGGCCTCCCAAAGTGCTGGGATTACAGGTGTGAGCCACTGCACCCGGCCTTAATTTTTAAAGATAGGGGTCTCACTATGTTGCCCAGACTGGACTCAAACTTCTGAGCTCAAGCAGTCCTCTAGTGTCAGCCTCCCAAGTAGCTGGACTCAGGTTTTTATTTTCACAATGCAAGACTCTATTATCCTTATAAGAATACTTCTTAAAAAATGGATAATCCTTCCAGACTCCCTGATATGGGAGTTGAAGGGGCAGATGTGGGGCGGAGGGAGAGAGGAGCTGGTGTTGGAACCATCTAAACCGGGGCTTGCTAAATCCAGCCTGCCACCTGTTTCTGCACAGCCTGTGAGTTAAGAATGGCTTTTTCACTTTTAAATGGTTGGGGGAAAAAAAATCAAAAGGGAAATTTCACGACATGGGGAAAAGTATATGCAATTCAAATTTTAGTGTCCATAAATAAAGTTTTATTGGCACGGAGCTGTGCTCATTCATTTACCCTGTATCCGTGGCTGCTTTTACGCTCCACCGCGGAATTGAGTCATTGAACAGACTGTCTGGCCCTTGAAGCTGAAAATATTTACTGTCTGGCTCATTGGAGAAGCAGCTTGTGGACCCCTCTTCTAAGGGGCCTGAGACCCTCACGTCAATCTGACCCTGATTCAGGCTGTCCCAGGATTATTCATTGGCATGGCAAAGAGGTTGGTGTGATTTGGAGGCAGGACTCGCTAAGGACTGATCCTTAACACTGGCTGCCCCCTGGGGAGGAGGGGCATTGGGCTCTTCAAGATGAAACAGGATTGAGGACTGAGGTGGGCAGGCTGACTATGGGCACGGCAGGAGCAAAGACCAGGAGGCCAGACCTCTGCCTCAACTCAAGCTCCCCCTCTCAGTTTGAGTTCAACTTTGGCAACATAGCAAAATCCCGTCTGTACAAAAAAAATTAGCCGTGCATGGTGGCACACGCCTGTAGTCCCAGCTACTCGGGAAGCCGAGGTGGGAGGAATTGTTTGAGACCAGGAGTTCCAGGCTGCAGTGAGCCATGATTGCACCACCGCCCTCCAGACTGGGCAATAGAGTGAGACCTTGTCTCTCAAAACAAAAAACAAAAAAACAAAAAAAACCCAAAGAGACTGGGCATGGTGGCCCACGCCTGTAATCGCAGCACTTTGGGAGGCTGAGGGGAGCGGATCACAAGGTCAGGAGATGGAGACCATCCTGGCTAACACGGTGAAACCCTGTCTCTACTAAAAATACAAAAAAATTAGCCGGGCGTGGTGGCGGGTGCCTGCAGTCCCAGCTACTCAGGAGGCTGAGGCAGGAGAATGGCATGAACCTGGGAGGCGGAGCTTGCAGTGAGCCAAGATTGTGCCACTGCACTCTAGCCTGGGCGACAGAGCGAGACTCTGTCTCAAAAAAAAAAAAAAAAAAAAAAAAAAAAAAGGCCAGGCGCAGTGGCTCACACCTGTAATCCCAGTATTTTGGGAGGCTGGGGCAGGCAGATCACCTGAGGTCAGGAGTTCAAGACCAGACTGGCTAACTTGGCAAAACTCTGTCTCTACTAAAAATAAAAAAATTTGCCGGGCATGGTGGCGCATGTCTGTAATCCTAGCTACTCGGGAGGCTGAGGCACGAGAATCACTTGAACTCAGGAGGAGGAGGTTGCAGTGAGTCAAGATCATGCCATTGCACTCCAGCCTGGGCGACACAGGGAGACTCTGTCTCACAAAATAATTAATTAATTAATTAAAAATACATAAATAAATGGAAAGAAAGAGAGACAGAGAGAGAGAGAGAGAAAATAAAAAAGAAGGAGGCGGGGCACGGTGACTCACGCCTGTGATCCTAGCACTTTGGGAGATCAAGGCGGGTGGATCACTTGAGGCCAGGAGTTCGAGACCAGTCTGGCCAACATGGTGAAACCGCATCTTTACTAAAAATACCAAAAAAATTAGCCGGGTGTGGTGGCGCTTGCCTGTAGTCTCAGCTACTTGGGAGACTAAGGCAGGAGAATCACTTGAACCCGAGAGGCGGAGGTTGCAGTGGGCCGAGATCATGCCACTGCATTCCAGCCTGGGCGATAGAGCGGGACTGTCTCAAAAAAAAAAAAAAAAAAAAAAAAGAGAGAGAAAAATCAGCAAGCAAGCTCCCCTGTCGCATCTCCTGGCGGATGGGTCAGATCTATTCCATGGGTCACCTCCCCTAACCAGTCCCCCAGGCCCATCTGCTGTCTCTGTGTTTCTCTACCCCCGTCTACTGTCAGTGTCTACACCAGGCTCCATCTCTTTCATTGTCTTGGATCTGGAGATGTGCCCTGAGCTCCCTTAGTTGGTCCCCAGCCTCTCTTATCTCCTCTTCTCAGCGCAACTAGTGCACTTTTCTTTCTTTTCCTTTTGTTTTTATTCTTTATTTTTTGAGATGGAGTCTTGCTCTGTTGCCCAAGCTGGAGGGCAGTGGCACAATCTCCACTCACTGCAAGCTCCACCTCCTGGGTTCAAGTGATTCTCCTGCCTCAGTCTCCCAAGTAGCTGAGACTACAGGCGCACGCTACCATGCGCGGCTAATTTTTGTAGTTTTAGTAGAGACAAGGTTTCACTGTATTGACCAGAATGGTCTCGAACTCCTGACCTTGTGATCTATCCACCTCAGCCTCCCAAAGTGCTGGGATTACAGGCGCGAGCCACCGTGCCCGGCCGTTTTTTCTTTTTTTTTCTTTTTTGAGACGGAGTCTCACTCTGTCGCCAGGCTGGAGTGCAGTGGCACAATCTTGGCTCACTGCAAACTCTGACTCCCAGGTTCAAGCCATTCTCCTGCCTCAGCCTCCCGGGTATCTGGGACTACACGCGCCCACCACCACGCCCGGCTAATTTTTGTATGTTTAGTAGAGATGGGTTTCGCCATGTTGGCCAGGCTGGTCTCAAACTCCTGACTGCAGGTGATCCATCTACCTCGACCTACCAAAGTGCTGGGATTACAGGCGTGAGCCACTGTGTTCGGCCTTTTTTTTTTTTTTTTTTTTTTAACTTTTTTAGAAAAACTTTTTTCCTCATTCCATACTTCATTTCAAAATTAACCATTTTAAAGAGAACATTTCAGTGACATTTAGAACATTCACATTGTTGTGCAGCCGTCACCACCATCCATCTCCAGAACTCTTTTCATCTTGGAAAACTGAAACACTGTCCTCATTAAATACTCCCCATTCCCCCTCCCAGCAGCCCCTGGCACCCACCAATCTGCTTCCTGTCTCTGTGGATTTGACTATTGTGAACATTTCATATCGATGGAATCATCTACTGTGTGGCCTTTTGTGTCTGGCTTCTTTCACTCAGCATGATTTTTAAAAATTTTTATAAATTTTTTTTTTTTTTTTTTTTTGAGACGGAGTCTCGCTCTGTCGCCCAGGCTGGAGTGCAGTGGCGCAATCTCGGCTCACTGTAAGCTCCACCTCCCGGGTTCAGGCCTTTCTCCTGCCTCAGCCTCCCGAGCAGCTGGGACTATAGGTGCCCGCCACCACGCCCAGCTAATTTTTTGTATTTTTAGTAGAGATGGAGTTTCACTGTGTTAGCCAGGATGGTCTCGATCTCCTGACCTTGTGATCCGCCCGCCTCAGCCTCCCAAAGTGCTAGGATTACAGACATGAGCCGCCAAGCCCGGCCTAAAAAATTTAGTTTTAGAAACAGTCTCACTCTGTTGCCTGGGCTGGGGTGCAGTCGTGTGAAAATAGCTCAGTGCAGCCTCAACCTCCTGGGCTCAAGCAATCCTCCAGCCTCAGCCTCCTGAGTAGCTGGGACTATGGGTGTGTACCACAATGCTTGACTAATAAAACTTTTTATTTTTTGTGGCTGGGCACGGTGGCTCATGCCTGTAATCCCAGCACTTTGGGAGGCCGAGGCAGGTGGATCACAAGGTCAGGAGTTCGAGACCAGCCTGACCAACCTGGTGAAACCCCGTCTGTACTAAAAATATGAAAATTAGCTGGGCGTGGTGGCGTGCGCCTGTAATCTCAGCTCCTCAGGAGGCTGGGGAGACTCCTTCTGAAAAAAAAAAAAAAAAAAATGCCGGGCACGGTGGGTCATGCCTGTAATCCCAGCACTTTGGGAGGCTGAAGCGGGGGAATCACAAGTTCAGGAGATCGAGACCATCCTAGCTAACACAGTGAAACCCTGTCTCTACTAAAAATACAAAACATTAGCTGGGTGTGGTGGTGGGTGCCTGCAGTCCCAGGTACTCGCGAGGCTGAGGCAAGAGAACAGTGTGAACCTGGGAGGCGGAGCTTGCAGTGAGCCGAGATCAATCCACTGCACTCCAGCCTGGGCCACAGAGCGAGACTCCTTCTCAAAAAAAAAAAAAAAAAAGACAGGGTCTTGCTTTGTTGCCCAGGCTGGTGTCCAACTGGCTTCAAGTCATGCTCCTACCTTGATTTCTCAAAGTGCTGTGATCACAGGCATGAGCCACTGCGCCCAGCCTAGCATCATGGTTTTTTTTTTTTTTTTTTTTTTGAGGTTCATGCATGTTGCAACATGGATCAGTGCTTTATTATTATTATTACATATTTTTATGAGGCAGAGTTTCGTTCTATCTCCTGGGCCGGAGTGCCGTGATGCTCTCTCGGCTCACTGCAGCCTCTGCCTCCCAGGTTCAAGCAATGTTCGAGCCTCAGCCTCCCGAGTAGCTGGGATTACAGACACCTACCACCATGCCTGGCTAATTTTTCTATTTTTAGTAGAGACGAGGTTTCACCATGTTGGCCAGGATGGTCTCGAACTCCCAACCTCAGGTGATCTACCCGCCTCGGCCTCCCAAAGTGCTGGGATTACAGGTGTGAGCCACTGCATCTGGCCCAGAATACTTTCATCATCCCAAACTGAATACTCTGTCTCTGTTAAACATCAAATCAATATTCTCTGCACCACCACCCCCAGTCCTTTCTACCATTCTACTTCCTGTCTCTAAGCCAGTAAGCTTTCCTTTTTTTGTTTTGGGGACAGTCTTTCTCTGTTGTCCAGGCTGGAGTGCAGTGGTGTGATCTTGGCTCACTCCAGCCTCTGCTTCTTGGGTTCAAGTGATTCTCCTGCCTCAGCCTCCCGAGCAGCTGGTATTACAGGCCCCTACCACCATGCCCGGTTCATTTTTGTATTTTTAGTAGAGACAGGGTTTCACCATGTTGGTCAGGCTGGTCTTGAACTCCTGACCTCAGGTGATCCGCCCGCCTCGGCCTCCCAAAGTGCTGGGATTACAGATGTGAGCCACTGCGCCTGGCCTCCTTTTGGTTTGTTGATGTAGGCTGGGCTGATGGATCCTCCCCCATCTGATAGTGAGCCCTTGAGGGCTGGAACAGGATCTCTCTTCCTCAGCACTGTGCACTCCCGGCTCCCAGGCCTGTGCTTGATCCTCAGCTGATGCTCAAAATATAGTTGAAGGAATGACAGAAAATTCCAGATGGGTGGGCAAAGGATGCAGTCCGCTGCTGGGGAGGATAGATGGGCTGAGGCAGGAGATGAATGCCTTGTGGCACTGGGTGGGCTTAGGGAGCTCTCAGGCTGTAGGTGGGGTTGGGTGCATGAGCAGAGATCTCAGGGGGCTGGCTGGGTAGAGGCTGTAGATGCCTGGAGAGAGGAAAAAGGGTCTTTGGAAGCAGAGAAGTGGGCACAGAGAGATGGGCTCCCCAGGCAGAAGTGCAGCCATGTGGCCAGGTGAAGGTGGGACCGAGGGACGGGAGGTGCGGAGGCTCCATGGTCACATTCTTAGGTCGTCCTCCATGTGCGTTCAAAGCCAGGGAAGGGCCCGATGTGGTGGCTCATGCACTTTCGGAGGCTGAGGCAGGCGGATCACCTGAGGTCAGGGGTTCAAGACCAGCCTGGCCAACATGGTGAAACCCTGTCTCTACTAAAAATACAAAAATTAGCTGGGTATGGCAGGTGCCTGTAATCCCAGCTACTTGGGAGGCTGAGGCAGGAGAATCGCTTGAACCCAGAAGGCGGAGGTTGCAGTGAGCTGAGATGGTGCCACTGTCTGTTTGGGAGACAGAAAGAGACTTAAAATAATAATAGGCCAGGCGCGGTGGCTCATGCCTGTAATCCCAGCATTTTGGGAGGCCGCCGAGGCGGGCAGATCACGAGGTCAGGAGATTGAGACCATCCTGGCTAACACGGTGAGACCCTGTCTCTACTAAAAAAAAAAAAAAAAAAATCAGCCGGTCGTGGTGGCAGGCACCTGTAGTCTCAGCCACTTGAGAGGCTGAGGCAGGAGAATGGCGTGAACCTGGGAGGTGGAGCTTGCAGTGAGCCGAGATCACGCCACTGCACTCCAGCCTGGGTCACAGAGCGAGACTCTGTCTCAAAAAAAAAAAAAAAAAAAAAGATAATGATAACAATAGGCCGGGCGCGGTGGCTCACGCCTGTAATCCCAGCACTTTGGGAGGCCGAGGCGGGCGGATCACAAGGTCAGGAGATGGAGACCACGGTGAAACCCCGTCTCCACTAAAAATACAAAAAATTAGCCGGGCGCGGTTGTGGGCGCCTGTAGTCCCAGCTACTCGGGAGGCTGAGGCAGGAGAATGGCGTGAACCCGGGAGGCGGAGCTTGCAGTGAGCCGAGATCGCGCCACTGCACTCCAGCCTGGGCTGGGCGACAGAGCGAGACTCCGTCTCAAAAAAAAAACAAAAACAAAAACAAAAAACAAAAAAAACCCAATAATACAAATAAAAAGTAACAAAACCTGGGAAGGCCTGGGGGAGAGGACTCTAGCCCGTAATCCTAGCACTTTGGGAGGCCAAGACAAGAGGATCGCTTGATCCCAGGAGGTCGAGGCTGCAGTAAGCTATGATCGTGCCACTGCTCTCCAGCCTGGGTGACAGAGCAAGACCCTGTCTGTAAAAAAAAAAAAAAAAAGCCCTGAAAGGCCAGTCTTGGGCTGAGTCCTGTCAAGGCCTGGCAGCCAGGGCCTGACAGTGTCCTAGTGTCCTTGTGTCCTTGCTGAGAGGTGAATTCCTAGTGCAGGCTTGACCCACTTTAGCTGAGGAAGCCACAGGATTTGCCATTTCCAGGGGCCAGCTCTGCCCGAGGAGAGAGGCCTTCCTCATAAAGTCAGGCTTGGCTTTCTCCCAGCTGGCTGGCCTCCTTCTCCCTGATTCTAAATGCGGGCTCGTCACCGTGTGTCTGCATGTAGGCGCACGAGCGCACATCTGTGTGTGGGGGGGTGTTTGCGGTGCTGTGGGCAGCGTGGGGGTGGCATCTGTTAGCAAGCTGGGGGCCATTTCTACCCCACGGTTCTTTTTATATCTCACATTTACAGAAAGCCTGGACTTCTGAGCCTGGGCCTGTCAGTGGGCTGTCTGAGGCTTTGAGGGAAGAGACCGAGAGGCGGAGGCGTCTGAAACCCTGACATGGAAGGAGGATAGTTGGGTCAGGGGCGGCTGTTAGCTTCCTTCCACTGGCACTGATGGCACGCAGCCCGGGGCCACAGCCCTCCAGTGTCAGATGGTGCACAGTTATATTTTAAGACACTGGCACCATGGTTCACGCCTCTAATCTCAGCACTGAGGTTGGAGGAGGCTGAGGTTGGGAGGCTGAGGTGGGAGGGTCACTGGAGCTCAGGGATTTAAGACCAGCCTAGGCAACATAGTGAGACCCCATCTTTTAATATATATATAGCGATTATATATATATATATATATATAAAATCTCCTGCTTCAGCCTCCTGAGGAGCTGGGATTACAGGCTTGTGCCACCACACCCAGCTAATTTTGTATTTTTAGTAGAGATGGGGTTTCACCATGTTGGTCAGGCTAGTCTTGAACTCCTGACCTCAGGTGATCTGTCTGCCTTGGTCTCCCAAGGTGCTGGGATTACAGGTGGGAGCCACTGCTCCCGGCCCTACAAATATATATATATATATATATATATTTTTTTTTTTACTTAGCTAAGTGCAGTGGCTGATACCTGTAGTCCCAGCTACTTGGGAGGCTGAGGCGGGAGAATCGCTTGAGCCCAGGAGATTGAAGCTGCAGTGAGCTATGATCGTGCCACTGCACTCCAGCCTGGGTAACAGAGATCCTGACTCAATAAATAAATAACACTGGGCATGGTGGCTCATGCTTGTAATCCCAGTACTTTGGGAGGCTGAGGAGGGCAGATCACTTGAGGTCAGGAGTTCAATATCAACCTGGCCAACATAGTGAAACCCCGTCTCTACTAAAAATACAAAAATTAGCCAGGCATGGTAGTGGGGGATCCCTGTAGTCCCAGCTACTTGGGAGGCTGAGGCAGGAGAATCACTGGAACTCGGGAGGCGGAGGTTGCAGTGAGCCAAGATCGCACCACTGCACTCCAGCCTGGGTGACAGAGTGAGACTCCACCTCCAAAAAAAAAAAAAGTAAATATAATAAATAAAGGACACTCTCTCCGCCTCCACTGCTGGGTCCTCACCAGGATGAATGGTTCAGAGCAAGCCCTGAAGGGGTCCTCCCTGAGATGCTGGGAGTGTCTCCCTGAGAAGCCATGTTGGGCTGGTCCCTGTGGTCCCTGGGTGTCTCGTGGCCTAGGCTGCCCTCAGCGATCCCTGCCCAGCTCTGCACACCATGAGAAGCACTGCGGGTGGCCCCTGACTCAGGAGTTCCCATAGGGAGCTGAGGCCCCCTGGGCTTATGCAGTGACCTCTGTAACAGCTGGTAACTCCTGCAGGATTCCAAGGCATCCACCTCCTCCCACAGGAGCATATTCATGGCCTTTTCCTATTTATTTATTAGAGATGGGGTCTTGCTCTGTCTCCCAGGCTGGAGTCCAGTGGCATGACTATCACTCAATACAGCCTCAAACTTCTGGGCTCAAGCAATCCTCCCACTTCAGCCTCCTGAGCAGCTAGGACTACGGGTATGCACCATGCTGGGCTAATTTATTTTTATGTGTATTATTGTATTATTATTACTATTATTTTTAAGACAGAGTTTTGCTCTTCTTGCCCAGGCTGGAGTACAATGGCACAATCTTGGCTCACCGCAACCTCTCCTGTGTTCAAGCGATTCTCTTGCCTCAGCCTCCGGAGTAGCTGGGATTACAGGCACCTGCCACCATGACCAGCTAATTTTTTTGTATTTTTCTAGAGATGGGGTTTCACCATGTTGTTGGCCAGACTGGTCTGGAACTCCCGACCTCAGATGATCGGCCCGCCTCGGCCTCCCAAAGTGCTGGGATTACAGGCGTGAGCCACTGCGCCCAGCCTCGTATTAATTTTATTTTTAAAAATAAACACACTGCAGCCCTAAAATCCTGGGCTCAAGCAATTCTGACTCCGCCTCCCAAAGCACTGGGACTGCAGAGGTGAGCCACTGTGTCCAGTTAATTAAAGTATATATATATATATATTTATATATATATTTATATATATATATTTAAATATATATTTATATATATATATATAAATATATATTTATATATATATATATTTATATGCCAAGTACGGTGGCTCACGCCTGTAATCCCAGCACTTTGGGAGGCTGAGGTGGCTGGATCACCTGAGGTCCGGAGTTTGAGACCAGCCTGGCCAAAATGGCAAAACCCTGTCTCTACTAAAAATAAAAAAAAAAAAATTAGCTGGGCGTGGTGGCGGATGCCTGTAATCTCAGCTATTCGGGAGGCTAAGGCAGGAGAATTGCTTGAACCCGGGAGGCGGAGGTTGCAGTGAGCCGAGATTGCGCCATTGCACTCCAGCCTGGGCAACAAGAGTGAAACTCCACCTCAGAAAAAAATATATATATTTTTCTTTGAGACAGAGTCTTGCTCTGTTGCCCAGGCTGGAGTGCAGTGACACAATCTCGGCTCTCTGCAACTTTCACTTCCTGGGTTCAAGCGATTCTTGTGCCTCAGCCTCCAGAGTAGCTGGGATTACAGGCATGTGCCACCATGCTCAGCTAATTTTTGTATTTTTAGTAGAGATGGGGTTTTGCCATATTTGCCAGGCTGGTCTCGAACTCCTGACCTCAAATGATTCACCTGCTTTGTCCTCCCAAAGTGCTGGGATTACAGGTGTGAGCTACCATGCCCAACCAAAAAAAATTTTTTTTTTTGAGACGGAGTCTCGCTGTGTCGCCCAGGCTGGAGTGCAGTGGCCGGATCTCAGCTCACTGCAAGCTCTGCCTCCCGGGTTTTTACGCCATTCTCCTGCCTCAGCCTCCCGAGTAGCCGGGACTACAGGCGCCCGCCACCTCGCCCGGCTAGTTTTTTGTATTTTTTAGTAGAGACGGGGTTTCACCGTGTTAGCCAGGATGGTCTCGAACTCCTGACCTCGTGATCCGCCCGTCTCGGCCTCCCAAAGTGCTGGGATTACAGGCTTGAGCCACCGCGCCCGGCCAAAAATTTTTTTTATAGATGGGGTTTCTCTATGTTGCCGAGGCTGGTCTCTAACTTCTGAGGGAAAGCAATTCTTTCACTTCAGCCTTCTGAGTACTTGTGATTACAGGTGGAGTCATGAAAATATTTTGAAACTAGATGGAGATGGTGGTTGTATTACACTGTGAATGTACTAAATGCCTCAGAATTGTACATTTTAAACAATTAATTTTATGCTATGTGAATTTCACCTCAACTAAAAAAACTTAGTTTCACCTCTCTTTCTTTTCTTTCTTTCCCTTTCTTTCTTTTTTTCTTTCTCTTTCTCTCTCTCTCTTCTTTCTTTCTTTTCCCTCCCTCCCTCCCTCCCTTCCTTCTTCCCTTCCTCCCTTCCTCCCTTCCTCCCTTCCTCCCTTCCTCCCTTTCTCCCTTTCTCCCTTTCTCCCTTTCTCTCTTTCTCTCTTTCTTTTTTGAGACACAGTCTTGCTCTGTCGCCCGGGCTGGAGTGCAATGGCATGATCTTGGCTCACTGCAACCTCTGCCTCCTGGGTTCAAGCAATTCTCTGCCTCAGCCTCCCAAGTAGCTGGGATTACAGGGGCCTGCCACCACACCTGGCTAATTTTTTGTATTTGTATTTGTATGTGCATTTATTTATTTATTTTTGAGATAGAGTCTTGCTCTGTCACCTAGGCTGGAGTGCAGTGGCACAATCTCGGCTCACTGCAACCTCCGCCTCCCAGATTCAAGCAATTCTCCCGTCTCAGCCTCCTGAGTAGCTGGGACTACAGGTGCCTGCCACCACGCCTGGCTAATTTTTGTATTTTTAGTAGAGACGGGCTTTGTGCAGACTTTGTGGGAGCCGGCTCCGTTGTCCACAGCAAGTGAGGTACTTTTCTTTAGTAAAGAAACCCTTTAGTGGAGGGTTTCACCTTGTTGGTCAGGCTGGTCTTGAGCTCCTGACCTCTGGTGATCCACCCGCCTCCGCCTCCCAAAGTGCTGGGATTACAGGCATGAACCACCACACACGGCCAGGCTTTTTTTTTTTTTTTTTTTTTTTTTGAGACGGAGTCCCTCTCTGTCGCCCAGGCTGGAGTGCAGTGGTGCGATCTCGGCTCACTGCAAGCTCCGCCTCCCGGGTTCACGCCATTCTCCTGCCTCAGCCTCCGGAGTAGCTGGGGCTACAGGCGCCCGCCACCTCGCCCGGCTGGTTTTTGTACTTCTTTAGTAGAGACGGAGTTTCACCTGTTAGCCAGGATGGTCTCAATCTCCTGACCTCGTGATCCACCCGCCTCTGCCTCCCAAAGTGCTGGGATTACAGGCGTGAGCCACCGCGCCCAGCCGCTTTTAAAATTTTTTTTTGAGAGGGAGTCTTGCTCTTCTCCCTCAGGCTGGAGTGCAATGGCATGATCTTCGCCCACTGCAGCCTCCGCCTCTCGGGTTTAAGCGACTCTCCTGCCTCAACCTCCAGAGTAGCTGGGATTACAGGCACCTGCCACCAAGCCTGGCTAATTTTGTATTTTTTTTTTTTTTTGAGACGGAGTCTCCCTCTGTCGCCCAGGCTGGAGTGCAGTAGCGTGATCTCTGCTCACTGCAAGCTCCGCCCTCAGGGTTCACGCCATTCTCCTGCCTCAGCCTCCTGAGTAGCTGGGACTACAGGCGGCCGCCAGCACGCCCAGCTAATTTCTTTTTGTATTTTTAGTAGAGACGGGATTTCACCATGTTCTCCAGGATGGTCTCGATCTCCTGACCTTGTGATCCGCCCGCCTTGGCCTCCCAAAGTGCTGGGATTGCAGGCGTGAGCCACCATGCCCCGCCAATTTTGAATTTTTACTAGAGGCGGGGATTCACCGTGTTGGCCAGGCTGGTCTCGAACTCCTGACCTCAGGTGATCTGCCTGCCTCAGCTTCCCAAAGTGCCTGGATTATAGGTGTGAGCCACTGGGCCCAGCCTCTTTTTACTTTCTTTAACATGGCTACCAGAACATTTTTGTTTGTTTCTTTATTTATTTATTTAGACAGTGTGTGGCTCTGTTGCCCAGGCTAGAGTGCAGTGATGCCATCTCAGCTCACTGCAATCTCTTCCTCCCACACTCAAGCGATCCACCTATCTCAGCCTTCTGAGAAGCTGGAACTAAAAGCACACACCACCACACCTGGCTAAATTTTGTATTTTTTGTAGAGATGAGGTTTCTTTTCTTTCTTTCTTTCCTTTTTTTTTTTTTTTTTTTTTTTCCTGAGATGGAGTTTTGCTCTTGTTGCCCAGGCTGGAGTGCAATGGCGCAATCTCGGCTCACTGCAACCTCCACCTGCCGGGTTCAAACGATTCTCTTGCCTCAGCCTCCCAAATAGCTGGGATTACAGGCATGCGCCACCATGCCTGGCTAATTTTGTATTTTTAGTAGAGATGGAATTTCTCCATGGTGGTCAGGCTGGTCTCGAACTCCTGACCTCAGGTGATCTGCCCACCTCGGTATCCCAAAGTGCTGGGATTATAGGCTTAAGCCACTGCGCCCGGCGGATATGGGGGTTTCACTTTGTTGTCCAGGCTGGTCTCGAACTCCTGAGCTCAAGCAGTCTGCTCACCTTGGCCTCTCAAAATACTGGGATTACAGTTGTGACCCACCGCAACAGGCTAGAAATTTTAAATGTGACGTACGTTGGATTTCTGTTGGAAGGTTCTGGTTTAACACCGCTGTATCTCCAGAGACAACACATCACACCTATTTCCTTTGCCCAGAAGGTGGAAACCCCCAGGGCCACTGTGGACCCACAGCAAGGCAGAGAGTCGTCTTAGAGGAGCCGAGGTGGGTAGGAGAGCTGTAGCTGTACACCCACTAACTGGAATTTTCTTTTCTTTTTCTTTTTTTTGAGACAAGGTCTGGCTTTGTGGGCCAGCTGGAGTGCAGTGGCGCAATCTCGGCTCATTGCAACCTCTGCCTCCTGGGTTCAAAGAATTCTCCTACCTCAGCCTCCCTAGTAGCTGGGATTACAGGCATGTGCCACCACGTGCCTGTAATTTTTGTAATTTTTACTAGAGACAGGATTTCACCATGTTGGCCAGGCTGGTCGTGAACTCCTGTCCTCAAGTGATCTGCCCGCCTCGGCCTCTCAAAATACTGAGATTGCAGGTGTGAGCCACCATGCCTGGCCTGGACTTTTCTTTTTAATTAATTAGTTAATTATTTTTCTTTTAAATTAAATTAATTATTATTACTATTTTATTTTATTTTTTTAAGATGGAGTTTCACTTTTGTTGTGCAGGCTAAAGTGCAGTGGTATGATCTTGGCTCACTGCAACCGCCACCTCCTGGTTTCAAGATATTCTCCTGCCTCAGCCTCCTGAGTAGCTGGGACTACAGGCGCCTGCCACCACACTCAGCTAATTTTTGTGTATTTACTAGAGGCGGGGTTTCACCATGTTGGCCAGGCTGGTCTTGAACTCCCAACCTCAAGTTATCCACCCACCTCGGCCTCCCAAAGTGTTGGGATTACAGGTGTGAGCCACTGTGCCTGGCCTTTATTTATTTATTTATTTATTTATTTATTTATTTATTTTAAGCCAGTCTTACTCTGTCACACAGGCTGGAATGCAGTGGTGTGGTCATAGCTCACTGCAGCCTCCACCTCCTGGGCTCAAGTGATCCTCCTGCCTCAGCCTCCCAAGTAGCTGGGACTACAGGCATGCGGCACCATGCCTAGCTAATTTTGTAAAGATGGGGTCTTGCAGTGTTGCCCAGGGTGGTCTTGAACTTCTGGCCTCAAGCGATCTGCCTCCCTCAGCCTCCCAAAGTGCTGGGATTACAAGCATGGCCCACTGACTGGACTTTGGATTCATGGTTTGGTTCCAGAGGTAGCAGAACCTAACTCTCCCTGGCTGGCTGGGAGGGGAAGGGGAAGGAGATGGTTTCAATATCTTGAACCACCCTGAACTTTGGACCATCTGAAGTTCAAGGACCTGGAGATTGTTGTTCTGGATCACGAGGCGGAGGCGAGGGTGGGGTGGACGTGGCAGAAGTTAACTAGGTCTCAACCAGCAGGGGCGTGTCCTCACCTCAGGGAAATGGCAAGTGTGACTGGACGGAAAGCAGAAACCAACCGGTTACAGATTCAAGTCTCATCCTTTTTTTTTTTTTTTTTTTTTTGAGACGGAGTCTCGCCCTGTCGCTAGGCTGGAGTGCAATGGCGCGATCTCGGCTCACTGCAACCTCCATCTCCCGGGTTCAAGCAATTCTCCTGCCTCAGCCTCCCGAGGAGCTGGGACTACAGGCAAGTGCCACCACACCCAGCTAAATTTTGTACTTTTTTTTTTTTTTTTTTTTTTTTTTTTTTTTTTTTTTGAGACGGAGTCTCGCTCTGTCGCCCAGGCTGGAGTGCAGTGGCGCGATCTCGGCTCATTGCAAGCTCCGCCTCCCGGGTTCACGCCATTCTCCTGCCTCAGCCTCCCGAGTAGCTGGGACTACAGGCGCCCACAACCGCGCCCGGCTAATTTTTTTTTTTTGTATTTTTAGTAGAGACGGGGTTTCACCGTGGTCTCGATCTCCTGACCTTGTGATCCGCCCGCCTCGGCCTCCCAAAGTGCTGGGATTACAGGCGTGAGCCACCGCGCCCGGCCAATTTTGTACTTTTTTTAGTAGAGATAGGGTTTCACCATGTTGGCCAGAATGGTCTCGACCTCTTGACCTCGTGATCTACCCGCCTCAGCCTCCCAAAGTGCTGGGATTACAGGCATGAGCCACTGCGCCCGGCAAGTCTCACCCTTTTTATAATTGTGTGACACTGGACAAGTCATTGAGCCTTTTTGAGCCTTTCTGACTCTTTTCTTTTGAGACGGAGTCTTGCTCTGTCGCCCAAATTGGAGTGCCAGGGTGAGATCTCGGCTCGCTGCAACCTTCATCTCCTGAGTTCAACAATTCTCCTGTCTCAGCCTCCTAAGTAAGCTGGGATTACAGGTGCCCAGAACCATGTCCAGCCAATTTTTGTATTTTTAGTAGAGATGGGGTTTCACCATGTTGACCAGGCTGATCTTGAACCCATGACCTCAAGTGACCCACCTGCCTCGGCCTCCCAAAGTGCTGGGATTACAGGCATGAGCCACTGAGCCCAGCCTGACTCTTATTTTTCTGATCAGAAACTTTCTCCCTTGGGTCCTTTGAGGCCATGAGTTGAGACAAGGTTGGGCAACGTAGCAAAACTCTGTCTCTTTCTTTTTTTTTTTTGAGACGGAGTTTCACTCTTGTTGCCTAGGCTGGAGTGCAATGGCGTGATCTCGGCTCACCACAACCTCCGCCTCCTGGGTTCGAGCGATTCTCCTGCCTCAGCCTCCCGAGTAGCTGGGATTACAGGCATGCACCACCACGCCCGGCTAATTATTTATTTATTTATTTATTTATTTATTTTTTGAGACAGTCTGGCTCTGGCCAAAACCCTGTCTCTTAAACAAGCAAACAAAAAAGGTTAGGTGCAGTGGCTCACACCTGTAATCCCAGCACTTTTGGAGGCCAAGGTGGGCGAGGTCAGGAGTTCGAGACCAGCCTGGCCAACGTGGTGAAACCCCCTCTCTAGTAAAACACCAAAATTAGTGAGGCATGGTGGCAGGCGACTGTAGTCCCAGCTCCTCGGGAGGCTGACACAAGAGAATTGCTTCAACTCGGGAGGTGGAGGTTGCAGTGAGGTGAGATCATGCCACTGTACTCCCGCCTGGGCAACAGAGCAAGACTGTATCTCAAAACAAAACAAAACAAAAAAACTAAATAAATAAAAAATAAAAATTAGCTGGGCGTGGCATCCACCTGTAGTCCTAGCTACTGAGTAGGCCCAGGTGGGAGATTTGCTTAGAGTCAGGACTTTAAGGCCAGCCTGGGCAACATAGTGAGATCCGTCTCTATTTGATTTATCTATTTATTTGAGAGAGGGTCTGGCTCTGTTGCCCAGGCTGGAGTGCAGTAGTGTGTTCATAGCTCACTGCAGCCTCGACCTCCTGGGCTCAAGTGATCCTCCCATCCCAACGTCCCAAGTAGCTGAGACCACAGGAGTGGGGCAGGCCAGGCACGGTGGCTCACGTCTGTTATCCCAGCACTTTGGGAGGCCAAGGCAGTGGATTGTTGGAGGTCAGGAGTTTGAGACCAGCCTGACCAACATGGAGAAAGCCCATCTCTACCTAAAATATAAAATTAGCCAGGCGTGGTGGTGTATGCCTGTAATCCCAGCTACCCAGGAGGCTGAGGCAGGAGAATCGCTTGAACCCAGGAGGCAGAGGTTGCAGTGAGCAATCATACCATTGCACAGAGCGAAACACCGTCTCAAAAAAAAAAAAAAAGAAATGAGGTCTCACTGTGTTGCCCAGCCTCATCTCAAACTCCTGGACTCAGGTGATCCTCCCGTCTTCGCCTCCCAAAGTGCTGGGATTAAAAACAAAGTAGCCAGGTGTGGTGGCACTCACCTGTGGTCCCAGCTACTTGGGAGGCTCAGGTGGGAGGATCAATGGAGCCTAGGAGGTCGAGGGTGCAGTGAGCTATAATGGGACCACTGCACTCCAGCCTGGGAAACAGAGTGAGACACTGTCTCAACAACAACAACAGAAAAACAAAACAAAACAAGAAGAAGAAAAAGAAAAAAAGAGACTGCCTCTGTCTTTCCAGTTTCGGTTTTCTTTCTTTTCTTTCTTTCCTTTCTTTCTTTTTTTTTTTTTGGAGACGGAGTTTCACTCTTGTTGCCCAGGCTGGAGTGCAATGGCACGATCTCAGCTCACTGCAACCTCCACCTCCTGGGTTCAAACGATTCTCCTGCCTCAGCCTCCCGAGTAGCTGGGATTACAGGCATGCGCCACCACACCTGGCTAATTTTGTATTTTTAGTAGAGACGGAGTTTTTCTATGTTGGTCAGGCTGGTCTCGAACTCCCGACCTCAGGTGATCCACCCGCCTCGGCCTCCCAAAATGTTGGGATTACAGACGTGAGCCACCGTGCCCGGCCTTTCTTTCTTTCTTTCTTTTCTTTCTTTCTTTCTTTCTTTTCTTTCTTTTCTTTCTTTCTTTCTTTCCTTTCTTTTCTTTCTTTCTTTTTTTTTTTTTTTTTTTTTTTTTGAGACGGAGTCTCGCTGTGTCTCCCAGGCTGGAGTGCAGTGGCGTGATCTCGGCTCACTGCAAGCTCCGCCTCCCGGGTTCACGCCATTCTCCCGCCTCAGCCTCCCAAGTAGCTGAGACTACAGGCGCCCGCCACCACGCCCGGCTAGTTTTTTGTATTTTTAGTAGAGACGGGGTTTCACCATGTTAGCCAGGATAGTCTCGATCTCCTGACCTCGTGATCCACCCGCCTCGGCCTCCCAAAGTGCTGGGATTACAGGCTTGAGCCACCGCGCCCGGCCTTTTTTTTTTTTTTAAGACAATGTCTTCTTGCTGTGTTGCTCAGGCTGGAGTGCAGTGGTGCGATCTTGACTCACTGCAATCCCTGCTTCCTGGGTTCAAGCAATTCTCCTGCCTCAGCCTTCCGAGTAGCTGGGACTATAGGCATGCCCCGCCACGCCCGGCTAATTTTTGTATTTTTAGTAGAGATGCAGTTTCACCATGTTGGCCAGCGTGGTCTCAAACTCCTGACCTCAAATGATCCACCTGCCTTGGCCTCCCAAAATGCTGGGATTACAGGCGTGTGCCCAGCCTGCCACTTTCTGTACCTCTCCTAAGCAGCCACTCCTCTCACTGACACAAGAAAATTGCCTCAACCCGGGAGGCAGAGGTTGCAGTGAGGTGAGATCGTGTCGCTGTACTCCAGCCTGGCTGACAGAGCAAGACTGTATCTCAAAAAACAAGCAAACAAACAAACAAATAAGTAAATAAATGCATTAGTTGGGCGCTGTGGCACCCACCTGTAGTGGCCCACAGCGCCCGTTCATCCAGTTAGAATTAAGAGTGGTTTCTCTGGGCATGGTGGCTGACGCCTGTAATCTCAGCACTTTGGGAGGCCGAGGCGGGTGGATCACCTGAGGCCGGGAGTTCGAGACCAGCCTGACAAACTTGGTGAAACCCCGTCTCGACAAAATATACAAAATTAGGCAGGCATGGTGGCGCATGTCTGTAATCCCAGCTACTCAGGAGGCTGAGGCAGGAGAATCGCTTGAATCTGGGAGGCAGAGGTTGCAGTGAGCCAAGTTCGCGCCACTGCCCTCCTGCCTGGGCAACAAGAGCAAAACTGTCTCAAAAAAAAAAAAAAAGGGTGGTCTCATGTTTGGCTGTTTGCCATCTGGCCTCTAGGTGGCGCTGTCGACCTGACTCCTTGGCTTGTTCCGGCTGTGCAACCTCAGGTAAAATAAGGCCCCCTGGAGCCTGGAGCTTGGGACACTACCTTGAGCAAGGCCCTGGACCTAACTTTGTGGAGTTCCGAATCTAATTTGATTGTCCAATTGATTTACTTTTTGTTTTCTTTTTTTTTGAGACAGGGTCTCATTCTGTCACACAGGCTGTAGTGCAGTGGTGGTGCGATCTCGGCTCACTGCAATCTCCGCTTTCCCAGTTCAAGGAATTCTTACGTCTCAGTGTCCCGAGTAGCTGGGATTACAGGCATGCACCACCACATCTGGCTAACTTTTGTATTTTTCCTACAGACAGGGTTTCACCATGTTGGCCAGGTTGGTCCTGAACTCCTGACCTCAAGTGATCCACCTGCCTCGAGCTCCCAAAGTGCTGGGATTACAGGTGTGAATCATGGCTCCTGGCCCTTTTTCAAAAATTTCAAAAATTATTATTTTTTTGAGACACAGTTTCATTCTGTTGCCCAGGGTGGAGTGCAGTGGGGGTGATCTCAGCTCACTGCAACCTCTGACCTGAGGGTTGAAGGGGTTCTCTAGCCTCTCAGGCTCCTAAGTAGCTGGCATTACAGGCGTGAGCCACCGCACCTGGCCCAAGTTCTAGATTCTTTTTGTTTGTTTGTTTGTTTTGAGATGGAGTCTTGCTCTGTTGGGATCTTGGCTCACTGCAACCTCTGCCTCCCAGGTTCAAGCCATCCTGCTGCCTCAGCCTCCCGAGTGGCTGGGACTACAGGCACGTGCCACCACACCCAGTTAGTAGAGACAGGGCTTCACCATGTTGGCCAGGATGGTCTCGATCTCTTTTTTTTTTTTTTTTTGAGACAGAGTCTCGCTCTGTCGCCGGGCTGGAGTGCAGTGGCCGGACCTCAGCTCACTGCAAGCTCCGCCTCCCGGGTTCCCGCCATTCTCCTGCCTCAGCCTCCCGAGTAGCTGGGACTACAGGCGCCCGCCACCTCGCCCGGCTAGTTTTTTTGTATTTTTTAGTAGAGACGGGGTTTCACCGTATTAGCCAGGATGGTCTCGATCTCCTGACCTCGTGATCCGCCCGTCTCGGCCTCCCAAAGTGCTGGGATTACAGGCTTGAGCCACCGCGCCCGGCCCTCGATCTCTTTTTTTTTTTTTGTCGTTTTTTGGGACAGTGTCTCGCTCTGTGGCTCACTGCAAGCTCCGCCCAGGTTGAAGTAATTCTCCCAGTAGCTCAATTACTACAATGGTGGGGTTACTACAATGGTGGGGATTACAGGAACTCACCATTCTGCCTGGCTAATTTTTGTATTTTTGTAGAGACTGGGTTTCACCATTTTGGCCAGGCTGGTCGTGAACTCCTGACACCTCAAATGATTCGCCCTCCTCGGTCTCCCAAAGCGGTGGGATTACAGGCATGAGCCACCACACCCAGCCTCAAGTTTAAAACATTTTTCCAAGCTGGGCATGGTGGCATGTGCCTGTAGTCCCAGCTACTTGGGAGTCTGAGGCAGGAGGATCCCTTGAGTCTACAAGTTTCAGGCCAGCCTGGGTAATATAGCAATACCCTGACTTAAAAAAAAAAAAAAAGTGCTTGATATAATCCCGTTTGTTGATTTTTCCTTTTGTTGCCTGTGCTTTTGGGACCTCGCACAAAAAATCTTTGCCCAGACCAACATCTGAGCATTTTCCCAATGTTTTCTTATTTTCTTTGTTTTTTTTTGAAACGGAGTCTTGCTTTGTCGCCAGGCTGGAGTGCAGTGGCGTGATCTCGGCTCACTGCAGCCTCTGCCTCCCGGGTTCAAGCATTTCCCCTGTCTCAGCCTCTGGAGTAGCTGGGACTACAGGTGTGTGCCACCACACCTGGCCAATTTTTTTGTATTTTAATAGAGATGGGGTGTCACCATGTTGGCCAGGATGGTCTTGAACTCCTGACCTCGTGATCTGCTCGCCTTGGCCTCCCAAAGTGTTGGGATTACAGGCATGAGACACCTCACCTGGCCTTCTTTGTTTTTTTTTTTTTTTTTTTTTTTTTTGAGGCAGAGTCTCACTCTGTCACCCAGGCTGGAGTGCAATGGCGCAATCTCGGCTCACTGCAGCCTCTGCCTCCCCGGCCCAAGCGATTCTCCTGCCTCAGCCTCCTCAGTAGCTGGAATTACAGGCACCCACCACTGTGCCTGGCTAATTTTTGTATTCTTTTTTTTTTTTTTTTGAGACGTAGTTTCGCTCTTGTTGCCCAGGCTGGAGTGCAGTGGTGTGATATTGGCTCACCGCAACCTCTGCCTCCCAGGTTCAAGTACTTCTCCTGCCTCAGCCTCTCTAGTACCTGGGATTACAGGCATGTGCCACCATGCCCGGCTAATTTTGTATTTTTAGTAGAGAAGAGGTTTCTCCATGTTTGTCAGGCTGTTCTCGAACTCCTGACCTCAGGTGATCCACCCACCTCGGCCTCCCAAAGTGCTGGGATTACTGACGTAAGCTACCGCACCCAGCCTAAATATTTATATTTAAGATGACGCATATCTCAAGTACACTTGATTTGATCTTTACAAATTATATGAATGTATTAAATCATCACATGTACCCCCAAAACTATGTACATCTGTGATGCATCAATTAAAACAGCTATCGAGTGTGGTGGCTCATGCTTGTAATTCCAACTACTCAGGAGGCTGAGGCAGAGGATCGTTTGAGGCCAGGAGTTGGAGACCAGCCTGGGCAACATAGTAACAGATGCAATCTGCACACAAAATTGCTCGGTGTGGTCGTGTGCACCTGTAGTCCCAGCTACTTGGGAGACTGAGGAGGGAGGATTGGTTGAGCCCAGGAGCTCCAGACTGTAGTGAGCTGTGATCACGCCACTGCACTGCAGCTTTGGTGACAGAGCAAGACCCTGTTCATATGTCCAAAAAAAAAAAAAAAAAATATATATATATATATATATATCAGAGTGGGCAGGAGGGAGGTCCCCTTTTGCAGGACTGCAGGGGCAGGTATGAGAGAACCAAGGGTGGGTGAGAGGGGCTGGGCCTGATGTAGAAGTGTGCAGGGCTGGTAGGGGCCTGGGGCTGGGGGAAACTCACAGGGGGAAAGGTGGTAGGCGTGACGGGTGTGACAGGAGACCGCAGCGTGGGACCGGCCATCATTCCAGGCAGGGCAGAGGCGGCAGACACAGGAGTCCAGATGGGACGTAGGCACCCTGTATAGCAGACGCGGCTGTCATCGCCGATTCAGGATGTGGGTAGGATGACATTGGTTTCTGTGTCTGTCCCCTCTGCAGTCTCTCCTCCACGATGGCTGCCCTCATCTGCTCATCCTCACTTGGCCTTCAGCGGTGCTCAGCTGACATAGATGAGGGAATAGGAGTGACTTGTCATCACAGTCGCCGTGTACTTGAGACAAACGCTCAGGGGGAAGCCAGTTCCCATAGGACTCACAGCGGGAGACACAGCGGAGCGTCCAGTGCTTCCTCGGCTAGCCGTGTCCCATGATGGCAGGTCATTTGCGGACACCGTCTGCACCTCCTTTATCGGTTGTGTTACTGCTCTGGGTTGAATAGCATCTGCCTTAATCCGTTTGGACTGCTATAACAAAATATCGTAGACTGGGGGATTCATAAACGACAGAAACGTGTAGCTCACGTTTCTGTAGGCAGGGAAGTCCAAGAATAGGACTTTTTTTTTTGAACGGAGGTTCACTCTTGGTGCCCAGGCTGGAGGGCAATGGTGCGATCTCGGCTCACTGCAGCCTCCGTCTCCCAGGTGCAAGCGTTTCTCCTGTCTCAGTCTCCTGTGTAGCTGGGACTACAGATGTCTGCCACCATGCCTGGTTATTTATTAATTTTTTTTGTATTTTTAGTGGAGAAGGGGTTTCACCATGTTGGCCAGGTTGGTCTTGAACTCCTGACCTCAGGTGATCTGTCTGCCTCGGCCTCCCAGCATGCTGGGATAACATGCGTAAGCCACTGGGCACAGCCAAATGTCTGCTATTGTAAGGCACACAGCCTGTGATAATTTATTTTTTTATTTTATTTTATCTTTTTTTTGAGACGGAGTCTCGCTGTCGCACAGACTAGAGTGCAGTGGCTGAATCTCAGCTCACTGCAAGATCCGCCTCCCGGGTTCATGCCATTCTCCTGCCTCAGCCTCCCGAGTAGCTGGGACTACAGGTGCCCGCCACCACGCCCAGCTAGTTTTTTGTATTTTTTAGTAGAAACGGGGTTTCACCGTGTTAGCCAGGATGGTCTCGATCTCCTGACCTCGTGATCCTCCCATCTTGGCCTCCCAAAGTGCTGGGATTACAGGCGTGAGCCACCACGCCCGGCGGATAATTTATTACAGCAGCCACAGGAAGAGACTAATACAACTCCTATTTCTTTTTTTTTTTTTTAAGACAGAGTCTTGCTCTGTCACCCAGGCTGGAGTGCAGTGGCCGGATCTCAGGTCACTGCAAGCTCCGCCTCCCGGGTTTGCACCATTCTCCTGCCTCAGCCTCCTGAGTAGCTGGGACTACAGGCGCCCGCCACCTCGCCCGGCTAGTTTTTTGTATTTTTTTTTAGTACAGACGGGGTTTCACTGTGTTAGCCAGGATGGTCTCGATCTCCTGACCTCGTGATCCACCCGTCTCGGCCTCCCAAAGTGCTGGGATTACAGGCTTGAGCCACCGCGCCCGGCCACAACTCCTATTTCTTTAATTTTTTATTTTATTTTATTTTTTTGAGACGGAGTTTCCCTCTGTCTCCCAGGTTGGAGTGCGGTGGCACGATCTTGGTTCACTACAACCTCTGCTTCCCAGGTTCAAGCCAATTCTCCTGCCTCAGCCTCCTGAATAGCTGGGATTACAGGTGCCCACCACCACACCCGGCTGATTTTTGTATTATTAGTAGAGACGGGGTTTCATCATGTTGTCCAGGCTGGTCTTGAACTCCTGACTTCAGGTGATCCACCCACCTCGGCCTCCCAAAGTGCTGGGATTACAGGCATGAGCCACTGTGCCTGGCCCAACTCCTATTTCTTTAATTTTCTTTTTTGAGATGGGGTCTTGCTAGGTTGCCCAGTCTGCTCTCAAACTCCTGGGCTCAAGTGATCCTCTCGCCTTAGCCTTAGCTGGGACTTCAGGTACATGCTACCACATCTGACTTCTTTAATTTTGTTTTTTTTTCTTTTTTTAAGATGGTGTCTCCCTCTCTCACCCAGGCTGGAATGCAGTGGTACGATCTCGGCTCACTGCAACCTCCGCCTTGCGGGTTCAAGCAATTCTCTGCCACAGCCTCCCGAATACCTGGGATTACAAGCACCCAACACCACACCCAGCTAATTTTTGTGTTTTTAGTAGAGACGGGGGTTTCACCACCTCGGCCGGGCTGGTCTTGAACTCCTGACGTCGTGATCCACCCGCCTCGGCCTCCCAAAGTGCTGGGATTACAGGCATGAGCCACCATGCCCGGCAACTTCTTTAATTTTTTAAAAAGCCATCCATTTTCTTCCCCTCTGCAGTTTTTTTTTTTTTTTGAGACGGAGTCTTGCCGTGTCACCCAGGCTGGAGTGCAGTGGCATGATCTTGGCTCACTGCAACAACCTCTACCTCCCAGGTTCAAGCGATTCTCCTGCCTCAGCCTCCTGAGGTGCTCTGGCTGGGGCCCCCGCACAGTCATGGCTGTCTCACAAGTCCTCCAGCCGGGTGATGTGACCGTTCCATGTCCCCACCCCAGTTCTCTGATGGCAGCTGAAGGGGATCAGGATACGTTACCCTTAAAAATATATCACTTAGAGACTGGGCACAGTGCCTCACGCTTGTAATCCAGCACTCTGGGAGGCCGAGGTGAGTGGATCATTTGAGCTCAGGAGTTTGAGACTAGCCTGGGCAATGTGGCAAAACCCCATCTCTACCAAAAATACAAAAAATTCACCAGGCATGTGGTGGCATCCACCTGTGGTCCCAGCTACTTGGGAGGCTGAGGTAGGAGGATGGCTTGAGGCTGCGAGGCTGAGGTTGCAGAGAGCTGAGATTGCACCACTGCACTCCAGCCTGGGAACAGACCAAGACCCTGTCTCAAAAAAAAAAAAAAAAAAAAATCAATCTATCTATCTATCTATCTATCTATCTATCTATCTATCTATCTATCATCTAGCTAGCTAGCTATCAACTGTAGCATAATAATTATTCTGAGCTGAATGCAATAGAAAATCAGTAGATGGCCAGGCACAGTAGCTCACGCCTATAATCCAGCATTTTGGGAGGCCAAGGTGGATGGATCACCTGAGATCAGGAGTTTGAGACCAGCCTGGCCAACATGGTGAAACCTTGTCTCTACTAAAAATACAAAAAATTGTCTGGGCGTGGTGGCTTAAACCTGTAATCCCAGCACTTTGGGAGGCCGAGGTGGGCGGATCATGAGGTCAGGAGATCGAGACCATCCTGGCTAACATGGTGAAACCCCGTCTCTACTAAAAAATACAAAAAACTAGCCGGGCGAGGTGGCGGCGCCTGTAGTCCCAGCTACTTGGGAGGCTGAGGCAGGAAAATGGCGTGAACCCGGGAGGCGGAGCTTGCAGTGAGCTGAGATCCGGCCACTGCACTCCAGCCTGGGCGACAGAGCGAGACTCCGTCTCAAAAAAAAAAAAAAGAAGGTGACATAAATTTCCCTCTGTGGAGGTGTCCCCCCATCTCCTTACCAGGGAGAGCAGAGCGACTCCTCTCACTACAGATAGTCCCAAGATAAGTCTACATAAACAACCTTTCTAAAATAACTCTCTGTCTCCCTCTCTCTCTCTGTTTTTTTCTTTTTGAAACAGGATTTTTCTCTGTCACCTAGGCTGGAGTGCAGTGGCGTGATCATAGGTCACTGCTGCCTTGATCTCCTGGGTTCCTTTGATTCTCCCACCTCAGCCTCCCAAGTAGCTGAGACCACAGGCATGCACCGCAATGCCAGGCTAATTTTTATATTATGTATTTATTTATTGTTTGAGACAGAGTTTCGCTTTTGTTGCCCAGGCTGGAGTGCAATGGCATGATCTTGGCTCACTGCAACCTCCACCTCCTGGATTCAAGTGATTCTCCTGCCTCAGCCTCCCAAGTAGCTGGGATTATAGGCATGCGCCACTACGCCTGGCTAATTTTGTATTTTTAGTAGAGACGGGGTTTCTCCATGTTGGTCAGGCTGGTCTCGAACTCCCGACCTCAGGTGATCTGCCCGCCTCAGCCTCCTGAAGTGCTGGGATTACAGGCTTGAGCCACCACTCCCAGCCAATTTTTGTATTTTTTGTAGAGATGGGGTTTCACCATGTCACCCAGGCTGGTCTCGAACTCCTGGGCTCAAGTGATCCTCCAGCCTCAGCCTCTCCAGTAGCTGGGACCACAGGCATGTACCACCACACTCTGCTATTTTTCATTTTTAGTAGAGACAGGGTCTCGCCATGTTGCCCAGGCTGGTCTCGAACTCCTGAGCTCAAGCAATCCACCCACCTTGACCTCCCAAAGTGCTGGGGTTACAGGCATGAGCCACCCAGCCCAGCCGATGCTTGGGCTTTTGAACCTCAGGGCATTTCTATGACAATCATGCCCTTTCAGCCTTCCAGGTGATGAGGCTCAAACAATGGCCTGAGGGGATGTGAGACCTGGGACTAAGCCAAGCTCCCCTCCTCTTCCTCATCCCCTGTGTCTCCTGGGCAACTAACACTCCAGCCTGATGATGTGGACTGTGGAGGCCTCGGACCACCTCTTAGCACTTGGGCATAGACTTGGCCTTTGAGTTCAGGGCTTATGGCGGGCTTCGGTGGTGAACTTCATTCCTGCGGGGACAGATGACTGCAGCCTCATTGGCAGCAGAAGGAATTGCACGAACCCTGGCTTTCTCCAGTGGCTCCTGGACACACTCAACCCCAACACCATGGGAGGGGGACCAGAGGCCAACTCTGCTTTGGACGGGCAGCTTGTTTAGAAGCCTGTGTTGGTTGCAGGTTGCCAGGCTCCCTCCCTTCCATTAAAAAAAATTATTATTTTTTTTTTTGAGACGGAGTCTCACTCTGTCGCCCAGGATGGAGTGCAGTGATGTAATCTCAGCTCACTACAACCTCTGCCTCCCAGGTTCAAGCGATTCTCCTGCCTCAGCCTCCCGAGTAGCTGGGAATATAGGCATGCACCACCACACCCAGCTAATTTTTGTATTTTTAGTAGAGATGGGGTTTCACTATGTTGGCCAGGCTGGTCTCAAACTCCTGACTTGGTGATTTTACTGCCTTGGCCTGCCAAAGTGCTGGGATTACAGGTGTGAGCCATTGTGCCCAGCCTTAAAAAAAAAAACAAAACACCTTTTTTTTTTTTTAGTGACAGGGTCTTGCTATGTTGCCCAGCTGGTCTTGAACTACCAGCCTCAAGCGATCCTCCCAAAGTGTTGAGATTACAAGAGTCAGCCACCGCACTCAGCCTCAAAACTTTGACTTCTTGTTGGACTGATCTTTTCCTAGATGTCATTATTTTATTTATTTATTTTTACTTTTAATTTTTTTTAGAGATGAGATCTTTCTACATCACCCAGGCTGGAGTGCAATGGTTATTCACAGGTGTGATCATAGCTGGTCTTGACCTCCGTGGGCTCAAGTGATCCTCCTGCCTCAGCCTCCTGAATAGCTGGAACTACAGGTGCGTGCCACCACACTTGGCTTACCATTATTTTAGAAGGACTTATACCTGTCTTGCCATCTGGAGTCTGCAGATTTCTTGCCTGAGGTAAGCTCACGCAGGGCCTGTTGTCTGGAACAAGACCTGTTCAAAATGTTTGCCTTAATGCTACAGTAGTAATGGTGATAGTCAATAATAGCTTGCTATGGGTCAGGTACTGTTCTGAGAACAGAAGTTCTCAAAGGAGTCTTGGACTCTGAGGATGGCTGAAACACTTTGGGGTGGGGGTGTCCACAAGACCAAACTATTATTATCTGAGACAGAGTCTTGCTCTGTTGCCCAGGCTGGAGTGCAATGGCATGATCTTGGCTCACTGCAACCTCTGCCTCCTGGGTTCAAGTGATTCTCCTGCCTCAGCCTCTCGAGTAGCTGGGATTACAGGCGCCCGCCACCATGCCTGGCTAATTTTTGTATTTTTAGTAGAGACGGGGTTTCACATGTTAGCCAGGCTGGTCTCTAACTTCTGGCTTCAAGCAATCTGCCCGCCTTGGACTCCCCAAGTGCTGCATTACAGGCTTGAGCCACCTCGCCTGGCCCAGGATGGCTGCTCTCAGTTGAGACCTAAGCTTTGGGAGAACTGGGAACCTGTGCATGGAGGGCGGGGTGCACTGCCCTGCACCCCAGCAAGGACAGCTGCCAAGGACCTGGATAGGATCTTCGGTTTTTTGCTTTCCTGAGCTCCCAACTCAGCCAGCTCATTCCACTGGGGCCCGTGACAGGAGAAGCTTGCATTGCTCTCTGTGTCACTGGGACAATTACCCAGACATTGCAAATAGCCAGGGACCGGAGAGCTGCAGTTTCCTCCGTCTTCGCCACTTTCTTTTTTTTCTGAAACGGAATTTAGCTCTTGTTGCCCAGGCTGGAGTGCAATGGCGCGGTCTGGGCTCGCTGAAACCTCTGCCTCCCAGGTTCAAATTATTCTCCTGCTTCAGCCTCCCAAGTAGTTGGGATTACAGGCGCCCACCACCATGCCTGGCTAATTTTTGTGTTTTTAGTAAAGACGGGGTTTCACTATGTTGACCAGGCTGGTTGTGAACTCCTGACTTCATGTGATCCACCCACCTCGGCCTCCCAAAGTGCTGGGATTATAGGCGTGAGCCACCGCGCCCGGCCTTTTTTTTTTTTTTTTTTAAAGACAGAGTCTCACTCTGTCACTCAGGCTGGAGTGCAGTGGTGGGATCTTGGCTCACTGTTAACCTCCGCCTCTCAGGCTCAGGTGATTCTCGTGCCTCAGCCTCTGGAGTAGCTGGGATTACAGGTGTGTGCAACCACGCGTGGCTAATTTTTTTTTTTTTTTTTTTTAGTAGAGATGGGGTTTTGCCATGTTGGCCGGGTTGGTCTCGAACTCTTGACTTCAAGTGATCCATTTGCCTCGGCCTCCCAAAGTGCTGGGATTACAGGCGTGCACAACAATGCCTGGCCTCTTTGTCGCTTTCAAACACTGCTTCTAGGAGCTAACAAAGTGCCTCTTTGTATGATTCCCCAAGAGAGACCCACCCAGGCAGCACCTAGCTAAGGGATAAAGACCACTCCCATCCAAAAACCCTTTGATTCAACTTTTTTTATTTTTTTTTTTCTTTTTGAATGTCATGCAATAATTCACAGTCCCAAGCCCACGGTTTTCAAACAAGGTAGGAAAAAAGGAAAAAAGAAGCAAAGGAATCGGTGGTCATGGTGGGTTTTTTTTTTTCTTCTTTTGTTATTTCAAGCAGGACCAAATGTCAGAAAAAAATGCCTCTTTTCTCAATCATTAATTTTTTTGTCCTTTTTAAAATTGTTTATTGTTATTATTTTTTTTTAATTGATTTCTGCAGGCAGTAATAGTAGGGTTTGGTATAACCGGCAAGCACTCCTGTGTGTGTCTGAGAACGTGTGTGGATATGAGTGTGTCTGGTGATGGGTGCTGGGCGCTGGGGTTCCGGTTCCTTCCGGCTTCTTTGCCGCACTCGGCCACCAGCTCTCGTTCATCAGGGAAAGGAAAGATTCAATTGAGATGATAAAACTCATCAATAGAAGCTATTTTTTTTCTCCCCGTTTTTCTTTTAAAAATGTTTTTTTGTTTTTTTGTTTTTTTCCATGTTCCCCAAAGTTCTCCAAAAATGGCTGAGTTAATTCAAATCCCTTGGCGGTGTGGTTTGTCTGCCCCCTGCCTCCCACCCGAGAGCCCGTCGTAGGTGGGGGGGATCGGGGCTGGGTGGGGGGCGCCGTGGCTGCCCAGGAGGGTCTCTTCTGGCCGAGGGTCTCTGCGGGACACCCTTGTGGCCCAGCCCTGGCCTCTCCAGAGTCTGGGGTCTCCCGGCTGGCCCTCTCCCGGGCCCTCTATGCTGGGCCCCCGCGGCCTCTGCGCGGCTCCTCGGGTGGGGGGTGTGCGTGGGGTGCGTGGGGGGCCGGGCGGGCGCCACCTCGCCCGGGCTTAGCACCAATCGTCGTCGCTCTCGCTGTAGGGTTCGTGCAGGCCCTTCCTGGAGCCCGGCCCGCGGGGCCTGGCCAGTCCGTGCGCCGGGTAGTAGCCGTTGGGGAGTCGCCGGCCGTGCCGGGAAGGCGAGGCGCAGGCCGGGCCCGAGGCCCGGGGAGTCCTGGGCGAGCGCCCGGTGGCGCCCGAGGACGCGTGTCGTGCTGGGGGTGGCGCGTCGTAGGCCCCGGCCATGGCCTCCCCGCCGCCCCCGCTGCCCGGGCCGTCGGCCTCGTCGTAGTCGGAGCCCCGATAGTAGCCGTGGTGCCGGGGACCCGGGGGCCCTTCGGACACGTGCGGGCCGGATGCCGGCCACCGGGCCCCACCGTGGCGACAGGCCCTTGGGGACTCGCTCCGGGCCGGGCCTGGGACCCGCCGCTCCATCCTGGGCGAGCGGCCGCTGCTGTGGCCCCCCGTGGGCGGCCGATCTCCCGCCAGAGGCTCGGCCGTGGGGCCTGGGTACCTCCGAGGGCCGCTGGTGGCCGCCCGGCCCGGCCTGGCCACCGCCTGCTGCTGCTGCTGCGGGGGACCCGAGCCGCCGGCCTTACGGATCACAGGGGAATAGGACACGTGTGGCCGGGGGGTGGAGGGGGTCTGGGGGAGCTGGCGGCGGCCCCGCCGCGGAGTGCTGGTACCAGATGTTGAGGGGGCTGGGCTTCCACTTACGGAACTACTGCCCTACACGAAAATTGAAACAAAGGAAATCAAAAAAAAAGATACAACAAAATCAAAGGAGACACAGGATTGGGAGGAAGAGAGGGGAGCCAAGGGAGAAGGGCCGGGAGGGGAGGGAGGAGGAGGGGGGGGAGGAGGAGGAGGGGGGGGACACACAGGACATTTGAATGGAAAAAAGCAACAGCCACAGGGAGGAGGGAGGGGAGGAGGGGGAGTGAGACAAGGAGGGAGGGGAGGAGTCGAAAACCAACACAACAAAGTGAAAAGAGAAATGAGAAATGGAGTTTTGTAAGTTTCGGGGTTAAAAATAGCAGAAGTTTCAAAAATTACTCACAGGCGTCCAGAAGACAAATTATAATCGAAACAAAAACGGAAGCCGGGTTAAAGGAAAGCGAAAGGTCGGGCTGCGGGCCCAGAACTCAAATGTGATCCACAACCGAGGAGGAAGCAGCTGCGGGCGGCGGGGAGGGGGCGGCGGGTGGGCGGGGGTGTTGGGGGGACAGCATGGGCAGCTGATGTGGCCGGGAGCCGTGTCTGCTCCGGCCGCCGGGCACCCCTGTGGCTTGGGGGCAGGATGGGAGGTGGTCACAGCCGGGATCGGGGGACCTTTGCCCAGAGTGGCTGTAGGGTAGGGGGTCCCCTTCTCTCCTCCCCGCCTCCCCACCCGTGAGCCCAGCCTGGGGTCACTTGCAGCCGCACCCACCTGCCGGTGCACCATGTGCTCTCGGCCCTCGCTGGGCGAGCGGGACCAGCGCTGGTCCCGGGCCCGCGCCCGGCCGTGGTCTGGCCGTTCCTGGGCATAGCGGTCCTTGTCAGGGGGCGGGGGGTGGTGGTGGTGGTGGTGGTGGTGGTGCTGTCTATGCTTCCGATCCTTGGGCCGGCCCCGCTCCTGGTCCCGCTCCTTCGACGGCAGGTCCCCGGATTGAGTGGTCATGCTCAGGTCTGTCCCCAAGCCTGGGCCGGGCGAGGGTGGGACAGACAGGTGGTCGTGAGGGACAAGTGGTGCAGATGCACACACAGGAGGCCACCCGGAGGGTGTAGGGCCCTAGAGATCCCCTAGACCAAGGCAGGTCAGTGGGTCGGGGGGACGGGGCCGTACCCAGGTTCCTGCAGCCGCTGCCTGGCCCCCTCTGTCCCCTCTCCAAGGAGGCCTTTCCCTTTCTCCTTCCTCAGTGTCTCCCCCGCCCTGCCTTCTCCTCCCCTCTCCTCTGTTCCGCTTGTCCCTGAGCCCCACGGGGCTGCCCATCTGTGTCCATGTCGGTGCCCACCTGTGTCCACGTCGGTGTAGCGGCCCAGGGAGCGCTCAGAGGTGCGGTGGCTGCGGTCGCGGCGCCGCTGGTGGTGCCGCTGGTTCTCCTCGGGTGGGACCCGCTCCAGTGAGTAGTCATCCAGGCGTCGGGCCTTGGGGCCCAGCACGGAGGCTGAACGCTTCATGGGGCTGGTGTCTGAGATGGTCTGGGAGGGGGACAGGCCAGTGGGCTGGGGTCAGCAGCTAGCACCAAGTGGTCCCGGTCCTTCCTGCCCCATCGCAACAGCCTGGCGGCGGCCTCTGATGACTGGAGTGTGACCATCCTGGGGCAGGGGCCAGGGGGTGCCGTGGGGCCTTGGCTCCCCCTGATCATTCAGGGCTCTGAGTGTGGCCAGGCCTCTGAGGGTGGAACGTGAGGACTCCTCTGTCCCTCAGAGACAAGACTGCTCCTTTTGAGCCCATCCTGGGTTCTGACCAGAAAGATCTGACCCTCATCCTCCAGCCCCTGGGGCCCAGCCAGGGTTGGGCAGGCTCAGGCTGGCCAGAGGGAAGCCCTGCCCTCATACATCCAGGGTGCAAACCTGGGAGCCCTGACTGCTGCCCTCATCCCTGCCCCAGCTTGCTCTCCTGGGAAGGTGAGAAGCCTCCGACTCTGTGGCTGGCTGACCTATGGGCTCAGGACCAGGTGCCCGGCAGGGCAGCTCCAGGTCCTCCCGGCTAACGGGGCTGTGCTCGCTGCCCCCGCAAGTCTGAGTCCTTCTGGTGAGGCCCACGCTAGGGAGCTCTGGGTGGGGGTGGGGGATACCCAGGCACCTGAGGCTCTGGGGGCCCACTCTTTTCCCGGGTGCTGCACCCCTGGGTCAAGCCCTGACACAGGTTTCTCTGCAGCAGGCAGAGGAGGGAAGGAGGGAGATGGGGCAGATGTCCACCTCCCAAGGTCCAGCCCAGCTGAGCACTGGTGGCTCCAGGTAGGAGCTGCAGGACCACGGGTTGGTGGTGGTGTTAGGGGAAGAAGCCCCCCAGAAAGAGGTGCAGGGTGGGCCAGGCTCTTGGAGAGCCCGCGTCCTCTGGCGTAGGGGGCCCTGAAGAAAAGGTGGGAGGAGTGAGGATGGGGATGGCCCCGCCCACCGGGGCGTATGGGTGGGGGGCACACACAGGACACCACACACAAGGATTGGGCTCCATGGGGGAGAGGGTGAGATTGGCAAAGAAAGGGTGGGGTCTGAGGGTGAGGGTGAGAGATGACGGGACTCCCTGGAGGGGGGGTGGGGAGGAAGAGGGGGCCGGAGCCCTGCTGGGCGCTGGGCAGGCGCGGTACATACACTGAGGTTATTCCCACGTGGCCGGCCCCTTCTCCTCTGTCACAGCCCCATGGGATGGTGCACACAGAAAAAACAGAAAGAAGAAAATAAATATAAAAGGCAAGAGGGAGAGTGAGGAGGCGGTACATGGAGAAGAAGCCAGGGAGGGGGGTGGCACTGGCATCAAGAGAAATCGGAGGGAGAAGGCAGGAAGGAAAAGAAAAGTTAAAGTCCTGGCGGGTGGGTGTCCTGGGCCCCCAGGGCTGGATGTCCTCCATTCCCATGGGTACAGAGGAGACAGACAGGAGACACAGACAGACAGATGGCAGAGGCATGGGACCGAAAGACGGGATGGCGCAGCCTCGAGCCCCTGGCCCTGGGCTCTGCCTCATGCGATGCATACCCCAACCCCTGGCTCCAGCTGATGCTCAAAGCTTCCACGTGGTGGCCGTCAGCTGGGCTTGTCCCAACCCCCTCCTGGGGCCCAGCAGCTCGGTCCTGAGGGGGCAGCAGCATGCACACTGGGTGCTCTCCAACCCATGTTCCCAGCAGCCAGAGGCCAGGCCCTCAGGTGACCCTGGTCCAGCCAGGCACAGCACAGCCTCCTGCCCCGTGCAGACGCCACACACAGCACACAGAAAGCTCGCCACAGCCACACATGCCACGCGCCCGGGCCAGGCTCTTGAAGCCACGCCCTGTTCTCCTCCAGAGGCCGGCTGTGTGCATGGGCCGCCGCTGCTCAGGCCGGGGGGGCAGCCAGCTATGCCTCTGGGCCCTCTGTCCCACGAGTCCAGGGCAACTAGATCATCTGCAGGTGGGCCTGGCAGCTGGGTGAAGCGGCCACACACAGACACACATCAAGCACACACCCCTGTCTCCCCCAGTGACCCCCACAGAGACCAGACAGAAAATAGGAACCCAGCTGCCCCCAGACCCACCCCAGACTCTGCTACTTCATCCTAGGACCTGTCAAGTTCCCATATACAGACACGTGTGCTCGTACATGTGTGCATGTGTGAGGACATGTGCAGTGTGTATATGCCCACGTGCACACGCATGTGTGTGTGTATGCAAGCATCTGAGTAGGTGCACAGCTGCACGTGTGTGTGCATGCATGCTGAGCACGTGTGTGTGTTTGTGTAGGGGTGATCTTCGCGGCAGGTGTCACCTGGCCCTGTTGAACCCTGCTGCACCCACTAATCTTCCACAACCTCCCCTGTCTGCAACCTCCAACCAGGGCAGCCAGAGACCATTTTGCAGTGGCCACTGCCCTCTGCCCCAGGGGAGCACTTTCCTCTCCATCCTCTGTGAGGGAGGAGGGTCTGCAGGTGCTCCAGGTGTGGCCAGGTGGTGGGTGGGGCCTGCAGACTGCTTCAGAGGCCCAAGGAGTCTCTACCCAGGCCTGAGTCCGCCAGGGATGGGATGCACTGGGCTGCTTGTTGCGGGGGGCCCGGCCCCACCTGGTGCAGAGTTAGGGGTCCAGCCCCAGGGCAGTGGTGATAGCCCTCACCTGGTTCTCTGCAGGGAGGCGGGGCATGGAGGCGGCCCGGCCCTGGCCTTCCATGGGGAGGTAGTGCTCGCTGTCGGAGTAGCCATCTCTGCCCATCTCTCGCATCTCCACGGACTGCGGAGCAGATGGCGAAGCTGGATGAGCCCTGGGGCCTGACCTCCAGATCCCTGGTGTCTGCAGATGGAGGGAGCTGCAGGTGTGTGTGTGGGGGGGGGGGCCCAGATCCCTTCCTCCTGAACCACCCGGGCCCTGGGAGCCGTTGGGGAGTTGGGGGACAGAGGCACCTGAGAGTTAGGCTGGCTGTTGGGCATGTCGGTGGGGGGACCTCGTTCCGGGCTCCACGTGCCCGTCTTCTGGAACATCTCCTGGGCACGCTGGGTCACCCAGGACGGGCTCTCCTTGAGGCCGCTTTCGTGAGCCATCCTGCATGGGGGACAGAGGCCGGGGTAGCAGTGGGTGCTTAGGCGGCTTCCAGAACGTGGAGACCGTGACACCCCTGCACTCCACCTCCCTAGTAGGGGCGACACTCACAGGGCTCCTCCTGGGTCCAGTTGGGCGGAGGGGAGGGCGTTCTGGCCAGGTCCCCCTTCCTGCGTTGGGGACGGGGGCTCCATGCGCTGGAACATGAGGGGTGTCCGGTCCTGGGGAAGGGAGCAGAGAGTAGTGTGTGGACAAGGGCAGGGTGGTGGGATGGTGGTACCCAGAAGGCATTGCGACATCCCCAGTATACACACACAAGATACACACACACACACACACACACAAGACACACACACACACACACACTCAGATCTCGTCCATCTAGACCCTTCCTTCCAATTCCACACAGAACTGGACCACTTCTCACTCCTCCACCCAAGTCACAGCCCCAGCCTGGTCCCGCCTCCTCATCTCCCACTGCAGGCACCTTCTCCGAGGTCTCCCGCTCCTACCTTCAACCCCACTGTTCCACAAGAGCCACCAGAGGGTGCCCATGAGCACCTGAGTCGGGTCTGATCTCTCCTTTGCTTAGAACCCTCCATGGCTCCCACTTCACTTGGGGTAAAAGCCAGGGTCCTTCCTGCAGCTCCCATGACCCTGAAGGATCTGCCCTACCACCTCCTTGCCCTTGTCTCCTCCCTGCTCTTTTCCGTCACACTGGCCTCTTTGCTGTTCCCCAAACAACCTAGGCACAGTCCAGCCTTAGAGCCTTTGCACTGGCTGTTCCCTCTGCCTTGAACACCCTTCCAGGTATTGCTTAGCTCCCTCTCTCTCCCCTTTTCCTTCAAGCCTTTGCTTACATTTCACCGTCTCAGGGAGGTTCCCCAACTACCCATTTCCCATTGCATCCCCTCCTCCCCTGGGTACTCCTATCTTCTGGATTCTTCTCCACCTTCCCCCATGACACTTCCTTCTCTTTGCTGGATGCCGCACGATTCAGTCATTTGCTACCATTGGCATTTCCCCCCTTGGAATATCTGCTCCCTGAGGGCAGGGACTCTGGCCTGTTTTGTCCATGGGTGAGCCCCTGAGGACTGAGAACAGCACCCTGCACACAGTAGGTACTCAGTAAGTGTTGGTGGAGCAGCTGAATGAATCTACATTATGTGTCTTTGGCAAGAACTTTTTTTTTTTTTTTTGAGATAGAGTCTTGCTCTATCACCTAGGCTGGAGTGCAGTGGTGTGATCTTGGCTCGCTGCAACCTCCACCTCCCAGGTTCAAGTGATTCTCCTGCCTCAGCCTCCCAAGTAGCTGGGACCACAGGTGCATGCCGCCACATGCAGCTAATTTTGTTTTTTGTAGAGATATGGGTCTTTCTATGTTGCCCAGGCTGGTCTCCCACTCCTGGCCTCAAGTGATCCTCCCATCTTGGCCTCCTAAATAGCTGGGACTACAGGTGTGCACCACCATGCCTTGCTAATGTTTTATTTTGTAGAGATGGAGTCTCACTGTGTTGCCCAGAGTGGTCTCAAACTACTGGCCTCAAACGATCCCTCTGCCCTGGCCTCTTAAAGCACTGAGATTACAGGTGTGAGCTGCCGTGCCCAGCCCCTACTTTTTTTCTTTTTTTTGAGACAGAGTTTCGCTCTTGTTGCCCAGACTGGAGTGCAATGGCACGATCTCGGCTCACCGCAACCTCTGCCTCCCAGGTTCAAGCAATTCTCCTGCCTCAGCCTCCCGAGTACCTGGGATTACAGGCATGCACCACCATGCCCGGCTAGTTTTGTATTTTTAGTAGAGACGGGCTTTCTCCATGTTGAGGCTGATCTCGAATTCCTGACCTCAGGTGATCTGCCCGCCTCGGCCTCCCAAAATGCTGGGATTACAGGCCTGAGTCACCGGGCCCGGCCTAGTCCCTACTTTTCAGGGACCTGCCCTGGGGCTTTGCCACCCTCATATTCCAGTTGGTTCCCATGGTGACATGCAAGCCACTGTCCCTAGCCCATATGTCCCCAGAGCGGCGAACAGCGCACCTGCTCCTCGCGCATGGCCTGTAGCTTCTTGGCCTTGCTCTGCCGGTAGTACTCCATGATCATCATGGCCGCGTAGATCTTCCCCACGGTGAGGTCCGTGGCTGGGGGCACACACAGGGCGAGCTCACCATGGGCAGGCCTCCTTAGGGCCCTTGTCCTGGGTCCCTGTGTATACCAGCCGGGGCCGACACTCTCCCCAGGCCTCCTCTTTCCCTCCCCCTCCATCTGTCCTGATGGATCGGATCCCAGGGCTGGGCTTGGCTCTTACACTTGTGAGGTGTGACCAGCAGGTCTAGCGTCTTCTGGGACAGGTTGGGCCAAATCGCCATCATCTCCTTCCGCAGCTCAGCGTCCATTTGCTGTTTGTCCGCTCCTCCTGCAATGGGGGTGCAGACAGACCCTGACTGTCTGCCTGGGTGTCAGCTGGACTCTGGGTCAGCTGCAAAGCCAGAGGCTCCCGAGAACGAGACCCCAATCTTTCTGGTCTCTGTGGGGTCTCCAGTTCCCTGAGGGCCTGGCCCAGAGGAGGCCCTGGCCAGTGCTGCTGCAATGTGGGCTCTGGTTCTCGATGGGGCCAGGACCGTGAAGCAGCTGTGCAGGAGACAGCCCAACATGGAGAACAGCTGGGCAACTTGGGTCCCAATCTTGTCTCCCAGTTATCAGCTGCGTGACTTAGGTTACTCTACCACTTAGTGCTTCAGTTTCTCCATCTGTGAAATGGAGACAATAGCAAGAGTACTTGCCTCACCTGGTTTTTTTTTTTTTGAGATGGAGTTTCACTCTTGTTGCCCAGGCTGGAGTGCAATGGCACAATCTCAGTTCACTGCAACCTCTGCCTCCTGGGTTCAAGCGATTCTCCTGCCTCAGCCTCCCGAGTAGCTGGGATTACAGGTGTGCGCCACCATGCCTGACTAATTTTGTATTTTTACTAGAGACGGGGTTTCACCATGTTGGCCAGGCTCATCTCAAACTCCTGACCTCAGATGATCCACCCTCCTCAGCCTCCCAAAGTGCTGGGATTACAGGCATGAGCTACTGCGCCTGGTCTGTTTTTTCTTTTCTCTTTTTTTTTTTTTTTTTTTTAACAGTGTCTCTCTGTTAAAAAGATCACAGTGACGTGATCTTGGCTCACTGCACCCTCCACCTCCCAGGTTCAAGAGATTATCCTGCTTCAGCCTCCTGAGTAGGTGGGACTACAGGCGCGCACCAACCATGCCCGGCTGTTACCTGGTTGTTTGATGATCAAAGTAATGTGCGTGCAGCCTTGGGACACTGTCTGCTGTAGGATTATTGTTGCAGTGACCCATCTGTCCAAGGCTGGGACGGACGCCCTGGAGCATCCCCAACAGAGGAGGTTTTGGTTTTGGTTTTATTTTGATTTTTGAGACAGGGTTTTGTTCTGTCGCCCAGGCTGGAGTGCCATGGCGCAATCATTGCTCACTGCAGTCTCGACCTCATGGGCTCAAGCGATCCTCCCACCTCAGCCTCCCAAAGTGCTGGAATTACAGATGAGAGCCACCGTGCGTGGCCCAGAGGAGATCTTTTCCCAAGTCTCCAATGCCATGGACGTGCCCTTGGCCTACAGCCAATCCCTGGTCCCTCACCCCAGTCATGGTGGTCACTAAAGCTCTCTGCCGGTGTTTCCTGGCCCTCCTGAGTACAGGAGAGGGTTCCTCCTGTGGTTGGTAGGGCCATGTGATGAGTTCTTGCTAATAGAGTGTGCACCATGTAATGTGCCACTTTGGGGCCAGAGCATTTATTATTATTTTTGAGATGGAGTCTCGCTCTCACTCAGGCTGGAGTGCAATGGCACGATCTCGGCTCACTGCAACCTCCACCTCCCAGGTTCAAGAGATTCTCCCACCTCAGCCTCCCGAGTAGCTGGGATTACAGGCATCTGCCATCATGCCTGGCTATTTTTATATTTTTGTAGAGACAGGGTTTCACCATGTTGGCCAGGCTGGTCTCGAACTCCTGACCTCAGGTGATCTGCCTGCCTCAGCCTCCCAAAGTGCTGTGATTACAGGCATGAGCCACTGCACCCAGCTTATTAAAAAAAAAATTTTTTTTTATCTATCATCGATCGATCGATTGATCGATCGATTGACAGGGTCTTGCTCTGTTGCCCAGCCTGTGGCACTATCCTTGTTCACCGAAGCCTCGAGCTCCTGGGTTCAGGCAATCCACCCACGTCAGCCTCTTGAGTAGCTGGTTCTATGGGTGCGCTCTTTTTTTCTTTTTTTTTTTTCTGAGACAGAGTCTTGCTCTGTCTTTCTCAGGCTGGAGTGCAGTGGCATGATCTTGGCTCACTGCAGCCTCTACCTCCCGGGTTCGAGCGATTCTCCTGTGTCAGCCTCCCGAGTAGCTGGGATTACAGGCATGTGCCACCACACCCAGCTAATTTTGTATTTTTAATAGAGATGGGATTTCACCATGTTGGCCAGGCTGGTTTCCAACTCCTGACCTCAGGTGATCCACCTGCCTCAGCCTTCCAAAGTGCTGGGATTACAGGAGTGATATACCACGCCTGGCCTCCTCAGCCTCTTGCATAGCTGAGACTACAAGAGTGAGCCACCACATTTGGCTAATCTTAATTTTTTTTTTTTTGTCTTGCTATGTTGCCCAGGCTGGTCTTAAATTCCTGACTTCAAATGATCCTCGTGCCTCAGCCTCCTGAAGTTCTGGGATTCCAGGCATGAGCCACTGAATCTCTGTACCTGGCTCTTGACATCAACCTATAACAGTTTTTCTTCCCTCATGGGGAGCAGCTGGAATTCGTGGCTATGTTTACTGTCTACTATAGCCAAGTGAGGTGCCCTCGGTCTCTGTGGCCCCTTCTCAGAGACAGAGAAAGAAGAAAACATGACATTTCCTATTAAAAGTTACTTTATCAGCCTGAGCAACATAGGGAGACCCTGTCTTTTAAAAAAAAAAAAAATTAGCTGGGTGTGATGGTGTGCACCTGTAGTCCCAGCTGCCTGGGAGGCTGAGGTGGGAGGATCACTTAGCCTGGGAGGTGCAGGCTGTAGTGAGCTGTGATTGTGCCACTGCACTCCAGCCTGCGAGACAGAGTGAGACCCTGTCTCAAAAAAAAAAAAAAAAAGTTTCTCATGGAGAAAAAGAAAATGCCTGCTGTGGTAACTGAACTGAGTCCCACCCCAAATTCACATATTGAAGCTTTAACCTACAGTGTGACTATATTTGGAGATAGAGCCTTGAAGGACATAATGAAGGTTAAATGAGGTCCCTAGGACCCTAATCCAATATGGCTGGTGTCTCCCCATTTTTGAGAGACAGGGTTTGCTCTGTTGTCCAGGCTGGAGTGTGGTATGATCATAGCTCGCTGCAGCCTCCAACTCCTGGGCTCAAGTGATCCTCCTGCCTCAGTCTCCTGAGTAGCTGGGACTACAGGCACATACCATCATGCCTGGATAATGAAAATTAATTAATTAATTAATTATTTTTGGGACAGAATCTCACTCTATCGCCCAGGCTGGAGTGCAATGGCACGATCTTGGCTCACGGCAACCTCCGCCTCCCAGGTTCAAGTGATTCTCTTGCCTCGGCCTCCCAAGTAGCTGGGATTACAGGCACATGCCACTGTGCCTGGCTAATTTTTTGCATTTTTAGTAGAGATGGGGTTTCACCATGTTGGCCAGGCTAGTCTTCAACTCCTGACCTCAAGTGATCCGCCCCCCTCGGCCTCCCAAAATGCTGGGATTACAGGCGTGAGCCATCCCGCCTGGCTGAAAATGTTTCTTTTTTTGTAGTCCTGGGGTCTCATTATGTTGCCCAGGCTGATCTCAAACTTGTGGCCTCAAGCAGTCCTCCTGCCTTGGCCTCCCAAAGCACTGGGATTACAGGTGTGAGCCACTGCACCCAGCCTCAAGTACAGAATAATTATATTAACACTGGGACTGTCAGGAATAGGAGGTGTCTCTGCAAGTGGGCAAGAGTCACCCACGAATGGTTCATGTTCCCAGGTGGGGCTGCCCAAGGCTGTCTCCCTCCCCGCTCTCATCCTCATGCCTTTGGTAAACATTCTCTGTGGCGGGGTCTGTCCTGTGCACTGTAGAGCATTCAGCACCATTCCCGACCTCCACACATAGTCTCTCTTCACCTTGCAATCCTAGAGTACTGTCCACGGATTCGTATGTGGGCAGCCCAGTGTAGAACGCCCTTGCTGTGAGCTCTCCGCAGAAGTTAGAATGTCACTGCGGGCTGCTATTTGGATATGCTAACTGGGCTTACGTTTAATATGCTAATTGATTCAGGCAGGTGGTTGGCTCTGCCCTCAATGCCTGGGGTCGGGGGCTTGCAAGAGGATAGGGACCAGCCTGGCCAACATGGTGAAACCCTGTCTCTAGTAAAAACACAAAAATTAGCTGGGCGTGGTGGCGCATACCTGTAATCCCAACTACTCGGGAGGCTGAGGCAGGAGAATTGCTTGAACCCGGGAGGCGGAGGCTGCAGTGGTGAGCTGAGATTGAGCCACTGCACTCCAGCCTGGGAAACAGAAAGAGACTCCATCTCAAAAACAAAAACAAAACAAAACAAAAACAAAACCAGATTCTTCTGGGCAGAGAGAACAGGGGGGTGGGTGGGAGAAACAGATGGACAGGGAAGAGAGAGAGAGACAGAGACAGAGAGAACGAGATGGACCTGCCCACTTTCTCCCAATCTCCAGCAATGAATGGTGGCACCACTTTCGAGAATCTGAAGAATGATTGAGGTTAATCTGTCCCCCCTTGCGGCCCCTTACCCTGCTGGAAAGGAAGCTCAGTGTGCTTAGAAAGTGAACTGAACTGTGAAAACAAAGTGTGTCATGCTCTCCTGAGACTCGCATCTGCTCAAAGGGCTGCCATTAGTACCACTCTTCCATTGCTGTCCCCACACCCTCCTGACCTTCTTTAACCCCGAGAGCCTGGCTCAGCTGTGGAACGCCAGAATGAGGCCTGGCACTCACTGAGGATAAGAGGTGGAGGGGCCCCTGGCTCAGAAATCTGGGGAATCGGCCGGGTGTGGTGACTCATGCCTGTAATCCCAGCACTTTGGGAGGCCAAGGCGGGAGGATCACGAGGTCAGGAGACTGAGACCATCCTGGCTAACACGGTGAAACCCCGTCTCTACTAAAAATACAAAAAATTAGCCGGGTGTGGTGGCGGGCGCCTGTAGTCCCAGCTACTCGGGAGGGTGAGGCAGGAGAAGGGCGTAAACCCGGGAGGCGGAGGTGAGATCAGGCCACTGCACTCCAGCCTGGGTGACAGAGCGAGACTCCGTCTCAAAAAAACAAAACAAAACACACACACACACAAAAGAAATCTGGGAAATCATTGTCTTCAGGGAACTCAGTGGCATCTGGGGTATAAGTAACAACTGCGACAGCCAAACGCAGGGACATCTCCGGGACTCTTTGAAACCCTCAGGAAGGGAATCCAGTAGGTGTCACACAGGCTGGACTTTCTGGGGTTCTGAGCAGTAAGGACTAGCTCAGCAGGCTGGTGTTGTCCAAACCCTGCACATTCCAGTGGAAGGACTGGTCCTTGACTTGCTCCTAGGAGGTGATCTGTAAGCCTTTGAAATGTCCTGCCTGAAAATAGTGTCTGTATTTAGCAAGGAGCCTTGGGCCACACTGTATAGTTCATTATTATTTTTTTTTTTTTGAGTCTCGCTGTGTCTCCCAGGCTGGAGTGCAGTGGCGCGATCTCGGCTCACTGCAAGCTCCGCCTCCCGGGTTCACGCCATATTCCTGCCTCAGCCTCCCGAGTAGCTGGGACTACAGGCGCCCGCCACCATGCCCAGCTAATTTTTTGTATTTTTAGTAGAGACGGGGTTTCACCGTGTTAGCCAGGATGGTCTCGATCTGCTGACCTTGTGATCCACCCGTCTTGGCCTCCCAAAGTGCTGGGATTACAAGCATGAGCCACCATGCCCGGCCTTTTTTTTTTTTTTTTTTAATGGAGTCTCGCTCTGTTGCTTAGGCTGGAGTGCTGTGGCGTGATCTCAGCTTACTGCAAACTGCAAACTCTGCCTCCCGGGTTCACACCATTCTCCTGCCTCAGCCTCCCAAGTAGCTAGGACTACAGGCTCCCACCACCACACCCAGCTAATTATTTTTGGATTTTTTAGTAGAGATGGGGTTTCACCATGTTAGCCACGATGGTCTCAATCTCCTGACCTTGTGATCCGCCCGCCTTGGCCTCCCAAAGTGCTGGAGTAACAGGCGTGAGCCACCCCGTGCCTGGCCTTTTTTTTTAAAAAAAAAAAAAAAAAAAAGAGAGATAGGGTCTCACTATGTTGCCCAGGCTGTTCTCAAACCCCTGGCCTCATACGATTATAGGTGTGAGTCACTGTACCTGGCCCATAGAGTTCATTCTATTTATTTATTTTGAGATGGAGTTTTTGCTCTGTTGCCCAGGCTGGAGTGCAATAGTGCGATCTCGGCTCACTGCAACCTCTGCCTCCTGGGTTCAAGTGATTTTCCTGCCTCAGCTTTCCGAGTAGCTGGGATTACAGGCGCCCACCACCACGCCCGGCTAATTTTCCATACAGTTAATTCTAACAATGTGATTTATAGTTGGGGTCTTGAGCCACGTGGTATCAGTTTGACCTTTTGAGGGACTGGAGACTGAGTAACTATGGTCAGCCCTGCCTGCATGACAAACCCTCAATAAAATCCCTGCGGCACCAAGGCTCAGGTGAGCTTCCCTGGTTGGCAGTACAGTGACAACAGTGCGTGTTGTCACACATTGCAAGGAGAATTAAGTGTTATCTGCACAACTCCACTGGAGCAGACAACTGGAAGCTCATGCCTGGTGTCTCCTGGACCCTTCCCCAGATCCCCTTCCTTTGCACATTTTATGTTTTGGGATTTTGTTTGAGACAGAGTCTTGCTCTGTCACCCAGACTGGAGTGCAGTGGCACGATCTCGGCTTAATGTAGCTCTGTCTCCTGGGTTCAAGGGATGCTCGTGCCTCACACTCTGGAGTAGCTGGGACTACAGGCATGAGCCACCGCACACGACTAATTTTTTTTTTTTTTTGATACAGAGTTTTGCTCTTGTCGCCCAGGCTGGGGTGCAATGGTGCAGTCTCAGCTCATTGCAACCTCCACCTCCCAGGTTAATGTGATTCTCCTGCCTCAGCCTCCTGAGTAGCTGGGATTACAGGGGTCTGGCACCATGCCTAATTTTTGTATTTTTGGTAGAGATGGGGTTTTGCCATGTTGGCCAGGGTGGTCTCAAACTTGTGACCTCAAGTGATCTGCCCAACTTGCCCTCCCAAAGTGCCGGGATTACAGGTGTGAACCACCACGCCTGGCCCTTTGCAGATTTTTTTTTTTTTTCTAATAGAGTCTCACTCTATCCAGCCTGGAGTGCAGTGGCAGGATCTCGGCCCATTACAACCTCTGCCTCCCGGGTTCAAGTGATTCCCCTACCTTAGCCTTCCAAGTAGCTGGGATTACTGGCGCCAGCCACCATGCCTGGCTAATTTTTGTATTTTTAATAGAGACAGGGTTTCACCATGTTGGTCAGGCTGGTCTCGAACTGTGTGACATCAAGCAATCTGCCCATTTCACCCTCCCAAAGTGCTGGGATTACAGGCGTGAGCCACCGTGCCCGGCCCTTTGCAGATTTTAATCTGTATTCTTTCACTGCAATAAACTGTGAGTATAAAAACTTTTCTCAGTTCTGAGTTCTCCCAGGATATCACTGAACCTGTGGGTGGTTTTGGGACCCCTGAACACAGATCCTCAGAGTGCCACAGCAGCTGAGTTACGATGGCATTACATGCGAAGAGTGGGGGTGTTGTTAGACCCGTTGTACAGATGAAGGAACTGTGGTAGGCAGACTTCAAACCTGCCCTTCCGCCAAGATTCTGTTTATTCAAACACTAATCTAGGGATCACTGCCCAGGCTATGAAGGGACTTTGCAGATATAATTAAAATACCAGAGGCCCAGTGAGGTGGCTCATGCCTGTAATCCCAGCACTTTGGGAGGCTGAGGCGGGCAGATCACGAGGTCGGGAGATCGAGACCATCCTGCTAAAATGGTGAAACCCCGTCTCTACTAAAAATACAAAAAATTAGCCGGGCGTGGTGGCGCATGCCTGTAATACCAGCTACTCGGGAGGCTGAGGCAGAAGAATCGCTTGAACCTGGGAGGTGGAGGTTGCAGGGAGCCGAGATTGCACCACTACACTCTAGCCTGGGTGACAGTATGAGACTCCGTTTCAAAAAAAAAAAAAATGCTGGGCACGGTGGCTCACGCCTGTAATCCCAGCACTTTGGGAGGCTGAGGTGGGTGGATCACCTGAGGTCAGGAATTCAAAACCAGCCTGGCCAACCTTGGGAAACCCTGTCTCTACTACAAATACAAAATACAAAAAGAATTAGCTGGGCGTGGTGGCAGGCACTTGTAATCTCAGCTACTCGGGAGGCTGAGGCAGGAGAATTGCTTGAACCTGGGAGGCAGAGGTTGCAGTGAACTGAGATTGCACCACTACACTCCAGCCTTGGCAACAAGAGCAAAACTCTGTCTCAAGAAAAAAAGTTAAAATATCAAGTCAGCTGACCTCAAAATACAGAGATGATCAGGGTAGGCCTGCCCCAATCAGGTGAGCCCTTGAAAAGCACAATATTCTCTCTGCTTGGTGGCAGATGGGGAAGTCGAAGAGAATGGGAGCACATGGACGATACATACACTTCCAGGAGCAAAAAGCTAAAAAGCCAGTGATAAAACAAGACCTCAGTCCTACAACCACAAGGACTTGAATTCTGCCAACACCTGAATGAACCTGGAAGTATATTCTCCCCCAGATCCTCCAGATAGGAGCCCAGCTTGGCTGACACCTTGATTTCAGCCTCGTGAGACCCTCAGCAGACAGCCCAGTACAGCTTCTTGGACTTTTGACCTACGGGACTGTGAACTGACAAATGGGTGTGTCTTAAGCTGCTATATCTGTGGTCATCACATAGCTCATTGCAGTCTTGACCTCCTGGTCCCCAGTGATCCTCCCACTCCAGCCTCCCAAGTAGCTGGGACTACAGGTGCCCATCACCACATCTGGCTAATTTAAACAGTTTCTATAGAGATGGGGTCTCTCTGTGTTGGCCAGGCTGGTCTTGAATCCTGGCCTCAAGTGATCCTCCTGCCTCGGCCTCCCAAAGTGCTGGGATTACAGGTGTGAGCCACTGCGCCCAACCTCCTTGTGCTCTCTTTACCTTCACTTTGTTCCTGGCACTAACAATATTCGTCCTCCACCCCTCCAGTCCCCCACCTTCCCTGCCACTTCCTCCTTGAGTCTTGCCATGTGGCCTTGGCTCTTCCTCCCTTCTTCCTCTCAAGACCGTGGAAGGAAAATGTGTCCCAAGGCTCAGTCTTTCTTCCTCCTGACTTCCCAGTGGTTTCAGCTGGGCTCAGCCCCTTCCTACCTGTTGGACTCTCCACCCGCTCTTCTCCCACCCGCTCCTTCTCTCTGGTCCCGTTTGTTTTTCTTTTCCTTCTTTCTTTCTTTTTTTTTTTTTGAGACAGAGTCTTGCTCTGTCCCCTAGGCTGGAGTGCAATGGTTTGATCTCAGCTCACCACAACCTCTGCCTCCTGGGTTCAAGCCATTCTTGTCCTCAGCTTCCCAAGTTGCTGGGATTATAGGTGTGCACCACCACGCCCGGCTAATTTTTGTACTTTTAGTGGAGATGGAGTCTTGCCATGTTGGCCAGGCTGGTCTCGAACTCCTGACCTCAAGTGATCCACCTTCCTCGGCCTCCCAAAGTGCTGGGATTACAGGTGTGAGCCTCAGGTCCCCATTTCTTCTGGTGATTGTGCGCCTCTCTCTCTGCCCTGCTGTCCTTAATCAGCTGCCACGTCACATCACATCCCCTTTCAGGCCTCTGAAATGCACTCCAGACAGGGGACCCCTGACCCCTCCGCCAAAGCTGCCCTGGTCAAAGTGACCATAATGACCAGTCACTTGCGATCTTCATTATGCTTGGCCTCTGGGCAGTGTCTGACGTGGCTGGTCCCCTTCCTCCTGAAGCCGCCCTTCTAAGCATAGAAACTGCCTCCAGGAGCTCACACTGCCCTGGTCTCTGCCTGCCTCCCTGGCCTCCCCTTCTTCTTTCCCCCTAATGATGGAGAGTGAGCCCTGAGCTAGGTCTTTGGGGGAATCTCTCAGTTTTATTTATTTATTTATTTGAGACAGAGTCTTGCTCTGTCACCCAGGCTAAAGTGCAATGATGTGATCTCGGCTTACTGCAACCTCTGCCTCCCAGGTTCAAGTGATTCTCCTGCCTCAGCCTCCTGAGTAAGTGGGATTACATATGCCTGCCACCACACCTGGCTAATTTTTGTATTTTTAGTAGAGACGGGGTTTTACCATGTTGGCCAGGCTGGTCTTGAACTCCTGACCTCAAGTGATCCACCCACTTCAGCCTCCCAAAGTGCTGGGATTACAGGCACACGCCACCACACCCGGCTAATTTTTGTATTTTTAGTAGAGACGGGGTTTTACCATGTTGGCCAGGCTGATCTTGAACTCCCGACCTCAAATGATCCACCCACCTCGGCCTCCCAAAGTGCTCAGATTACAGGCATGAACCACTGTCCCTGGCCTCAACAAAATCCTGAGATTACAGGTGTGAGCCACCATGTCCAGCCTTCTCAGCACTTTTTTTGGTTTTTTTTTGAGATGGAGTCTCACTCTGTCACCCAGACTGGAGTGCAGTGGCGTGATCTCGACTCACTGCAAGCTCCGCCTCCCGGGTTCACACCATTCTCCTGCCTCAGCCTCCCGAGTAGCTGAGACTACAGGCGCCTGCTACCACGCCCAGCTAATTTTTTTGTATTTTTAGTAGAGACGGGGTTTCACCGTGTTAGCCAGGATAGTCTCGATCTGCTGACCTTGTGATCTGCCCGTCTTGGCCTCCCAAAGTGCTGGGATTACAGGTGTGAGTCACCATGCCCGGCCTTTTTTTTTTTTTGAGACAGAGTCTTGCTCTCTCACTCAGGCTGAAGTGCAGTGGCGTAATCTCGGCTCACTGCAACCTCCACCTCTCAGATTCAAGCAATTTCTCCTGCCTCGGCCTCCTGAGTAGTTAGGACTACCGGCGTGTGCCACTATACCTGGCTAATTTTTTGTATTTTTAGTAGATACGGGGTTTCACCATGTTAGCCAGGATGGTCTCCATCTCTTGACCTTGTGATCCGCCTGCCTTGGCCTCCCAAGGTGCTGGGATTACAGGCGTGAGCCACCGTGCCTGGCCTCAGCGTTTTTTTTTTTTTTTGAGACAGAGTCTTGCTCTGTCACCCAGCCTGGAGTTCAGTGGTGCGATCTTGGCTCACTGCAACCTCTGTCTCCCGGGTTCAAGTGATTCTCCTGCCTCAGCCTTCAGAGTAGCTGGGGTTACAGGTGCCCACCATGACACCCAGAATTTTTATATTTTTGGTAGAGATGTGGTTTCACCATGTTGGCTAGGCTGGTCTTGAACTCCTGACCTCGTGATCCACCCACCTTGGCCTCCCAAAGTCCTGGGATTACAGGTGTGAGTCACCGCGCCCAGCCCCTTCTCAGCTTAAAAATTTTTTTTTTCTTTTTCTTTTTGTTGTTTTGAGCCAGGATCTCGCTCTGTTGCCCAGGCTGGAGGGCAGTGGTGCAATCATGACTCACTGCAGCCTCAAACTCCTGGCTTCAAGCAATCCTCTCACCTCTGTCTCCTGAGTAGCTGGGACCACAGGCATATGCCACCATGTCCAGTTAATTAATTTAATTTAATTTTTGAGACAGAGTCTTGCTCTGTCTCCCAGGCTGTAGTGCAGTGGGGTGATCTCGGCTCACTGCAACCTCCGCCTCCCAGGTTCAATCGATTCTTCTGTCTCAGCCTCCCGAGTAGCTGGGACTGCAGTACCCACCACCAGATCTGGCTAAATTTTGTATTTTTAGTAGAGACGGGGGTTTCACCATATTGGCCAGGCTGGTGATCCCGACCTCAACTGATCCACCCACCTTGGCCTCCCAAAGTGCTGAGATTACAGGCGTGAACCACCATGCCCGGCCTACCCCTAGTTCTAAGCTACTGTCCTGTCTCCACTCGGATGATATCAGCAGCCCTGCCCCTGGCCTCCTTCCACTCTCTCATCCCCTCAGTGGCCGGAGGGAACCTGTTCAAATGTGAGTTGGGTCAGGCTCCTCCTCTGTTCTGAACCTGTGTGGCACGCCCTCACTCAGAAGGTGAGTCAGTTCAATACCCCTGGTGTCCCCTGTTCACCCCCGTCAGGGCCTTTGCCAGTCCTTCTGCCTGGAGCACCTTCCCCCCAGGGATCCACGAGACACTGCCCCACCTCCTCAGTGGCGGCCTCCCCGTCCACCTAAAATGTAAGCTGCTGGGTTCCCCATGCTTGGACGGGTCTCTGGCACATTGAAGGGGTGCACTAAATATCTGCAAATGGGCCAGGTGTCATGACTCATGCCTGTAATACCAACATTTTGGGAGACCGAGGTGGGAGGACTGCTTGAGCCCAGGAGTTTGAGACCAGCCTGGGCAACCTGATGAAACCTCATCTCTATAAAAAATATAAAAGATTAGGTTGGGCACAGTGGCTCATGCCTGTCATCCAGCACTTTGCGAGGTCGAGACGGGCGGATCACGGGGTCAGAAAATCGAGACCATCCTGGCTAACACGGTGAAACCCTGTCTCTACTAAAAATACAAAAAATTAGCCGGGCATGGTGGCAGGCGCCTGTAGTCCCAGCTACTTGGGAGGCTGAGGTAGGAGAATGGCGTGAACCTGGGAGGCGGAGTTTGCAGTGAGCCGAGATAGCACCACTGCACTCCAGCCTGGGCAACAGAGCGAAACTCCGTCTCAAAAAAAAAAAAAAAAAAAAAAAAAAAAAATCAGGCTGGGCACAGTGGCTTACGCCTGTCATCCAGCACTTTGGGAGGTCGAGGCAGGTGGATCACTTGAGGTCAGGAGTTCGAGACCAGCCTGGCTAACATGGTGAAACCGTCTCTACCCAAAATATAAAAAATTAGCTGGGTGTGGCGGTATGTACCTATAATCCCAGCTACTTGGGAGGCTGAGGCAGGAGAATCACTTGAACCCAGGAGGTGGAGGTAGCAACGAGCCAAGATGGCACCATCACACTTCAGCCTGGGTGACAGAGGGAAACCGTCACCAAAAAAAAAAAAAAAAAAATTAGCTGAGTGTGGTGGTGTGTGCCTGTAGCCCCAGCTACTGGGGAGGCTGAGGTGGAAGGATCACTTGAGCCTGGGAGGTCAAGGTTGCAGTGACTTGCAATCATGTCACTGCATTGTAGCCTGGGCAACAGAGCAAGACTCTGTCTCAAAAAAAAAAAAAACAAAAAAAAAAACAAAAAAAAAACCAAACCAAAAACCCCAAAAAACGCTGTGGAACGACTGAATGGAAGAGTGAATGAAAATCCGGGCGGTGACAGCAGCTCCTCTAGTTTGGGGCAGGGAGGGAGATCCCCAGTTCCACCCTGTCCCGCCTGTCTGCACCCGCCCCTGTCCCTTCCTTACCCTTGGCAATCTTGATGTCCAGGGCTGTGCGGATCAGAGCCATGAGGGTGGAATTGAAGTGGACGGTGTTGTCATCTGCGACGGGCAGGTCCATCCGCAGAAGCCGCTACAGAAAACCCAAGGCAATCACAGTCATTCCCAGGCATCTCTCCTGGGTCTCCCGTGAGCCACGCCCACCCCCACCCAGGGAGTCTCAGGAAGAACTCTGAAGGCTGCAGTGGCTGAGGTGACCCTTACTCAGGTTACCTGTCCCAGTACTCTGTTTCTCTTGGTGGCCCGTGGGGAGGGCACAAAAGGCTCTCCTGTATTTCTGGTCCCCTGCCCTCTCCTTTTTCCCCCCACCTGCTTGACCTGACAGCTGGCATTTCCAGGGTTAGCCTCAATCCTTGCCCCACCCCCGCCCCGCCCCAGAGTTCTTCTGGACGGCCCTGTTTCGGTCTGACCCCAAAGAAAAAGAGCACAAGCTGGATTTGAGCAGCGCGTGCAACAGCCAAGGCTGAGGGAGCCAGAACCACAGCCGCTGGTGGGGGGCGCCGCCGGCTCCCCACCCCCAACCCCTGGCTTGGCCCAGACCAGGACAGACCAGATGGGCACAGACCACATCATTCCTCTGAGAAGCAGCAGGCAGGCAGCCCCCCACCGACGGGGCAGGCCCCTCGCAGGCATGCAGCAAGGCTGTGACACAGAACAGCACAGACAGGGGTGCATGCAGACGGAATCTCGAGACTCATTCATAGCTCCGTGGGAAGTGTATCTCAGGGACATGTCCGGATCTTGGCTCTCTGTGCAGTGGCAGGGGGAAGGGGTGAGGGGCATTCCCTTCCAGCCCAGGGAAGAAGATTCCCCATGTCCCAGGCAGGGGCTCTGTCCACCATGCTTGGTGGCATGGGAGGGGATGCTGGGCTGGTGCGCACCAGCCCAGGCTGAGGTGGCACAGAGAAGGGGGGTGAGGGTGACTTGGGTGGTGATTCAGACACATGTGGGCCGGAAACACAGGGCTGAAGATGAGGAGGGGAATGGTAAATCCAGAGCAGGACAGTAGAGGGGACACTGGGGGCAGGGTGGGGAAGGAGGTGGGAAATAGAGAAACACACACAGACTGGGTCACTGTGCACAGTTGTGCAGGTTGTACACTGCACAAAGGGCTCCCGTCTTGGAAATGATAGATGTATGTACTTATTTATTTATTAAAATATTTTTTCTTTTTGTAGAGATGGGGTCTTGCTATGTTGCCCAGGCTAATCGTGAACTGGGCTCAAGTGACCCTCCCATTTCAGCCTCCCAAAGCACTAGGATTACAGGCATGAGCCACCACACCCGGCCCCTGATTTGTGTATTAAATGTAACAGCTTCTCAGCTGATAGAAAAGAAGTGTCTTGTTCTCACCACATTGGTGAATTGCAACAATTTTCCAACAGACACGTTCTGTGGAAAGGGTGCCTTTTTCAAATTTGCACAAAGTTGTCTTATGGACCCATGGTGGCCTGCACAAAGACCGGGACAGGAAGGGCTTTCTGTCCCTCTCTTGCACATGTGCACACATTCATCTAAGCAGAGACTGAGAGAAGCGACTTGAGGAAAACTGTGTGTATGGGGGGGGGGGGTGGGGGCGGAGCGACAGGTGCCAGGACAGGCTCATTGTCTGAGATGCTGGTGGGACAACCGTGTCCCCGGCTTTGATTGAGAAGTGAGGGGAGACATATAGGTTCGGTGAGGAGGGGTACACAGAGGAAGGAAAGGAATGAGGTGGGGAGGTGGCAACATGGGGCGGGTACAAATAGCATTGATGGATGGGGACACAGGGAAGATCAAGGTGGATGGGAGAATAGGATGATGGGGTAATATTTTTTGGGCGGGGAGAATCTTTAGGGGTCATCCCTGAACTTCTTGTGGATAAGTGGAGGGAACAGAGCATCTGTCCTTGGGCGCCAAGGGAGATTCCAGGACAGGGATCTGGAGGGGTGGCCCGGCCCAGCCGCTTGGCGGCAGGACGCTTGCTCTCTCAGCCAGCATGCACCACCCCCCGTCGGCCATGGTGCCTGCCCGCCCCAGGCCCCGCCAAGGCAGCGTGCATGGCCTGCATCAGTGTGCCACCGTCCAGGGGTCCAGCTGCGGCCGCCTGCCCACTCTGGAACAATGGAGAGGCATGTTGGGGTGTCTTGGGGGGGGATTAGGGACGGGGGCTGGGGACAAAACTCCAGGGGAGGGTAGGGAGGGGAAGAGAGGTTCTTGGTGCTTCTTGGAAGGTCTCGAATCCCCCAAGGCCCTAGGTCAGAGATCAGCTTCAGGTATGCGTGGCAGGGGTGGGGACCTGGGGGCCAGAGGCACAAAAGATGGGACCAGGACTTCCCCTGCTTTTGGGGGCTAAAGCCCCTTTCTGCAAGGCGCCTGCCCCAGCCTGGGCATGGGGGCCGCTCTGGGTGGGCAAAAGTGGGAGGCGTGGGTTTTGACTTCCCGAAGAAGCGTGTTTGTTTCCAATTTGGTACCTGGGAGACCAGGTGCAAGGGGACCTGGGCGCTCCCCTCCCCCTCCCCCCAGCGTGTCGGCCATAATGGAGTCTCAAAACACGAAGACACTCATCAGAAAGGACGGACACAGTGTGCTGCTTAGAATCAAGGGATGATCATGATCAGTTTACTCGAGAAAAGAAAAAAAAGAATCAAAAACAAAAAAGAAGAGAAACGTTGGAAAAAGAGAGTCGGCCGGGTGTTTCTGGTCAGCACTAAAAAAAAGAAGAAGAAGAAGAAAAAAAAACCCAGTGCCCGGACATTGGTGGTCGGCAAGGGTAGTCTACCTTGTAAGCCACTCTGGCCGGACACTTCTTCCCCAGACCCAGGGGCGGAGACATGTGTCTCAGCATCTGATACATGTCCAGGTAAGGCATGCGGCCCCTGGCAGCACCGAAAACGGAAAAAAAAAAAAAAAAAAAAAAAAAAAAGGTGGGGGGAATGGGAACAGAGAACCAAAGGAAGAGGGGTGGGGAGGAACAGAAGAAAACAGAAATCCACACGAGCCGAAAAAATAGAGAGAGAAAGATGCAGAGAATGATAAAATAGGTATTTCAAATCAATGGAAAAGAGGAGGAAAAAAAATGGAAGAAAAGGTCATTAAAAAAAGATTACTTCACTGCTCGGGAGCAGGGAGAGAGAGAGAAAAGAGAAAAGTCAGATTCGGCTTGGGCTCTGAGCTACAGTTCTGGAGGGATGCAGAGGGGAGTGGGGGACTCTCACTTTGGAAGACTTAGAGCCATGCTTTTGTTCACTGCCTTTTTTTTTTTTTTTTTTTTTTTTTTTTAAAAGAGACAGGGTCTCTCTCTGTCGCCTGGGTTGGAGTGCAGTGATGTGATCATAGTTCACTGCAGCCTCCACCTCCTGGGCTCAAGCAATCCTTCTGCCTCAGCCTCCCAAGTAGCTGGGACTACAGGCATGTGCCACAGTGCCCGGCTAATTTTTTATAGAGAAGGGGGTTCTTGCTATGTTGCCCAGGCTGGTCTCAAACTCCTGGGCTCAAGCGATCCTCCAGCTTTGGCCTCCCAAAGTGCTGAGATTACAGGCATGAGCCACCGCGCCCGGCCGTCACTGTCATTTCTAAAGTTGGGTCACATTCTCTGGTTTGGCTGAGGCTGGTCTCTGAGGGGGCCTAGGTGGGGAGGAGGGGCCGGTGCCAGGGAGGGGAGGAGGGCTAGGGGCTTTGAGAGGTGAGGGGTGGAGGGGGAGAGAGTGGAGGTGATGGTTGGGGGAGAAATGCAAAGTTACAATCCCCCAGGGGATGTGTCTGATTCGGGGTGCCGTGGAGACCCCAGGATGGGCAGCTTCAGCTAAGAGCAAGCAAAGATGGCTGAAGGCTGAAGGGAAGGAGGAAATATGTTCCATGCTTTATCGAGTCTACATGACTGCATTCTGTTGGCTAAGAGAGTTTTCTAGTTTAATGCAAGAGAGAGATGGCTCTGTTTTTTAGAGAGAGAGATATATATATATATATATATGAAATATATATATTGAAGAACCCCAAGCCACACTCATTCCATGGATGCTAGCAGGTTTTAGTGGAAGTCAAACCTTGCAAGCAACCCTATGAGGACATTTCTTGCCTAAGCCGAGAGGGGGAGATATTACTCGCAATAAACTGTACATATCCTTATAATGAATCCGACCGCTGAAAGGAGAAGAAAGGGGGTTAGTGCAGGCAGTGGGTTCACACGGGCTCCCTGGGCACACGGCGAGGTCACGATGCCTGAGGCTGGGGTCTCCCTGGCTTGAAGGAGTGGGAGAGACTTGGGACACGTGAAGGTCCCCAGTACATTCCCAGACACTGGGGAGACCCAGGGGTGGAGGATTTCAGTCGGGGTGTGCCAGGAGCTCTGGACTGCAGGGCACCTCCCCCGGGGTTCTCTCTGCATCTGCCTCCTCCACAATCTACATGGGCTACAGGGGTGGGGGGGCTTGTGGAATAGAGGACTTGGGGACAGCATCCAACTGCTGTGACCTAAAATCAAAAGAAGAAGAGTTAGGAACCAGCCAAAGCCCAGCCCCAGACCCATGGCTCTCCACAGCCTCTTGGTCTCGTGGAAGACTTGTTTGAGGCTATGGGAACAGCCAAGACCACCTCCTGCCCAGCTTTCTCGTGGGGGCCTCCTCTCTGGTGCCAAAGCCACAGGAAGACGGGGCTTAGGCTGCTGAGGGCCCCCCAGTAATGCTTCTTCAGGCCCCAAGCCCAGGCTGAACTAAATCCTCAGTGGCTGGTGGGCTCCAGGTATTCGGATAAAGCCTGAGTGAGCTTCCAGGCTTGCTGTTGGGTGAGCGCTCAAAACACGCGCACAAGGTGGCACCTACCCCCTGAAACCATTGCCCGTCAGTGGAGAGGGACCCCTCTGGTGTCTACCCAGCTGGGAGCACCCGCTCCCTCTGTGGCCACAAAGATTCAAGGGCCCCTGAGGCTCTGTGTCCTCCCCTGGCCTGTATGTCCTCTCACTCCAAGGTTCACAGGTCCCAGTGGGAGCTGAGTTCTGCCACTCTGATGTTGCTGCTAATCCTGTCTGCCAAGGGCAAGCCAGCCCTCCTCCCCACACTCTCAAGAGAACTGAGGCTGGGACGCTGTTGGTTTTCTCCCCGGAGCCTGGCTAATGCGTCCTCACCATCTGGAGACTTCGCAGCGAGACGGGAGAGACTCGTAGGAGGAGAGGGCTCTTCAGGACACCTCATGGTTGACGTCCTCCCTCATTTCCCAGAAAGCCCAGGGTCTGGGCAGGGTCGGCACCCTACACGTTTAACGCGGGGTATGCAAGGGCGATGATTCCTATATCTTCTCTCCTGACGGAACCTGTGAGATCCTGCTAGGACCCCAGGAGCTCAGTGCTCCAGGGTCTAGGGCCTGACCTAACCTGCGTTCCCGTTCCAGGGAGAGGCGAGTATTGTGGCTGGAGGATTCGGGCTGAATTCTTACCAAGCTGCGGGGTCATACTCGGCCCAGACACGCACGTACTCATCCAGGTGGTGGGGACCCAGGATGGAGGAGTCTCGGGTGAGGTACTCGAAGTTGTCCATGATGACGGCGACAAAGAGATTCAGCATCTGTGGGGATCCCGGGGACCAAGAGAGAGTGGAGGCAGAGACCGAGGGAATGAAGGGGTGAGTGAGAAGGATACGGACAGACAGACAGACCCAAAGACATGTACACAGAGACCCAGATGGAGAGAGGGATAGAGAGAAGATGGGGAAAAGAAATGAGACAGACAGAGATCGGGGGACAGAGAGGCGATGCTCACTCACACAAGGAGGCCCAGTGAAAGGGAGATCAAGTGGAGAGATGGGGGAGAGGAAGAGAGAGACACAGAGAGATGGAGAGAGAGAGATACAAACAGACAAAGACTGGCCGGGCGCAGTGGCTCACGCCTATAATCCCAGCAGTTTGGGAGGCCGAGGTGGGCGGATCACTTAAGGTCAGGAGTTCGAGACCAGCCTGGCCAACATGGTGAAACCCTGTCTCTACTAAAAACACAAAAATTAGCTGGGTATGGTGGCATGTGCACCTGTAATCTCAACTACTCGGGAGGTTGAAACTGAAGAATCGCTTGAACCTGGGAGGTGGAGGCTGCAGTGAGCTGAGATCTCGCCGCTACACTTCAGCCTGGGCAACAGAGCGAGACTCCATTTCAAAGAAAAAGAAAAAAAAAACAGAGACAAAGACCAAGAATGATGGAAAGAGACAGAGTCAGTGAGAAGGAGGGGAAGCTTCTGAAATGGGGACTAACACCAAGAGAACTACCCTGACCCCAACTCCTCCCACATCTGCCCCCAACAAGGCCAAAGTGAGATATTTCTTTCCCACCAATCTTTTTTTTTTGAGACAGGATCTCATTCTGTCGCCCCGGCTGGAATGCAGTGGTATGATCATGGCTCACTGCAGCCTCAACCTCCAGAGCTCAAGTGATCCTCCCACCTCAGCCTCCTGAGTAGCTGGGATTGCAGGTGTGCAGCACCACATGTGCAGCTAATTCAATTTTTTTTTTTTTTTTTTTTTAAGAGATGGGTTTTACACCACGCTGCCCAGGCTGGTCTTGTACTCCTGGGCTCAAGTGACCCTCCCACCTCGGCCTCCCAAAGTGTTGGGATTACAGGCGTCAGCCACTACGCCCAGCTGAAATGTTTCAGTGGGTCTCAGATGGGGGAATTCTGTCCCCCACTCCCACTCCCAACCCCTGGGGCATTTGGCAATGTCCGGAGACATTTTTGGTTGTCCCAGCAGGAGGAAGGGGTGGCGTGTGTTGCTAGCATCTGGTCGGGAGAGGACAGGTATGCTGCTATACACTACAGTGCACGGCATGGCCTCACCCCAAAGAATCAGCTACCCCCAAATGTCGACAGTGTTGAGTGTGAGATGCTCAGGGTCACCTGATCCCAGGCTGGTTCAGAGAAGCCTTGGAGTGAACTAGCCTTCTACACAGCCACATTCTAGAGAAAGCCACTCCCCTGAAAGGAAGCCAGGCTTAGGGAGTCCAGCCGGCCCTCACAGGGTCCACAGACTCACCAGAAATGAGCAGAGGAAGATGAAGGAAACGAAGTAAAAATAAGCGAACTCGTTGCCACACTCTCGAGTCAGGATGCCAGAGTTCTTATCACACGGCTTCCCACTGAGGCAGGAAAGCATGATGTTGTGCCAAGCTTCCCCGGTGGCACTCCTGAGGACAGGGAGAAATCAGAGACTCGGGCACCCAGCCCTGACTGGGCACCAGCGCCTCCCCGGGAGGTGGCGCACACACGTCAAGCACTTGGGCTCTGGAGCTGGCCAGGCAAGCCCCAGGTGGACCATCTCCTTTTACTGGGAGCTGAGGGAAGGGAATTCACATTCTTGACTGTGCATTGAAGTCCACAGAGAGCTTTGAAAAAATACCAATGCCCGTGCCCCTTTCCAGCAGACTTGGATTCAATTGGTCTACGGTGGGATTTGAGGACACTGGTATGCTTTTTTATTTTCTTTTCCTTCTCTCTCCCTCTCCCCCTCTCCTGCCATCCCCTGCCCCCCCATCCCCTTTTTGATAGGGTCTTGCTCTGTTACCCAGGCTGGAGTACAGCGGCACAATCATTGCTCACTGCAACCTCAACTTCCCAGGCTCAGGCGATCCTCCACCTCGGCCTCTTGAGTAGCTGGGACTACAGACACATGCCACCACTCCTGGCTAATTTTTAAACTTTTGTTTTGTAGAGATAGGGTCTCACTGCATTGCTCAGGCTGGTCACTGGTATGTTTTAAAAGCTCCCCTCTTGGCTGGGCGCGGTGGCTCAAGCCTGTAATCCCAGCACTTTGGGAGGCTGAGGTGGGCGGATCACGAGGTCAGGAGATCGAGACCATCCTGGCTAACATGGTGAAACCCCGTCTCTATTAAAAATACAAAAAATTTGCTGGGCGTGGTGGCACTCGCCTGTAGTCTCAGCTACTTGGGAGGCTGAGGCAGGAGAATCGCTTGAACCCAGGAGGCGGAGGTTACAGTGAGCTGAGATCGCGCCACTGTGCTCCAGTCTGGGTGACAAAGAAGGAGGGTCCATCTCAAAAAAAAAAAAAAAAAAGCTCCCCTCAGGCTGGGCGCAGTGGCTCATGCCTGTAATCCCAGCACTTTGGGAGGCTGGGGTGCGCGGATCACCTGAGGTCAGGAATTCAAGAACGGCCTGGCCAACATGGTGAAACCTCGTCTCTACTGAAAATACAAAAATTAGCCAGGTGTGGTGACGGGAACCTATAATCTCAGCTACTCAGAAGGCTGAGGCAGGAGAATCGCTTGAACCCGGGAGGCACAGGTTGCGTTGAGCTGAGATCACACCACTGCACTCCAGCCTGGGCAACGAGAGCGAAACTCTGTCTCAGAGAAAAACGAAAACAAAAAAAGCTCCTCTCCATCCAGGTGACAGTCATCTCATACTATATTCTCCCTGGATCACTCTGTTCTAGGTATGCTGGGCTCCTCACAGTCCTCAAACATGCCAGCCACACTCCTGCCTCAGGGCCTTTACACAAGCAGTCCCCTGGGCTTGGACTGCCCTTCCCCATATACCCACTGGCTCCCTCCCTTGCCAATTTCTCTCAAATGTCACACTTTCAGAGAGGCATAACCTGCCGGCCCTCTATTCTTTCTCTGTTGTTAGATTAAAAACATTATTATTATTTATTATTAATATTTTTTACTGTGGCAAAATACACACAGCATGAAGTTTATCAACTTAACCATTTTGAAGTGTACAATTCAGTGGCATTAAGTAAACTCACGTTATCATGCAACTATCACCACTATAACTTTTTTAAAAATTAAAAATATATATTTTTGTTTTTAGAGACAGAGTCTCGCTCTGTTGCCCAGGCTGGAGTGCAGTGGAACAATCATAGCTTACTGTAGCCTGGAACTCCTGGGTTCGAGCAATCCTCCCGCCTCAGACCCCCCAGTAGCTGGGACTACAGGTGTGTGCCACTATGCCCAGTTAATTAAAAAAAATTTTTTTTGTAGATACGAGGTCTCACTATGTTGCTCAGGCTGGTCTCAAACTCCTGGGCTAAAGTGATCCTCCCACCTTGGCCTCTCAAAATGCTAAGATTGCAGGCATGAGTCACTGCACCCGGCCCTATTCCCCTTTATTCTTGAAATTTGTCTTTTTCCAGCATTCTCTATAATTTGTTTCCTGATTATTCGTCTTCCCCATGGGGATGTTAGCTCCCAAAGTGCTTAAAATGTCTCTTTTCTCTATTTCCTGGTGCATTCTCGTTTTTCAGCAGTGCCTGGCATGCTGTAGGTGCTCAATAAACCTCCGCTGAACAAATGAAGGAACTTTGTGTGTAGCCAAGATGACGAACCAAATAATCAAGCCTCATGGTCTGTAAGCCTATTTTCTCATCGTCAGATAGGGGTGCCAAGAATCCCTTCCTCACAAGGTAATCAGGAAGATTCAGAGATAATGCCTGGAAAATGACCTTCATGATTATGTCCCAGGGCCCTCCGCTTCTGCCCTGCTAGGATTCCTGGGCCCCCAAACGCCCATTTCCAGCCTCACGGGAAAAGAAGGATAAGAGCACATCCGGCCACCCCTACACCAGAAAAGGAGGGCACGCCCCCTACCGGAAGAGAAGGAGGAGGGCACGCCCCCTACCGGAAAAGAAGGGTGAGGGCACGCCTCTGCCAGAAGAGAAGGAGGAGGGCACGTCTTCCATTGGAAGAGGAGGGCACATCCCCTATGGGAACAGAAGGATGAAGGACGCACCCCACCCCACGGGAACATAATTATCAGAGCAGGCCCCCTTCTCACCGGAAGAGAAGCATGAGGGCCTGGAAGAAGGTCCGGAAGTTATTGTGCTCAGTGATTTGGAACTCATCTTCATCACTGTCCTCGTCCTCCACGTCGATGCCGATGTTACCAAACACCTGCGAAATTGGAGGGTGACGACCAGGGGCTGCCATTCCTCCAGTGGCTTCTGGGATACCCAGCTCAACCTCCATGGCTGCTTCTGTGGACCAGGCTCCTCTGACCCACCCCTTTCTAAGGATGGCTGCCCTCCTTGGGCCTTGGGAGGCTCTGGGAACTTTAGGGGTGTGGCACTCACCTGCATCCCGATGATGGCATAGATGAAGAAGAGCATGGCGATCAGCAGACAGACATAAGGCAGGGCCTGGTGGGAAAAAAGGCAATGAAGAAGAGTGCTGAGAGTCCCTCAGCCACACTGTCTTCCTCCCTTGTCCCAGTGCTCTGCCCCACTGGGTTGGGTGGCCACATGCTGTGCCAGAGTCCTGCCAGGGCAGGTGGGCATCTCTGGAGGCTCTAGGATGAGGCCCTTACAGCTCTGAAGACACACCAGGGGCAGGAAGTTCGACAAGAGCCCTGGAGATAACAGATTCTCTGCATGACTACATCACAGAGGCACTTCCAATCTGACTTCTACATTCAGCCAGAGCAAGGGGGTCACCCCCGCAGCCCTGGGCCAGCAGTGGGGACGAGGACTCACCTTGAAGGACTGCACAAAGGTCCAGAGAAGAATGCGGATGGTGTAACCCTGACGGAGAAGTTTGATGAGCCGGGCAGCTCGGAAGAGGCGGAGAAAGCTCAGGTTGATGAAGTTATTCTGGGGAGATGGAGGAAAAGGGGTGACCATCCACCCACCCCAAAGGGCTCAGAGCTGTCACCACTCACAGAGGCCCCTACATGAAGCCAACCAACAGGAAAAAAGCAAGCCAGACCCCAAATAAGGAGGGAGAGAGAAAGCACTATTAATGCAATGATGCGGAGGAAAAACTCGAAAAAGGAATAATGTTGGGAGAGAGAGGGTGGGAGGGAGGAAAAGGCATCAACTCAAAAGCATAAGCCCTCCCTGCCAGCCCCACCCGCAACAGGGAAAATGAAAGAAAAAGGAAGAGGGAAAAAGGAACGGGGATGGGGAAGAAATAACAAAAGAACAAGAAAAAGAAAATATATCCGAATCATCCAATCAGGAAAAAAATCGAGATGGTTTTTGTTTCTCCCAACAACCAAATGCACTGAGACGAAAGGACACAAGCCGGTCAAGTTGCGGAATCTATCACACGTGTACGATGCACAAACACCAGGGCGGGGGTGGGGGTGGAGGTCGCCAGCACGCTCAGGCCTGGTGGACATGTGCGGGTTCCGAGGGCATGTTACGCTCCGGGCCAGAAATGCATCTGTCACGGGACTCACCGGGCACCCTGCCCTGCCCTGCCCTGCCGAGCTGCCCACCCGCTCCTGCCCGCCCTGACCTCACCCCACGGCCAAGAGGAGCAGCGGCTCGAGCCAATTGGGAGAAGCGGAAGAGCATCTTTTCTTACCCCCTTGGCGAGCGGGAATGGGGAGGACGGGAGGGAGCTGGGACTGTTCGGCTGCAGGGTGAGTCCTCGCTGCCCGCTGAGTCGGAGAAGATGCATTTGGGGCCCTTTTCCCCCCTCTCAGGGATGGCTTCTCAGCTTCTGGGGCTGGGTGGAGTAGCACGGGACCAGGCCTGCAGGAAGCAGGAAGCACTCAGCTCCCATGGGTGGGTGAGCTCAGAAATCAGCCCGGGCCCACCAAGGGGCGGGTGCTGGGGGCTGGGAGGTGGGGCCATCCCTGCCCCCAGGACCTCCCTGGGTGGCCACTGCCTCTGCTCAAAAACCCCCTGTCTAGTCACTGCCTCTGCCTCCTCCCACCCAAGCTAGAAGAACCAGGGGGCCAGAGAGTTGGGGAGTCAGGGAGGAGACCAGCTGGAGATGGTGAACATGGACTGCCAGTGTTAAGTGGCCATTGTGGGGCTTCAAGGGACCTTGGTGGGGTGGGGGTTGGAGTCTCGAAGTCAGGAGTGGGTCAAATCTAGCTAGTAAAACTGTTGTGTTGCGCCTGAGCAGTGTTTTTTCATTTGTCCTTGTTTTTAATTAAAAATTATTGCCATTGTTTAAAAATCAAGAGATTTTGCCCACCAATCTGACTTCCTGGCAACCCCAGGCCTGCTGCGATTGCTCCCTGAAAGCAGGCCACATGCTCTCCAGTTTTCCAAGGTCCGCAGGTTCTAGAAATGGCACTTGCTTTCCTGGTTGACTGGTGTCTGCTTGGCCCCCAGAGGCATTTGAGTTTGAGACCCCAGCTTCAGGCAGACATGGAAACCCTCCTTCGCTGGCCAGTACCCAGCAGGCTGAAGGCAGGAGGAGCAGAGGGTCTCTCTACACTAAGGAAGGGGCTTAATGAGACTTGTTCTATGGGATTTGTAGGATTTGCTACAGGCCATGTAGCAAGATTTAACTTGGTCTAACCTTTACCCCCCAAATGGCACAGGGTGACCATATAGTCACAGCCTCCCTCTCGGTTTCAAAAGTGTCCTAGTTTGGGTGACGAATTACGAGGGCATCCTACTTGGTGGCTTCCAGAAGGCTTTCTGGCTGCCGGATCTGTGTCTTGTGCTAGCTTTGGCCTGGAAGCTGAGAGGCAAGGACTGGAGTTCAAGGAATTTCTGAGGCTGGCAACAGGCCTCTGGGTTCGCTGGCAATGTCTAGGATGCTCTCTGGGACACAATCAGTGCGTCCTTAGGCCTCTAGGATGGAGAAGGGGGCTGGGGGATCCTACCCTGACCACACTGGGCTCAACTGCTGTGAGAATGTCTCCAGTGCCTCGAACAAGCCCCCAAACCCAGCTTGGCTAACAGAGTCACTCTCTGTGCCCTGCTGCCCTGACCCCCATCCCTGCCTGGCCACCCAGCTCCACCTGGGGATGGGGCTGATGGCTCAGGTATCCCCAGCCCCCTCCCTTTCAACCCCAGAGTACAAGCCATCCCTTTCATGGGGCGGATCATAACATGTGGACTCGGCCAGGCATGCGAAGGCAGGCGGACCCTGGAAGCAGCCTCAGGAGCGGGGTTTAGGGGAGAGCAGGGGAAGCTTGCAACCATGCAAAAAAGCCAGGGATCTGGCAGGGATATGCATGCAGAAAACGTGCTTCCCTTCTTGGAGTCAAGTCGGGGAGGAGACACACGAGGGAGGTAGGGGTGGAGACGGGAAGGGTTTGGGGCAGTGGGGGAAGGGTACTAGGCTGCCCTCACCCACCCTCCACCTCTTCCTGCATCTGTACCAAGTCTTTCCACTGCCCCCAGAACTTCTGACAAGTTCCCTCTTCCTGCCTTCCACATTTCAATCCACAGCCTGGGAGATGCAGCTTCCTCTCCTCAACACCTCCCCTGAATTTCCTGGCTAGAATGTGATGGGGGTGGGACACAGCCCCTGGAAGGCATGAGGACGGGTCTTGTCTTTTCCAGTGCTGTGCTCAGGTGTCCCTCAAGTGCTCAGAAGGATATGGAGACCACCCACCTAAGGGCTCCAGAAAAGTCCTACTACTTGTAGACCTCAGCTCCAAGCTCCAGCCCCCACAACACCTGCCTATCTGACTTATTTCAGGCTGTCCTAACGGCACCTCAAACTTGCTATGCCCACACCTATTCTCTTCCCCCAACCGGGCCCTTTCCTGGCACTCGCTCACCTCTATCGCCCAGTTTTTTTTTTTTTTTTTCCTAAAGACAGAGTCTCACTCTGTTGCCCAGGCTGGAGTGCAATGGCACGACCTCGGGTCACTGCAACCTCTGCCTCCCGGGTTTAAGTGATTCTCCTGCCTCAGCCTCCCGAGGAGCTGGGATTACAGGTGCCTGCCACCACGCCTGGCTAATTTTTGTATTTTTTAGTAGAGATGGGGTTTCACCATGTTGGTCAGGCTGGTCTCGAACTCCTGAACTCAGGTGATCCTCCTGCCTCGGCCTCCCAAAGTGCTGGGATTAGAGGCTTGAGTCACGACGCCCAGCCTGTCTCCCAGTTTTAAGCCAGACCCGACTGCTCACAGGCACCTCATCCCCTCAGTTCAGTTCTGATCTTTCCCTGGGTCCTGCAGAGATCCGTCTGAGAGGGACACCATCCCGCTGTACTCTCTCCTCCACTGTCATCTCTTGCTGTGATTCCTGGTGCCCACCTCCAGCCCAGCCTCCTGTCAAGCTGTTCCCTGCCCTGCAACCAGAGTGAGCTTGTCTAGTCACACCTCCTTTCACGCCTCCCCTGCTTCCTATCCTCCCAGGCCTTTCCTGGTGCTTAGGAGAAAGCCCAAATTCCACAATATAGCCCCACCCTCCCCAGCCCCGGGTCCTGTCCCCTGCTGTCTTGTTTGGCTATCTCCAGGCCAGCCTTTCTCTGCTGTCTTTGCATCAGCCACACCTCCTCGCTTGCAGATCCTGACCTCCCACAGGCTCCGTCCAGGCTGTCCTGGGCCTGGAATGCTCTGTGCATCTCTGTCTGCCTTGTTAATGTTGCTCATCCTTCAGCTCGCAGTGCAGGTATAATTTTAAGTGGAGTCAAGGTGTTATTTGACCGATGCCTGCCTCCCCCACCTGACTGTATGTGGTGAGAGGGGACAGTAATGGTGTCTGTTTCGGCCCATAATTCCATCTGTGGCACCAAATAGGGGCTCATTAAATGTCTGGTGGGTGAGTGCATGTGTACTGCCAGCAGGAAACGGATCCCAAGGCAAAGATTCCATTGGGGCCTCCCTCTGAGGGCCTCATTGGTGAGTAGGGGAGGGGCAGAGGCAGTTGAGATTTAACAGAACGAGGGGTGTGCAAGGGGCTGAGAAGTGGGGGAGGGAGAGAGATGTGTGCAGTATGTAGTGGAGTGGGGGTACAGGGTGGGTAGATGTAGCAGTGAGGGCCAGTGTGTGTGTGTGCCTGCATGCATGACTGTGTGTGGGAGACACAGAGACAGGGACAGTGAATGAGAATTAGAGGCCAGGTGCAGTGGCTCACACCTGTAATCCCAACACTTTGGGAGGCTGAGACAGGTGGATCACTTGAGGTCAGGAGTTCGAGACCAGCCTGGCCAAACATGGTGAAATCCTGTCTCTACTAAAAATACAAAAAGTGGCCTGGTGTGGTGGCACATGCCTGTAATCCCAGGTACTCAGGAGGTCGAGGCATGATAATTACTTGAAACTGGGAGGCGGAGGTTGCAGTTAGCTGAGATTGTGCCACTGCACGCCAGCCTGGGTGACAGAGCGAGACTCTGCCTAAAAAACAAACAAACAAAAAGAAGTGAGAGAGAGAGAATTAGAGAATGAGCAAGAAAAAGAAGAGGTCATGACTACGCGTGGTGTCTGTACATGCAGTGACTGTGTGTGCATAGTGACTGCGTGTTGTGTGGTTCAGGGTGCACAGATTGTGTGTGCAGTGTATGGATACATAGTGACTGTGTGTGCATAGACTGCACAGTGACTGTGTGCTCAGTGACTGTGTGTGCAGTGACTGTGTGCACAGTGACTGTGTGTGTGCATAGTGACTGTGTGTGCATAGTGACTGTGCCTGCAGTGACTGTGTGCATAGCAACTGTGTGTTCAGTGTGTGGTGCACAGACTGTGTGTGCAGTGTGACTGCAGTGACTGTGTGTGCATATTGACTGTGTGTGCAGTGACTGTGTATAGTGACAGTGCAGTGTGTGTGCATACTGACTGTGCATGCAGTGACTGTGCAGTGACTGTGTGTGCATAGTGACTGGGTGTGCAGTGTATGTGTGCATACTGTGTCTGCAGTGTGTGTGCATAGTGACTGTGTGCAGTGACAGTGTACACAGTGACCGTGTGCAGTGACTGTGTGTGCATAGTGATGATGTGTGCATAGTGGTTGTGTGCAGTGACTGTATGCATAGTGACTGTATGCACAGTGACTGGTGCATAGTGACTGTGTGTGTGCAGTGACTGTGTGCAGTGTCTGTGTGCAGTATCTGTGCATGCACAATGACTGTATGTGCACAGTAACTGTGTGTGCAGTGACTGTGCACAGTGACTGTGCATAATGACTGTGTGTGTGGTGTGAGTGCATAGTGACTGTGTGTGCAGTGTCTGTGTGCGGTGACTGTGCACAGTGACTGTGTGCACAATGTCAGTGTGCAGTGTGTGTGCACAGTGACTGTGTGTGCATAGTGACTGCTCAGTGACTGTGTGTGCATAGTGACTGTGTGTTTGGTGTGTGCATAGTGACTGTGTGTGCAGTGTCTGTGTGCAGTGAATGTGTGTGCAGTGACTGTGTGCACACAGACTGTGTGTGCGCATAGTGACTGCACAGTGACTCTGTGCAGAGTGACTGTGTGTGCACAGTGATAGTGTGCACGCAGTGTCTGTCTGTGCATAGTGACTGTGTGTGTGCAGGGACTGTGTGTGCAGTGTCTGTGTGCTGTGACTGTGTGCACAGTGACTGTGTGTGCAGTGACTGTGTGTGCAGTGTCTGTGTGCAGTGATTGTGTGCCCAGTGACTGTGTGTGCATAGTGACTGTGCACAGTGACATGTGCACAGTGACTGTGTGTGCAGTGTCTGTGTGCAGTGGTTGTGTGCAGTGAATGTGTGCAGTTGTGTGCAGTGACTGTGTGTGTGCAGTGACTGTGTGCACAGTGTGTGTATAGTGACTGTGTGTGCAGTGTCTGTGTGTGTGGTGACCGTGTGCAGTGACTGTGTGTACGCAGTGACTGTGTGTGCATAGTGTCTGTGTGTGTACAGTGACTGTGTGTGCAGTGATTGTGTGCCCAGTGACTGTGTGTGCATAGTGACTGTGTGTGCATAGTGACTGTGTGTGCAGTGACGTGCACAGTGACTGTGTGTGCAGTGTCTGTGTGCAGTGATTGTATGCAGTGACTGTGTGTGCAGTGACTGTGTGCAGTTCTGTGTGTACGCAGTGACTGTGTGCACAGTGACTGTGTGTGCAGTGTCTGTGTGCAGTGATTGTGTGTGCAGTGACTGTGTGCAGTGATTGTGTGCAGTGACTGTGTGTGCATAGTGTCTGTGTGTGTACAGTGACTGTGTGTGCAGTGATAGTGTGCCCAGTGACTGTGTGTGCATAGTGACTGTGTGTGCAGTGACGTGCACAGTGACTGTGTGTGCAGTGTCTGTGTGCAGTGACTGTGTGTGCAGTGTCTGTGTGCAGTGATTGTGTGCAGTGACTGTGTGTGCAGTGACTGTGTGCAGTTCTGTGTGTACGCAGTGACTATGTGCACAGTGACTGTGTGCACAGTGTGTGTATAGTGACTGTGTGTGCAGTGTCTGTGTGTGGTGACTGTGTGCAGTGATTGTGTGTACGTGGTGACTGTGTGTGTACAGTGACTGTGTGTGCAGTGTCTGTGCAGTGACTGTGTGTGCAGTGACTGTGTGCGTGCATAGTGACTGTGTGCGCAGTGACTGTGTGTGTGCATAGTGACTGTGTGTGCAGTGTCTGTGTACAGTGATTGTGTGCAGTGTCTGCAGTGACTGTGTGCAGTGACTGTGTGCAGTGATTGTGTGCAGTGTGTGCACAGTGACTGTGTGCAGTGTCTGTGTGTATGCAGTGACTGTGTGTGCAGTGTCTGTGTGCAGTGACTGTGTGTGCAGTGTCTGTGTGTGCGGTGATTGTGTGCAGTGACTGTGTGTGTGCAGTGACTGTGTGTGTGCAGTGACTGTGTGCACAGTGTGTGCATAGTGACTGTGTGCAGTGACTGTGTGTATGCAGTGACTGTGTGTGCAGTGTCTGTGTGTGCGGTGATTGTGTGCAGTGACTGTGTGTGTGCAATGACTGTGTGACTGTGTGCGCACATGCAGTTCAAGGCTCCAGGAGAGGGCCTCAGTGGGCTGGCCCCACATGAAGCTACCAGATCCGAGTCTGGCGCTTCTGAGTTCCTCTGCCTGAGAATCTTTGCCGGCACACTGCCTGGCCTTCATGTCTCCTTTATCAGACTTGGAGAGTCAAGACTCTGCTGGTCAAGGCCAAAGATCTTGTGGGCTTGAGATGGAGGTTTGGGGACAGCAGGATGGAGAGAGCTGGAGGAGCAAGAAGACAGTTGGCAGTTTTCCTGGGGCCTGGGGTCCATGGAGCTGAACGGGGGACAGGAGAGGTGAGAGGTGGCTGGGAGTGGATTTGCCTCCATTGTCTCTGAGTGTACAGGATGTGTGTGCGGGATGGGGCGAGAGACAGAGGTGCTGCGCTGGGAAAACCCATCCCTTTCTCTGCAAAAGATGCAAACCACCCAAAACAGAAAACCCCCATTCAGAACCTGATAAAAAAACAGCCAGAGTCTGCAGGAAGTGGGAGGCACAGGGGCTGGGGGCGGGAGGACAGACAGACAGACAGAGGGGAGCAGAGGGGTGGGGAGAGCGTCAGGCATCCCACGTTGGAGAGGCGGGGTGTGGCATGCAATGCCGATGCGAGGAGATGCGTTCACAGTTAATGTAAGGCATTTAGACTTCAGAAAGAAGTAAGACCAACCGGATTCTAGATGCAGATGTTGAAGATGAGGGGGAGCGGGCGGGCGGGGGCAGTTGGGGAGGCGTGTTCAGCATTTTTTAGGTTGATTTGTAACCAGTGCCAAAAAACCAATGGGTTTCGGTTCCCGGGCGGGGAGTGGGGGTGGTGGTGGCGGTGGGTTGGGAGATAAGTCATTGGTGTATGAACACACAGACCATGTCATGGATGAACAAATGAATTTCATAGTGCATTTTGATTGGATGAGTTTTTCAGACGGCGTTGCGCCAATATACAGTTTTAAGAGCAGGCATGAAAAGAGACAAGACAAGAAACACAGTCATTATCCATTGCACACAGGGCAAACCCACGTCACCCCAGCCACTTGGGGGCGGCAGCTGAGGCAGCACTGGTTAGTACTGCCGCATGCCCTCTGCCCCCTAAACCCCAGGGACCTGCCCTCCCAAGAATCTGGCATTTCCTGTCTCAGCCTGGCCAAGCCCTGGCCTCAGAATTAGTGGGCTTACCTGGGAGGCAGAAAGGGGCAACTGAAACCTCCTTGCCCACCAGGACATGCTTCTCCCTACTCGAGGTTGGGACTTAATTGTCCTAGAAGCACCCAAACACCCACCCACTAACTTTCCCTCAAATTGATTATAATTCAGGGCTGGCTAACACACACCCATTCACAATAACAACAACAATAGCAATAATAATGACAATCACCATTCTCAAACTCCTGGTTTCCTGGTAGGTTCTGTGCCAAGTGCTTCACGTTGATTTCTTTCTTTCTTTCTTTTTCTTTCATTCTTTTTCTTTCTTTTTTTCTTTCTTTTTCTCTTTCTCTTTCTGTTCTTTCTTAATCTTTCTTTCTTTTCTTTCTTTCCTTTCTTTTTTCCTTCTTTTCTCTTTCTCTTTCTCTCTTTCTTCTCTCTCTCTCTTTCTTTCTCTTTCTTTTTGTTTTTGAGACAGAGTTTCACTCTGTTGCTCAGGCTGGAGTGCAGTGGCACAATGTTGGCTCACTGCAACCTCTTGCCTCCTGAGAATCAAGTGATTTTCCTGCCTCACTCCTCCTGAGTAGCTGGGATTACAGGCACCTGCCGCCACGCCCGGCTAATTTTTGTATTTTTAGTAGAGACAGGGTTTCACCATGTTGGCCAGGCTGGTCCTGAACTCCTGGCCTCAGGCGATCCACCGGCTTCGGCCTCCCAAAGTGCTGGGATCACAGGCGTGAGCCACCGTGCCCAGCTGAGGGTCAGTTTTCCTGTCTGCGAAATGGGGCAATACCCTCTTTCTCAGGCCCGACCACACCCAGTTCTATTCTCCTGACCTCTCTGCCTGCTCTGAGCATCATATTCAGCTTCCTTCTGGTTTACCTTGGCCAATGGGAGGCTCTGGCAGGAGATAAGGGACGAGGGGAGAGAAAGGTTGGGGTGTTTCTCTCTCATTACACTCCACCTGCTTTGGCCCTGGTCTCTGTGCCTCCACACTGACAGGACAGGTCCCATTTGGTGGCATCTCCTGGCCTCCTGCTCAGGTTCCTTCCCCACTTCAGCACCTGGGCAGGTAACGGCTCCCTATGGTGGCTGGTCACGGGGCACCTTGCCACCCTTGTGGGTCCCCTTCCCTTCCCTTCCACCAGTGATCTCTGCATTTGGGTGCCTTCACCTGAACCCTTCGAGGGAATTCTCTTACAAGCCGAGACCGAGACCTCTATCCTGAGCCAATCCACGTAAACCACTTAGCACAGTTCCCTGGCACACAGCAAGGCTGCGATTCTTGTGAGCTATTGTTATTTTTATTGTTATTAAGATGACATTGATATCACCCTTAACCCTTGGCTTTGATGCCTTTTGACCATTGCTTCCCCCTGCAAGGATCTTCTACCCTCCCCTCAATCTCCCGAGGGACCCCGAGCCTGGGCTCACTGGCAGATGGCCAAGGAGAGGGTCTGGGACAGGAACTCTGGGGCCCTGAGTCTTCCAGAAAAGGAGAAGGGCAATGTGTCCTGTGGGGCCACTACAGAGAGGTCCAGAGACCCCCATGTTGAGAGTCTCCCAGGCCTGGGGCTAGAGGAGGGAAGACATCCTGGGCACCCCACTATGGCCCTGGGAGTTGTGTTCCCACTCTGGCCTGAGGGCTGTGGCTCTCTCCTGCCCATGAACCAGGAGCGGGTTGGTTTAAACAAAATTGACTCGAAACTCATTCTTTCTGGGCTCCTGACAAGGGGTGGTGTTTGGGAGCCGGCTCAGCTTCAGGAGCTTTTAAGTGTCTCAGTTCCCTCAATGTACTCATCTGCATTATTCATTCCTAGGCCAGGTTGCAGGGAGGCCCACCCCTCAGTGCTGGCCCTACAGCCAGGCTTTGGTCGCCCCCATCTCCCCATGATGCCCTCTGGAGGGGCTGCCCTTGTCCCCGGGGGCCCCAGTTCTCCCTCTCTGGTCATGGCCAAGTGCTGGCTCAAGCAGCTGTGGCTGTCGGGACCCACTGCTTCTGGAAATGCTCCCCCGCCCCCCGCCACCCGCCTTGTCCAGCCCAGAGTCACCCAGAGAGAAGCTGGTGGGAGACTTACCCCAAACTCAGTCACGAGGATATCGGTGATGCTGCCCAGAACAGTCACAAAGTCGAAGATGTTCCAGGCATCGCGGAAATAATTCTAGAATGGGGACCCACAAGACAAGAGATGCCAACAGAGGGCTTGGTTCCCGGCCCCCCTAGGCTGGCCGGGGGCATGTTAGAGGCACAGCTGCCAATCAGCGGAGTGCCCGGGACAGTTGTGGTTGTTCAAAGGGCTGCGGTAAAGGCTGTTCAACATCATCTGCGCTGAGTCTCCCTCCCTGGGAACCCCTGGGGGCCTTCCCATGATTGGCCTGGCCCCAGAGGGGGCCTTCAGTCCCTGCTTCAGCTCCATGGGGCTGGGGCTGCTCTTCAGAGCTGTGGCTTATCTCTCCAGCATTTTTGAGGGCTCCCGAGACCCCAGGGGCTTTATAAATGACATCATCGAGATCCTCATGAAGATCCTGGAGGGAATGGTTATCACCCATTTTCTTTCTTTCTTTTTTTTTTTTTTTTGAGATGGAGTCTCACTCTGTCACCCAGGCTGGAGTGCAGTGGCACGATCTTGGCTCACTGTAACCTCTGCCTCCTGGGTTCAAGCAATTCTCCTGCCTCAGCCTCCCAAGTAGCTGGGACCACAGGTGCATGCCACCACACCCAGCTAATTTTTTGTATTTTTAGTAGAGACGGGGTTTCATCATGTTGGTCAGGCTGGTCTTGAACTCCTGACCTCAAGTGATCTGCCCACCTCGGCCTTCCAAAGTGTTGGGATTACAGGCGTGAGCCACCGCTCCCAGCTATACCCATTTTCTAGGAGGTGACCAAGCCACTCATCTGCCTGAGGCTAGCAGCACAGAGATGTAAAGCCAGGATTTGAACCCAGGCCTCAGACAGCCCACAGTCTGTTCAGGACCCCACTAGGTTGGCAGCATACTCGAGAAGAAAGGAGACTCTGGGTTCAAATCCCAACTCTGCAACCAGAGCTGTGTGGCTATGGGCAAGTGGCTTAACCTCTCTGGGTCTCCATTTCCTGATCTGGAGGAGGATAGTAACAGGGTACAGAACAGGAACTGGACAGGGGGCTTTGGGGCCTTTCAGGCACATGCACTTCCTGGCCCCCTTGTGTTTAGACGGGGCCATGTGTGTCTAGGTGCAGCGATGTGCTGTGAGTGGAAGCAGTGCGGTCACTTTCTGGTCAGCATTGGCCTCTCTAGCCTCTCAACCCTGGGCTTGGTGACTAGTAACGTTTTGAATGGCAGCTACTCTGTGAGCCTGGGTCCCTGAGTAACTATGAGACAAACAGCTTCCCTGCTGAGTGTAAAAAAACCTTCCCATCAATTTAAGTCACTGAGATGTGGGGGCTGTTTGTTACTACAGCTTCACTTGATCTATCCTGACTGCTACATTCCTGGGCTGGGTGCTGGCTCAAGGGGAAACACAAGCATAGCCTTTCTGTTGCTAAAATATGGAAATACTCCACATTGTTTGGAAAAGAGTCACAGCCTCAAGTCCCACAAGGTCTCCTCCTATCTCTGACTCCCCTCAACCGGGTACTGACATGGTGATGGATGGCATCCCAGTCTGGACCCAAGAGTCTGGGTCAAAGAGATGGCCCTCCCCTCTGGGGTCAGTGGGACTCAAAACACAAAACACAGGGCCTTATCAGCATCTTTGCAGAAGCAGAGGCCAGGTCAGGGGTTGGGGTGGTCAGTGTGACCCTGAAGTAGCCCCTCTACCTTACAGAGAAGGAGCCTGACTTTAGAGCTGTGCTTCCCTCCTAGTTGAAGTGCCTGGGGCCTCTGCGCCCTTCTCTGGGAGGCAGCAGTAACACAGCAATCAGACAATGAATGTGGGTCGCTGAGCATGGAATATACAATAGGTGCTCAACAGATGGGATGTTGTTGTTTCGCAACTGCCTATAAAAGGAATTCAGGGGGCTGGGTGCGGTGGCTCACACCTCTAATCCCAGAACTCTGGGAGGCTGAGGCAGGTGGATCATGAGGTCAGGAGATCAAGACCATCCTGGCTAACACAGGGAAACCCCATCTCTACTAAAAATACAAAAAAAAAAAAAAAAAAAGGCCGGGCGCGGTGGCTCAAGCCTGTAATCCCAGCACTTTGGGAGGCCGAAACGGGCAGATCACGAGGTCAGGAGATCGAGACCATCCTGGCTAATATGGTGAAACCCCGTCTCTACTAAAAATACAAAAAACTAGCCGGGCGAGGTGGTGGGCGCCTGTAGTCCCAGCTACTCGGGAGGCTGAGGCAGGAGAATGGCGTAAACCTGGGAGGCGGAGCTTGCAGTGAGCCGAGATCCGGCCACTGCACTCCAGCCTGGGCGACAAAGCGAGACTCCGTCTCAAAAAAAAAAAAAAAAAAAAAATTAGCCAGGCGTGGTGGCAGGCGCCTGTAGTCCCAGCTACTCGGGAGGCTGAAGCAGGAGAATGGTGTGCACCTGGGAGGCAGAGCTTGCAGTGAGCAGAGATTGCACTACTGCACTCCAGCCTGGGCCACAGTGCGAGACTCCGTAAAAAAAAAAAAAAAAAAAAGGAATTCGGGTCCTACTGGCACTTTTGGCATTTTGGCAGATGTTGTTGGGGCCTTGCCCATATCTCATCTGCACACCTACAGTACATTACTTGGCCCAGTGTCTCTCTCTGGCTGTACATGTGTTAGGGAATTAATAGCTCCCCTGGAAATGGCCTTTGATTATGTCTGATGGGCACTGGAGGATAAATACCCCAACTCCCTCCCGGTGAGGTGGGATGACTCTGTGCTATGTGCTCTCTGCTGCCTCCTGGAGGTCCCCACTGAAACTGAGCCCCATTTGTCCACAGCAGGAACTGGCTTAATAATACACTCTTTCCTGGTTGCCTTTCTGTCCCTGTGTCTCTTCCCCTGTCCCTTACTGCCTTGCATCCCAGATAAATTCCTTGCACTCAATCCTTGTCTCAGGCTCTGCTTCCATGGGAGTCCAAACAAAGACAACTTTATAGGCGTCTGGTCACAGACCTCAACCCCTAGGCTAGAGAGCTCCCCTCTATCTCCCGAATGTTACACAGGGAACTTGTGGCTTCATTTAAAACTGAAAGGGGAGACCAGACATGGTGGCTCATGCCTATAATTCCAGCACTTTGGAAGGCCAAGGAGGGACAACTGCTTGAGGTTACAAGTTTAAGACCAGCCTGGGCAACAGAGTGAGACCCCCATCTCAGAAACAAAAACAAAAACAAAAACAAAAACACCAGAAAGCAGAGGGGAAGCTCAGTGCTGGCTCTTGCAGGATTGGCAGGGTGAGGGAGATGCAGCTCCAGGCCCCAGTGGAAGAATCACTTCACCAGCAGAAGACCAACTCAGGAATAAAATAACTGCAGGCTGGGTGCAGTGGCTCACGCATGTAATCCAACTGGAATATGAGGGTGGCAAAGCCCCAGGGCAGGTCCCTGAAAAGTAGGGGCTAGGCCAGGCCTGGTGGCTCACGCCTGTAATCCCAGCACTTTGGGAGGCTGAGGCGGGCAGATCACCCGAGGTCAGGAGTTGGAGACCAACCTGGCTGACATGGTGAATCCCCGTCTCTGCTAAAAATACAAAAATTAGCTGGGCGTGATGGTGGCCACCTGTAATCCCAGCTAGTCAGGAGGCTGAGGCAGGACAATTGCTTGAACCTAGGAGGCAGAGGTTGCAGTGAGCCAAGATTGCACCACTGCACTTCAGCCTGGGTGACAGAGTGAGTAGTCATCACAAACAAACAAACAAACAAACAAACAAACAAAAATTACAGATTCAGTGATCCCCCCCGCTTCATCAAACCAAGTGAATCAGAACCTCTGGGGTATGCTCAGTGTATCATTTAAGAAATTTCTCGGCCGGGCGCGGTGGCTCAAGCCTGTAATCCCAGCACTTTGGGAGGCCGAGACGGGTGGATCACGAGGTCAGGAGATTGAGACCATCCTGGCTAACATGGTGAAACCCCGTCTCTACTAAAAAAAATACAAAAAACTAGCCGGGCGAGGTGGCGGGCGCCTGTAGTCCCAGTTGCTCTGGAGGCTGAGGCAGGAGAATGGCGTAAACCTGGGAGGCGGAGCTTGCAGTGAGCTGAGATCGGACCACTGCACTCCAGCCTGGGCGACAGAGCGAGACTCCGTCTCAAAAAAAAAAAAAAAAAAAAGAAATTTCTCGACGTGCTTCTTTTTTGTTTTTTAGAGTCTGGGTCTTGTGTTGTTGTCCAGGCTGGAGGGCAGCGATGTGATCACAGCTCACTGCAGCCTTGAACTCCTGGGCTTAAGTAATCCTCCTGCCTTAGCCTAAGTAGTTAGGACAACAGTCATGTGCCACTATGCTGGCTAATTTTTCATTTTTTTTGTAGAGATGAGGTCTTGCTATGTTGCCCAGGCTGGTCTAAAACCTCTGGGTTCAAGCAATTCTCCTGCCTTGGCAGGAGTCCCAAAGTGCTGGGACTATAGGCATGAGCCACCACACCTGGCCTGAAGTGCTTCTATTAAGTAGCATCTCTACCAAAGCAAAGCCACTATTTTGGAGGAAAAAGGTCCATTATTAGGACCCCTTTCCTAGCATTTATTTATTTATTTTGATACAGGGTCTTGCTCTGTCACCCAGGGTGGGGTGCAGTGGCTCAATCACGACTCACTGCAGCCTTGACCTCCTGGGCTGAATCCATCCTCCAACCTCAGCCTCCTGAGTAGATGGGACTGCAGGTGCACGCCACCACACCAAGCTGATTTTTGTACTTTTTGTAGAGACAGAATCTCACTGTGTTGTTCAGGTTGGTCTCAGACTCCTGGGCTCAAGCGATCCACCCGCCTCAGCCCCCCAAAGTGCTGAGATTACAGGTGTCAGCCACCGTGCCTGGCCCCTAGCATTTACTGAGTGCTCACTCCAGGCCAGGTTTTATCCTCAGTCCTCTACAGGCACATTAGTGCATTTGCTGCTTACCAGGGCTCTGCTGAGGTGGAGGCGGAGGATGGCTCCTTTTAATGATGGGGAGGTGACAAAGCTTATATAGGATGAGGCAAGATTTGAACCTAGAACTCTGGCACTGAAGCTGATGCCCTAACCACCTCCGTAAGCCAAGGTGGGAACTTGGTTTCCTGAGACCATGGCTGAGACCCAGGCTGTAGGTCATTCTCTTCAAAGGGATGGACTAAGGTGGTGGTCAAGAGAACGGATGTCCTGGTTCAAGTCTCACCCTGGCCACACACTGGGGACCTGCAATAAGTCACTTTACTTCAAGTCCTAGCCCATTAGCATAAGCCTTCCTCACCTTAATTTTTTTTTTTTTTTTTGAAACAAAGTCTCGTTCTGTCACCCAGGCTGGAGTGTAATGCGTGATCTCGGCTCACTGCAACCTCCGCCTCCCGGGTTCAAGAGATTCTCGTGCCTCAGCCTCCTGAGTAGCTGGGAATACAGGCACGCACCACCACGCCCTGCTAATTTTTGTATTTTTAGTAGAGATAGGGTTTCGCCATGTTGTCCAGGCTGATCCTGAACTCCTGACCTCAAGGGATCTGCCTGCCTCAGGCTCCCACAGTGCCGGGATTACAGGTATGAGCCATCACACCCAGCCCTCCAATTTTTTAAAAATAATTTTCATTTTCTTATTATTTATTTATGTATTTTTTGAGATGGAGTCTCACTCTGTCACCCAGGTTGGAGTGCAGTGGCACGATGTTGGCTCACTGCAACCTCCACTTCCTGGGTTCAAGCGATTCTCCTGCCTCAGCCTCCTGAATAGCTGAGACTACAGGCGCGTACCACCACGCCCGGCTATTTTTTGTATTTTTAGTAGAGATGGGGTTTCACCATGTTAGACAAGATGGTCTCAATCTCCTGACCTCGTGATCTACCCGCCTCGGCCTCCCAAAGTGCTAGGATTACAGGCGTGAGCCACTGCGCCCGGTCAATTTTTATTCTTTTAGAGATGGGGTCTCACTCTGTCACTCAGGCTGAAGTGCAATGGTGCAATTGTAGCTCATTGCAACTCTGACTAACTGGGTTCAAGCAATATTCTTGCTTCAGTCTCCTGAGTAGCTAGGACTATAGATGTATGCACCATGCCTGTTTGATTTTTAATTTTTAATTAAAAAAAATTGTTTTTTTGAGACAGAGGCTTGCTCTGTCACCCAGGCTGGAGTGCAGTGGTGCGATCTTGGCTCACTGCAAGCTCCACCTCCCAGGTTCATGCCATTCTCCTGCCTCAGCCTCCTGAGTAGCTGGGACTACAGGCGCCTGCCACCACGCCTGGCTAATTTTTTATATTTTTAGTAGAGATGAGGTTTCACCATGTTAGCTAGGATGGTCTTGATCTCGTGATCTGCCTGCCTCTACATCCCAAAATGCTGGGATTACAGGCGTGAGCTACTGCACCCGGCCTAATGTTTTGTTTTTGAGACAGAGTCTCCCTCCGTCACCCAGGCTGGAGTGCAGTGGCACAATCCTGGCTCTCTCCACCTCCTGAGTTCAAACTATTGTCACACCTCAGCCTCCTGAGTAGCTGGGATTATAGGCGTGCGCTACCATGCCCAGTTAATTTTTGTATTTTTAGTAGAGAGGGCGTTTCACTATTTTGGCTAGGCTGGTCTCGAACTGCTGGTCTTAACAGATCTGCCCACTTTGGCCTCCCAAAGTGCTGGGATTGCAGGCATGAGCCACTGCGTCCAGCCTTTAATTTTTTTTTTTTGTAGAGATGGAGTCTTGCTATGTTGTCCAGCCTGGTCTTGAACTCCTGGCTTCAAGCAATCCTCCCACTTTAGCCACCAAAACTGCTGGGCTTACAGGTGTGAACTATAATACTTTTTTTTTTTGTTTGAGACGGAGTCTTGCTCTCACCCAGGCTGGAGTGCAATGGCGCTATCTTGGTTCACTGCAAGCTCCGCCTCCCAGGTTCACGCCATTCTCCTACCTCAGCCTCCCGAGTAACTGGGACTACAGGCGCCCGCCACCATGCCTGGCTAATTTTTTGTATTTTTAGTAGAGACGGGGTTTCACCGTGTTAGCCAGGATGGTCTCGATTTCCTGACCTTGTGATCTGCCTGCCTCGGCCTCCCAAAGTGCTGGGATTACAGGTGTGAGCCACCGCGCCCAGCCTTTTTTTTGAGATGGAGTCTCGCTCTGTTGCCAGGCTGGAATGCAGTGGCATGATCTCGGCTCACTGCAACCTCCACCTCCCATGTTCAAATGATTCTCCTGCCTCAGCCTCCCGAGTAGCTGAGACTACAGGCATGCGCCACCATGCCCAGCTAATTTTTGTAGTTTTTAGTAGAGATGGGGTTTCACCATGTTGGCCAGGGTAGTCTGGACCTCTTGACCTCGTAATCTGCCCCCCTCTGCCTCCCAAAGTGCTGGGATTACAGGTGTGAGCCACTGTGCCCAGCCAACTATAATACTTTTGTGCGTATTCTGTGAACCCCCTTGGCCACGTGAGACTAGCCCTGGCTATTTTATTTTATGCATAAAGACTTGTAAATGCATAACAAAACAGTCAAGACTGAAAGGTTACCTTTTATAATAGCTATCAAAATATTTTTTAAGGCTGGGCATGGTGTCTCATGCCTGTAATCCCAGCATTTTGGGAGGCCGAGGCAGGCAGATTGCTTGAGGCCAGGAGTTTGAGACCAGCTTGGCCAACATGGTAAAACCCCGTCTCTACTAAAAATACAAAAATTAGCTGGGCATGCTTGTGTGCGTCTGTAGTCCCAGCTACTCAGAAGGCTGAGATGGGAGAATCACCTGAATCCAGGAGGTGGAGGTTTCGGTGAGCCAAGATTATGCCACTGCACTCCAGTTTAGACAACAGAGTAAGACTCTGTCTCAAAAAAAAAAAAAAAAAAAAAAAAGTTTTAAAAATGGCGATCTAGGCCGGGCGCGGTGGCTCACACCTGTAATCCCAGCACTTTGGGAGGCCGAGGTGGGCGGATCACAAGGTCAGGAGATCAAGACCACGGTGAAACTCCGTCTCTACTAAAAATACAAAAAATTAGCCAGGCACGGTGGCGGGCACCTGTAGTCCCAGCTACTCAAGAGGCTGAGGCAGGAGAATGGCGTGAACCCGGGAGGTGGAGCTTGCAGTGAGCCGAGATCATACCACTGCACTCCAGCCAGGGGGACAGAGCGAGACTCCGTCGCAAAAAAAAAAAAAAAAAAAAAAAAAAGGCGATCTAACAATGAATATACTTCATTAACACACTGAATAAAAAGGTTTAATTACACACAGCATTTTAAAGCAATGATGAATGCAAATTAAATGTTAAGGTATCTGCAGCTCTTATAAGGCAGTATGAAAATATCTGATGTTTGTAAGTGACACAGGTCATGTTGCTAATATTAACGGTTGATAATACTAATAACCCTTGTTGTCTCCCTTTAAGATGGAAGGAAATGTTAAAATTTAGTTATTGGCTGGTGAAAAATAAAGATGTATCTATTTTTAGTATCATTATTTTTTTGAGACTCGCTCTGTTGCTCAGGCTGGAGTGCAGTGGTGTGATCTCAGCTCACTGCGGCCTCCACTTCCTGGGTACAAGCGATTCTCCTGCTTCAGCCTCCTGAGAAGGTGGGATGACAGGCACCCACAAGCACGCCAGGCTAATTTTTTGTATTTTTAGTAGAGATAGGGTTTTGCCATGTTGGCCAGGGTGGTCTCGAACTCCTGGGCTCAAGTGATTTGCCTGCCTCTGCCTCCCAAAGTGCTGGGATTACAGGTGTGAGTCACTGTGTCCGTCCTCTGTGTTTCTTTTTTAAACGTGGAGTCTTGCTGTTGCCCAGGCTGGGATGCAGTGGCATGATCATAGCTCACAGCAACCTCCACCTCCTGGGCTCAAAATACCTTCCCACCTCAGCCTCCTGAGTAGCTGGGACTACAGGCACAAGTTACCATGCCTGGCTAATTAAATTTTTTTTTTTTGTAGGGACAGGGGCTTGCTTTGCTGCCCAGGCTGGTTGAGAACTCCCTAGCTTCAAGTGATTGCTCTGCCTTGGCCTCCTGAAGCACTAGGATTACAGGCACGAGCCACTGTGCTCAGCCTATTTCAGTTTTCTTTCTTTTTTTTTTTTTGAGACAGAGTTTCACTCTTGTTGCCCAGGCTGGAGTGCAGTGGCGTGATCTCGGCTCACTGCAACCTCTGCCTTCCAGGTTCAAGTGATTCTCCTGCCTCAGCCTCCCAAGTAGCTGGGATTACAGGCATGCGCCACCACACCTGGCTAATTTTGTATTTTTAGTAGAGACAGAGTTTCTCCATGTTGGTCAGGCTGGTCTCCAACTCCCAACCTCAGGTGATCCGCCCACCTCGGCCTCCCAAAGTGTTGGAATTACAGCCATGAGCCACCTCGCCCAGCCTGATTTCAGTCTTCTTATCTCTAAAGTGGATGCTAACAGCTCCCAGCATGATGACTCCTATCATTTTGAGGACCTGAATACATAAGCAGCCATACAGTAACACTCATGTGTTGGGTCTCCCTGGGACTCCTTGGCAAACACAGAATGCCTAAGTAGGATCTGTGGCCACTGGCAGGATGCCGAAGCCACCCTTGAGGTTGGGGGTCTTGGGGCCATGTGGGGAGACCATCGTCCAGCACCCATTGCTCCCCCTTGGACTTCTCCCAAGCCCGTAGCTGTAGCCCCAAGGTGGTACTTACCAGAATCCCAAAAGCCATGACTTTCAGCACACATTCCAGAGAGAAGAGGGAGGTGAAGACGATGTTGAACACCCTCAGGGCGTTTTCATAAGCAACAGAAGCCCCATAGAACTAGGGGGAAAGAAGCAGGAGTGGCAGGGGTCAGTGAGCGGGGGTGGGAAGTGGGAAGTGGGGAGGCAGCTTCATGGCTGTTTTCCAGGCAACACTCCGGCCCCAGGCAAGGGCTGAGCAATCTCACTGTTGGGAGGCATAGTTCAGGAAAGCCCAGCTCTCCGCCAGACTAGGCTCTTCTTTTCACATCAAAAAACAAAAACTTTCCCCCGCCTCTTTTTTTTTTGGTAGACGGGGTCTTCCTGTTTTGCCCAGGCTGGGCTCGAACTCACAATCCTCCTACCTTAGCCTCCTGATAGTTGGGACTATAGGCATACACCGTTGTGCCTGGCTGAATTATACTTTTTCTTTCCATTTTTTTTTTTTTGAGAATGAGTCTTACTCTGTCGCCCAGGCTGGAGTGCAGTGGCACGATCGGCTCACTGCAGGCTCCGCCTCCCGGGTTCACGCCATTCTCCTGCCTCAGCCTCCCAAATAGCTGGGACTACAGGTGCCTGCCATCACGCCCAGCTAACTTTCTGTATTTTTAGTAGAGATGGGGTTTCTCCGTGTTAGCCAGGATAGTCTCGATCTCCTGACCTCGTGATCCGCCTGCCTCGACCTCCCAAAGTGCTGGGATTACAGGCGTGAGCCACTGTGCCCGGCCTCCTTATTTTCTTTGAGATGGAGTCTCACTCTGTCACCCAGGCTGGAGTGCAGTGGTGTGATCTCAGCTCACTGCAACTTCTGCCTCCTGGGTTCAAGCCATTCTCATGCCTCAGCCTCTCAAGCAGCTGGGATTGTAGGCGTGCGCCATCATGCCCAGCTAATTTTTGTATTTTTAGTAGAGACAGGATTTCATCATGTGGGCCAGGATGGTCTCAAACACCTGGTCTCAAGTGATCCGCCTGCCTTGACCTCCCAAAGGGCTGGGATTACAGGTGTGAGCCACCACGCCTGGCCACTATGATTGTTTTTGAAGTGCCGAGAAGGCACTAAGGTCCTTGCATCAACTTTCTCATTCCATCCTCTCACCTCCTCTGGAGGGGGCAAAGGTGCTATTATTATCATTCCCATTTTATTGACAGGGAACCGAGTCCCCAGAAAGTCACTGGTTACTTGCGCAAAGTTAAATGAATGAAATGGCAGAGCTAGGCTTGAATCCACGCTTTGGAGTCCAAAGCACAGGGTGAAAAGTTTTCAGAGTTTTTTTTTTTTTTCGAGACGGAGTCTCGCTCTGTCGCCCAGGCTGGGGCGCAGTGGCCGGATCTCAGCTCACTGCAAGCTCCGCCTCCTGGGTTTACGCCATTCTCCTGCCTCAGCCTCCCAGGTAGCTGGGACTACAGGCGCCCGCCACCTCGTCCGGCTAGTTTTTTGTATTTGTTAGAAGAGACGGGGTTTCATCATGTTAGCCAGGATGGTCTCAATCTCCTGACCTTGTGATCCGCCCGTCTCGGCCTCCCGAAGTGCTGGGATTACAGGCTTGAGCCACCGCACCCGGCCTCAGAGTTTTTTTTGGAAGCAGCTCCTTGTCCCTGGGGATTTCAGGGCCCTCGCCTACCCCTCCTCCCTCATTTCTATTTCTTTTTCTTTTCTTTTCTCTCTTTTTTTTTTTTTTGAGACGGATTCTCGCTCTTGTTGCCCAGGCTGGAGTGCAATGGCGCGATCTCGGCTCACAGCAACCTCCGCCTCCCGGGTTCAAGCGATTCTCCTGCCTCAGCCTCCTGAGTAGCTGGGATTACAGATGCGCACCACTATGCTCGACTGATTTTGTATTTTTAGTAGAGATGGAGTTTCTCCATGTTGCTCAGGCTGGTCTCGAACTCGCGACCTCAGGTGATCTGCCTGCCTTGGCCTCCCAAAGTTCTGGGATTACAAGCATGGGCCACCGTGCCCAGCTCCCTCATTTCATTAATCAAACATTTATAGAGAGCTTCTTGTTCCGTCCGAGCCAGATCCTTGTTGGACTCTAGGAATTCTGGGGTGAGGTCCTCACAAGTGGGTGGGGGGCACCGTCGTGCAACCTGATGCTGATTTTTGTGGTAGGCGACATAAAGATAGGATGCCTGCTAAGACAGGCACCTCAAGCAGTCTTGGGTGATCAGGGAAGGCTTTCTGGAGGAAGAGGTCTGCAGGTACAGCTGGGAAGAAGCAGCTGGCCAGGGGGAGTGGTGGGAACTGTGTGTCAGGTAGAGGGAACAGCAGGAAAAAAATCTCAGAAGTGATCCAGAATGTGGTCTGTCTGGGAAACTGCAGATGGTTTCATTTTACGAGGGTAGAGGCAGGAACGAGATGGGGCTTAAGCAGTGCTGGGGGTTGGTGTAGGGCGCTTACCTTCATCATAAGCACGATGGTGTTGAGGGCGATCATGGCCATGATTGTGTACTCGAAAGGCGGAGACACCACGAACTGCCACATGCGGTACTGGAAGCTCTGCTTGTTCTGCGGCATGTGTCGGGTCAGCGGCTTGGCGCTGATGGCGAAATCGATGCAGGCCCTCTGCGGGAGAGAGGCCAGTGGTGAGAGTGGCAGAGGCAGCAGGAAGGTGGCTGTATACCGGGCACCCTCTGTCTAACTCAAGTGCTTCTGCTTGAGTCTCTGCCTCTCTTGCCCCCAGCCAGGATTCCTGGGCTCCCTCCTCCTTCTCACCATTGCTTGCTTTCTTTCTTTTTTGTTTTTTGAGACAGAGTCTTGCTGTATCACCCAGGCTAGAGTGCAGTGGCACGACCTCGGCTCACTGTAACATCCGCCTCCCGGGTTCACGCCATTCTTCTGCCTCAGCCTCCCGAGTAGCTGGGACTACAGGTGCCCGCCACCACGCTCGGCTAATTTTTTGTATTTTCAGTAGAGACGGGGTTTCACTGTTAGCCAGGATGGTGTTGATCTCCTGACCTCCTGATCCGCCTGTCTCAGCCTCCCAAAGTGCTGGGATTACAGGTGTGAGCCACCGCGCCTGGCCCTCACCATTGCTTTCTTATCTTAACAGCTACAGTTGCTTGAAACGTCACCATCTGCCAATTTTGCACTGACATTTCCCCATTATTGCATGGCTAATGCAAACATGGGAAGTGGGTACTATCAATGACCTCACTTTGCAGATGACAAAAATAGAGGCTTAGAGAGGTTAAACCACTTGCCTGAGGTGACACAGCTACCAAGTGTGCCAAATCAAACTGAAGCCTAATCCTTCTTTCCCTCCCTCCCTCCCTCCCTTCCTTTCCTCCCTCCCTCCCTTCCTTTCCTCCCTCCCTCCTTCATTCCCTTTTTCCTTCCTTCCCTTCATTCCTTCCTCCCTTTCCCCTTTCCTTTCTCTCTTCTTCCTTCTTTCCTTCCCTCCCTTTCTTTCTCCTTCCTTCCTTCTTTTCCTCCCTCCCTCTCTCCTTCCCTCCCTCCCTTCTCTCTCTTTCCTTTCTTCCTTCTTTCCTTCCTTCCTTCCTTCCTTCTTCCTTCTTCCTTCCCACTCTCCCTCCCTCCCTCCTTCCTTCTTTTCTTTTTCTTTTTTTTTTTTTCTGACAGGGGCTTGCTTTGTCACCTAGGCTGGAGTGCAGTGCAATCACAGCTCACTGCAGCCTTGACCTCCTGGGCTCAAGTGATCCTCCCACTTCAGCCTCCTGAGTAGCTGGGACTACAGGCATGCACCACCACACCCAGCTAATTAAAACTTTTTTTTTTTTTAATCATAGAGATGGGGTATCACTATGTTGCTCAGGCTGTTCTTGAACTCCTGGGCTCAAGCAATCCTCCTGCCTTGGCCTCCTAAAGTGTTAAGATTATAGGCGTGAGCCACTGCGCCCAGCCCATTCTTTCTTACTGAATACTTTGCTGCTCCTTCTTCTCTTCGAGGGAGAGAGAGGGAGGAATAGTGGTTATTAAGTCTTAAGGGTCAAGGGAGCAGAGGATATATTCTAGGTCCTCTATTTAGCTTGAATGATGCCAGAGAGGCAAAGAGTCATGTCTATACTCTCTGGTAGACTGGGGACTGGATTTTCTTTTGTTTTCTTTTTCTGAGACAGGGTCTTGCTCTGTTGCCCAGGCTGGAGTGCACTGGCATGATGATAGCTCACTGCAGCCTCGAACTCCCAGGCTCAAGCAGCCTCCCGTGTTACTGGGACTAAAGGTGTGCACCATCATGCCTGGCTATTTTTTTTTGATTTGTAGTAGAGATTGGGTCTTGCTGTGTTGGCCAGGCTGGTCTCAAACTCCTAAGCTCAAGTGATCCTCCTGCCTCAGTTTCCCAAAATGTTGGGATCACAGGTGTGAGCCACCACACCTGGCTTGGCTTTTCATTCATAAATATTCACCACCCTTCACTAGGGGAGATCGTATTTCCCCACTCCACTGACATCAGAATGGATGTGTGACTTGCTTTGGCTGATGAAATGGGAGCAGAAGTGACATGTGTCATTTTTGAGTACAAGCATGAAGAGCTGAGCCTCAGTCTGACATACTCTCTTTTTCATCTGGAGCATCTCAGAGGGAGGCTGCTCTGCCGCTCTGCCAGCCTGGGAACCAGAAAAAAGATGACAAGCAGAAGATCCACAACTGATCTCAACATGCAGTGTGAGCAAAAAATAAGTCCCTTTATGGATATTTAGCAATGAAATCTGGGGTTGCTTGTTACTGCGGCACAATCCAGACTAAACTGACTGATACATACACTATATGACTTGTTTCCTCTGGAACTCCATGAAGGACTGCCCTGAAGCCCTGAATTTGGTTTGGAGGATGCCTCTGTTCTCTCCCCTAGGTGCCCCTAGAAATGGGTTCCTGGGTGTTGTGTGTGTGTGTTTTAAAGTTTGTGTCCCCAGTTTTTAAAGGACAGATGGAATTGGAAGTGGCACCTCATTTTTCTCCAGGCTGTATTCCTCCATCATCTTGTCCCCTTGCTCCTGGAAGGTGATGATGATCAAGGCCACAAAGATATTGACAAAGAAGAAGGGGAACACCACAAAGTAGACGACGTAGAAAATGGACATCTCCATGCGGTACCCGGGGCTGGGGCCCTGGTTCTCAAAGGTGGCGTCCACTGAGTGCTTGAGGACCCTGAAAGGAATGGGGCAGGGAGAGGGAAGGAACAGGAAGGAGAGAGACAAGGACCCAAGGGGTGATAAGGAAGGAGGAGAGAGGGTGGAAGTAAGATGGCGGAACAGGAATAGAGGGAAATGAAAAAGAAATTTAAGTAGTCACTGTTTTTTGAAAGCTTGACAACAATGTCAGTTATTTCTTAATTTTAATTTCTTTTTTTTTTTTTTTTGTATTTTTAGTAGAGACGGGGTTTCACCATGTTAGCCAGGATGGTCTTGATCTCCTGACCTCGGGATCCGCCCGCCTTGGCCTCCCAAAGTGCTGGGATTACAGGCATGAGCCACCATGCTCGGTCCAATTTTAATTTTTTGAGATGGAGTTTTGCTCTCGTTGCCCGGGCTGGAGTGCAATGGCGTGATCTCAACTTACTACAACCTCCACCTCCTGGGTTCAAGCGATTCTCCTGCCTCAGCCTCCTAAGTAGCTGGTATTACAGACATGCGCCACCATGCCTGGCTAATTTTTTTGTATTTTTAGTAGAGACGGGGTTTCACCATGTTGGTCAGGCTGGTCTTGAACTCCTGACCTCAGGTGATCCACCTGCCTTGGCCTCCCAAACTGCTGAGATTATAGGTGTGAGCCACCACACCCAGCCAATGTCAGTTATTTCTACTGCAGTGCATGAAGGGCTTGCTGTGTGCTGGAAACAATATTCAACGTTTCATTCCCACCTGCTCAGCAACCCTCTCAGGGAGGTTATTACTGGCTCCAGTTTGCATATGAGGAAACTGAGGTTCGGCAATTTAAAGGGACATGCTGAAGATCACCCACTTAGAAGTGGCCAAGTTAGGATTTAAAGACAGGTTGTGGCAATGGAGGGAGTGGAGGTGGGTGTATGAATGTGGAGTGGGTATTTGAGCATAGGTGGTGGTGGGTGCTGAGGAGGTGCAATGAGGATATGTATGAGAGTAGGTAAGTGCACAGCAGCTCTGTACAGTTGTGCAGGTTGTGCACTGCTCAAAGGCTGTGTCTAAGTGTTACTTTCACATGATAGGCATGATAGACTTGTGTATTCATGATGACAATTTTTTGGCAGGTGGCCCTCCAGTGCCTTGTTTGAACAAAATCATTTAAGTCTATTGCAATGATTTTCAGACAGATGGAAGTGAAGTCTGTTGAGAAAGGGGTGTTTTAAAAAACTTTGCTCAAAGGGGCCTTGTGGGTTAGCACTATTCCCATGTGTGTGAGTACTGGATGTGTGTGAGGGTGGGCAGAAGAGCATGTTCAGGTTGGCATATTTGCTGAGAGAGGGAGGGAGGTGAGGATAATGAGGGTACATGCTGGAATCTACCAAGCTTCTGGCCTGGTATTTCCAGACCTCTGAGAGGAAGACTACGACTTGGACAAGGTGAGGGAGGGATGCATTTGTTCTGGGTGTGAATTAAGGGGGTACTGAAAATCCCAGTAATCAAGATAATCTTTTGCTCCAATATTTTTAAAAATCAAAATTAATGCAAAAAGTCCATGATGAAAAAATACCAATTTCTTCTTCTTTTTGTTTTTTGAGATGGGGTCTCCTTCTGCTGTCCAGGCTGGAGTACAATGGCACAATCACAGCTCACTGCAGCCTTGAACTCCTAGGCTCAAGCAATCCTCCCACCTCAGCCTCCTGAGTAGCTGGGATAACAGGTACGAGCCACCACAAATGGCTCAAAATTTTAAATAAAGATGAAGTCCATGATTCAGCCTCACCTTTTTTTTTTTTTTTTTTTTTTTTTGCGGGGTGGGGAGGAGGCCATAGTTTTGCTCTGTCACCCAGGATGAAGTGCAGTGGTGCAATCTCGGCTCACTGCAACCTCTGCTTCCTGGGTTCAAGGGATTCTCGTGTCTCAGTCTCCCGAGTAGCCGGGACCACAGGTGTGAGCCACCATGCTTGGCTGTTTTTTTTTTTTCTTTTTTTTTGTATTTTTAGTATTTTTAGAGTTTTGCCATGATGCTCAGGCTGATCTTAAACTCCTGGCCTTAAGCAATACACCTGCCTTGGCCTCCTAAAGTGTTGGGATTACAGGCGTGAGCCACCATGCCCGGCTTCCAAGACCTTTCTTATTGCTAAGCTCTCAGGCCCTTTATCCTCCTGCTCCCTGGGGTTCCTCCTGGGTAGGTTTCTAGTCGGGCCACTTACTGTGGCCAGCCTTCTCCCGTGGACACGGTGAAGAGGGTCAGCAGAGCCCACAGCACGTTGTCGTAATGGAATTCATACTTCTTCCACTCCCGATCTCGCGCCTTCACCTCATTCTTCTCGTAGAGGAGGTATTTGCCTCTGCCACAGAGAGTGGGGACTGTTAGCAAATGGGAAAGAGGGGCCGTCTTGCACTTGTCTTTGGTTATCAGAGACGGGGGAGGGAAAAGAAGAGGGGTCCACCAGCCTAGGCTGCGTCCCTCAGCCTGGGAAGCAGTGGCTCCCCGCCCTGCCACCATGTGTCCCTGTGCTTCATGGGGGATTACGTGTGCATCTACTTCGAGATAAATCCATGGGTGATGGCACGACCTTACTCCTGGTGGGAGAGCTGACCCAGGGCCCAACGCTTCCAACGTGATAACTTCTAGTCCTCGGGGTGAGAGCCTCAGGCTTGCTGGGGGTGGGGTGGGGGGAGTTTAGGAGGAGGCAGAGAGGCACAGCGGACATTCACAGGTTCATCAGGCTAAGGGAGCTTGCTACTCCTTTTCAAGGCAGGAAACAAGGGTTAGTTCCAGACTCCTACCCAGACATCTGGCATCCTCCTAATTTCAATAAATAGCCATCAAGATAACAACAGGCTATCACATGTTGCAAAATGCCACTTTACACTGGTAACAATATCACTATATATACACATACATATATATACACACACACACACATATATATGTAGTGTGTGTGTGTATATATATGTGTGTGTGTATATACGTGTGTGTGTGTGTGTGTGTGTATATATATATATATATATTTTTTTTTTTTTTTTTGAGACAGAGTCTCACTCTGTTGCCCAGGCTGGAGTACAGTGGCCCAGTTTGGGCTCACTGCTAGCTCTGCCTCCCGGGTTCACGCCATTCTCCTGCCTCAGCCTCCCGAGTAGCTGGGACTACAGGCATCTGCCACCATGCCCAGCTACTTTTTTGTATTTTTAGTAGAGACGGGGTTTCACCATGTTAGCTAGGATGGTCTCGATCTCCTGGCCTCGTGATCCACCCGCCTCGGCCTCCCAAAGTGCTGGGATTACAGGCGTGAGCCACTGCACCCAGCCTATATGTATATATTTTTGAGAGGCAGGGTCTCACTCTGTCACGAAGGCTTGAGTGCAGTGGTACCATCATAGTGCATTGCAGCGTTGAACTCCTATGTTTAAACAATCCTCCCGCCTCAGCCTCCCAGGTAGCTGGGACTACAGGTGTGTGCTACCATGCCCTGCTAACTTTTAAAATTTATTTTGTAGGGATGGGCTCTCATTATGTTGCCCAACCTGGTCTCCAACTCCTGGCCTCAAGTAATCCTCCCACCTCAGCCTTCCAAAGTGTTGGAATTACAGGTGTGAGCCACTGCACCTGGCCTCTTACCTAACTTATTTGGCAATGAAACCTGATCTGATTGGACATGAAGCTCTTTATACTTGTTATTTACTCCATTTGGTGTGAATACACATTTTATGGCAGAAATATTGTGTTTGATTATAGGGCTGCCTCAGACCCAGCTGAGGATGTCATGTCCGACATGGGATGTACACAGTCCAACCTTTCTAAAATCTCAAAATATTCTTAACTTTAAAACACATCTGCTGGTAAAGATTTCAAGTAAGGAACTGTGGACGTGTATTAATATCCCTCACATGACAAGGGCGGTGACTGAAAGGTCAAGCAATTTGCTTATGACTCATCCTGTGGCTATGGGTGGTGACTCAAATTCTAAAACCGGTTTTCTTTCTACCCAAGATCCAAGCTGGTTGCAACTGAGTCACTCCCAAGGCTCACCACTTCTCCAGTCTCTGAGCCCAAGTGGCCGATGCCTCTAGCCACTTCCCCCCTGCCCACCTGCTAGTTCCATGGGAATGTGCCAGAAAGCTGAGACCCACCGACAATCTTTCTCAAACTCCTTGGACTCGTCAGTGCAGTGGAAGAACTTCCCCTTGAAGAGCTGCACAGCCACCACGGCGAAGATGAACATGAATAGCATGTAGACGATGAGGATGTTGAAGACGTTTTTAAGCGAGTTCACCACACAATCAAACACAGCCTGTGGGGTGGGGTTGACAGAGAACATGAGGGGCTGAGGACCTGCCCAACCTTCTGCCTCCAGTGGCCCATAATACCAGAATACTGCCATTATCATTCCCATTTTTTTTTTTTTTTTGGAGATGGAGTCTTGCTCTGTCGCCCAGGCTGGAGTGCAGTGGCACGATCTCAGCACTCACTGCAAACTCTGTCTCCCGGGTTCACACCATTCTCCTGCGTCAGCCTCCCGAGTAGCTGGGACTACAGGTGCCCACGACCATGCCCAGCTACTTTTTTATATTTTTAGTAGAGACGGGGTTTCATCGTGGTCTCAATCTCTCGACCTCATGATCTGCCCGCCTTGGCCTCCCAAAGTGCTGGGATTACAGGCGTGAGCCACCACGTCCAGCCACTATCATTCCCATTTTACAGGCAAGGTCATAAGTCAAGTCCCTAGGGTAAGGCCCCCCAGCTTTCAGAAATAAGTGTTGGAGAAGTTGGACTCAATCCTGGCATTCTATGGATCTAAAACTCCCAAATGGGATACCAGAGATGCTTTTAAGTGATACAAAGTGAGCCCAACACAGAAAAACAAGGTAACAAAGTTACTTCCTCTCCAACTCTCAGTCCTTTTGAGTGAAGGAGAAATTGCTACTATGTTAACACCTACCATTGACACTTTCCCTCTTTAACCAAGAAAGAGCAGTTGTCAATGCTCAAAGCCTTGGGCAGGCACCATATTTGGTTAGATTTCAATAACAGTATCTGTTTTCTTCTTTAATTTTTGATAGAGACAGAGTCTAACTATGTTGCCTAGGCTGGTCTCATTCTCCTGGGCTCAAGCAATACTCCTGCCGTGGTCTTCCAAAATGCAGGGATTACAGGTGTAATTTGATTTAAAGAAACATATTACATAAGAGATAATACTGGGGACCCTCAGGTGAAGCATACACTGAAAGTGGGTGCTCTAATGACTGGATTTTATTTCCTTTAATTTTTTTTCTTTTTCAATGACAGACTTTTGGGAAATGCTGGTTCATGCTGTTTTGGAATGGGAGCTATTAGAGCCTAGAATAGGTAGATGAAAAGTCAAAATTTTATGGAACAAGAAATCTAGTTCCTGCTTCCCAGATCACGATTATACCCTTTCAAATCCATATGATGCCTTCATGTGAATTAGAAAAAGGGATCTTAACTATGAGACATTTCATCTAAAGAAAAATTGTCATAATACACAGATTATTTTAGATCAACTCACTTTACTGCCATCTGCTGGGAAGTTGTAATAATACAAATATCCATATACGATGGCTAGGATGTTATCAGCACCTCCTTTAATGTGTTGTCCTTGAGCAGTGTGCAACCTGCTCAACTGTACATGATAACCGTGACAGTCCCCCCACCTCACCCCACCATCTCTCAATCTCACCTTGAGCTTTGGCAACCGCTTGATGGTTTTAAGAGGTCGTAGCACCCGGAGGACTCGGAGGGATTTAATCGTGTTGATGTCTTTTCCTTTGCTATTGCCACTGTGGAGGAATGTTAGGGTGGGGAGAAGGGAAGAGAGGAAGCAGAGGTCAGGTTGGGTAGGGGGCAGCCCACAGCTCCATGGGACCCTACCCTCCCAGGCCTAGAAGTCTGGGGTGAGCTTGGCACAGCCCTGCCCTTCCTGGTGAAGAGTGGTCCGTTTCACCTGTCAAGCTTGGGCTCAGGAGCCAGTAAGTAGGTGGCTTTTTGTGGTTCTGGTCCCAGGGTTGGTTGAGGGCCCTTTGCCATCTGGCTGGGCCTCAGCAGCTGCATGGAGTGTCCCTGAGACCCAGCACAAGGGAGTTGGCTGATTCCCCGCCCCCATTTCTGCATAGCTTTTCTTCTCTTTTTTTTTTTTTTTCGAGACAGGGTTTGGCTCTGTCACCAAGGCTGGAGTGCAGTGGCACGATCTTGACTCACTGCAACCTCCGCCTCCTGGGCTAAAGCCATCCTCCCACCTCAGCCTCCCAAGTAGCTGGGACTACAGGCACATGCCACTGCACCTGGCTAATGGTTTTGTCTTTTTTGTACAGATGGGGTTTCACCACGTTGCCCATGCTGGTCTCAAACTCCTCAGCTCAAGCAGTCTGCCCTCCTCACCCTCCCAAAGTGCTGGGAATACAGGTGTGAGCCAGTGTGCCTGGTCACAGCTCTTTCTCTTTTTTCTTTTTCTTTTTTTTTTTGAGACGGAGTCTTGCTCTGTCACCTGGGCTGGAGTGCAATGGCGCGATCTCGGCTCACTGCAAGCTCCACCTCCCAGGTTCACGCCGTTCTCCTGCCTCAGCCTCCCAACTAGCTGGGACTACAGGCACCCACCACCACGCCCGGCTAATTTTTTTGTATTTTTAGTAGAGACGGGGTTTCACCATGTTAGCCAGGATGGTCTCGATCTTCTGACCTCGTGATCCACCCACCTTGGCCTCCCAAAGTGCTGGGATTACAGGCGTGAGCCACTGCACCTGGCCCCCCTGTGTATTCTTTTTAAAGGTGGTATCAGTGGGCTCTTCAAAAAATGGGATTTTCTCCCCCTTCCAATGGGATTCTGGAAGATGCTTAGTGGCCCTTATACTAAATCTCTCCTCCCCTACCATATTCCCTGAGCCCGCAGTGGGGAAAATAACCGCATGCTGCTCCTTTCAGATGCTGATGCGGCTGCTGCCATGGTCTCTGCTGCATTGCTCCAAGGCGCTCTGAGCCCATCTTTGCCAGAGAGGACTGCACAGAAGTTCAGTCCAAGATCTATTGGAACTGAGCTTAGCAATGCAGACCCCAGAGATGCCATGACACCCTTGGCCAACCATGACTCAGGCCCCCCAAAAGGAGGGTATCGAGTGGGACCATGAATAGCTTGTGGTTCATGGCACTCATGACCCATCCAGTTGTCCACACCGGAAACCTGAGAGTCATGTTCAACTGCCTGTCCTCTATCCCCGTCCCCAGTGGGTCACCTTCCTTAACACACCACCATCCGTTCCTGGGTGACATCCCCCATCCCCCATCTCCCAGCTTGCTCCTCATTCCCTTGTCTCTCTCTTCTTCCATGTTTTATGCACACAGTGGCCAAAGCCAATGACCATGTCACTCTTTCTCTTGCTCAGAATTCTTCTGGAGCACCTGAATTCTTAGAAGAGCAAGCACGAACTTCTGGGCATGGCATTCAAGGCTCTTGGAAATCTAGCCCAACTTACCTTCATCTTTGCATTCTCATTTATTGCTACATATTTCAAGCCCCAGCCACGTTCTTTTGCCTCTGTCTGCTTATGCATATACTGTTCCTGTTGCTAGAAATGACCCTCCTCCACTTCTCCAGTCACAGAACTACCCGGTCCTCAAAGCCCAAATTACATGTTGCTCCCTCCGACAGCATTTCCTGATTGCCCACCACTGGCTCCTGCCAGCTCCCATGTGCTGTTTCGGAGTTAATCTTGTTTCTTCAATCTCTGGTTTTAGACAGAAAACTCCTCAAAGGCTTATAGTGTAACAGTGCAATTTCTTCTTCTTCTCTGTGTTCATTTTCCCTTTAATCTTTTTTTTTTTTTTTTTTTTTGAGATGGAGTCTTGCTCTATTGCCCAGGCTGGAGTGCAGTGGCATGATCGGCTCACTGCAACCTCTGCCTCCCAAGTTCAAGTGATTCTCCTGCCTCAGGCTCCCGAAGAGCTGGGACTACAGGCATGAGTCACCACATCCGGCTAATTTTTGTATTTTTAGTAGAGACAGGGTTTCACTGTGTTGGCCAGGCTGGTCTCGAACTCCTGACCTCAAGTAATCCACCCGCCTTGGCCTCCCAAAGTGCTGGGATTACAGGCGTGAGCCATTGCGCCCGGCCATTTCCCCTTTAATCTTGATTCTTGTCCCAGCCCCTAGTCTGCGCCTCGCAGGTGGTCTCAGGACACGTGAATGCCTCCAGATTGGAGTCTTTGGGTGGGGGGGGGTCACCTAGAAAACATCTCCCTACAGTGACCTCCGGAGTCATGAGCAGAGCTGCCCCCAGAGACCCCCATCACGATGTGTCTCAGTATCCAGTGTAAAAACATCACTCTTCACACCATTTGCTTTTTTAAGGACTCCATTCTTTCGTTTTCAGGGAAGAAAGAAGAGAATTGTATTTTAGCCTGCTAGGCAGAGATATACTCCAGGATTCAGCAGTCTGAACATTTTTTTTTCTTTTTAAAACCATCATCATCATTATCATCTCAAGGCCGTGCCCCCAGGTGTGAGATACACGTTGGACAGTCACTGAGATAATTTTGGGCAGAACAGGGGTACAGATTAAATAATTGGATCTCAGAGGGACATAATCATTTCTTTTTCTTTCTTTTTTTTAAAAATTATACTTTAAGTTTCTTTTCCACATATCTTTCAGACGTTCTGCTTTTGCTAGAAAGGAAGCCGCAGGTAGATGCTAATAGGCCTTTAACACCTCGCTAACACTTAGTAATTTTCCTTTTAACAAAGAGCACAGCTTGAAGGCAACAACATTCTTTGATTTCTGTTAGATTTACTTTTTTTTTTTTTTTTTTTTTGAGACAGAGTTTCGCTCTTGTTGCCCCGGCTGAAGTGAATGGCGTGATCTCAGCTCATGGCAGCCTCTGCCTCCCGGGTTCAAGCGATTATTTTGCCTTAGTCTCCTGAGTAGCTGGGATTACAGGCATGCGCCACCGCGCCTGGCTAATTTCGTATTTTTAGTAGAGACGGGGTTTCTCCACGTTGTTCAGGCTGGTCTCGAACTCCCGATCTCAAGTGATCCGCCCGCCTCGGCCTCCCAAAGTGCTGGGATTATAGGCATGAGCCACCGTACCTGGCCTAGATTTACTTTTGCAGTTGCAGATTTATCTAAGGTTAGCAACGCTGGTTGTAAGTGGATAATATAGTTTCCTTTTTTTTTTTTTAAATTAAAGTAATGGAGTCTCAGGGTAGAGTGCAGTGGTGCGATCATAGCTCACCACAGCCTCCAACTCCTGGGCTCAGGTGATCCTCCAGCCTCAGCCTCCCAAATGGCTGGGGCTGCAGGCATGCACCACTGCACCTGGCTAAAGTTTCCTTTTGAAATGAAAGTTTAGAATACGTGTTGATAGAAAAAAAATGTCAAGGAACCGTACATCCAGGTTGCACATGGAACTGGCTAAAATCTTGATGTCCCAAACAAGTGATATTTGGGAACACGTCTCCATGGGTGTTTTGCATCTCCTCATCTGAAAACGATTCCATGTTCATTTTATTTTTTTTAATTTTTAAATTTTTTTTTTTGGGGGGGGGGACAGAGTCTCGCTCTGTCACCCAGGCTGGAGTGCAGTGGCATGATCTTAGCTCACTGCAACCTCCACCTCCCAGGTTTAAGTGATTCTCCTGCCTCAGCCTCCTAGGTAGCTGGGATTACAGATGTGCACCACCATGCCCAGCTAATTTTTTGTATTTTTAGTAGAGATGGGGTTTCACCACGTTCGCCAGGCTGGTCTCAAACTCCTGATCTCAAGTGATCTACCTGCCTCGGCCTCCCAAAATGTTGGGATTAGAGGCGTGAGCCACAGTGTCCGGCCCACTTTCATTGCTTCTGACAACTGCTCCACCCAGCTTGCCTATTGAAACTGAACCTCTGCCCCTTCTGTTCTCTGCAGGAACTGGTGGGGCATGGGCGGAGGCACTGGCAGGACCCTTTGGGATACCTCTTTCCCAGGGAGTGAGTTCTGGTCATTCGAAGTGACAGGACGGCGGCGGCAAGGACACAAGGCCACGGAAACAGGCCCAGAACTAACGAGGCTACACCAGAGGACAGATCATGAGACAGAATATGAGAGAGAGAGAGAGAGAGAGAGAGAGAGAGAGAGAGAGAGAGAGAGAGAAAGAGACTTTACCGTGCACTGCTCCTGATGATGTGGCATCGGAGGGAGAGACAGATCGTAAGCGGCCTCAGGAGAAAGAACACAGAACACGCACGTACACACACGCACCCCTGAGCACCCCCAAGTCCCGCCCGGGCACCAGGTGTGGGAGCCTCAGGCTCATGGCGCTGGCTGATGTCCATCCTTCCATCTAGAGGCTGCCCCCACCTCTGTTCAGTTCCCCGCCCTTGGCAGGCCCCTGGCACTGCCCAAGAAAGCACCTAGGAAAGCCGAATTTCCAGGTAGCAGGACAGCTGCAAAGCTGTCAGTTACTGAAGGCGAATTCACCACGGAAAGTCACTGCCAAGAGCCGGAGAAACCCCTCTTCTCCAGGCATTGTGGAGCTGCAACGTTTCAGAATGTCTTAAAGGTTGTGAACTTTGAAGTTGAGGGGACCTGGGTTTGAATCCTGATTCTGCCTCTCGTTATCCTCATCTGCAAAACAGGCTCAGACTGGGCGCCGTGGCTCACGGCTGTAATCCCAGTACTTTGGGAGGCCGAATTGGGAAGATTGCTTGAGGCCAGAAGTTCGAGGTCAGACCCTGTCTCTTTCTCTCTTTTTTTTTTTTGAGGTGGGGTCTCCCTCTGTCGCCCAGGCTGGAGTGCAGTAGCGGGATCTTAGCTCACTGTAGCCTCAACCTCCAGGGCTCAGGTGGTTCTCCCACCTTAGCCTCCCAAGTAGCTGGAAATACAGGCAAATTTTTCCATTTTTTGTAGAGACGGGGGTCTTGTTATGTTGCCCAGGCTGGTCTCAAACTCCTGGGTTCAAGTGATCCTCCTGCTTAGGCCTCCCAGAGTGCTGGGATTACAAGTGTGAGCCACTGAGGCCTGGGCAAGACTCTGCCTCTTTAAACAACCAACCAACCAACCAACCAACCAACCAACCAACCAACCAACCAACCCAGGTCTGTGGAATTCTGATCTTTGATTAACAATAGCTATGGCTTTGGCTTTGCTCTTTATGGAGAGGTCAGCAAAGAGTTCTGACTTGGGATGGGATTGGAAGCAACTCTGAAGTCCTTTGAGCAAATGCAGGCCTGGAGAAAGCTGTCAGCACCTGGCAGCTGGTCCTCTCATGACTCATTGTTGGAATCAGGCTTGGGGATCATTAGGAACCTTCAACAATGACTGGAGATCCAGGTTAGAAAGACTTGACCAGCATAGGAATGGCAGAAACCCTGTCACCAAACAGACTCTATGGAATTTTCCATCCACGACCCCTTTGGAAGTTAGTGATTCTTTTTTCTTTTGTCTTTTTTTTTTTTGAGACGGAGTCTCACTCCGTCGCCCAGGTTGGAGTGCAGTGGCGCGATCTTGGCACTTACTGCAAGCTCCACCTCCAGGGTTCATGCCATTCTCCTGCCTCTGCCTCCCAAGTAGCTGGGACTACAGGCGCCCGCCAACCATGCCCAGCTAATTTTTTTTTGTATTTTTAGTAGACATGGGGTTTCACCATGTTAGCCAGGATGGTCTTGCTCTCTTGACCTCGTGATTCACCCGCCTTGGCCTCCCAAAGTACTGGGATTACAGGTGTGATCCACTGCTTCCATCCCAGTGGATTCTCCTCCACACCCCCTCATCTCCTTTTCCTGTAGTCTGACTTGGGATTCTCAAACTCAGTATATCTAGGAATTATTGCATATGTAGAATCATGTAGATTCTACTTTTTTTTTTTTTTTTTTTTTTTTTGATGGAGTCTCACTCTGTTGCCAGGCTGGAGTGCAGTGGTGCGATCTTGGCTCACTGCAACCTCCACCTCCCAGGTTCAAGTGATTCTTCTGCCTCAGCCTCCCAAGTAGCTGGGACTACAGGCACGTGTCACCACGCCCAGCTAATTTTTGTATTTTTAGTAAAGATGGGGTTTCACCATGTTGGCCAGGATGGTCTCGATCTCTTGACCTTGTGATCCACCTGCCTTGGCCTTCCAAAGTGCTGGTATTACAGGCATGAACCACTGCACCCGGCCTTATTTTATATTTTTAGAGACGGGGTCTTGTTGTGTCGCCCAGGCTGGAGTACAGTGGCACCATCATAGCTTACTGCATGCAGCCTTGAACTCCCTGGCTCAAGTGATTCTCCCACCTCAGCCTCCCAAGTAGCTGGGACTACAGGCGAGAGCCACCACACCCAGATTCCTTATGGATGATCGAGGGAGTTTTCAATGATAGTGATTTTTGCCGAATCTGCTGACTTTAGGTTTAATATGGGAGTCTTTTGAACATCACTGCATTTGCCTGTGGGAAGACAGCACCATTTTGCCTATTTTCCAGATGAGGAAGCTGAGGCCTAGAGAAAAAGAGTGACTTGCCCAAGGGCAGGCACACAGCTGGGAAGGCAGACTGAGATTCAAACCCAGGTGTGGGTATCTTTCACTCTAATCTTCTTTCCATTTCATCACACTCAAGAAAAATAATGCCTTCAGGGGTGGGGGCTGTTTTGAAGATGCGGATCAAAAGACAGCAGCCCGAGGGCTCCATCTTTGGCTTCCTGACCGTTTGGCTCCTGGGTATGCAGAAGCAGCTTGATCAAGGCGCTCTGCCAGCTGCAGTCCTGCCTTTGGGGGAGGAGCAGCCGGGCCAGATGGACTCTTGGCAGTGAGGGCAGGATCATGATCCGCCAGCTGCTGAGAAATGTCAGTTGGCTGCCCTGATGCATGGGCACAGAGCGTGATACCATGTGTGATGGCTCATGAAATGGGGCGTTTATGGTGGACGCATGGACACAAGGGTACACAGTCAGTGAATTGAGCAGGACACACACACACACAGATATCTGGGTGAGGGGCAGGAGGGGTGGACATCTTCAGGAGAGCTTCAACACATCCCTTGGTGGGACCACAGGGATATTTTCCCATATCGGAGACAGGGCCACAATCACAGCACTGGGGGAGGAATCCTTGCTTTGACCCCAACAGGCCAGAACAGCAAGATTCCTTTCAACAAGGAAGGGAATAACCTTCTGCTCCCTTCCCCTACTCCCTTCTCCTGGATCTTGCAGCCCTGCCAGGCCTCAAAGAACCCAGGCAGGCCGGGCTGCTGCGTATCATTCTGCGCACCGTGAGCCTCCGTATTCAGGGTTGGGAGATGGGCAGCATCTGACAGCTGAACCCAACCTCAGTGATCCTGTCGGACTTACTTCCCTCCACAGTCCCTCTGGGCCACAGTTTCCTCATCTAGACGGGAAAAACTGAGGCACAGAGAGGCTAAAGGACTTGCACATCTACAGAGAAATCAAACAGACCTGGAGGGACCATTTCCTAAAACAATAAGGTCAATCTAAAACTTGTTGGGACTCTCAGCCTTGTCTATGAGGGAATATGCACACAGGACAGACAAAGCAAGTTAAAAGACCAGAAAGGAAATAAGCAGAGGACCCGGGGTGGGGGGCGGGGAAGTTCAGCAGTCAGGCTGAGAACCTCAGAGCATCCCATGCTCCTTCCAATGTGCCAACTATCTGATACAAGGAAAAACAATAAGCAAAGTCCTCATAGGGTGAGAGACCTTCTCAGGCAAAAGAGGCCAGAAACCTGCAACCAGGCAAAGATTCCAAAACTTTTCTTGGGGAAAAAAGCAGTAGCTCGAGTAGTAGCTCCTATTCTGGCTTTATAGCAGTTTGGCTCTTAGGTGTGCAGGAATGGCTTGATCAAGGCACCTGGCCAGCTGTGCTGGGCCTGCAGCCCTGTCCTGGGGGAGGAACGGCAGCACCAGATGGACTGTTGACAATGGGGTGGGGAGGATGTGGTAGGGGTGAGGTTTGAGGGTCTCCTCTCTCATCCCTTTGGCCATCATATAAAGATGCTCCCTGTTGGACTCATGTCTGTCAGCTCTTTCAAAACCCTGGGAGAGTCCTAGGCACTTGCCAGGATCTCACTGGCAAAATCTCACACCTCCCAGTTCCTGCATGATCTATAAGCCTGCCAGGCTTGACAGCATGGCCTGAAATCCCTATTCAGATCCTTTTCTTGCATAAGAATTAAAACAACAATAACAACAATAACAACATTCAAAATGAATTTTCAAAAGTGCAGGGTGGCTTTATGCCTGTACCCATTTCACAAGAACAATGTAAAAGCTTGACTCTGCAAACAGGCTGCCAAATTCATGTGAGTTGTAGGCCAATTTTGAATGCCCTTGTATAACTTGATATTTAAAAAGAAAACTCAGAAATTAAAAAAAAATCAACTCCTTATGGCAGATTATTTTGTAACACAAAGAATCATTCTGCTATTTTTTTTTTTTTGAGATGGAGTCTCGCTCTGTCACCCAGGTTGGAGTGCAGTAGCACAATCTTGGCTCACTGCAATCTCTACCTCCTGGGTTCAAGTGATTCTCCTGCCTCAGCCTCCCGAGTAGCTGGGATTACAGGCGCTCCCCACCACACCCAGCTAGTTTTTGTATATTTAGTAGAGATGGGGTTTCACAATGTTGGCCACAGTGGTCTTGAACCCCTGACCTCAAGTGATCCACCTGCCTTGGCCTCCCTAAGTGCTGGGATTACAGGTGTGAGCCACCGCACCCAGCTCATTCTGCTAATTGATCTCTGGTGGAAAATAATTTTTGGTTCATTTTTGCAGATTAGCTTTGTTTAAAAGAGGAGGCTAATTGTACCTCCAGGGAACCTAGAAACAGCATGTTGTAAACAATGGCCCATAATGGCAAAAGCTCAACGATTGAAAGACTTGCTCCTAGGCCCTTTGAAGGTCATTCCCCTCCCTAAATTGTGATGGTCAACTTGGAGGATGTAGGTGGGACAGTCACTTCCTCAGCATTTTTTTTTTTTTTTTTAGACAGAGTCTTGCTCTGTTGCCCAGGCTGGAGTGCAGTGGTACAATCTCAGCTCACTGCAACCTCCACTTCCCAGGTTCAAGCAATTCTTCTGCCTCAGCCTCCCAAGTAGCTGGAATTACAGGGGCCTGCTATCACGCTTGACTAATGTTTGTATTTTTAGTAGAGATGGGGTTTCACCATGTTGCCCAGGCTGGTCTTGAACTCCTGACCCCAGGTGATCCACCTACCTCAGCCTCCCAAAGTGGTGGGATTACAGGCATGAGCCAGTGTGCCCAGCCCTCCTCAGCATTAAAGTAAGTCAGCTACAACAGAGGTCTGAGAGGAAAGTGACACTGGTGACCTGAATGGCTTGGGCTTGGTACCACTTATCTGTGCCACACTCAGTGGTGGTCACTGGGAGGATTCACAGGATAAAACCCACTCCCCTGGGCACAGGTGGCCAAGGTAAGCATTGTTTGTGGACAGGTGGATATGACAGACATATTCATCCCACTGCCTGTCCTGGTCCCCTGAGCTGTCTGCCACCTCTTGAGCCCTAGGAATCTTGGAGGCTGCTGGGCAGACCCTGCCCCAGAGGAAAGGGGGGGGGGTGCCTGCCTGAGCATGTCTTCCTGTGTCCTGGGCTCTGCCTGTGTCTGAATACCACATCTCATCAGAATGCAGTGGGAGGCCAAGTCCCTGATTCCAGACCAATGACAGAGGGTCAGCTTTCTTTCCAAGCTACATGATCCAAGTGAGGCTCACATCACCCAAGGACGTAGGCCAGGGTCATCAGCAGTGTGGGGAGTGAGAAAAAAAGAGAGGAAAAGAGAGAGAGAGAAAGAGGAAAATAAAAAGATAGAAACTGAGAGGGGGTAAAAGGAGAAAGAAAGTGGAGGGAAAAAGAGGAGACAGAGGGAGGGAAGAAGAGACAGGGAAGAGAGGAGAAAGGAGGAAGAGAAAGAGGGAGAAAGAAAAGCAGGGGAGAGGGAGGGAAGTGGGTGAGAGGCAGAGAGGGGTCGAGAAACCCTTAGGTTATTTCCATAGGAGAAGGATTCATTCCAGGCTGAGGGTGGTAAAACATTTTGGCTTTTTAGGATTTAAATTTTCTCAGAGTCTAGCATGTCTACCTTGCACATTGAGGGACCTGCTCAAATAGGTGATGGAGGGAGAGAAAAGTATACTTTATTATAATACATTCTTTTTTTTTTTTTTTTGGAGACAAAGTCTCACTCTCTCACCCAGGTTGGAGTGCAGTGGCATGATCTCGGCTCACTACAGTCTTCGTCTCCTGGGTCCAAGCAATTCTCTTGCCTCAGCCTCCTGAGTAGCTGGGATTACAGGTGTCTGCCACCATGCCTGGCTAATTTTTGTGTTTTTAGTAGAGACAGGGTTTCGTCATGTTGGCCAGGCTGCTCTCGAACTCCTGACCTCAGGTGATCCCCCTCCCTCAGCCTCCCAAAGTGCTAGGGTTACAGGCGTGAGCCACCGTGCCCAGCCTATTATAATACATTCTTATGTACACTGTTTATTAGCTAAAAAAAAAAATCATCTTTTTGGGGGGGCAGGAACAGTGCTAACTTGATAGGGAACAAATTGTATCTCAGTTTTATTTTACATTTCTCTGAATTCCAAGGGTTGATTTACCTCAATTTTTACTAGTTGCCAGCATTCTATCAGATTTCTGTTTATGTCCTTTGCCCATTTATCTATTGAGGAGGACTGTTTCTTATTGACTTGTAACTGCTTTTCATATTTTAAGGACATGGACTCCTTGTCTTATTTGTCACAATCTTTATCCCCTAATTTGATGTGCATTGTATTTTGTTTTATTTAATTATTGATTGATTTATTTACTTTTTAACCTACAGAACAGCTTGCTAAACCTGTTTTTTTGTACTCATCACTATTAAAATTATTCAGTAACCATATAAAGAGTAATACTCTAAATAGCGAATTCATTGATTTTTAACTTTTAAAAAGTTTTATTTTTTTGAGACAGAGTCTTCCTGTGTTCCCCAGACTCGGCTGCAGCAGCATGATTTCAGCTCACTGCAGCCTTGACCTCCTGGGCTCAAGCAATTTTCCCACCTCAGCCTCCCATGTAGCTGCTACTACAGGCATACCACTATGCCTGGCTAATTGTTTTTTTTTAAGAGATGGGTTCTCCCTATGTTACCCAGGCTGGTCTTGGCCTCCTGGGCTCAAGCAGTCTGCCTGTCTCAGCCTCCCAAAGTGCTGGGATTACAGGTGTAAGCCACCATGCTTTGCTCTAGTAGTTAAATAGATACTAGAGGGTAGTAGTCAAAAACTTTGAGGAGAGGGAAGGAGGTGGGGAGGGAGAGGAGGAGAGAGAAAAAGAAAAGAAGAGTAAGTGAACAAAAAGAGAGAAGAGAGAAAGAGGAGGAAGGAGTGAAAGAGAAAGAAATACAATCAGCCTCCCAACCTTCATGACAGATCTCCAGCTCTGAAGCATCCAGAAACTCTGGAGACTTTTTGTTCTAACACGACTTGACCTCATTGTGTTCCCAGAGAAGAATCTAAGTGTGGCCTACTTTATAGCCCTTTAACTGGAAACGGGCCGCCATTTTGGTCCTCCTGACAAACCAAGTCCTCATTGTTTGGTGAGGGAGACCATTCAAGGGCCCCTCCAGATCGGCTGAGGAGGAAGCCCCTGATTTTCTCACTATGGGAGTGAGTGGGTCAAGATCCTTTCAAAACCTTTCAGGGAATGATTCATCATGATGGGCACAGCCGGGGTCCCCAAGATTTGTTTCTAGATTAAAGACTTATTAGATGTTTCTCATCCTGCTCCAAATGTCTAGAACTTCAGGAATGTACTGCTAAGTCTGCTATCAGGGCCTTAATGGCTAATGGCCACTCAGCTGTTGGGTACCATCTTGAAATAGTCACCCAGAACTTGGGGGCCATTTGGAAATGGTTGCCCTAGAACTTGGGTGCCATTTTGGAATGGTTACCCAGAACTAGGGTACCACCTTGAAATGGCTGCCCAGAACTTGGGGGTCATCTTGGAATAGCCACCCAAAGCTTGGGGACCATCTTGGAATGGCTACCCAGAACTTAAAGGCCACCTTGGAACTCAGGGACCGTGTAAGAATGGCCACCAAGAATTTAGAGGTCATCTTATCATGGTAGCCCAGAACTCAGAGGCCATCCTGGAATAGCCACCCAGAACTTGGATGCCACCTTGGAATGGTTGCCCAGAACTTGGGGGCCACCCTGGAACTTAGAGGCCATCTTACAATGGCTGCCTAGAACTTGGGGCCATCTTGGAATAGCCACCCAGAGCTTGGGGGCCATCCTGGAATGGATACCCAGAACTTGAAGGTCACCTTGGAACTCAGGGACCATCTAAGAATGACCACCCCAAATTCAAAGGCCATCTTGGAATGATAGCCCAGAACTCAGGCGCCATCTTGGAATGGCCACCCAGAACTTGGATGCCATCTTGGGATGACTGCTAAGTGTTTGGGTGCCATCCTGAAATGGCTGCCTACAACTGGGGTGCCATCTTGGAGCTGCATGATGACACATGACCTTTCAGAGGACAGAGAATCCTAGGACTGCCAGGAGAAGTGAAAGACACACAAAGGGAGTCACCGGGTCTACAACTACGGGGCCTTCAGGCACGGGGAGGGGGTCAGAATTCTCATGCACATTCATTTCCTGATTGTCTCTTTAGGGACTTTCCAAAGAGACAGCGGTTTAGGTTGCACTTGCGGAGCAGTAGGGGGATGAGATGTTCCGGCGAGGCTAGTCTACGGAAAGCAGCACAGCAAGGGGCCCGTGATGTGGCTGAGGACCATTGCTGTGCGAGGAGGTAGAAGGTTGGGGCGGGGGGCGGGTCCCTTCTTCCTCCACGGACGACATGCAAAAAGCCAATCGAAGCTCTTCCTGGTGGCATGCTGATATCTCACAGGTCCCCAGAGCCCACACACCCATTCCCTAGACCCTGAGAACACGTCCTGTAATCCGATGGGTGGCCCCAGGCTGGGGGTTGGGAGAAAAGAGGCAAGTGGAGGCCTCGAGAGGAGACTTACGTGAAGGCAAAGGCTACCAGGGCCCCACTGACCACTATGAAGTCGAGAATATTCCAGAGGTCACGGAAGTAGGCACCCTGATGCAGGACGAGCCCCAGGTCGATCATCTGTTGGGGAAGAAGAGAGGGTGCTCAGAACCCCCACCTGATCCCCACCCTGGGGTGCTGCCACCCACTCTCTAGCCTCTCGGGGACAGGCAGGGAAGCCAATGAAGCCACCTCATCTTGCAGGGATGGGCAGTGGCCAGAGGACTCCGGGGAGGAGTGGGGAGCTCCTGCCCCATGAGGCGGCCCCTCTTTGCCTAATGGAAGCCAGCTCTGGCTTGCCGGCTCTTAGATCCAAACTTTGGGGCCCTCTTTGAAGCCTCTTTGTCCCAAATCCCTCATGGGTGGCTCTATCAGCAAAGCTCACTGGCTGTGTTTCCAGAACCTTCCAAGAATCTGTCCACTTCTCACCTCTTCTTTGGTCACCAGCCTGATCCCCTCTCATCATCGCTCATGGGATGGGGACCAGTGTGATCATCTGCTCACAGGTTCTCTGGCTTCCCACAGATGCCAGAGGGCAAGGGTCAAGTCCCCCCTCTGCTCAGAACCCTCGAGGGCTCTCACCTCACTCAAAGTAAAAGCCAAAGAGCTCGCTCTCTGTGATCCTCTGCACAAGCTGCCCCTCACCTCCCCGTTCTCATCTCTCTGTCCTTCACTTCCCCACTCTTCTCTCGCTCTGCCCAGCCACACCAGCTTCCTTGCTGCTCTTCAAACACATCAGGCATTTCTTCTTCTTTTTTTTTTGAGACGGAGTCTCGCTCTGTCGCCCAGGCTGGAGTGCAGTGGCCAGATCTCAGCTCACTGCAAGCTCCGCCTCCCAGGTTTACGCCATTCTCCTGCCTCAGCCTCCTCAGTAGCTGGGACTACAGGTGCCCGCCACCTCGCCCCGCTAGTTTTTTGTATTTTTTAGTAGAGACGGGGTTTCACCGTGTTAGCCAGGATGGTCTCGATCTCCTGACCTCGTGATCCGCCCGTCTCGGCCTCCCAAAGTGCTGGGATTACAGGCTTAAGCCACCGTGCCCGGCCCACACCAGGCATTTGTAATCCTCCGGGAGACTCATCCTCTCGAGGTAGGGCATTCTTGAAGGCTCAGAATCTCCTGGAACCCTGGCTCTTTTTTTTATTTTTTGACAGGATCTCACTCTATCACCTAGGCTGGAATGCAGTGGCATGATCTTGGCTCACTGCAGTCTCCACATCAGCTCATCGCAGCCTAGGCTTCAAGAGATTCTCCTGCCTCACCCTCCTGAGTAGCTGGGACTACAGACATGAGCCACCACGCCTGGCTAATTTTTGTATTTTTGGCAGAGATGAGATTTCACCATGTTGGCCAGGCTGGCCTAAAACTCCTGATCTCAAGTGATCTGTCCACCTCAGCCTCCCAAAGTGCTGGGATTACAGGCATGATCCACTGTGCCCAGCCCTGCACTTGCTTAAAAAAAAAAAATTACCGCATGTTCTCACTTATAATCTGCACTCACCTTGATCACCATCTCAAAGGTAAAGACACCTGTAAAAACGTAGTCAAAATATCGCAGCACCTGTTGGGGATAAAAACAAGAGGGCAGTGGATCACTGGCCTGTTCCAGCAGCGCCCCGGTAAAACTAACGATTGCCCGCTGGGGAGCAGAGTCTCTACCCAGAAGAGGAAACACAGCTGCTATATACAGTTGGGCAGGGTGTGCACTGCACAAGGGCCCCTCCCATCTCTTCATACCGCAGATTTGTATGTTGTGAATGAAATTGTCCAGCAGATGGCAGCAAATCCTAACAAACAAAATCACTGTCCTAGACCGGTTCGCTAACCCGCGGGAAGGGTGCCTTTTAAAATTTGCGCCAAGCCCTGTAGTGGATTAGAAGCGGCCCCAGAGAAGTTCAGGGCTGACTGCATCCCTCTTGGTGACAGATCTAATCCCCAAGTACCCTTGCTTTCCTGGGTATCCTGGGCGAGAAACAGTTGCTACGTGGTTTCTTAAACACTGGGGCCAACCTCCCGCCACAGCATCTTTTCTTGCCTCAAGGCCAGGCCCCTCCCAGGATAGGTTGATTCTTCCTGTCCCCCTCCCCAGGCCCGATGTTTCTGCCTGGATGAGCGGCGCCCTCTGACCCAGCCCCTCTCCAGGACACACCATAGCACACCTCCGGTGTCACTCAGGCATGAAGATGATGGTGTGCTGGCACAGTGTCTGACTGGTGCTAGGTACTAGGGGTGGACACTGGCTGGGCGCGGTGGCTCAAGCCTGTAATCCCAGCACTTTGGGAGGCTGAGGCAGGCAGATCGCTTGAGGTCAGGAGTTCGAGACCAGCCTGACCAAATGGCAAAACTCCGTCTCTACTAAAAATACAAGAAATTAGCTGGGCATGGTGGCGTGTGCCTGTAATTCCAGCTACTTGGGAGGCCGAGGTGTGATAATCGCTTGAACCCGGGAGGCGGAGGTTGCAGTGAGCCAAGATCGCGTCACTGTACTCCAGCCTGGGAGACAGAGACTCTGTCTAAAAACAAAACAAAACAACAACAAAACAAACAAAACCAAACCAAAAAAAAACCCCAAATCAGATCCACCTGGAAGCTGCAAGGGCTGAGCACTACTGAACATGGCCACCAGAGGGCGCTGTGAACCCGAGTGAGGCACATCCTTCCTCTGCTTACAACCCTCCGTGGCTCCCACCTCATTCAGGGATAAAAGTCAAAGTCCTCCCCAAGGCCCTCACAATCTGACCAGTCAGCTCCCTGCCCTCGCTTCTTCTCCCTCTCTCCCTTGCTCACTTCCTCTTATCCCCCAAGATGCTCCCACCTCAGGGCGTTTGCACAGGCTGTTGTCTCTCTGGAATGCTTTTCCCTACATCCCATTTGATTCCCTCTTTCTCCTCCTTTGTGATTTAGCTCAAATAACAGTTTTCCAGTGAGGACTTGCCTGACTGTTTAAATTCCATCTCCTGGTCCTTGAGATCCTCTTTACAAAGTCTCTCTTTCCCTCTGCCCACCACAACCTCGGCCACTTATCACTCCTTGAACATCTGTTAGAGTTACCGATAATCTCATTGTCCATCTCCCCCACCCAAATGTCAGCCCCACAAGGACAGGGATGTCTGTCTGTCACCATGGCATCTCCAGCTTATAATACAGGGTCAGTAATACAGTAGGTGCTCAAGAAATGTTTGTTGAGTGAATGCATGAACAGTTGGGGCTGTACTGGGTCCTGGAGGAGCTGGGCTCTGTGATCTGTGTGGTTATAACTTATATTCCTGTTATGTGCGGTGACTGAAGCGGAATCAGAGACCAGAGTGCCTGGGGTCAGGGCGAGGGACTTCCTGGAGGGAGGGGCTGGTGCAAGGGGATTGGCTTGAAGGACCTGGGTGGGCAGAGGGGATGGTGGTGGGAGAGTATTTCAAGTGCACGAGGCAGTGGGCACAGCCTGGTCAAAGGCCTGGTGCTCTGTGGGCTCTGGGAGTGCAGGGACCGTCTCACACCCTGTCAATCCTCCCTGGCTAGCTCAGTACCTGGCACATAGTAGTTGCTTATTAAATACTAAAGGAATGAATGGAAGGAAAGAAGGAAGAGAGGGAGTTGGGAAAGGGCAGGCCAGGGGATCAGGCGAATCTAATTCTGGAGTGCTTAGTAAGGTGTGCAGGAGGAAATCAAAAGACCAATAAATTAGTTTCAAGTATGCCTAATATTTTGATGTTTTTGATCTATTTGCACATGTCATTTCCTGTCTAATCCAAAAAAGTGCTTGATCTCATTCACTACAGAGAAATGTCAAGCAAAACCCCAATAAGATCTCACTCCACACCCAGCAGATCAGCCAAATGAAACAGCCAACAGCACCAAGTGTTGACAAGGATGTGGAAGAATAGGAGTTCCCATGAGCTACTGGAGCAACGGCCACTGCATTCATTTATTTTTTAATTTTTCTTTTTGAGACGGTGTCTCGCTGTCACCCAGGCTGGAGTGCAGTGGCACAATCTTGGCTCACTGGAACCTCTGCCTCCTGGGTTCAAGCGATTCTTCTGCCTCAGCCTCCCAAGTATCTGGGATTACAAGTGCATGCTACCATGCCCGGCTAATTTTTGTAATTTTAGTAGAGACCAGTCTGGTCTCTAACTCCTGACCTCAGGATCTACCTGCCTTGGCCTCCCAAAGTGGTGGGATTATAGGTGTGAGCCGCGGCACATGGCCCACTGTGTTTATTTTTATTTATATACATTTTTGAGACAGGGTCTTGCTCTGTTGCCAAGGCTGAGTGCTGTGACACCATCTTGGCTCACTGCAACCTCTGCCTCCTGGGTTCAAGTGATTCTTGTGCCTCAGCCTCCTGAGTAGCTGGGATTATGGTTGTGTGTCACCACACCTGGCTAATTTTTGTATTTTTGGTAGAGACGGGGTTTCACCATGTTGGCCAGGCTGGTCTCAAACTCCTGACATCAGGTGATCCACCTGCCTTGGCCTCCCAAAGGGTCACTAGTGTTTATTGTCTAGTAAACATTCAAGCTGCATTTACTGAGGCCAACCACTTGCAAATTCTATGCTCTGGAAACTTCGCTTTTGGTTTATACCCTGGAGGAATTCTTATTTATTGAGACAGGGTCTCGCTCTGTCACCGAGGTTGGAGTGCAGCGATACGAACACAGATCACTATAGCCTCCACCTTCCAGACCCAAGTGATCCTCCCACCTCAGCCTCCCAAGTGGCTGGGACCACAGGTGTGCACCACCATGCTCGGTTAATTTAATTTAATTTTTTTTTTTTTTGAGATGGAGTCTCGCTCTGTCGCCCAGGCGGGAGTGCAGTGGTGTGTTCTCAGCTCACTGCAGGCTCCGCCCCCTGGGTTCACGCCATTCTCCTACCTCAGCCTCCCGAGTAGCTGGGACTATCGGCGCCTGCCACCTCGCCTGGCTAATTTTTTGTGTTTTTTTTTTAGTAGAGATGGGGTTTCACCGTGTTAGCCAGGATGGTCTTGATCTCCTGACCTCGTGATCCACCCGCCTCGGCCTCCCAAAGTGCTGGGATTATAGGCATGAGCCACGGCACCCGACCAAAAAAAAAATTTTTTTTTGGTAGAGGTGGGGGGGGGGTCTCACTATGTTGCCCAAGCTGGTCTCGAACTCCTGGCCTCAAGCAATGCTCCCACCTTGGTCTCTCAAAGTGCTGGGATTATAGGCGTGAGCCATTGCATCCAGCCTCCTGGAGAAATTCTTGTCCAGGTGACTCAGGAAACATGTTGAGGGGTGTGGCATGGGGACAGTATTCACACTTAGAAACAACCCAAACATCTGTCAACAGGGTATGGATAACACACCCCATGCCACCCAGTACATCTGAAAACAGCCTCATAAAGAATGCCCATCGGCCAGGCATGGTGGCTCACGCCTGTAATCCCAGCACTTTGGGAAGCCAAAGTGGGTGGATCACTTGAGGTTAGGAGTTTGAGACTGGCCTGGCCAACATGGTGAAACCCCATCTCTACTAAAAATACAAAAATTAGCCGGGCGTGGTGGCGCACACCTGTAGTCTCGGCTACTCCGGAGGCTGAGGCAGGAGAATTGCTTAAACCCGGGAGGCGGAGGTTGCGGTGAGCCAAGATTGCACCACCGCACTCTGGCCTGGGTGACAGAGCAAGACTCCATCTCAAAAAAAAAAAACAAGAATGCCCATCAATCCTGCAACAGCAACATATACTCACTTAGTGCGAATACAATGTTGGGTGACAAGGGGAAGCATAGGTGTCACATTTATTGAATGTTACAGAAGAGCAAACATAAATTCTAGTTTTTAAGAATTGGCCAGTGCGGTCGCTCATGCCCGTAATTCCAGGGCTCTGGAATTCTGAGGAGGGACGATTACTTGAGGTCAAGAGTTCGAGACCAGCGTGGCAACATAGCGAAGCCCCGTTTCTACGAGAATTTTCAAAATTAGCTGGGTGTGGTGGTGCATGCCTGTGGTCCTAGCTACCTGAGGGGCTGAGCTGGGAGGCTCACTTGAGTCCAGGAGGTTGAGGCTGCAGTGAGCCATGATCACGTTACTGCACCCCAACCTGGGCGACAGAGAGAGACACTGTTTCTTAAAAAAAAAAAAAAAAAAAAAAAAAAAAAGTCTGTGCAGGTGGGAAAAAAGAGAGAAGCTGAGAAACGCTCATTCCAGAAGCTGGGGTCGTGGTTACCTGTAAGGCAGGGTTTCTCAGGCTGGGCTCTGTGGACATTTGGGGAAGGATCGTTCTCTAGAGAGGGGGCCGTTCTGCGTGTCGGTGGGTGCTGAGCAGCGTCCCTGGCCTCCACCCACCAGATGCCAGGAGCACCTCCCCTCTCCTGTCGTGACAACCAAAAATGTCTCCAGACAGTGTCCCCAGCAGCTCCAGAGGGAAGGAAGGCAGTGGGGGTGGGGGATCGAGGAGGCACATGCCGCGTGGGGCGTTTTTGTTCTATTTCTTGCCCTGGATGGCGGTTACGTGGTGTGAACGTTATGGGGCCACAGTGTTCTTGTAGAGAAGTTTCGACTGCGAGATGGACGAAGGAGGGGGCCGGGGAGCTGAATGCTCTTTGCAAACACTCCCTGGGGCCCGGTCTGAGCGCTGCCTAGATTCCCTTCAGCCTTGGGAGCTGCCGTGCCCCCCGCATCATCCATGCCTGTGCCTTCTCCAGCCTCCTCCAGCCAGCAGGGAGTTTGTGGACCCCTCCTGGGACACCCCCTCCCCATGCTTGGCTCCTGGAGGCCTCTGGGGGAACCCAGGCTACAGAAAGCAACTGAGCCGGCTGTGAGGAGGCTGGGCACTGGCTCTGGCTTCCTCGGGGAGCTGTGTTCTAATTATTTCCTTCCATCTCCCCCATGGGGTCCCCGGGGGGGTCTGCCAGGCCTGGGAAGGAAGGGAAAGTGCATGGTAAGCTGTGGGCGGGCTTGAGGGATGGGGCTTGCCAGCCTTGCCTGGGTCCTAACCTACTTAGCCAGGGCAGCAGAGCCTCAGACCAGCAGAAAACACACTTCTTTGGCTCTGGGCTGGGAGGGAAGGGATGGGGGAGGGAGCTGGGGAGGGAAACAGGAGCCACCAGTCCACCCTCTACCAGGCCCTGGGGACAAGCCTCTGCCCACAGCCCATGGTTGAGGCACGCCCTTGCCTGTTGGTGCCTCTGTTTCCCCATCTCAACCACAAGCATGCACTCATTCCTGCTTGTCAGGACTCAAAGGGGCTACGCACACCCATCCGTGGCATACAGTAGGTGATTAGTAAATGCAGACAGCTGGGGGGAAGCAGTGGGAGCTTTGGGGGATGCGGAGTTGGAATTCTGCTGTGTGACCCTGGACGGGTCACTTACCACTCCTTCATTCCCCTGAGCCTCAGTTTTCCCATCTGTCAAGTGGGGATGCCTGGGCAAGGAGCGGGGGTGCATTGTGAGGATGAAACGGGATGGTTCATGCTGAGTTTCTTCCTGGGACTCAGCAAGTGCTCAATTAACAGGGATTGTCAAGAGACCCATCACCTGCAAAGGGGCTTGCTTTCATAAAAATCGAAAGCTTAGGCTCTCTTTCTGAACCAAATAGTTGTTTCTTTCAGAGCTTCATGCCCAAAGGGAAATGTCTACTGCAGAGCGGACCACCTCTGAGCACTGCCCCTGCCCCAGTAACCCCCCGATTCCATGTAGAGAGTGTGCAACATCCATATCCTGTTAGTCTCACGCCTCCATTAAAGAATCCAGCAATTTTCAGCCCCAGCCACTCTGGGCCACCTCCTCCCCACCAGGCTCACACAGCCACTGTATCAAGGAATGTCTTACTTCCAAGAGCATCCCCAAGGAATCAGAGCTTCCCCTCTCAACCAACAGCCATAAGGGCTATGCCTAGGGGTGCCCCCAACATCCCACCCTACCTATAGCATTTTGGATGCAGGAGAAAGTGGCCTGAGGCAGAGGAGCCAGGCTAGGAAGGGGCGTGCTCTGTGGGACTCACGTTGTTCCGAGGTGCGTTGGGCTGCACAGGGTCCTCGGCGGCCAGGGCGATGCTGCTCATGGCAATGACCATGAGGATGCACATCTCAAAGTAGCGCAGGTTCAGGATGTAATGGCACAGGCGGCGAAGGCTGTTGGAGACAGACGGGTGTGCAGAGGTCCACTCAGACCACAGGCTCGCAAACATTTTTCTTCCATAATCTCATGTTACCTACCACTACCTGAGATCTCCGACCTCCAAGGCCTCATACACAACAAACTATTAAGCTCCTCCAGGTGGGGGCCCTCTCTGGGTCCTGGAACCCCAAGAAGGCAGAGGGGACCTTGGTGAGAGAAGACATTCACATGCCCTGTTTAGCAATGTTCCTATCACTCCCAAACGACCCTCTTGAAATATCTTGATCCCTAAGCTAGGTTGAAGAAATACGGTCCTTAATTCTGTAGGAGATAAAAAGCCTTTTCGATATTAAATGTCCCAGGGTCAAACAATATTGTGAATCTATGGGTTAAGTAGGTTTCTTTCTTTTTTAAAAATTAGCTGTGTGACCTTGGGCAAGTTGCTTGTCCCCCTGTGCCTTGGTGCCCTCATCTGTAAAATGGCCATAATACTAATGCTTACTTCACAAAATCGTGAGACCCGAGAGTTAATCTATACCTGGCTCATGATAGGGGCTCCAGAAAGTTAGTTATTGAAATTATGAACTGCAGGCCTTATCAGAGCCTTGAAGGTACCAATGGGATGTGCCAGTTAACCTCTTAATAAGTGGAGCCAATAACAAATAGTCCATAAGGTTGTGTGAATGGCAGCAGAGCTGAGTGATTAAGAACAAGGAGGCTACAGCCAGTGTCTGGGCTCAAACTCCAGCTCTCCCACTGGCTTGCTGTGTGACCTTGGGCAGGTGAATTCACGTCTCTGGACCTCAGTTTTTCATCTGTCAAACGGAGCTAAGCATACTAACAACCTCAGAGAAATTTTTAAAAAATTTTAAGGCACTCAGAACAGTGCCTGGCACTGAGTAAATACCACATAAGTGTTTCCTTAGTAAAAATCGATAAGTCAATGAAATAAAAAAGTATTTTAAAAGTACTTTTATTTATTACTACTCAGAGTGAGTTGCCAAGAGGCAGATTATAGAAAGCAGCTTCCCCCCATCTTATCTGACATGATCCTTCATTATCAAGAAGCATTTTGAGGGGTCAGGCTTTCAAGAAATAGCCTTGGGAGACATTCAATTCTGAAATAACCTCCGAGCCACCACGACACTCACAGGATAATTCTCCCCTAAATAATCTATCCATTTCAAAGATGCCCAAGACAGAAGGCCATGGAACTCAGAGACTGTCCGCCCAGAATCTAAACGCTTACAGAGTCTAGGTTAGGAACAGAGTTCGGGTCCTAGGGCTGCCATGTGCAGTTGTTCAGGCTGTGTACTACACAAGGCAGCCATTTCTAAGGGGGTGCCTCTTACATCACAGACAGCATAGATCTGGATATTTATGACAATGATTTTCTAGCGGAGGGCAGGAAGGGGATCTCTTCCAACAAAGTCAGTATATTGTGACAAATCATCTTACATGACTTAAGGAAGGAGCATCTGTTTTCAGTTTGTTCAAAGGTACCCTTGGACTCATGGTGGTCAACACTCACTCATTGCCCTCTATCTGGCCTGAATTCCGCTACCCTGGTGGGAGCCCCAGGCCCCCCTGCCCTTGCTGGGGGCCATACTCACGGGTTGGTCGTGGACAGGATGAACATGGAGCTATAGGGAGGCATTGGCTTAGGGCCGTCTTCCCCACGGTCGTCTTCCTCCTCCTCCTTCTTCTCGTCCTCTTTTTTTGGCAGTGGGTCTGGGTTGGCGTTTTTGTTCACTGTTGGGACAAGAACCAACACAGGGCTCCCTCCACAATTTCCCACAAGTCTCTGGGAACTCCTGTGTACTCCCAGGGCAGGCAAGAAGCCGCTGACATTTATAAAGCGCCTGCTGTATATACCAGGCATCCTATGACATCACTGAACCCTTGTATGGCCCTGAGGTTGATATATTCTGATCCCCCATTTACAGATGAGGAAATTGAGGCACAGAGAAGTAAAGTGACTTGTCTAAGGTCACACAGCAGGAAGTAGCAGAGCTGGCATTTGAAACCCAGGAGGCCTGGCCCCCGAGAGCCTGCTCTCAACCACTCCATAGCCTTGAGTGTGGTGGGGCCCTCACGGGATATTAACACAGACCTGCCTCTATCCTTGTTGGACCTTCACGTCCTCACTTGCAGGCAGGTAGGGACAGTGCCAAGAGATCCATTGAACAGATGGAAATACTGAGACCTCCCATAAACCGCACGTCGTGCCCCCATTAGCACCGCTCTCGACTCGAGGGAGGAGCTATCAGCCTCTGGAGCTTCCATTCTGCAGCCCAGCCAGATTATGTGCGCACGGGCAGGCTGAGCCTCTCTGAGCCTCAGTCCCTACATCTATAAAATGGGCACAGTGACAACATCTTAGGATCTTAGGTCTCAGGACCATGGAAAGCCTTCATCCAGCAGACCCATGAAAATTTCTCACACAGAACTGACACTAGAGGCACTTAAGACATCATCTACTCAGCAGTTCACTACTTTTTCTTTTTTTTTTTTTTTTGAGACAGAGTCTCGCTTTGTCACCCAGGCTGCAGCACAGTGGTGCCCTCTTGGCTTACTCTACCTTGGCCTCCTGAAGTGCTGGGATTACAGGCATGAGCCAGTACATCTGGCCCCTTTTTTTAATGTGGCGACTAGAAAGTTGAAACTGACATTTGCATGTGGCCTGTGTTACATTTCTTTTGGACAGTGCTGGGCCGAGAGAATCAATCATGTGATCCCCTCAAGCTTCCATCAGAGGACCCTACTGCTCCTCAAACGGGGTGACTTCCTGGCTCCCCTAGGGAAGGAAGGACGTAGGAGATATTGCTAACCTGATCGAACACGTCCCCGTGCCAGGCACTGTCCTCAAATTATCTCACTGAATGTTCCACAGCCCTGTGGGGTAGGAAACTACGTCTATGCCCATTTTCCAGGGGGGAAACTGAGGCCAGAGAGATGGGGTCACAGTCCAGGGTCACTCAGCAGAGCCTCTGGCTCCAGGGACGCCGGGTCCCCTGCCCAGCGATGTGAGGACGGAGGGTCTCACCTTGCACGACGGTGTGGTTGAGTGGGGGTGGGCAGGCCGGGGGGATGTCCACCGTGGTGTGGTCGGGTTTCCTGGCAGTCTTAGCTGAATTGGTCTGGGTGCCACTGGGGTTGGTGACGATAAGGCTGTTCTCAGGGGTCTTGGGAGGGCCGGGATTGGATGGGTTCCCCGGGTTGTTGGGCATGCGGCGGCTGGCGGCGTTCTGGGGGTTGGTGGCCATGGCAGGGATGGCCGGCGTGGGGCCGGGGTCTGTACTGTTTCCCATCTTGGCTGGGCTCTGGGGCAGGCCGGCGTGGCCAAGGCTGTCGTGGGGACCGGCCGACTCCGCGGTGGCCAGCTTGTTGTTCTTCATGTTGTCAATGTCCTCTGCCAGGGGTGGGTCTTGGCGGCCCAGGTCCTGCTGGATGGGCCGGGTGGTTGACAGGTTGGGGCCTGACACAGGGACCCCAGAGCCCTGGTTCTCTCTGAGGAAGGCAAGTGAATGAAAAAGAACGAACAACTGAGTTAGGATAAAACGCAACAGGTCAGGATCCTAGCTAAGATTCCATCTTTCGAGAGTACAACTTGGGCTGGGCACAGTGGCTCACGCCTGTAATCCCAGCACTTTGAGAGGCCGAGGCAGGAGGATTGCTTAAGGCCGGGAATTCAAGACCAGCTTGGGCAACATAGTGAGACCCCATTTCTACAAAAAATGTATAAATTGACAGGCGTGGTGGTGTGTGCCTGTAGTTCTAGCTACTTGGGAGGCTTGAGCCTGGGAGGTTGAGGCTGCAGAGAGCTGTGATCGTCCCACTGCACTCCAGCCTGGGTGACAAAGTGAGACCCTGTCATCAAAAAAAAAAAAAAAAAAAAAGAAAAGGAAAGGGTACAATTTGGTCAGGGAGAAGCTGTGTCCCAGATCCCTGTAGCGCCTGGAATTGAGAGGGGGCTGTTCAATTCTTGGTCAGAGTTCAAGACCTTCACATGCCCACTGACAGGTTTCCACAACTCCCCATCATCTTACTTCTTTTCCTTCTTTTTTTCTTTTTCTTTTTTCCAAGATGGAATCTTGCTCTGTCATACAGCGGCATGATCTCAGCTCATTACAACCTCTGGCTCCCAGGTTCAAGCGATTCTCTTGCCTCAGCCTCCCAAGTAGCTGGGATTACAGGTACCTACCACCTCAACTGGCTAATTTTTTGTATTTCAGTAGAGACGGGGTTTCACCCTTTTGGCCAGGCTGGTCTCGAATTCTTGACCTTAAAGTGATCCACCTACCTCAGCCTCCCAAAGTGCTGAGATTACAGGTGTGAGCCACCGCACCTGGCCTCTTTTTTTTTTTTTTTTCAGACAAGGTCTCACTCTGTTGTCCAGGCTAGAGTGCAGTGGCAGGATCATAGCTTACTGCAGCCTTGAACTTCTGGGCTCCAGTGATCCTCCCATCTCAGCCTCCGGGTAGCTGAGGCTACAGGCTCACGCCAACATGCCTGGCTAATTTTTAAATTTTTTGTAGAGACTGGCATCTCACTATGTTGCCCAGGCTGGTCTCAAACTCCTGGGTTCAAGTGATTCTTCCTCCTCGGCCTCCTAAAATGTTGGGATTACAGGCGTAAACCACAATGCCCAGCTTGTTTTTAACTTTCTTATTCATAGCTGAGTTTTCACTGCCTAGTACAGGGCCTCTCACACAGTCAATGCTGGGTAACTTACTGTCAAATGATAAGCGAATAAATGAATACCCCCATTTTCTTCTTTTTTTTCTTTTTTTTTTTCTTTTTTTTTTAACTGAGACAGAGTCTCACTCTGTTGCCCAGACTGGAGTGCAGTGGCGGGATCTCGGCTCACTGAAACCTCCGCCTCCTGAATTCAAGTGATCCTTGTGCCTCAGCCTCCCGAATAGCTGGGATTACCAGCATGCACCACCATGCCCAGCTAGTTTTTCTATTTTCAGTAGAGACAGGGCTTCGCCATGTTGCCCAGGCTGCTTGAACTCCTGGCCTCAAGTGATCCACCCGCCTCGGCCTCCCAAAGTGCTGGGATTACAGGAGTGAGCCACCGCACCTGGCCAGAATGTCCCCATTATCTAGATGAGGATACTGAGGTTCCAGGAGAGATCCCACAGCCTCAGACCTCCCATCAACCCCTGCGTCTCCAAGCCATGGACACCTGGGCCCTGCCTCCTGCCATCTGCAGGTTGACAAAGACTCACTTAGTAGCCCATCTGATGCCTTCCGGACTATAGACCCCCTGGACAACACAGCTCTGGTTTCCCACAAATCTCCCTAGAAATAATAAACAAATAAATAATAAATAAAAGGCTGGCTTTCCCCAGAGGGCCTCCCACTGGCGAAACTACCAGCACCATTCTCCTCATTTTATTTTTGCATTTTAACGTGCAAAAACCCAGGGTGTTTTTAGTAAGCGGAAGAGAGACAAGCTAATTTATTTTCAGACCAAAGTAGGTAAGTGGGATGTTTCTATTAATACTTCCCAGAAGGAGAAACCGAGGCAGTTCCACTGTTTCTCTGAGACCGCACAGGGGAAATGGGCAGGTCCAAGCAACTTTCTGCCTTCTCAGTTTCGTGAGTGGGTCATAGAGTGACATTTCAGAAGACAGGCTGAACCTGGGTTCGAATCTCGGCAATGCCTTTTTTTTTTTTTTTTTTTTTTTTGAGACAGGGTCTCACTCTGTCACCCAGGTTGTAGTGCACTGGTGCGATCTCAGCTCACTGTAATCTCCACCTCCCAGGCTCAGGCAATCCTCCCACCTCAGCCTCCCGAGTAGCTGGGACAATAGGTGCATGCCACCATGCCTAGCTAACTGTTTAATTTTTCTTTTTGTACAGATGAGGTCTCACTATATTTCCCAGGCTGGTCTCAAACTCCTGGGCTCAAGTGATCCTTTTGCCTCAGTCTCTCAAAATGCTGGGATTATAGGCATGAGCCACTACACCCGGGGAAATCTTGGCAACATCACTAGCTGTGTGACCCTGTGTGGTTTGCTTAACCTCTCTGAGCCTTAGTTCCCACATTTTAAAATTTGGGATAGCAGTAGAACCTTCTCCATATCCCGGAGACTGAAGCAATGATCCTGGACCTTCTTTTTTTTTTTTTTTTTTTTTTTGAGATGGAGTCTCGCTCTGTCGCCCAGGCTGGAGTGCAGTGGCTCTATCTCGGCTCACTGCAAGCTCCGTCTCCCAGGTTCACGCCATTCTCCTGCCTCAGCCTCCCACAGGTGCCGGCCATCACGCCAGGCTAATTTTTTATATTTTTAGTAGAGACGGGGTTTCACGGTGTTAGCCAGGATGGTCTCGATCTCCTGACCTCGTGATCCGCCCGCCTTGGCCTCCCAAAGTGCTGGGATTACAGGTGTGAGCCACCGCACCCGGCCGATCCTGGACCTTCTTTACCACATAATCTCCAGTGAGTTACTTAGCCTCAGTTCCTGATCCATAACATGGGGGCCGTAACCTCATTGAGTCTGGCTCTGAGAACTAAGTATGTTAATGAGTTGAGAGTCACCGAGGATTATTCTCAGGCCTTCAAACCTAATGGGATTTGTCTTGCTGGATTTAGCACTTGCTTAGGACTGGTGACCTCTTTATCCCTTCCAATTTCTCCCTTTTGCAATAGGAACGTCTATCCTATGCCTGTCCCGCTGTTATATTTTGGAAACATACAAAGATCACTTGTTTCATAGTTTCTATTATATATATATATATAATATATATTATATATATTTATCTTATCTATCTTATTTTTTTGAGATGGAGTCTTGCTCTGTCACCCAGGCTGAAGTGTAATGTGCGATCTCGGTGATCTTGGCTCACTGCAACCTCTGCCTCCCAGGTTCAAGTGATTCTCCTGCCTCAGCCTCCAGAGTATCTGGGACTACAAGCGTGTGCCACCATACCCAGCTAATTTTTTTTTTCGGTATTTTTAGTAAAGACAAGATTTTTGCCATGTTGGCCAGGCTAAAACTCCTGGCTTCAAGGGATCTGTTGGCCTTGGCCTCCCAAAGTGCTAGGATTATAGGCGTGAGTCACCGTACCTGGCCTAAATGAGGTAAATTCTAAACCAGTATTTCCTCAACATCTTGGACAGTCCACAAAGAAATTCCTAGTTCTAAGCTGCTTGTGATGCTTTTTGAGAAGTTGTGTATCACGTGAAAACCTGGCTGAGAGTATTTTCTCATTATCTGTAATGCGTGTGTGTGGGTATGCGTGTGTATAATAATAATAATATATTTTTAAGAGACAGGGTCTCGCTCTGTTGCCCAGGCTGAAGTGCAGTGGTGTGAACATAGCTCACTGCAACCTTTAAATCCTGGGCTCAAGCGATCCTCCCACCCCAGGTAGCTGGGATTGCAGGCACACACTGCTGTGCCTGGTTACTTTTATTAATTTTTGTAGAGAGAGGGTCTCACTATGTTATTGAGGCTGGTATTGAACTCCTGGGGCTCAAGTGATCCACTTGCCTCGGCCTCCCAAAGTGCTGGGATTACAGGTGTGAGCCACCACACCTGGCCCTGTATATGTATATACACATTCAAGAGAGAGAGATCCCTACCATAAAGCAGGCCCAGTTAAGTTATAATTTCAAAGAGAACCTAAATCCTTTGGCCACCAGCTCAAGAGGCCATGGAGAAACTCGTGGGGGCATTTTCTTAGAGGAATACCATCTACCAAGAGCAGATGGAAAAGGGTCTGCCAATGTTTGCTTTGTCTTGTTTTTGCTTCCTCATAGAGTTTCTGTTGGCTGTTTGTTGGGAAATTTTAACAAGCTCAGCCTGCAGAGGCCTAATATCAATTTCCAGGAGGTTTCATTTCCAAAGTGTCTCCAAGGAGAACTCAAAAGGGGCAGAAAACTTTGAAGCTGGGCCCCTTCCCCCTTCCCCCTTCCCCCTGGGGATCTGGCATCCTCTGCCTGGAATAGGCGGCCAGTTGCATAACACCTGCTCTGCACGGCATTCTTGTGCCAGCTAATCACTTTGGCATCCTTCTGCGGAGGACTGCGGACACCTTGCCTGGGGCACACTCAGACCCCAAGATCAGATTATGTGGGGGTGATAATAACAGCAGTCCCTGTTTATTGCTCACCCCCACCCCCCTGTCCTAAGGACCTCACGTATTAACTCATTTCATCCCTGCAACCACCAGCATCTGCGATGGATATAGTGATTGGCCCCATTTCAGAGGAAGAGACTGAGGTTCAGAGAGGCAAAGTCATTTGCCCAGTGTTACCCAGCTGGAAAACAGCTGAGCTGGGCTCTCTGGTGTTCAATGCTTTAATCAGGCAGCTTGGTACTGTGGCTCACGCCTGTAATCCTAGCACTTTGGGAGGCTGAGGAAGGAAGATTGCTTGAGCCCAGGAGTTTGAGATCAGTCTGGGCAACATAGTGAGACCCCATCTCTAAGGAAAAAAAAAAAAATCAGCTGGACGTGGTTGCATGAGGCTGCAGTTCCAGCTACTTGGGAGGCTGAGGTGGGAAGATCAATTGAGTCCAGGAGTTCGAGGCTACGATGAGCTACGATTGTACCACTCCACTCCAGCCTGGGTAACAGAGCAAGACTCTGTTTCTAAACAAACAAACAAACAAACAAACAAACAAAAAACTAGGGCCCATTGGGGGTGCCGTAAGAATTAGAGTGCTAAAGAATTAACCACCCCCTGCCCCCATGCAAGATAAACTGTGGAGGTCAAAAGTCCAGCATCTCTCTTGCTGTTCTTTTTGGGGAGTGGGTTGTCATGGTGACAGATGCAGATGGAATTAGGATGCGAACAGCAGAGACAAGAATTCTACAGTGGAGCAGCTCTTGGCAAAAGTTCCCTTTGCACCCAGATAGGCCTGGGATGAGGCACTGCCTGGCTTCAAGGGAGAGGCAGATGCTCTGTCCTCCACAGATTTTTACTGAGAGTCTGGGAAAGTTCCACCCTCATTTTGTCCACCCTGCAGGGCCACTGGGCTCGGCCACCTGGTATGGAGGATCTGGGGCCAGCAGCCATTGAATTATATGAAATAGAATGTGCGTCAGTCCACTTTTCACTGGAGTGGGCCACTGAAAGACAGATGAAGGTAGGAATGAGAAGACCAAGTGAATAAAAAGGAAAAAAAATATGATCGGCCTGGCAGAGTAGCTCACTCCTGTAATCCCAACACTTTGGGAGGCTGAGGGGGGAGGATCGCTTGAGCCCAGGAGTTGGAGACCAGCCTTGGCAACATGGCAAAACAAAAAATACAAAAAATACAAAAGATTAGCGAGGCATGGTCGTGCACGCCTGTAGTTCCCAACTACTCGGGAGGCTAAGGGGGGAGAATCACCTGAGTCCAGGAAGTCGAGGCTGCAGTGAGCCATGATTGCACCACTGTACTCCGGGGCCTGGGTGACAAAGCGAGACCGTATCTCAAAAAAAAAAAAAAAAAAAAAAAAAAAATCAGTATGTGGCCGGGCACGGTGGCTCACGCCTGTAATCCCAGCACTTTGGGAGACAGAAGTGGGTGGATCACGAGGTCAGGAGATGGAGACCATCCTGGCTAACACAGTGAAACCCAGTCTATACTAAAAAAAAATACAAAAAAAAAAAAAAAAAAAATTAGCCGGGCATGGTGGCGGGCGCCTGTAGTCCCAGCTACTCGGGAGGCTGAGGCAGGAGAATGGAGTGAATCTGGGAGGTAGAGCTTGCAGTGAGCAGAGATCGCGCCACTGCACTCCAGCCTGGGTGACAGAGTGAGACACTCTCTCTCAAAAAAAAAAAAAAATTATCAATACGCTGAAGAATGAAAAACACAGGGTACGTTTGCAAAAAGCCTCAAGGAACGGCTAAAGAGGAAACATGCACAAGGCAGACCTCGGAAGGCCACTGGCTTTGCCACAACAGAGAACTAAAATGTCTTTTTATTATTTTATATTCTCAAATGAGGTTTTATCTTTGCCACTTTTTTTTAAAGCAGATGAATGATCTTGGATTTTTTTTTTTCCTCTTAAAGTGCATGAATCTTCATGAAGTTTTATTTCCAAAGAGCCTTAGAACCTCTTTATCAGCCAAACGAATAATGCTTCTCCCGGCCGGGTTGTTCTATTCATAATGGAATTAGCAGTGCTCCCCTGGTTCAGAATGGGGGTCTGGCCAGCTGAGGCTTTGGGGGTGAAAGTAGGGAGATATTTTCTTCCTTTGAAGAAGAGAGGGAGCAGGAACCATCTGTGGGATTTGGGCTAGCTGGGTCCTTATTTTTTTTTATGTTTATTGATGAGACTATTAATAACAGTATTAGCTGACACTTATTGAGTGCTTACTACTACTGCTAAAAATAGCATTCACTGAGTACTTAATAATATTCATATTAATAATAGCTAACATGGTCAGGCACAGTATCTCATGCCTGTAAATCCAGCACTTTGGGAGGCCAAAGTGGGAGAATTTCTTGAGGCCAGGAGTTTGACACCAGCCAGGGCAACGTAGTGAGACCCCAAAACTCTACAAAACAATTGCTAACATTTATTGAGCTCTTGTTATAAGCCAGGAACTACTCAAAGCATTTTACACGTACTAACTCAGTTAAATCTTGTACCCAGAGTAGGAGGTAGCTACTAGTCTTATCCCCATTTTAGAGACGAAATGGAGGCCCAGAGAGGAGTGAAATTCTGAAAGTCACACAGCCTGGAAGTGATAGGGCAGGAATGTGACTGCCTGCCCCAAAGTCCTTGCCTTTCACAACTAGGCTTTGTTGCTTTTGTAATCTCCAATGTTTACTGTTGTCTTTCAAAAACTCTTTCTGGCATATTGTTAGGGAGAGACATTCTGTCCCTGTCACTCTGCCTCCTTTAATAATACTGGATCTGTTCATAAGGCTGATAATAATAGTAATATTAGTAACAATAGCAAGAGTAATTAATAATCAGTGGTCTTTCTTTTTTTTTAGAAATGAGGTCTTGCTCATCTCTAAAATGAGCAATGCCACTGCAGTCCAACCTGGGCAACAGAGCAAGACCCTGACTCAAAAAAAAACCCCTAAATAAACCAACAAACTAAAGGCACAGATAATTACAAGCAAGATTTTTCACCTGTGTGAGGAGCATTAGAAAGTCATGAAGAGGAAAGGATAATTCTTTTCCGTATGAGACTGTCTTGTACATGGTAGGGTATTTAATATACCAGCCTTCCATTCTCTAAATGCCCAGGTTGGTCTTGAACTCCTGGGCTCAAGCAATCCTTTGCTTCAGCCTCCTGGGTAGCTGGGATTACAGGTGCATACCACTGTACCTGGCTTTTTTTTCTTTTTTTTGGAGACAGAGTCTTGTTCTGTTGCCCAGGCTGGAGTGCAATGGTGTGATCTCAGCTCACTACAACCTCCACCTCCTGGGACGATTCTTGTGCCTCAGCCTCCTGAGTAGCCGGGATTACAGGCGTCCGCCACCAAGCCTGGCTAATTTTTTGTGTTTTTAGTAGAGACAGGGTTTCACTATGTTGGCCAGGCTGGTCCCGAACCCCTGACCTCAGGTGATCCACCTGCTTCGGCCTCCCAAAGTGCTGGGATTACAGGCACAAACCATCACACTAGCCTGTACCTGGCTCTTCATTGGTCTTTACTATATATAGACTGCTGTGGTAAACACTTTATTCCACCTAAACTCCCCTTTTTTTTTTTTGAGATGGAGTCTTGCTCTGTTGCCCAGGCTGGAGTGCAGTGGCACGATCTCGGCTCACTGCAAGCTCCGCCTCCAGGGTTCACGCCATTCTCCTGCCTCAGCCTCCCGAGTAGCTGGGACTACAGGCGCCCGCCGCCACGCCTGGCTAATTTTTTGCATTTTTAGTAGAGACGGGGTTCCACCGTGTTAGCCAGGATGGTCTTGATCTCCTGACCTTGTGATCCAGCCACCTTGGCCTCCCAAAGTGCTGGGATTACAGGCGTGAGCCACCGCGCCCGGCCTAAACTCCCTTTTTGACCTCTCATTCCCATAAGTGACTGACAGCCTCAGAGTCTCATCAATGCACCTTCAATTTCTTTGTCCGTCACTTTCTTGTCACTATTCATGTCCTGCAAACTGGCCTCCTTCTGGTCCACCCCAGGGCCTTTGCACATGCTATTGTTAGACTGAAACACTCTACTCCCTTCTCAGATTGCTCCTCTGAAAACCTGCCCTGAGACCCTGGGAGCAGTTTCTTGATCATATTTCTCAGAATGCCTCAGACCACTTCACCTGTAGTTACATGACTGAACTCACAGCAAGAGCTTAGAATATAATAGGCACTTAGTAAATACTAAATGAATGAATGCATAAACCCATAGGAGAAGACTGAAGTGAAAGAATGACCTAGAACAATGGCGTTCAGGAAGGTGTTATAGAACTATGTGGAAACCCAATAACATAATGATTGAGGGGCACCGTAGGCACTTAGAGAATGGTAGGCAGTTATACTAAATACCCTACCACGTACAGGACAGTCCCATATGGGAAAGGCTTATCTTTTCCCCTTCATGACTTTCTTTTTTTTTTTTTTTTTTGAGACGGAGTCTCGCTCTGTAGCCCAGGCTGCAGTGCGGTGGCCGGATCTCAGCTCACTGCAAGCTCCGCCTCCCGGGTTCACGCCATTCTCCGGCCTCAGCCTCCCGAGTAGCTGGGACTACAGGCGCCCGCCACCTCGCCCGGCTAGTTTTTTGTATTTCTTAGTAGAGACGGGGTTTCACCGTGTTAGCCAGGATGGTCTCGATCTCCTGACCTCGTGATCCGCCCGTCTCAGCCTCCCAAAGTGCTGGGATTACAGGCTTGAGCCACCGCGCCCGGCTCCCCTTCATGACTTTCTAATGTCCCTCAAAGAGTTGAAAAATCTTGCTTGTAATTACCTGTGCTTTTAGTTTGTTTGGGCTTCTTTCTTTTTCTGTTTATTTATTTATTTAGAGACGGAGTCTTGCTCTGTCACCCAGGCTGGAGCGCACTGGTGCGATCTCGGCTCACTGCAAACTCCGCCTCCCGGGTTCACGCCATTCTCCTGCCTCAGCCTCCCCAGCAGCTGGGACTACAGGCATCTGCGACCACACCCGGCTAATTTTTTTGTATTTTTAGTAGAGAAGGGGTTTCACCGTGTTAGCCAGGATGGTTTTGATCTCCTGACCTCGTGATCCGCCCGCCTCGGCCTCCCAAAGTGCTGGGATTACAGGCGTGAGCCACCGCGCCTGGCCTTTTTATTTTATTTTTTGAGACAAGGACTTGTTCTGTTGCTCAGGTTGGAATGCAATAGCATAATCATAGCTCACTGTAATCTTGAACTCCTGGGCTCAAGCAATCCTCCTGCTTAAGCCTTCCAAGTAGCTAGAACTACAGGCACCTGCCGCCACACCTGGCTAATTAAAAAAAATTCTTTTGTAAACATGGAGGTCTCCTTATGTTGCCCAGGTTGGTCTCGAACTTCTGGCCTCAATTGATTTTCCTTCCTCAGCCTCCTAATGCACTGAGATTACAGGTGGGAGCCACTGCACCTGATCCTGTGCCTTTAGTTTAAACCTAACTCTGTTTTACATAAGAATATAACATATTTTTTGCATGTTTTTAATATACACTGCATTTTCCTGCAATGCAACTACTAAATAAATAGAAGAAAGACTAGACTCTTCTGTATATGGAACTTTACCAAGAGGTGTTCAACATTGTGGAACACCTTTTTTTTTTTTTTTTTTTTTGGAGACAAAGTCTTGCTCTGTCACCCAGGCTGGAGTACAGTGGCCGGATCTCAGCTCACTGCAAGCTCCGCCTCCCGGGTTCACACCATTCTCCTGCCTCAGCCTCCCGTGTAGCTGGGACTACAGGCGCCCACCACCATGCCTGGCTAATTTTTTGTATTTTTATAGAGACGGGGTTTCACCTTGTTAGCCAGGATGGTCTCAATCTCCTGACCTCGTGATCCACCCGCTTCGGCCTCCCAAAGTGCTGGGATTACAGGCGTGAGTCACCGTGCCCGCGCCCAGTCCGCTTTTATTTATTTTTAAAAGATGAGGTCTCATTATGTTGTGCAGGCTGGTGTTGAACTCCCAGGCTCAAGCGGATCCTCCCACCTTGACCTCCCAAAGTGCTGGGACTACAAGCATGAGCCACCACATCCCGCTGCATCCAAAACTTTGAAACTCTGCTCCCCCTTTAATTCTTAGGGCCCAGAGTGGCTTTTCTTTTTCTTTCTTTTTTATTTTTTTTTTGAGACAAGGCCTTGCTCTGTCGCCCAGGCTGGACTGCAGTGGTGCGATCATAACTCATCACAGCCTAGAAATCCTGGGTCCAGTGACCCTCCTGCCTCAGCCTCCCAAGTAGCTGGGACTACAGGTACATGCCACCACATCTGTTTAATTTTTTATATTTTATAGACATGGGGTCTGCCTCTATTGCCCAGACTGGTCTCCAACTCCTGGTATCAAGTGATCCTCCTGCCTTGACCTCCCAACAGAGTGGCTTTTCAAACTTCCGAAGAATAACATTAGGTAAAGACAGTTGGCTGAAAATGGCAAACAGTGGTCTAAATTTACTGAGCACTTATTATGTGTCAACTGTTCTTCCAGGCCCTTTGCATACATGACTTCATTCAATCCTGGCAATGACCCAATTAGATCCCACTATTTCCGTTACGTGAGGTCCAGAGATATGAAGTCACTTTCCAGAAGTCACACAGCAAGGACATGGAAGACGATATCATTCTGGACGACAGTGGGGCTTCTCTTAATAGTTTCCCTGAAATGTTCAAGGCCTCTGGTGCCAGATAGCCTGGGTTCAAGGACACTGGTTAGATGCATGACCTTGAGGAGCTCACTCAATCTCTGTTTCCCCATCTGTGAAGCCTCTAATCCAAACACTTTGGGAGACTGAGGTGGGAGGATTGCTTGAGGCCAGGAGTTGGAGACCTACCTCGGCAACATAGCCAGATCTCGTTTCTACTAAAGGTAAAAAAATTAGGCTGGGTGCGGTGGCTCAAACCTGTAGTCCCAGCACTTTAAGGAGGCTAAGGCAGGCAGAATGCTTGAGTTCAGGAGTTTGAGACTAGCCTGGGAAACACAGTGAAACCCTGTCTCTACAAAACACTGTCTCTACAAAAATTAGCCAGGCATGGTGGCACATTCCTGTGGTTCCAGCTACTTGTGAGGCTGAGGCAGTAGGATGGCTTGAGCCCGGGAGGTAGAGGCTGCAGTGAACTATGACTGTGTCACTGCACTCCAGTCTGGGCAACAAGGCGAGACCTTGTATCAAAAAAACAAAAAGTACAGCATTTTTTTTTTTTTTTTAGACAGGGTCTTGCTCTGTCGCCCAGGCTGGAATGTGATGGCACGATCTCAGCTCACTGCAACTTCCACCTCCCAGGTTCAAGCAATTCTCCCGCCTCAGCCTCCTGAGTAGTGGGAATACAGGTGGGCACCACCAATTTTTGTATTTTTAGTAGAGACGGGGTTTCACCATGCTGGCCAGCCTGTTCGCCAACTCCTGACCTCATGTGCTCAAGTGATCTGCCCGCCTCGGCCTCTCAAAGTGCTGGGATTACAGGTGTGAGCCACTGCTCCTGGCCAAATACAGCACATTTGTTTTTTTTTTGATACGGAGTCTCACTCTGTCGCCCAGGCTGGAGTGCAGTGGTGTGATCTCGGCTCATTGCAACCTCCACCCCCCGGGATTCAAGCGATTCTCCTGCCTCAGCCTCCCGAGTAGCTGGGACTACAGGCATCCACCACCATGCCCGCCTAATTTTTGTATTTTTAGTAGAGATGGGGTTTCACCATCTTGGCCAGGCTGGTCTTGAACTCCTGACCTCAATGATCCACCCGCCTCGGCCTCCCAAAGTGCTGGAATTGCAGGCCTGAGCCACTGCGCCTGGCCAAATACAGCATTTTACAACACATTTTTATAAAAAAAAAAAAACACAGCACGTGCTACTTTGGCTGTTGCCATTATCGTTACTGTCATTCTCCGGATTCCAGGTCGCCTCCACTTACTTCCTCCTCCGATGCCTCCTCTCCTTGTCCTCCCTCCGCGGGTCCCCCTCGTACGTTGCCGGAGCGCCGTGCCGGTGCCGCCTTCTGCGCTCGCCGCCGTCGGGGCCCTCGCCCTCGCCCTCGCCGCCCCGGGCTGGCCGGCTGCCTTCGCGGTGCCGCGCCCTCCGCTCCGCCTTGTCCTCCGGGCCCTCCTCCCCGGGCCTGCGGTGCCCGCGATGCCGTCGGGGCTCCCCGTCCGCGCCCGTGCGCGGGGACCCGCTGCGGCTCTCCCTGCTGCCCCCCTGCCGGTGCACGTGCCTCCGGTGGGGGTCCCCGGCCTTGCCTCGCTCGGCCTCGCCCTCCCAGAACCCGGGCTGCTCCAGGCTGCCCTCCCGGGTGTGGTGGTCCGACTCGCGGCCGTAGGGTCCCTCCCGGCTCAGCTCGGCCTCCTGGCTGCCCGCCCAGGGCCTCCGTGCGTCCAGGCCCGCCGAGCCGCTGGGGTCCCGGGCCCGATCGTGGTAGCGGGCCTGTTTCCTGAGGAAGTCCTCAGCGCGCTGCTGGCCGAGGCGCTGGTCCACGGTGGGCTCAGCCGCCCGGCTCTTGTTGGTGTTGTTGTTGCGGTTCTCCTGCGGGTCCACCACCAGCGGCCGGTCCAAGTGCGTCTTCATGTCAGGCCGCAGGTGCCGGGTGTAGGCAGCCTTCCAGCGCTCGTCCGGGTCCATTTCGTTGTACAGCGCCTCCCGGCTGGCCAGCAAGTTCTGCTTTCGCATCTCACTGGTCCGCTGCTCCCACACGGACTTGGCTGGCTTTTGATTCTTCTGTTGCTCTTTCCTGCAGTGGGGTGATTATAGGACTTAAGAGCGTTGGTAGGCACTGTAGCTTGGATGGATGGCCCAGGCTAACCAACCCACATCTCAGCCTCCTACTCCTGCTCTCCACCCTCTACTCCCCACTGGATGCTAGAAGGAGCCTGTGAGCACTTAAGTCAGGGCCCAGCCTCCTCTGCTCAAGAACCCTCCATGGTTCCCACCTGACTAGAAGCAAAAGCCCAAGCCCTCCCCCTGACCCAGAAGGCCCTGTGTAATCTGCCTGTCACCTCCTTGCCCTCACCTCCTCACACTTACTATTCGATTCCAGTCACACAGGCCTCCTTCACATCAGGCATGTTCCTGACTCAGGGCCGTTGCCTATGCTGTTCCCTCTGCCTGGGATACTCTTCCCCAGGCCCCCCAATGGCTCCTCCTTCACCTCCATCAGGCCATGTAACCTTCTAGATGAATAGTCCCCAAGCTTTTTGGCACCGGGGGCCAGTTTTGTGGAAGACAGTTTTTCCACAGACCCAGGTGTGGGGGGTGGTTTGGGGATGAAACGGTTTCACCTGAGATCCTCAGGCATTAGATTCTTAAAGGGGGCCCGCAACCTAGATCCCTCAGATGCACAGTTCTCAATACTGTTTGTGTTCCTATGAGAATCTAATGCCGCCTGCTGATCTGACAGCAGGTGGAGCTCAGGCACTAATGCTTGCTTGCCCACTGTTCACCTCCTGCTGTGCGGCCCCATTCCTAATAGGTCTTGGACTGGTCCCAGTCCACAGCCCAGGGACTGGTGACCCCTATTCTAGGTGATGCCTTCCTTGACAACTTTGTTTAAAATCACAACTGTCTTCACTTCCAGCATTTTCTTTTTTTTTTTTTTTTTGAGACGGAGTCTCGCTCTGTCGCCCAGGCTGGAGCGCAGTGCCCAGATCTCAGCTCACTGCAAGCTCCGCCTCCCGGGTTTACGCCATTCTCCTGCCTCAGCCTCCTGAGTAGCTGGGACTACAGGCGCCCGCCACCTCGCCCGGCTAGTATTTTGTATTTTTTTAGTAGAGACGGGGTTTCACCGTGTTAGCCAGGATGGTCTCGATCTCTTGACCTAGTGATCCACCCATCTTGGCCTCCCAAAGTGCTGGGATTACAGGCTTGAGCCACCGTGCCCGGCCACTTCCAGTATTTTCTATTTCCGTCCCCTACTTTCTCTGTAGTTCCATCACCATCTAACACAATATATAATTTACTTATTTATCTAGTTTATTGACTCCTTCCCTTGCTAGAATGGCTACACACAGGTAGGATTTTTTTTTTCTCCTTGTTAATGCTGTATACCCAGAAGTTAGAACAGTGCTGGGTACATAATAGCTGCTAATTAAATATTTATTGAGTAAAAGTGGGTGGAAGGACAAGAAGTGTCTCTTCCTAAAGCTCATTTCTGTCAAGGACCACCCCCAACGCTTCCCAAATCTGTGCCTGGGATAGCGTGGAGGTTGAGGAGCCGGGGGAGCATCCCAGGGATTAGGGGCACTTACATAGCTATGGACATGTTGGCCGCGGACAGAGGACTCACTTCTGCCACCTCCTTGGCTTTCTGTAGGGCAAGTTTCTGGTTGGCTGCTTCTTCCTCCTCTTGCTCGTCCTAAAAGGCACATGGAATCTTTGTTCACAAAACATGAACTAGGCCTTGGGGACTCACTTCTGACCCTGTTGCTGACCAGGGGCAACATTTGAAATATTTAAAAATAGGTTTGGCTTGAGTATCGACCAATCGGAACCAAGGCTCCCCAATTGGAATGGGTACCTGCTATTGGTTAAGTGTACTGCTATCCCCTCTATGTATAAGCTTGACATCTAACTCATTATGAAGCCTATCTTCACAAAATGACAAAAAATGAAAATGTCCCTTCTCTTCCTACAATGAAGACTCTCCTGCAGTCGGTTTTTTTTTTTCTTTCTTTTTTCTTTTGCTTGTTTGTTTTCAGAGACAGAGTCTCCCCTGGTTGCCCATCCTGGAGTGCAATGGCACAATCATAGCTCACTGTAACCTTGAACTCCTGGACCTAAGCAATCCTCCCACCTCAGCCTCCCAAGCAACTGGGACTACAGATGCACGCCACTATGCCCAGATAAATTTAATTTTTTTTTTTCTTTTTGGAGAGACAGGGTCTCACTATGTTGCCCAGGCTGGTCTTGAACTTCTGGCCTCAAATGATCCTCCCACTTCAGCCTCCCAAAGTGCTGGGATTACAGGCATGAGCCACTGTGCCTGGCCCCTGCATCCTGTCTTAATGAGCTGGAAAGCAACGGAAGGATTTTCCTCTCACTAGGCTTTCTGAGCCATGTGAACTCTCTGAACCAACGTTCAACAAACACCAGCTAGCCTCACACACAGAAGAGCCTGGCATCCGATGGCCCATGCCATGCACTGTCAACAGCCCCCAGAAAGAGAATCAGGAGAGGAATTTATATTCCCAGCCCCCACGACAAGAAGGCGGTGGGGAGAGGAGAGCAGGGCACTTGGGCTACAGCCAACTGCCCAGGGTGCTGCTGCTCACTGGTGGTTAGGTTCAGAGAGGAGAATGGGGGAAGATGTTTTAAAAATACATACAGAAAAGGACGTTTTTGGACTTTAAATCCTTCTTCAGCCTTCATGCAGGGCCTCATTCGTAAAACAGAAAAGCCAACAAAGAAAAAGCAAAGAAAAAGCAACGAGAAAGAAACGGCCAGAAATGAACCCGCCCATAAGAAAAGTCATGGCATTGCAGGACAGCTCTCCCGCTGTGCTCCGAATTACTGGAACGGGGAGCAACCTTACCACCTTGGAAATGGTCAGATCAGGACACTGTCAGAGACAACACGGAGATGGGATCTGGCTGGCCACCCTGCTCTCATAGGGCCACCCCCACCTCTCCTGGCACCATTCCCAGCATTTTTCAGAGCCAGGTCTCTGGACCATCTGCCTCAGAAACACCTAAAATGCAGATCCCCAGACTCCCCCAAAGAATCTATAGAACCAGGGCTGGGCTCTGGAATCTGTATTTCCCACAGGTTCCCAAGTGAGCATGAAACATGCTCAAATTCAAGCAACTGGTACACAGCAGTTAAGAGCACAAGCTGCAGACCCAGACAGCCTGGGTTCAAATCCCAGCTCCACAACTTACTGCTGTGTGGCCTTGGGCAAGTCTCTCAACCTCTCTGGGCGAAACATATCTCATCTAAAATTCCAACTCTCCCCGACTTTCCCTACTGAATTTTTCTCTGTCGCGTTTATCACCAACTGACAAGCTACGTATGTTTACAAATTTATCTTGTTTCTTGTGTGTCTCCCCTCTTGAATCCCTGCTCCACGAAGGCAGGGATTTTTACCTTTTTTGGTTCACTACTTATTCCCTAAGTCCTAGACTTGGGTCTTGGTCACACAGTAGGTGCTCATTAAGTGCTTACTGAATGATGAAATCCATAAAATGGGGCTCAGAGAGCTTGCCTCCTAAGATTTCCATGATGATTGAATAGGATTAAAAACACATATTAAACGACCAAGAAATGCTTGTAGGATCAATGAAAGAAAGAATGTGGGTCTGGAGAGGAATGTCCACACCTCCCAGGAGATAAATGAGCTGGCCTTTCTCCCTCCCCGTCTCCTACCCTCCTGCACCAGCCCCTGAGGATGGACACTTGGAACTTGGATGAGCTCATGGCTGGATCAGCCCTCGGCTCAGCCATGCCAGCCGGCTCCACGGTGGCCAGGCTCGTGGCCGTGTGCTTGGGATGGCAGAGACTTCCGTTTCCCTCCAGCGGGAGCTGGGGCCGGGAAACTCTCTCTCCCTCCTGCCAGGGCCGGCAGATGGAGCGTTGGCAACCGTCTGCTTAGTTTGGTTCAATTTCACAAACATGTCCTGAACACCTCGAGGCACTGGAGGTGGGGCTGGAACGCTGAGGGAGACCCCGGGGCTGAGAGGAAGACCCTGTACCTGTTACATGTAATCTTAACTTAATAGGGTCCTTGGGGAGGGGCTTAGGCTGGACCGAGGCTAGCTCTTAACATGCTAGGTTTGGCTAAGGGGAGGCTCCAGCGGGAAGCCAGAGGAAGAGAGAAGGTGGGGACATTTATTGGCCATTCCATCTGTGCCTTGCCATGGTTCTGGGTCCTCTAAGGTCCCGGGGCTGGTGGCAGCCCTTTTTCCTTGGCCCCAACTCCGATTGGGTCCCCATAACAGCACTCCCGCTCCCATCCACTAGCTGGGGGCGACACCATTCCTTGGAAACCCTGCTTACTCCCTGTAAACGGCCTTTTGGTTGAGTTTGCCATCTGTTTCCTGCAGCGACCTCACTGCCTTCCCCCTTCCCACCCTCTTGGCTGTAGAATTTGTTTGATGAGGGACAGTCTGTTTCTGGGAGTGGGGGGAGGGGCGCCTTCTCTTTGCACAGTGCATCCCCGGCAAAAGTTGTGACCCCGTTCCCGCGCCCCCACCCCCTACTCCCGTCCTGATCTGCCATGGGTAGGTGGTAACTTTGCCAGAGAAACATTCTCCCACCCCCTCCACCTTGGTGAGCTCCTGGGCGTTGGCCAGATTGTCCACAGCGATGGCCAAGAACACATTCAGGAGGGTGTCTGCAAATGTCTGAGTCAGGAAAAGCAACCATTGGTGGGACACCACTTGGGCCCTGGGTATCTGGGTCTCTCAGTACCCTCCCTTGAGCCCCTGCCACCTCTCCTCTGCCAGAGGTCCAGGCCTGTCCCCATCTCTCCCTCCATGAAGGATACAGTTCCCGAAGAGTGTCAGTACAATGAAATAGATGGAGAACACCATGCCGCCCTGCACGCCCCCCTGAGACTTGATCCCGTCGTACATGACCTCGTTCCAGTCTTCGCCCGTCAGGATCTGAAAGGGGAGGAAGAAACACACAGCCAACCCCCTCTCAGCCACAGGCCCCTCGGAGACGCAGTTGTGGAGCCGGCATCCACCCACTCCATCCCCAAGCCCAGGAGGTCTTCAACAATCCCGCCTGGTTTGCGGGACTAGACTCCGTGTTGGCTTCTCCTTGGCTTTTCTCTTTCTTTGCGAGTAGAAAGGGCTGTTCCTGCACTGAGTGGCTCTTAGCCTGGCTTCTAGGAAAATGGAACCCTGGAGGAGTCACAAACCCTCCTGTCACTCCGTGTTACCTGATGTGATTAAGGGGATTTGCTATGGACTAAATTGTGTTCCCTTCCAAATTCATGTGTTGAAGCCCTAACCTATAATGGGATGGTATTTGGAGATGAGGCCTTTAAGGGGTAACTAGGGTTAGATGAGGTCATGGGGGACTTCATGATGGTATTAGTGCCCTTATAAGAACAGGAAGAGACCGCATGCCATGACGCATGCCTGCAATCCCAGTACTTTGGGAGGCCGAGGTGGGAGGATCACTTGAGCCCAGGAGTTCAAGATTAGCCTGGGCAATATAGCAAGACCCCATCTTTACAAAAAATAATAAAAAAAAAAATAGCTGGTGCACATCTGTAGTCCCAGCTACTCAATGGGCTGAAGTGGAAGGATCATTTGAACCTAGGAGTTTGAGGCTGCTGTGAGCTACGATTGCGCCACTGCACTCCAGCCTGGGCGATAAAAAAAAAATGTGATTTGCCTAAAAAAAAAATAGATTTTTTGTTTTTGAGATTTTTGTCTCAAAAAAAGAAAAGAAAAGAAAAAAAAGAACAGGAAGAAACACCAGAACTCTCTCTCTCTCTGACATATGAGGACACAGCAAGAAGGTGGCTATGTGCAAGCTAGGAAGATAGACCCCACCAGGAACTAACCCTGCTAACACTTTGATCTTGGACTTCCCGGCCTCTAGAACTGTGAGAGAATAAATGTTTCCTGTATAAGCCACCCAGTCTGTGGTATTTTGTTATAGCAGCCTGAGCAGACTAAGACAGGATTTTAATATTTACCTGTGTTCCTCGTGTAGTAATGGTGATGATTAAATAAGTTACTATGTGGATAGCACAAACGTAGCACAAGGACATGTTTGGGGTCCCCCTGCCTGAGGCAGACCCTGGAACAAGGGTTCAGGTGTAAGTGGTTTATCTGGGAGGTGATCTCAGGAACCACCAGTAGGGGAGAGGAGAAGTGAGAAAGGGAAAAGAGGGTGGAATATAAACAATATGTTATCAAGCGAGTTTCCACTGTAGGTAACTGGGGCTCAGTCTCGCTAGGGAGCTCTGGAGGTCATCCCACCTGAGGGTGAGGGAGCTGGGGTATTTATCCACCAACGCTGCTCCTTTTAGGGTGTGGTGCAAAAAATTCACAGTACTACTGGACTGCAGTTCCTTGGGGGCAGAGCAGGTGACCAGAGAAAGACCAAGGTGAAGGATTAGGTGTTGACAGATAGAAGTTTTGCTGATGCATATTGAAAGAACCAAGGGGATATTCAAACAGCACCTACATGCTCCTTTAAAAAAATCCAACTTCCTTCCTTCTATCCATATTTCCATGAGGATAGAGTAATAGTTAAAGAACCCCCAAAACATTAATCTGCTAAAACAGGGTTTCTAAGCCTCAGCACTGCTGATATTTGGGGCCAGATTATTCTATTTGGGGCCATCCTGTGCATTGTAGGATGTTGAGTAGCATTCCTAGTCTCCACCCACCAGATGCCTGTAGCACCCCCTCCCTAGCTATGACAACCAACAATGCTTGCAGAGATTGCTACATGTCCTTGGAGGACAGACTTGCCCTTGGGTGAGAACCTCTGAGCTAAAGATACATGACTAGTGATCAGTGCTATTAATAATCACTTATGGGCTGGGCACGGTGGCTCATGCCTATAATCCCACCACTTTGGGAGGTCAAGGCAGGCGGATCATGAGGTCAGGAGTTTGAGACCAGCCTGGCCAACATAGTTAAACCCTGTCTCTATTAAAAATACAAAAATTAGCCAGGCATGGTGGCGCGCACCTGTAGACCCAGCTGCTGGGGAGGCTGAGGCAGGAGAATGGCTTGAACCCAGGAGGCAGAGGTTTTGGTGAGCTGAGATCGTGCCTCTGCACTCCAGCCTTGGCAACAGAGCAAGACTCCGTGTCAAAAAAAAAAAAAAAAAAAAATTGCTTATGTGAGGGCTCAGAACTTCCATTCATGGAAGATTTCCTCTTCAACTCCCTGTCTAGGGGTCTCATTTAGAAACTACCTCCCCAGGAGAAGGAGAGAGTGAAGTCACATTTTCTATACAACCTCAGTCCCCCAAAGAGAAAGAATCCACCAGAGATGCTCTGAAGGTCCCAGCTGGGCCAGTTCCAAGCCTCAGGGAATGTGCCCACATGGGCGCAGAAGTTGCTTTGAGTTGATCACCCTGGAATATGAGACCAAGGTATCTTCAGATTTGGTGGGTGTATTAGCCTTTTTCTTTTCTTTTTTTTTTTTTTTGTTTTGTTTCTCTGCCTTCTTTTGTTAAGAGACAGGGTCTTGCTCTGTGGCCCAGGCTGGAGCTCACTGCAGCCTCAAACTCCTGGGCTCAAGCAATCCTCCCGCCTTGGTCTCCCAAAGTGCTGAGATTACAGGCATGAATCACCTCACTGGCCTGGCCATGCATTTTATTTTCTTTATTCCGATGCATCTGGGGTCTTGCTGACTCTGGAGGGACTGCCCTGTCCAGCACTAGCCAGTCCCTAGAGGTAGTAAACAATTTAGCCCTGAGCAGGCTTTTCAAATGCAAACCAAACAATATCCTAACCAGCCCATATCCCAACCACTTCCTTTACCTTCCTGACACTATCCACCTGCCCTAACACCCCAAGGTCAGGTCCTAGACAAGTAGGAACATCTCCTCTGCCCCAGGGCCCACTGAAATGATCCAAACTAGCCATTCTCAAGCTGTTTACTCTGCCTCACCCATTCCTTCCCATGGAAACCACAATCAAGGCTCTTGCCCACATTTTCCTTCTCTTCCTGCTTGACTGTGTTGCTTCCCTGCTTGGTCCTGCATGGTGTGCTCCTTCTCTGAGGATCTGCGAGTATAGCAAACTTTCTTTTTGTTTTTGAGACAGGGCTTTGCTCTCTCGCCCAGGCTGGAGTGCAGCAGTATGATCGTAACTCACTGCAGCCTCAACCTCCTGGGCTCAAGCCATCTTTCCACTTCAGCTGCCCCAGTAGCTAGGAGGTACGCATCACCATGCCCAGCTAATTAATTTTTTTTTTTTTGTAGAGATGAAGTCTCACTATGTTGCCCAGACTGGTCTCAAACTCCTGGCCTCAAGTAGCCCTCCCACCTTGACCTCCCAAAAGTGTTTTTATTTATTTATTTATTTATTCATTTATTTATTTATTTTTAGAGATGGAGTCTCACTCTGTTGCCCAGGCTGAAGTGCAATGGCGCGATCTTGGTTCACTGCAACCTCCGCCTCCCAGGTTCAAGCAATTCTCCTGCCTCAGCCTCCCAAGTAGCTGGGATTACAGGTACGTGACACCACACCCGGCTAATTTTTGTATTTTTAGTAGAGATGGGGTTTCACCATGTTGGCCAGGCTGGTCTCGAATTCCGGATCTCAAGTGATCTGCCCACATGGGCTTCCCAAAGTGTTGGGATTACAGGTGTGAGCCACCGCACCTGGCCAAAGTGCCAGGATTATAGGCGTGAGCCACTATGCCCAGCCACAAACTCTTTCCAGTGACATTCATCTCCTGATTTGTTGACCTCACCACATTTGAATAATGATAATCATAAAATCTGTATGTTAAAGTGGTATGAAAAGGCAAGGTAGAGAAGGAGGAGTTCAGGGAAGCCCCTTGGATGTGGAGCAGGCACTTTCACCTGTGACACTGAGAGGCGTTGGCCCATGGGGCCAGGTGGAGGCCGTACCTGAAACACCGTCATTATTGCTGCTGGAAAAGTATCGAAGTTGGTAGGAGGAGTCCCTTCATCGAAATTAAACCTGCAGGGAGGACACGGACATTTCATGTTGGCCCCACCCCAGGTGCTCTGAGGGCGTGGCTCAGTATCTCATCTCCAAGGAAACGAATGCCTCCATCATCTCTGTCCCCAGGAAACCCTGAGTGGTACCCAGGGCCCTGCTCATCTGGGTGACTGCAATAGGTGTCTGGGCTACAAGGAAGGCAGCCTGCATGGTGGAGGGGAACGTGGGCCTCTGGATGCCCTGAGCCTGACCCCGGGGAACCAGGAGTTGGAATTCCTGTGAAGGACTTACTGGCCGCCGAAGAGTTGCATTCCCAAAAGGGCGAAGACGACAATGAACAGGAAAAGGAGAAACAACAGGCTGATGATGGACTTCATGGAGTTGAGGAGAGAGACGACCAGGTTTCTGAGAGATGCCCAGTACCTGCCGACAGAGGCCGGGCGAGGACTCAGGCCAGGCGGGGGAGGCAGGGCCCCGGAGTCAGCCCTCGAAGCACGAGGCTCACTTTCCCAACTTTCTGGAGGCGGCCCCACCATGTCCCCCATCCCCACCCGTTGTACAAATGTCCAGGAACCCCAAAGACTTACTTTGTGACTTTGAAAATACGCAATAACCTGAGGGCTCGTAACACGCTGATTCCAAAGGATGTGCCAGGTTTTATGACAGCCCAGATAACCTCGAAGATGCTCCCAATGATAACCTAAGGCAGAGGACCTGGTCTCATGTCCAGGGACAGTGTCTGGGCTCCAGAACTGGCAAGCATTTCCTAGGCACCAACCTTGCAAGAACCCAACCAAACTCCTCCCTCCAAATGGAAGCCGGGTGAGGATCCTTGACCCCCTCACTCATCCATTCCTTTACCTACAGAGACCAGGTCTCACTGTGTCACCCAGGCTGGAATGCAGTGGCGCAAATCATAGCTCACTGCAGCACTGTCCTCCTGGGCTCAAGTGATCCTCCCACCTCAGCCTCTTGAGTAGCTGGGATTACAGGTGTGCACCACCACACCTGGCTAATTTTAAAGCATTTTTATAGAGATGGTGTCTCGCTAGTATTGCCCAGGCTGATCTCAAACTTCTGGGCTGAAGCCATTCTCCTGCTTTGGTCTCTCCAAGCGTTGGCCTCCACTTTCCAAAGCACTGAGCCACTGTACCTGGCCTCTTATTATTTTTTTTTATATGTATGTATGTATGTATTTATTTAGAGATGGAGTCTTGCTCATCACCCAGGCTGGAGTGCAGTGGCGTGATCTCGGCTTATGGCAACCTCCGCCTCCCAGGTTCAAGAGATTCTCCTGCCTTAGCCTCCCGAGTAGCTGGGATTACAGGCACCTGCCACCATGCCCGGCTAATTTTTTGTATTTTTAGTAGAGACGGGGTTTCACTATGTTGGCTAGGCTAGTCTCGAACTCCTGACTTCATGATCCGCCTGCCTTGGCCTCCCAAAGTGCTAGGATTACAGGTGTGAGCCACCACACCTGGCTTCTTTTTTATTTATTAAGAGCTCACACAGGACTGAGAATTCCTGAAACACATAATTACAAAGTGAATGTTCATGCAACTACTACCTATGTCAACAGTTAGGAGAAGGCTAGGGGCAGTGGCTGATGCTTGTAATTCCAGCACTTTGGGAGGCTGAGGTGGGCAGATCACTTGAGCCCAGTAGTTCAAGACCAGCCTGGGTAACACAGAGAAACCCTGACTTCACAAAAAAAAAAAAAAAAAAAAAAAAAAAGAAATTAGTCAAGCATGGTGGCATGTGCCTGTAGTCCCAGTTACTTAGGAGGCTGAGAAGGGAGGACAGCTTGAGCCCAGGAATTTGAGACAGCAGAGAGCTGCGATCCTGCCACTGCACTCCAGCCTGGGCAACAGAGCAAGACCCTATCTCAAATAAAATAAAAAATAAAATAAAAAGGGACATGTGGATACCCTGGAAGTTTCCAGAGACACTGTGATATAACTACCATCCTGAATTTTGTAATAATCATTTTCTTACCTTGAAAAAAAATTGAGGTGAAATTCACATAGCATAAAATTCACACTTTGAATTGCGCAATTCAGTGCGTTTAGGTACACGTACGATATTCTGCAACTATCACCTCTACCAAGTTCCAAAACATTTTCATCACCCCCAAAAGAGGCCCTGTTCCCATTAGCAGTCACTCCCCACTCTCTCTCACCAGACCCTCGCAACCACTAATCTACTTTCTGTCTCTGTGGATTTGCCGGCTCTGGACATTTCATACAAATGGAATTATGCAATACTTGACCTTTTGTGTTTGGTTTCTTTTACTGAGCATTGTGTTTTTGAGGTCCTTGACTTTTTAAAGTATTCAAGTATCATCCTCAAAAAATATAATTTAAGGTAGGGCGTGGTGGCTCACGCCTATAATCCCAGCACTTTGGGAGGCTGAGGCGGGTGGATCACCTGAGGTCAGGAGTTCGAGACCAGCCCGGGCAAATTGCTGAAACCCCGTCTCTACGAAAAATACAAAATTAGCCGGGGATGGTGATGCATGCCTGTAATCCCAGCTACTTGGGAGGCTGAGGTGGGAGAATGGCTTGAACCCGGGAGGTGAGGTTGTGGTGAGCCAAGATTGTGCCACTGCACTCTAGCCTGAGAAACAGAGTGAGACCCTGTCTCAAAAAAAAAAAAAAAAAAAAAAAAAGAAAGAAAAAAAAAAGAAAAAAAATATATAGTTTAATTTTGTCCACTTGAACTTTGCATGAACTGTATGGACTTACATTGCTAGCTCCTGCCTCCTTCTGTGCCATGTTACGTGGGTGAGATTCATTCCTGTTGTTAAGCATGTGGCTGTTGTTGGTGGACTTTCATTGTTGCAGAGTATTTCATTATATAGATATGCCACAAAATATTTATCTGTTCTACAGCAAAGGGATACATGGATATTGGGACTTGGAACTATTACAAACAAGGCTGCTCAGGTCATTTTAAAATTTTTCTTTGTTTCTTTTCTTTTCTTTTCTTTTTGAGATGGAGTCTCATTCTGTCGCCCAGGCTGGAGTGCAGTGGTGCAATCTCAGCTCACTGCAACCTCTGCCTCCCTGGTTCAAGTGATTCTCCTTCCTCAGCCTCCCAAGTAGCTGGGATTACAGGCAGGCGCCACGACGCCTGGCTAATTTTTGTATTTTTTTCAGTATAGATGGGGTTTCGCCAGTTGGCCAGGCTGGTCTCGAACTCCTGACTTCAGGAGATCCACCTGCCTCTGCCTCTCAAAGTGCTGGGATTATAGGTGTGAGCCACTGCGCCTGGTCTACTTTTATTTCTTAGAGATGGGGTCTCAGTCTCTTGTCCAGGCTAGAGTTCAGTGGTGTGATCGTAGCTCACTGCAGCCTCAAGCCTCAAACTGCTGGGCTCAAGCAATCCTCCCACCTCAGCCTTCTGAGTAGCTGCGGCTACAGGTGTGCACCACCACATCTGGCTGTTTTTTTTTTTTTGTAGAGACAGGGTCTTGCTATGGTGCCTGGCTGGTTTTCAACTCCTGGGCTCAAGCAATTCTGCTGCCTCAGCCTCCTGAATAGCTGAGGTTACAGGCATGAGGCATCACACCCGGCTTTCTTTTCTTTTTTTTCTTTTCTTTTTTTTTTTTTTGAGACAGAGTCTCACTCTGTCACCCAGGCTGGAGTGCAGTGGCGCGATCTCCGCTCACTGCAAGCTCTGCCACCTCCTGGGTTCACGCCATTCTCCTGCCTCAGCCTCCCGAGAAGCTGGGACTACAGGCACCAGCCACCAGGCCCGGCTAATTTTTTTGTATTTTTTAGTAGAGACGGGGTTTCACCGTGTTAGCCAGGATGGTCTTGATCTCCTGACCTCGTGATCCGCCTGCCTTGGCCTCCCAAAGTGCTCTTTTCTTTCTAATGGAAAGAAATTGGTTTTATTCTTTAAACACTTGGTTCATTTATGTAGGGAAGGTTGGTTTGTTTGTATGTATTTTGTTTTCTCCAACAACTTAATTTTCTATAATGGCAGAAAACAGTACAACATTCAGTTATTATAAATTATTAAGCCTTTCTGAGACCAACAGGACTGTGCTAAGTTATCAGGGCTGCCCTGGGCCAGGCAATCTCCACTTATTTGTGAACAACCTTAATTTCACTTCCAGCTGCAGAGACATTCTGGCCTGTGTCTCCTAGGTATCTGGGTGAGATTTTCTAGGATGAATTCTTAGCAATGGAATGCTGGGTCATATCTCCATCTTGTAGTTTCCACCCTGGTTCGATGAGAAGGATTGGATGTAGATTATTCTCAAGGACTTAGGTTTTGTATTGACTAGTGGGTTTCTGGGTGTTCATCACATTTAAAAGTAAACTAATTAACTGAGCAATTCACAAAATAACAATGGACCATAATGGCTCCATAATGCCAGAGTGTTGTAATCTAACAATTATACTTCTTCTACTCCACGTGACTGAGCTCCAAAGGAAAAAAAGAAATAGAAATCATGATGATGTCCTATTTGTAATCCTGAAGTTAGGTACTTAGTTGGAGCAACACAGGCAACCCACCTAAGGCATGGCTTTTCTCCCAACTTGGAAAACTTGTCTTATGTCCCCTACTTAGCTTTCCAACGGGGGTCTATACGTTTTCCTCCCGCTGGCAGTGGTTGAGGGTTCTGGGTACCCTGTATCCTTGCCAGTATTTGGGATTGTTTTCTCATTCCTTCTGCATCCATCTGAGTCTCTCATATTCAGGGGTGACTTTACCTTTCTCCCCTTAATGTGTCCAAGAATCTGTCATTCCAGGCAAGAGCTGGAGAAATGAACTGCTTAGAAACAAGAGCACTTACCCCACAGTCAAAGCAGTTGAAGGAAGAGTGGAAGTAAGGCCGCGTCCCAAGCCCGTACATTTTTATAAACATTTCGGACATAAAGAGTCCTAAGAAAATGAATTCTGCATAGTCTAGAAGGGAGAAGGAGGAAACAGAGAGGAGGTTAGGCTTGCTGAGGGTAGGGGTTCCAGGTGGCTCTGACTTTTCTTTTATTATCATTTTTAAACTTTTTATTTTTTGTAGAGATGAGGTCTTGCTATCCTGTTAGGCTGGTTTCAAACTCCTGGTCTCAAATAGTTTCCCCAATTTGGCCTCCAACATGCTAGAACTACAGGTATGTGTCACCATACCCAACTTCTGACTTATCTTTTTTTCTTTTAAAAATTTTTATGTGGAGATGGGGGTCTCACTGTGTTGCCCAGGCTGGTCTTGAACTCCTGGCCTCATGTGATCCTCCCAGTTCAGTCTCCCAAAGCGCTGGCATTATAGACATGAACCACTGTGCCCACGCCTTGTCCAAGGTGTCCTTCCCATGGGCCTCAGTTTCCGCTGTTAAAAAGGAAGAGCTGGCTGGGCATGGTGGCTCACGTCTGTAATACCAGCACTTTGGGAGGCCTAGGTGGGCAGATCAACTGAGGTCAGGAGTTTGAGACCAGCCTGGCTAACATGGCAAACCCCACCTCTACTAAAAATATAAAAATTAGCCAGTGTGGTGACACATGCCTGTAAACCCAGCTACTTGGGAGGCTGAGGCATGAGAATCACTTGAACCTGGGAGGTGGAGGTTGCAGTGAGCCAAGATTGGGCCACAGTACTATAGCCTGGGTGACAGAGCAAGACCCTGTCTAAAAAAAAAAAAAAAAAAAAAAGAAGAGCAACAATTGTGCCTTCCTACCCTCCAACCAACAAGCCAACCAACCTTAGGCCAATTTTAAAAGGAATGAGAAAAAGTTCTGTGGGTCTCCATCTTGTAGTTTTTGCCCTGGTTCGATGAGAAGGACTGGATGTAGATTATTGCCAAGGACTTAGCTTTTGTGTTGACTGGTAGGTTCCTGGGTGTTTATGATATTTAAAAAAATAAACTAATTAACTGAATAATTCACATAATAACAATGGACCATAACAGCCCCATAATGCCAGGGTGCTGTGATCTGACAATTATACTTATTCTACTTCTACGTGACTGGGCTCCAAAGGAAAAAAGGAAATAGAAATCATAACGATATCCTATTTGTAATCCTGAAGTTAAGTACTTAGTTGGAGCGACACAGGCAACCCAACTAAGGCATGGCTTTTCTCCCAACTTGGAAAACTTGTCTTACGTCCCCTAGAAATCCTGTGTTGTGAGTGATCTAAAAGTCTTGAGCAAGACAAAATCTTTCGTTCTTTGATGAGCAAGCATAAAAGTGCAAATGCCTCAGGGAGGGGTAAAACATGGATATGTATTTGCTCCAGCAAATAAATGGCTGACATCAGATCCTTTTCTGAGAGGGTTTTCTTTTTTTTTTTTTTTTTTTTTTTGAGACGGAGTCTCGCTCTGTCGCCCAGGCTGGAGTGCAGTGGCCGGATCTCAGCTCACTGCAAGCTCCGCCTCCCGGGTTTGGGCCATTCTCCTGTCTCCGCCTCCTGAGTAGCTGGGACTACAGGCGCCCGCCACCTCGCCCGGCTAGTTTTTTGTATTTTTTAGTAGAGACGGGGTTTCACCGTGTTAGCCAGGATGGTCTCGATCTCCTGACCTAGTGATCCGCCCGTCTCGGCCTCCCAAAGTGCTGGGATTACAGGCTTGAGCCACCGCGCCCGGCTCTGAGAGGGTTTTCTTGGTGGGGTAGGAAGATGAGGAGTTAGGAAGGGCGTGGGTACTTGCTTAATGGATAGAAAGGAGAGATGAGGAGGGTTTCTGAGGAGCAGAAAGCATACAGAAAGGAAAGAGACAGAGGATTGAAACTAACTTCCATGAATTTCATATAGCTAATTAAGGCCACAAAACTAATTGTCTTTGGTGGTTGTGATGGTTTAAATGTTTGTGTCCCCTCCAACGTTTATGTTGACACTTAATTGCCAATGTAACAGTATTAAGAGGTGGGGCCTTCAGGAGGTGATTAGGTCATGACAGTAGAGCTCTCATGAATGGGATTAGGTGCCCTTATAAAAGAGCTTGACAGAGGAATTTTGTCCCTCTTGCTCCTCCACCTTCTGCCATGTGAGGACCCAGTGTTCCTCCCTTCCAGAGGATACAGTGTTCAAGGTACAATCTTGGAAGCAGAGAGCAGCCTTCACCAGACAAGGAAACCTGCCAGTGCCTTGATCTTGGACTTCCCAGCCTCTAGAATTGTGAGAAAATAAATTTCTGTTCTTATCAAATTACCCAGTCTCAGGTAATTTGTTACAGCAGCACAAATGAACTAAGACATTTGTCAAGGGTGTTTCCTATATCACGCTTTTAAGAGGTGTTCTGAACTAACCGTCAAAGTCCTTCACACTTATTTATCACCAAAATTTCTCTTTATTTATAGGACACTAAGGAGATCCTAGTGTCTGAGGGGAACTCTAAGGTTCCTAGGACAAAAATATCAGCAAAGGAAGTCTGTTTGTAACATCTGATACATTCCAAGACCCACGAGAAGTAACTCTGGGAGGACTGAAGAGTTTCTGAGATCTTGTTCCTCAGTTACCATGGAAACATGATAGCAAGTGATGCACAAGACTTGAAAGAATTACTTATCCCTAGCATTGTTGGATCTGGAAGAACTTTCAGGACCATCAAATCCAGTATCTACCACATAGTTGTGGAGTCTGAGACCCAGAGAAACAACTACACCTCATTGATCCCAAGACGTACATTTTTGTTCATATTTTGACATCTCTGAAATTAACGTGTATCTTTTTTTTTTTTTTTTTTTAGATGGTGTCTAGTTCTGTTGCCCAGGCTGGAGTGCAGTGGCGCGATCTCGGCTCACTGCAACCCCTGCCTCTCGGGTTCAAGCGATTCTCCTGTCTCAGCCTTCCAAGTAGCTGGGATTACAGGTACCTGCCATCATGCCCAGCTAATGTGTGACCCTGGGCAATCTACTTAACCTCTCTGTGTCTCAGTTTTCTCAAATGGAAAGTGGGAATGAGTAAAGGACCTTTATAGACACTGAGGGCCCAGGCAGGAAGTCTCAGTCCCTTGTTCCTGAACCAGGACAGACTGTACAAGATCATTAGTGGAGAGAATATAGGAGATTAAAAATAGAGTATTAGAGGAAATTAAAACAAGAAGTAGAGTCCTCATTTATAAGAGACTCCAGAGGGACTAAAAACAATTACTAAGTTTGAAACTAGGTCAGGGCCCTGGGAAGGAGAACTGGTTCCTGAGGGGTGTCCTGGGGGGTCAGCCAACGTGACTGGGAACAAGGAGGGTTATAAGAAGACAATGGCCTGGACTAGGCTCATGGGCCTTTCTAGGTCAAAGACTAGACTGTCTCTTCTTGCTGTCCTAAGTCAATTCTGAACCAGGTCAGAAGGGCAGTGAAAGCCAGTAGGCAAAAGACGTTTTGGGAAGTCCTTACTTGGGACCTGCAAGCCAAAGCCAGGGCATCCACCTGCCCACCTCACTGCCCAATCACTACTCTTTTAATTTAATTTAACTTTATTTTATTTTTTGAGACAGAGTCTCTCTCTGCTGCTCAGGCTGGAGTACAGTGGCATGATCTTGGCTCATTGCAACCTCCACCTCCTGGGTTCAACCAATTCTAGTGCCTCAGCCTCTTGAGTAGCTGGGATTACAGGTGTGCACCATCATGCCTGGCTAATTTTTGTATTTTTTGTAAAGACAGGGCTTCACCATATTGGCCTGGCTGGTCTTGAACTCCTGGCCTTAAGTGATCGACCCACCTCAGCCTCCCAAAATGCTGGAATTATAGGTGTGAGCCACCATGCCTAGCCCCAGTCACTGCTCTTGTTGATTCCTCAGAGCTCTTTACTTTTTAAATCCTGCTCAGACATCTCCCCATCTTTTGCTGCTTTTCCTCACCCTCACTTGGCCCTCAATTTTGATACTATCTCATGCTAACTCATATAGAATCTGGGAATAGGCCCAGAGGGCAAAGCCTTGGTGGTCCTTGTACCCTGAGGGAGCAAGATGCTCTCACAGATACTGGAGGGAATGTTCTATGAATGAATAAGAAAGTCAAAAAGGGCAGGGGAGGAAGTATTAGGTTGGTGCAAAAGTAATTGTAGTTAAAAAAAAAAAAAAAGGCAAAAAACGCAATTAATTTTGCACCAAACAGGAAAGAAGCAGAATGTTTGAAAGAAGAGAGAAGCAGTCAGAAATAAGCAGAGAAAATGAGGGCAACATACGAGCCACTCCTTATTTCTAAGGCATCCTCTATCTCTTAACCATAAGTTATGAACTTTTCCAGAGATGTACACAGAAATTATTAATACATGTTTCTGTTTCTGTCTATCTTATGAGCTCTGTCTTTCTCTGTCTCTCTTCCAACATCCCCTTCACCAGCACCCCTCTGTCTCTCTCTCTTAGAAAGGAGCATTTGTTGGCCTGAATTCCAGCTTCTAGCTCTCAGGCCTAAGGGAGATGGATTCCATTGTCATAGCAACAGCAACATTGGCCCCAGTGACAGTTATAGAAATGGCTAAAGGGCAGATTCAAGGAGGACCAAAGAAGACACACATACTAAAAGAGAAAGTGGAAAAAGGGTGTGAGGGAGGGATCACAGAGTTGGCAGGGGTGGGGCTGTGCGATACTCACAAAGGAAGTCGGAGAGCCACTCGGGCTGGTTGTAGTGAACAATAGCAACACACAGCGTGTTGAGAGCTACCAAACTGAGTACAGTCCAGTAGAAGGCCTGAGTTTTGACCATGCGGCGGATGTAGAAACGCATCCTCCTCTCTTTTTTGTGAAAAAAGGTCGAGTTCTCCAGCTTGGCACTTTTAATGCTGGCTCGGGCGAAGGGAGAACCTGCCAGGGAAAAGATGGAGAATGTCAGGCTTAGGCTGTTCCTGTGGAAGAAATTAACCAGTGTGCAGCCCAAGCACAGATCTTAGCCAGGGGATCCATTAGTCTCTCCAGCAAGCCCTCTGGCCTAAGGGAACCATCATGACCCATGGGCTTAGTTTTGCATAGATGGAGCTTATGAGAAGACAATGTCCCTGAAAATAACAGAATCAGAAATAACCAATGAGTAAGCAGGATGTTGATAGCTCTCTGTTGCAGGAGCCAATTTTCCATGACTCCCACTCCCAGGCACATCTGATACCTCTGGGAGTCACACCACAGGGCAGGATAAAGCAGGGCCTCCATTCCCTGATGCAGGGGCAGGCAACAGAGCTGCACGGAGCATGTTTGGAAGGCCTCCAGAAAGAGATGTGGATAAGACTCTAGTTTTCCATGGACATTTCACTTTAGAAGTGATCACTGAGGAATGAGCTGGGTGTGTCCTCTGCCTGCATATAGTTTTGCTCTTATGCATTTATTGAGTACCTATTTTGTGCTAGCCTCTGTTCCAGGGGCTCAGGATACATTAGGCAATAGAGCCTGGACTTCCTGGGTCTGACCTTCTAAGGGGAGGAGACAGACAGTGGACATAATAAGTAAATTAACAGTGGGATGGAAAATGAAAGGTGCTATGAAAAAAAAAAGTTGGGATGGGTGCAGTGGCACATGCTTGTAATCCCAGTATTTTGGGAAGCTGGAGTGGGAGGACTGTTTGAGGCCAGGAGTTTGACACCAGCCTGGGCAACATAGCGAGACATGTTTTTTAAATAACAATTGTTTTTTTACAGAGAAAAAGTAAAGCATCACAGAGGGACTGGGAGCCCTAGGAGAGTCCACGGGGTAGGCTACAGCATTAAATTGCAAGGTCAAGGTGAGTGTATTGACTTGTCACTTCAGTATCTTAGGTAGAGGAAACAGCAAATTTAAGGTCCTGAAGCGTGAATGTGTCTGCCCAACAGTTTTGGGGAACAGCACAAGGAAGTCAGTGTGGATGGAGTGGAGTGGTTGAGGGGAAAAGAGAAGGAGGTGAAGGCAGGGAGGTGATAGGCAGATCATGCAGGGCCTGGTGGACCACAAGGAGGACTTTGGCTTTTACCTTGAGTGAGGTGGGAGCCATGGAGGGTTCTGAGTAGAGGAGGGATGGAACCTGACTTGGGTGTTCACAGGCACCCTCTGGCTGCCGTGGGGGACAGTAGACAGTGAGAGGTGAGGACAGGAGCTGGGAGACCAGGCTGGAGGTGACTGACCCATCCAGGCAAGTGATGATGATGATGGAAGGGAGCTGGAGTTGGGTGGTAGTTAAGCGGGGAGAATTTGGGATGAATCATTTAAGACAGATTCAACATTTGCTGATGGAATGGTGTGAGTATAAGAGACAGGGATGAGCCAAGGTTTTTGGTGAACCCCTTGAGGGATGGAGCTCTCATCCACTGAATGGGCACAGGTTTAGGGGAAGGTCGGAGCTCAGTTTTGGACAGATTGAATTTACCTTCTAAAATACCTCTATCTTTTTTTTTTTTTTGAGACAGGATCTTAATTTGTTGCTCAGGCTGGAATGCAGTGGCTTGATCATAGCTCACTGCAGCCTTGAACTCCTGGGTTTGAGCGATCCTTCTACCTCAGCCTCCCGTGTAGCTACAACTACAGGCATGTACCACCATGCCCACTTAATTAAAACAATTTTGTTTTTGGTAGCAATGAGGTCTCCCTATGTTGCCCAGGCTGGTCTTGAACTCCTGGGTTCAAGCAATCCTCCCGCCTCAGCCTCCCTAAGCATTGGGATTACAGCATGAACCACCATGCCCAGGCTTAAGATACCTTTTCTTTTTTTTTTCTTTTTTTTTTTTTTTTGACGCGGAGTCTTGCTCTGTGCCCCAGGCTGGAGTGCAGTGGCGCGATCTCGGCTCACTGCAAGCTCCGCTCCCCCGGGTTCACGCCATTCTCCTGCCTCAGCCTCCCGAGTAGCTGGGACTACAGGCGCCCGCCACCTCGCCCGGCTAATTTTCTTGTATTTTTAGTAGAGACGGGGTTTCACCATGTTAGCCAGGATGGTCTCGATCTCCTGACCTCATGATCCGCCCGTCTCGGCCTCCCAAAGTGCTGGGATTACAGGCTTGAGCCACCGCGCCCGGCCAAGATACCTTTTCTTATAAACCCTCAGTTGCATTCATTTTTAAGTGGTTCTTCATTGATTCATTCATTCATTAGTACATTCATTCTTTCATCCATCCATTTGTTCATTTATTCATTCATTCTTTCACTATTCTTAAATTCATTAGCACATTCATCATTCATCCATTCCTTTGTGTGTACATCATTCATTTGCTCATCCATTCATCCATCCGTTCATTATTCATTTGCTCATTTGTTTCTCCATTCATTCCTCCATTTATCCATTCACCCATTCATCCATCCAGCACACTTATCAAAACCACCCCACTTGCCAGACACAGGACACAGCAAACACCTCCAAGGAGGCCACTTCCTATCAGCAAAATTTTCAACGGAGATTTTGAGTTGGCACCCTAGGGGCCATACCGACTCATACTGGGTTTGTGAAAGCTGAAATTATTGGTCCACATTTAAAAACTGGGAGATTTTCCATGAAAATATGGATTTCAGCTTCCCCTGAATGAAAATAACAGCTGACGTTTATGGAACATTTAGCAGGCACCAGGCACTGCAGGGAACATGTTTTACACGACAAGCTACTTGCTCCTCCTCAGAGTCCTAGGAAGTAGGGACCAGTGTTATCCCCATTTTACAGCCAAGGAAACAGGCTGAGAGGGGTCTAGTAACTGGTGAAGATGTGTCAAGATAGTTCAGAGGGTGTGCTCTGGGCCACCACATCGCACACCTGGGGCATGTGGCCATGAGGCAGGGGCACAATTCCACTAGGCTGCAGTTGGCCAGGCCCGGTGGCTGTGACCTCCTTACAGGGACACCTCTCCTTTCTGCAAATACCATTCCCCTCAGGTTCATCACCTTCTCGAGCCCAGGGGCAGCTCCTCATGACCCTGCCCAGCATTTCTGGCCCTAGTCCCTGAGACTCTCAAATATGTGTCCAGATCTGCAGGTCTCCAAAGGGCTTGGCCAAAAGAAATAAGACCCTTGGGACCTTGGGGGTCAGAGGGGATGTTCCACAGATCGAGAGAGAGAGAGATAGAGAGGAAGAGAGGGAGAGAGAGAGAGAGAGAGACCAACCACAACAGGCAGAAGGTCCCCAGCCCCCACTCCTGCTGAAGCCACACTGAAAACCTAGCTTAATCACCAACCAGCAGATGACCTTGGGCAAGCCACCTTGGTACACTGGAGACAACCACAGTTCCTACCTCAAAGGGCCATCCAAAGGCATAAATGAATTAATACATCTTAGCATGATGCCTGATACCTTATGATTATTGGATATAAATCTTCTAGTATAACCTCAAGAGCTGAAATAATGACTAGGTTCACGTGCCAGCCATTGAGAAAGTCTTTCCTGATCACTCAGCCTGGAGACACATCCCCACAACAGGTGTACCCTTCACTGGGAAGGGAGAGGGAAATGAATATTAATTGAACACCTACTAAGTGCTGGACCCCACGCTAGGTACTGTTACTTCTATAGTTGAATTTCATGCTCACTTTGACTCATGTTCCCTTTTTCTATACATTCCTGTCTCTCATTTTTCTCTATGGTCTGGAATTATAACTGTAGACAGTTTCTGGATTTTTAAAAATCATTTTCAAGAGATATTTTATTCAACCCAATACATCCAAAATATTACCATTTCAACATGGAATCAATATTAAGATGGATTCAAAAGATATTTTATACTGTTTCTTTTTGTACTAAGTCTGATGTGTTATTATGAAGTATATCTTAGTTCATGGTCAGCCACATTCAAGGGATCAAAAGCCAGTATAACTGGTACCAGTCCAAAATGTTCTTTTCCTTTTTTTTTTTTTTTTTTTTGAGATAGAGTCTCATTCTGTCACCCAGGCTGGAGTGCAGTGGCATGATCTTGGCTCACTGCAACCTCCGCCTCCCAAGTTCAAGTGATTCTCCTGCCTCAGCCTCCCAAGTGGCTGGAACTATAGGTGCCCACCACCACACCTGGCTAATTTTTGTATTTTTAGTAAAGATGGTGTTTTGCCATGTTGGCCGGGCTGGTCTTGAACTCCTAACCTCAAGTGATCTGCCCACTGCAGCCTCCCAAAGTGCTGGGATTACAGGCATGAGCTACTGGACGTCTGGGCCAGTCTGCAATGTTTTATGGTGAGGGAAGGGGTATGTCACCGCCAAGGATTCATCTGGTGATTTCTGGCAATTTGTATACCCTTAAAATTATATGTAAATTGTAATACAGCCATATTTGGCTTAATAAGGGAAACATGTTCTGAGAAATGCAGTGTTAGGCAATTTTGTCCTTGTGTGACCATCCTAAAGTGAATTTACACAAACCTAGATGTTGTAGCCTACTCCACACCCGGGCTATGTGGCTTGCAGCTCCTCGGCTACAAACCTGCCCGGCATATTACTGTACTTAATACTATAGACAACTATAACATCATAGTATTTGTGTGTCTGAACATATCTAAACACAGAAAAGGTACAGTAAAAACAGTATAAAAGAGAAAAGATGTTCAGCTGCCTAGGGTACTTAGCATGAACGGAGCTTGCAGGACTGGAAGTTACTCTTGGTGAGGGAGTGAGTGAGTGGTGAGTGAATGTGAAGGCCTAGGACATTATTGTACACTCCTGTATATATTATAAACACTGTATACTCAGGCTACATGACATTTACAAAAAAATAAAGTAATTAGGGCCAGGCACGGTGGCTCATGCCTGTAATCCCAGCACTTTGGGAGGCTGAGGAGGGCGGATCATGAGGTCAGGAGTTTGAGACCAGCCTGGCCAACATGGTGAAACCCCATCTCTACTAAAAACACAAAAATTAGCCAGGCGTGGTGGTGCACACCTGTAATCCCAGCTACTCGGGAGGCTGAGGCATGAGAAGCGCTTGAACCCGGGGGGCAGAGGTTGCAGTGAGCCGAGATCGTCCCACTGCACTCCCGCCTGGGCCACAGAGCAAGACTCTGTCTTGGGAAAAAAAAAAGTAACCGTGCTCATGCTACAACATTATGACAGCTATGATGTCACTAAGTTATAGGAATTTTCAGCTCCATCATATTATCTTATGGGTTCACAATCATATATATTATCTGTCATTGACCAAAATGACATTATGCAGCATATGACTGTAGCTGCTGCCCATATTGTGGGTTGAACTGTGTCCCCCAAAAAGGTTTGTTGTAGCCCTAACCCCTGGTACCAGCAAAAGTGGCCTTATTTGAAAATAGGGTCTTTGCAGGTGGTAATCAAGTTAAGATGAGGTCAAACTTAATTAGAGTGGGTCGTAAATCCAACGACTGGTGTCTTTAGAAGAGGAGAAGCAGGCTGGGCACTGCGGTTCACGCCTGTAATCCCAGCACTTTGGGAGGCCAAGGCAGGCGGATCACTTGAGGTCAGGAGTTCAAGATCAGTCTGGCCAACCTGGCAAAACCCTGTCTCTACTAAAAAATACAAAAATTAGCTGGGCGTGGTGGTGCACACCTGTAATCCCAGCTACTCAGGAGGCTGAGGTGGGAGGACTGCATGAGCCTGGGAGGTTGAGGTTGCAGTGAGCTGTGATCGTGCCATTGCATTCCAGCCTAGGTGACGGAGTGAGACTTGTCTCAGAAAAAAAAAAAAAAAAAAAAAGGAAAAGAAATGGCACAGAGACTCACAGAAAGAAGACCATATGACAACAGAGGCAGAGATTGGAATTACGCATCTATGAACTGAGGAACACCAGGGATTGCTGGCAGCACCAGAAACTAAGAAAATGGAATGGAACAGATTCTCCCCTAAAACCTTCGGAGGGAACATGGTGGCTCTGCTGACACCTTGATTTCAGTTTGGACTTCTGGCCTCCAGAACTGTGAGAGAAGAAATTTCTGTTGTTTTAAGCCACTGGGTTTGTGACACTTTGTAATGGCAACTCTGGGAACTCAATACCACCCATATAGAGCCTGTATTATTAAAACCACGTAAATGGATCCCCTTTTCCCCACATCCTCGCCAGCACTTGTTAGGATTTGTCTTTTTTTTTGTTTTCTGAGATGGAGTCTCACTCTGTCACCCAGGCTGTAGTGCAGTGGCGTGACCTCTGCTAACTGCAACCTCTGCCTCCTGGTTTAAGCAATTCTCCTGCCTCAGCCTCCTGAGTAGCTGGGATTACAGGTGTGCACTACTGCACCTGGCTAATTTTTGTATTTTTAGTAGAGACGGGGTTTCACCATGTTGGACAGCCTGCTTCTCCTCTTATAAAGATAGCAGTCGTTGGATTTAGGACCCACCCTAATTAAGTTTGACCTCATCTTAACTTGATTACCACCTGCAAAGATCCTATTTTCATGTAAGGCCACATTCGCAGGTATCAGGGGTTAGGACTTCAACAAACCTCATTTGTCTTTTTGATGATAGCTACTCTAGGCTGAGCATGGTGTCTCACACCTGTAATCCTGGCACTTTGGGAGGCCAAGGAGGGCAGATCATTTGAGGTCAGGAGTTCAAGACCAGCCTGACCAACATAGTAAAACCCCATCTCTACTAAAATACAAAAGTTAGCTGGGCATGGTGGCGTGTGTCTGTAATTTCAGCTACTCAGGAGGCTGAGGCAGGAGAATCCCTTGAACCCAGGAGGGACAGGTTGCAGTGAGCTGAGATCACGCCACTGCACTCCAGCTTGGGCGACAGAGCGAGACTTCCTCTCAACAAACAAACAAACAAACAAACAAACAAAGATACAGCTACTCTAACAGGTGTGAGGTGATAGCTGATGGAGATTTTGATTTGCATTTCTCTGATGATGAGTGATGTTCAACATTTTATTCATATACCTGTTGGCCACTTGTATGTCTTTTCTTTTGGGATACGTATGTTCAGATCCTTTGTACATTTTTATTTCGAGACAGGGTTTCATTCTGTCGCTCAGGGTGGAGTGCAGTGATGCAATGTCAGCTCACTGTAACCTCCTCCTCCCGGGCTCAAGGGATCCTCACATCTTAGCCTCCCGAGTAGCTGTCTTTGCTCATTTTTAATTGGGTTACTTGTTTTCTTGCTGTTGAGTTGTTTGAGTTCCTTATGTATTTTGGATATTAGCTCCTTATCACAAGTATTGTTTGCAAACATTTTCTCACATTCCTTAGGTTGTCTCTTCCCTCTGCAGAATGTTTCCTTTGCTGTGCACAAACTTTTTAGTTTGATACGATCCCATTTGTCCATTTTTGCTTCTGTTGCCCGTGCTTTTGAGGTCCTGTCCAAAAAAATCATTCCCGAGACCAATGCCATGGAGCTTTCTCCCTATGTTTTCTCAGAGCATCTTTACCATTTCAGGTGTGACATTTAAGTCTTTTCAGAACATCTGCACTCCCACGTTCGCTTCAGCATTATTCACAATAGCCAAAATACGGAAGCAAACTAAGTGTCCCGCAATGGATGAATGGATAAAGAAAATGTGGTATATATACAAATAGAATATTATACAGCCCTAAAAAGAAGGAAATCCTGTAATGTGTGACAACATGGATAGAAATGGAGGAGTAAAATAAGCTGGCACAGAAAGATAATTATGGTATGATCTCATATGTGGGAGCTTAAGACTAAAAAAAATCGATCTCATAGAAAGAGCAGGAAGGTGGTTCCTGGAGGCTGCAGGGGAGGAGGAGGGATTGAGAAAGAGAAGATGTTGATCAAAGGGTGTAAGTTAGAGTTAGACTGGAAGAGTAAGTTTTAGTGACCTATTACATTGCATTGCATTGCATTTAGTGATACATTAATACATTACTGTGTATTTATATTGCATTATTAATGTGTTGTGTATTTCAAAATTGCTAAGAGATTTTTAATGCCTTCCCTACACACAAAAAAATGGTGAGATGGTGAGGTGATAGATGTGTTAACAAGCATGATTGAATCATTCTATGATACATACATAGATTAAAACATCACACTGTACCCCATAAACATACACAATTACCATTTGTCAGCTGCAAATAAATTAATTGAAAAATCATGCCTGTAATCCCAGCACTTTGGGAAGCCAGGGCAGGAGGATCACTTGAGGCCAGGAGTTTGAGACCAGCCTGGGCAACATAGCCAGACCCCATCTCAACAACAACAACAACAACAACAACAACAACAAATTAGTTGGGTGTGGTGGCACCTGTAGTCCCAGCTACTTGGGAGGCTAAGCTGGGAGGATTGCTTAAGCCCAGGAGCTCCAGGCTGCAGAGAGCTATGATCATACCACTGCACTCCAGCCTGAGTGACAGAGCAAGAACCTACCTCTAAAAACAAATTTAAAAAATCATCTAAATAGGATCTGGTTTTCCTAAGAAAGCAGAGTTACAATGGCAGCTTCCATTCATAATGGCTCAACTTTTTTTGTTTTGTTTTCATATGCTCCACATTTTACTTATTTATAATTGTTTTTTTCCTCCTCCTCCTCTTCTTCTTCTTCCTTCTTTCTTCTTCTTCTTCTTTTTTTTTTTTTAAATATAGGCTAGGTACATTGGCTCACACCTGCAATCCTAACACTTTGGGAGGCCAGGGCGAGAGGCTTGTTTGAAGCCAGGGGTTTGAGACCAGCCTGGGCAACGTAGCGAGACCCTGTCTCTATCAAGTATTAGCTGGGCACTGTGGCATGCGCCTGTAGCCTCAAATGATCCTCTCACCTTGGTCTTCCAAAACGTTGGGATTACAGGCGTGAACGACCACACCTGGCCTGTATTGTTGCATTCTTTACAGAAATAAATAAAGGCTCACTCTATTACCCAGGCTGGAGTGCAGATCTTGGCTCACTGCAACCTCCATTTCCCCGATTAAGTGACGCCTCTGCCTCCCGAGTAGCTGGGATTACAGGTGCCCACCTCCATGCCCAGCCGATTTTTGTATATTTATTAGAGACAAAGTTTCACCATTTTGGCCAGGCTGCTCTTGAACTCCTGGCTTCAAATCATCTGCCCGTCTTGGCATCCCAAAGTGCTGGGATTACAGGTGTGAGCCACCACGCCCAGCCATACTGTTATTTTTCTTTTTAAAATTATTATTCATTTATTATTATTCATAAAATTGCCAGATACAGGCTGTATCTATTTATAGTGCACAACATGATATTTTGGCCATATGTATACACTATGGAATGGCTCAGTTGAGCTCGTTAACATATGCATTACCACATATGCTTATCACTTTTGTCATGGTGAGAACGCTTAAAATCTACTCTCTGAGCAATTTTCAAGTATACAATACATTGTTATTAATACAGTCACCATGCTGTACAATAGATCCCTTGAATGTATTCCTCCAGTCTAAATGAAATTTGATATCCTGCCAGGCGCAGTGGCTCACACCTCTAATCCCAGCACTTTCGGAGGCTGAGGTGGGCGGATCACTTGAGGTCAGGAGTCTGAGACCAGCCTGGCCAACATGGTGAAACCCCATCTCTACTAAAAATACAAAAATTGGCCAGGCCTGGTGGTGTGCACCTGTAGTCCCAGCTACTTGGGAGGCTGAGGTGGGAGAATCACTTGAACCTGGAAGGCGGAGGTCACAGTGAGCCGAGATCGCGCCACTGCACTCCCACCTGGGTGACAGAGTAAGACTCCATCTCAAAAAACAAGAAAAAAAAAACAAGAAAAAAAAATGGATATCCTTTCAGTAACATGGCTCAACTTTCCATGTCAATGATTCAAATTCCTTATTTCAGCAGTAAGTTCATCAATTAGAAATGAACCTGCTTTATAGCGCGTTTATCCACTGATTCAACAACACAGTAGAATCACCAATTATATAAGACTCCGTGGCCGGGCGCGGTGGCTCAAGCCTGTAATCCCAGCACTTTGGGAGGCCGAGACGGGCGGATCACAAGGTCAGGAGATCGAGACCATCCTGGCTAACACGGTGAAACCCCATCTCTACTAAAAATACAAAAAAATTAGCCGGGCGTGGTGGCGGCGCCTGTAGTCCCAGCTACTCGGGAGGCTGAGGCAGGAGAATGGCGGGAACCCGGGAGGCGGAGCTTGCAGTGAGCCGAGATCGCGCCACTGCACTCCAGCCTGGGCGACAGAGCGAGACTCCGCCTCAAAAAAAAAAAAAAAAGACTCCGTGTGGATCAAGTGTGGTGGGTCACGCCTGTTATCCCACTGCTTTGGGAGGTAGAGGTAGGCGTATTGTTTGAGACCAGGAGTTTGAGACCAGCCTAGGCAATATATCGAGAGCCCATCTCTTAAAAAATATAAAAAACTTAGCTGAGTGTAGCAGTCTACACCTGTCGTCCCAGCTACTAGGGAAGCTGAGGTGGGAGGATCACTTGAGTCCAGGGGTTTGAGGCTGCAGTGAGGTATGACTGCACCACTGCACTCCAGCCTGGGCAACAGGGCAAGACACTGTCTCAAAAAAAAAAAAAAAAAAAAAATAGGACTGTGCGTATTGTGGTGCAATGTGAATGTGAACGCAGACACCATAAAGCTCTCACCTTACTTTGAAATATGCATTACTGTATTATTACATTCTTTTTTTTTTTTTTTTTTTTGAGATGAGGTCTCTGTCATGCAGGCTAGAGTAAAGGGGCATGCCGCGGCTCACTGCAGCTTTAACCTTCTGGGCTCAGGTGATCCTCCCACCTCAGCCTCACGAGTAGCTGGGACTACAGGCGTGTGCCACAATGCCCAGCTAATATTTGATAGAGATAGGGTCTCACTATGTTGCCCAGGCTGGTCTGAAACTCCTGGCCTCAAACGATCCTCCCACCTCGGCCTCCCAAAATGTTGGGATTACAGGCGTGAGCCACCACACCCTGCCTGTATTATTGCATTCTTTACATAAATAAATAAAGGTAAATGTGATTCCTTGCCAGAATCCTGGAATTCCAGAGATCTCTTTTGGAGTGGTCTAGAAAAACCACTGGCTAGATTGGGGGCTCCTTTCTTTGTCTTTTTGAGTAATCAGGCTGATGAGGTGGGTTTTGGTGGATTTGCCGGTAGCAAACGTGGCTATGAACTAACAAGCCACTGGCCTGGGTTTTGGGTCTGTTTAGAAAGCTGCAATGTCACCTGCCTTGTTAACGGAGGTAGAGGCTGCAGTGGCAGTGAGCTGAGATGGTGCCATTGCCCTCCAGCCTGGGTGCTACAGCAAGACTCCATCTCAAAAAAAAAAAATATATATATATACACACACACACACACACACACACACACACACACGCACGCAGATTTTTTTTTTTTTTTGATGGAGTTTCACTCTTGTTGCCCAGGCTGGAGGGCAATGGCATCATCTCAGCTCACTGCAGCCTCCGCCTCCCAGTTTCAAGCGATTCTCATGCCTCAGCCTCGCAAGTAGCTGGGATTACAGGCGCACACCACCACACCCACTTAATTTTTGAATTTTTAGTACAGACAGGGTTTCACCATGTTGGCCAGGCTGGTCTCCTACTCCTGACCTTAAGCAATCCGCCTGCTCAGCCTCCCAAAGTGCTGGGATTACAGGCGTGAGCCACCACGCCCGGCCAACAAAGCAGATTTTTAAGAATTAATGTTACTTATTTTTTTTAGAGACAGGTCCTCACTCTGTTGCCCAGGCTGCAGTGAAGTGGCACAATCATAGCTCACTGCAACCTTGAATTCCTGGGTTCAAGAAATCCTCCTGCTTCAGCTTCCCAGGAGGTGGGACTACAGGCGTGTGCCATAATGCCTGGTTAAGTTTTTAAACATTTTGTTTTTCAGAGATGGAGTCTTGTTATGTTGCCCAGGCTGGTCTTGAACTCCTGGCCTCAAGAGATCCTTCTGCACTGGCCTCCCAAAGCAGTGGGATTATAGGCGTGAGCCACTGTGCCTGGCCATAAGACAGATTTTAAAACAATGGAAGTAACCTAACACGTGAGACAGACATAATTGATCAAATACACAAGACACCGACTGAGCGCTCCAATTCTTGACATTTGCTTACAGGAGATTAAACAGATGCACACACAAGTGTAAGTAGAACGAGTTCTCCATTACAAGAAAAAGCATGTTTTGGCTGGAAATTAAAAATGCAAATGAAAACAAGCTTTAAGGTTTCATTACAAACCCACTTAACTGGGAAAGGAAATTAAATTGGTAATATTCGATGGCCTGGGTGGGGAATCCACGAACATATGCATACTTGGCAGGGTTTATAAATGGGCTCCATGTTTTTGAAACTCAGAATGGCTCTTTGAATAATGAGTTGAAAAGCTGTTAATATCTTTGATCCTATAATTATCTCCAAGGAAATACGCCCAAAGGGTGGGGGGGGGGGGAGTCATTGTACGTAAATGTGCACAGCAGTGCTCTTCGTAAGAGAAATGACTGGAAACAACTCAAACACCCTATAAAGGAACTATGGCTAAACAAACCATAGTGTATCCAAGTGTATCCACCCTACGAGATATGTGATCGCAATGGAAATTATGCCTAAACTCAGCAATAAGGTTATAAACTAGGGGTGAGCGAAAAAAAGGGAATATGAAATAGACCAGAAACTATGGATCAGAAACACATGGATGTGCTAACTTCTCTCCTTCCTCCACTTCTCTCCCTCCCTCTCTTCCTCCCTTCCTCTTTCTCTTGCCATCCTTTCTTCCTCTAAATTGCGGCCACACAGTTTTCTAAGCAGCCTAAATTCCTTATCTCCTCAATCTTATTCCAGTCTTATTTCCTCTGCCTGGATGCTTTTCCTTCCATTAAAAACAAAGATCCATTAAAGAACAACAACAATACATTCTCACTTTAGAAGGTCACGATCAACATAGTCACAGTCAATGAATCAACAGGACAGAGGAATGAGAAGGGAAAGAATAAACGTTCCCTCTTTCCTCAAACTCTGGCTCTTGTGGTGGCAAAGGTCTGAGCCCTGCCTCTCACACTGTTCGTTCTGCTATTACCACCACCGTGATCTCCTACCCTCCTTCAGTTTCCAGCTTAAACATCACTTCCTCCGGGTAGCCTTCCCTGACTGCTCCCCATCCTTCCAGAGCAAACTAAGCCCAGAGCCTCTCCCTGATGTGCCATTACCATTACAGGTTTATTTGTGTAATTCTCTGTTTAATTTCTATTTCCTGCACCGGACTGCAAGCTCCATGTAGGTAGGGATTTGGTTTGTGTCTTTTTTTTTTTTTTTTTTTTTTTTTGAGACAAGATCTTGCTCTGTTGCCCAGGCTGGAGGGCAGCGATGAGATCTCAGCTCACCACAACCTCTGCTTCCCAGGTTCAAGTGATGCTCCCGCCTCAGCCTCCCGAGTGGCTGGGACTACAGGCTAAGTTTTTGTATTTTTAGTAGAGCCAGGGTTTCACCATGTTGGCCAGGCTGGTCTCGAACTCCCAACATCAGGTGATCCGCTCATCTCAGCTTCCCAAAGTGTTGGGATTACAGGCGTGAGCCACTGCGCGCTGGCCCATTTGTGTCTTTTTTTTTTCTGTGCCCAGGCTGGAGTGCAGTAACACAATAATGGCTCATTGCAGCCTCCACTTCCCAGGCTCAAGTGATCCTCCCAGTTCAGCCTCCCAAATGCCTGTGTCTTATTTGCAATCAGGCACCTAATATAAGCAGGTCCCCCATGAATACTTCCCGAGTGAGTCACAAACATTCACCAACATGACTGGGAGCTTGGTCCCTGCCAGGTGCCGGTTCGCCATGCTTTATGGGGATCATTTAGTAGAATTCCCACCAAACAACGAGAAGCTGGGCACAGATGTTATTCCCATAATGATGTAATCTGCCCCAGGACACACGCACAGGCGGGAAGGGGTGGAGCTGAGACCCAAATCCAGGCAGCACAGTTTGCAAGCCCTCTGCCCCCACCCCACTCCATCTCTTGGACGATAGGCGATGAACAACTGATAGGTGGCAGAGGAAGGGACTCACCCACAGAGGCTATATCAGCCAGCTGATCCTCAGCCTCTTCGGGGTTGAGCAAATCTGTCTTGCTTTTCTTTATGGTGGCTCTCCGCAGAGCTCCAACAATGGAAACATGGCAAGAGAAAAAGACGTTACCCTTTTTGCAACACAGACCGTACGGACACAGTGTGTCCTTGGATTTAACTCTCACGGCAACTGTTCTCACAGGAACTAATAGTATACCCATTTTTCAGATGTGTAAACTGAGGTTCAAGGTGGCACTATCACTTTGCTTAAAGGGGTAAAGACAAGAATCTAGTCGGGTTCAGTCTGACTCCAGGTCTGGGCCCTCGGCCACTATTTTCCCTCTGGTTTATTTATTTATTTATTTATTTACTTATTTTTGAGACAGAATCTCGCTCTGTCACCCAAGCTGGAGTGCAGTGATGTGATCTTGGCTCACTGCAACCTCCGCGTCCCGAGTCCAAGCGATTCTCCTGCCTCGGCCTCCTGAGTAGCTGAGACTACAGGCGTGCACCACCATGCCCGGCTAATTTTTGTATTATTAGTAGAGATGGGATTTTGCCATGTTGGCCAGGGCTGGTCAAATTCTTGACCTCAAGTGATTTGCCTGCCTTGGCCTCCAAAAGTGCTAGGATTACAGGCGCGAGCTGCCACACTCAGCCTCTATTTTCAAATTCTAAGAAACCTAACTTTCTTATGAAAACAGTTCACCCCTTGACCAGTAGCATACTTGCTAGGCAGGCTGCAATTTTGGGATTCTACCCTAGTATTCAAGCTATATACCCCTAGGGGCTCCATAGCAGACAGTAAGTTCAGGTGTAGACTTCCAATAACAAGATTTAGGCAACCCATGGGTAATCTCCCCTCCCCAGCTAAAACTGTAAAATTCATTTTATAACCTTCTGGGACAGAGTGCCAGTTCTTTTATTTCCCTCAAATCCCTGGGATTTTAAATCAAAAGTCATCACCCTGTCTAGCCAGTTTTCTTTCTTTTTTTTTTTGAGACAGAGTCTCGCTCTGTCACCCAGGCTGGAGTGCAGTGGTGTGATCTCGGCTCACTGCAACTTCCGTCTCCCAGGTTCAAGCAATTCTCGTGGCTTAGCCTCCCGAGTAGCTGGGATTACAGGCGTGTGCCACGACACCTAGCTAATTTTTGTATTTTTAGTAGAGATGGGTTTTACCATGATGGCCAGGCTGGTCTTGAACTCCTGGCCTCAAGTGATCCACCCGTCTTGGCCTCCCAAAGTGCTGAGATTACAGGCGTGAGCCACCACACCCAGCCCCTGTCTAACCAGCTTTCTAAAGTGTGAGAAGATAAATCTCGAGCAACAAATTGCGTGTTTCAGGGAGTACTATTATTTTTCTCATTGCTCTTATTATTATATTGCAGGCATATCCTTCTGGCCTATCTCTAAACTCTTTTTTTTTCTTTTGAAACAGGGTCTCACTCTGTCACCCAGGCTGGAGTGGAGTGATGCCCGCTGCAACCTTGACCTCTTAGGCTCAAGTGATCCTCTTGCCTCAGCCTCCCGAGTAGCTGGGACCCTAGGTGCGTGCGTCACCACATCCGGCTACGTTTTTATTTTTTGTAGAGACAGAACCTCACTGTGTTGCTCAGGCTGGTCTTGAACTCCCAGGTTCAAGTGTTCCTCCTGTCTCGGCCTCCCAAAGTGTTGGGATTACAGGTGTGAGCCACGGACAGACCACATCCAGCCCTATCTCTAAACTCTAGGAAGCTTTACTTTCATGAAGCCCCAGGTTGGATACACAGTGACTCTTACAGTCTGTCCCCTGACTTCCAGCTATGCTGGGCAGGTTGGGGTTTTGGACCTGTTTTTAATGGTCCTTCCTTTCATATTCAGGTTTCCAGGGGACCATGAATTGACGTCTATACTCCCAGCACTTTGGGAGGCCGAGGTGGGCAGATCACTTGAGGCAAGGAGTTCAAGACCAGCCTGGCCAACATGGCGAAACCCCATCTCTACCAACAATATAAAAATTAGCCACGCATGGTGGCACATGCCTGTAATCTCAGCTACTCATGAGGCTGAGGCAGGAGAATTGCTTGAACCTGAGAGGCAGAGGTTGCAGTGAGGTGAGATCACGCCACTGCACTCCAGCCTGGGTGACAGAGCGAGACTCTGTCTCAATTTAAAAAAGAAAAAGAAAAAAAAGAAAGTCAGTCATGGTTCTGTCTGGTTAAGTTTCTGACATGGGAGACAGCAGCCCTTCACAGTAAACTGGACTTTTGGTGGGATTATTATTTATTTAGCAAGCAGAAACATTCTGACCCTATCCTAGGTGTTATTTTGCCATAATGAATATCATTCTGAGAAACAATCTCATGATCTAGGGTATTGTTTATATCATACCCATTTTGCAGGTGAGAAAAACCAAGGCACAAAGCAGAAAAAACCAGGTCCATGGTTAAAACAAAAAAGTGGAGGCCAGAATAGAGAAACTCTGCATGGAAGTCCTAAAATTCCTCCAGGAGGAACGTCCACCCCCTGGAGGATCCTTAGAACCAGTCACCTGCTCTCCCCCAAGCCCCCAGCACAGCTTCTCCCTTCTCCCCTGGGACCCACCCCCGAGGTGGGTTCAGAGCGGTTACCATCAAAGGGATGCCTCTGCTCCCCGTCAGTTTCATCCTCGGCGAGGATCACCTCTTCTGAAGAGGAAGAGCACAGAGTTAAGATCCCGCATTTGGAGGATGAGTTCTCTCTTGGACCGGGAAGGAGAAAGGTCAGCCCGGCCACCCCCATTCTCCCCTGGCTGATGATGACAGCTCAACCGGCCAAAAAACATGCTGCTGGGTGGTTTCCGACCTCAAGCCCCACCTCCGCCACAGTGGCAAAAGCCAACATTCTCCCCACGTCGCGCAAAATAAAAACCAGTATCCACACCACAGCTTATAAGCCCCTGCTTGATCTGATCTCCATCACCTTCCTGTCTTCCTCTCCTCCGACTCCTCCCACCTCTCACTCCGTTTCACCTGCACTGGCTTCCTTGCTGTGTCTCAAATACGCTCCGAGCTCACGGCCTTTGTACTTGTTGCCTCTGCCTGGAATGCCCCTTCCCTTGATGTCCCCACAGCTTCCTTCTTCACGTCCTTCAGGTCTCTCTACTCAGGTACTTTCTTAGAGAACCCTTCCCTGACCACCTTGCCTCCGACTTCCTACTCTTTTTTATTCTCTGACACGGAGTCTTGCTCTGTCGCCCAGGCTGGAGTACAGTGGTGTGATCTCGGCTCACTGTAACCTCTGCCTCCTGGGTTCAAGTAATTCTCCTGCCTCAGCCTCCCGAGTAGCTGGGATTACAGGCATGCGCCACCATGACCGGCTAATTTTTGAATTTTTAGCAGAGACTGGGTTTCACCATGTTGGCCAGGCTTGTCTCGAATGCCTGACCTCAGGAAATCTGCCCGCCTTAGCCTCCCAAAGTGCTAGGATTATAGGCGTGAGCCACTGCGCCTGGCCAACTTCCTACTCTGTTTTATCTTCCTAGTCTTTTATCTTCCTTCTCTGAATTTGGGAGTTCCCAATATGAAATGTATTTGTTCGTTTTATCTCTCTCACTAGAATATCTGAGCTCTGAGGGCAGGGATTTGGTGTGTATTACTTACTCCCATATCCTCAGTGCTTAGATCAGTGCCTGGCACACAGCAGGTACTCCCTAAATGTTTATTAAATTGCTGAACAAATAAATATGTGTCTACTGTGTATCAGGCGCTGCTCTCCCCAAGTGGCTTAGCTGAGATTATTTTACTAAATACTCCAATAGTACTATGACGTAGGCACTATCATTGCCTCCATGTAACAGCTGAGGAAACGGAGGTACAGGGATGTGTAGTGCACGGGTAAAAAGTGGCAGGGCTGGGATGTAAACCAACGTCTGATTTCAGAATTCAAGTAATGTGATGTCAGATCCTGGCTTCATCCTAGACTTTTTCATATCAGACCCCGGATTCCTGTTGATAAAATTTGGGACTACCAATTCAGGTTCTCTTTCTCCTCCCATTACAACCCTCCCAGCTTAGCCTTCTCCAAACTGCATGACTCTCTTTGTGCTCCGTGGCCTGGGATCTCCATCCCTGGGCCCCGGGATGAAAGGGCCTCACCTGCTTTTGAGATCCACTCCATGTACCCATTGAGCTCACGTTCAATCTGTTGTTGCCGCCTCAGCTTCAGAAAAGCCCGCCGGTTCTCCACCCGTTCCCTTTCTTTGGCAAACTCCCTGCAGAAGCATAGAAAAGCCAGAGTATGGCTGTTTTGAAAATGTTAGGAAACGTGTGTGTGTGTGTGTGTGTGTGTGTGTGTGTGTGTGTGTGTGTGTCTGGGGATTCAGAAGTCTCTGGAGGTTAGGAGTTTTCAACAGGAGGAGTCAGGTCTTCTGGGAAAAGACTGGGATATTATAGGGATGAGTGCTTCTGCCAGCTTCACATATTTCCCAACAACTGCGCCTAGGTAAAGAAAAAGGCCAGGCACAGTGGCTCATGTCTGTAATCCCAGCCCTTTGTGAGGCCGAGATGGGTGTATCATTTAAGGCCAGGAATTTGAGACCAGCCTGGACAACATAGTGGGCCCCATCTCTATGAAAAATAAAAAATTTAGCTGGGCATGGTGCATACACCTGTTGCCCTAGCTACTCAGGAGGCTGAGGCAGGAGGATTGCTTGTGCCTAGGAGTTCTAGGTTACAGTGAGCTTTATGATCGCCCCACTACACTCCAGTCTGGGTAATAAAGCTAGACACTGTTTCTAAAAAAAAAAAAAAACAATAAAAAAGAAAAAAAATGAAAGGATAAAACCATGCCATGCCAACCACCACTGGCTGCATACCTCATTTTCATTCTCTTCATACTCTTGGCTAATAATTACTTCAGCTCTCTTTTAAGTTAGACCAATAAGCCCTACAGCAGGTTGGCTTCTCTGCCATAGGTCCCACCTCTTCCTGTTTCCCTTCTTCCTTTTCCTGTTTGGAACATGAAGTGGCCATCTTGAGGGCATGCAGCAGCCATCTTAGGACCATGAGGTATCCATGAGATTGGAAGCCTCTGGTAAAGATGTCAGAATGGAAAGCTGGAAGAATCTGGGGTTGCTGATGGTGCTATGGAACCACCATACAAGTGCCCAGACTTCTTATGGTAAGAAAAATGAAGCCCATTTATGATTAAGCCAAAAAACTCTTGGGGATAGAGGATAATATGGGTCAGGAAAATACACTGTTAGAGCACATGCTATGATTTTATATTTGGAAAATGGGGGAGAAGTAAACCCAAACTACTGGTTTTTTCAAAAAAATGTAAAGAAAGTAAAGCCCATATGAACTCCCTTACTGGGTACCCCTAGCAGTACACAACCTCTGCACCTGTACATGGCTTGCTAATAACAGTCTGGTAACCCAAACAAGGGGAGAAGCCTTTTCTCTGTCTAGTGAATGAAAACAAAGCTTCAATGGCCTGTCCTTGGGAAGAAGTTGGCCAAGAGGAGTGAGTGGGATGGGGTGGGGAGTAGCAGAGACTTACCCTGACAGCACACCCAGCACAAGGTTCAGCATAAAAAAGGAGCCGATGATGATGAGGGGGATGAAGTACAACCAGTTCCAAGTGTTCCCTGAGGCATCGTTGCTCTGTAGGGCGTGAGGAGGGAAAGCAGGTGAGAGTTGACTGGGACTCAGATAGAACCTGACAGGTGAGGGATGGGGAAGCTCTTGTTCTCTTGTGGCTCTGTCTTAAATGTTCTTGGCTCGTGGAGTTCTGGGGCTGTGGCATCCCAGAGGGTGAAATGGAGAAACATTTTCTGGAGAAAACATCCAAAGGGAAAAGCTCTCTCTTAATTATGTTGTCCTCACATAACATAATTGACCTAGGAATGAGTAAGAAACACAAAAGGACTTCCCAGACCAGAGTCCAGGAGGAGAAGGAAAAAGAAAAGAAAACAAAACACAAAACCTACTGAAATGGATTAATTAATCCCTGGTTCCTTCCCTTCTCCCAACACAGTCACAGACTCTCCTTAGAGGAGATGCATGACCACAGGGTCTGATGACCTGGTGAAATCACCAAGCCAGACAGATGGCCCATGAACCTTTTCCTTAAGTGTCTCCCTGCTGCATTCCTTGCAGCCTTAATGTCAATCACAAAAAATTCTCAGAAGTTTCAGTTCAATTTTCAAGGGGAAAAAAGTCCACAAATAGAATACTGTCTGAAACAGAAAACAGAATGCTATAGCAAGAAGGAAGTAATATGAGGGGAAGAAAATCAAGGAGAGGTGTGTGTGTGTGTGTGTGTGTGTGTGTGTGTGTGTGTGTGTGACACAGAGAGAGAGAAGGAGAGAGAGAAGAATGATAAAAACCAGCACTGAGAGAGAGAGAGAGACAGAGAGAGACAGAGAGAGAGAAAAGAATGATAAAACCCAGCACTTACAGAGTATTTATGGTGTGCTGGCACCCTCCTAAGTACATTATGTATGTTAGCGCACTTAGTCATTTAATCCTCATGATGCCTCTATGTTATAATGTCCATGTTACCATTGAGGAAACTGAGGCTCAGAAAGACAAAATCATCAGCCCAAGGTCACAGAGCTATTCAGTAATAGACATGCGATTTGAACTAGCCAGCTGGGCCCCAGAGTCCATGGGCTTAACCTCTGTGCTGGGAAGCCTTGCCTCCAGCTGTCAGGGCAGGGGTAGCCTTTCAATGGTTGATCACCCTGTGACACCTGCAGAATGCAGGCTCTCAAGAGTGGCTTTAAAAGCCCACCTTTAAAAGCATATATGACACTGCTGCTGCCTAGGAGAAAGGCTAAAATGAGAAAGAAGTTAAGATGAGGTCATTACTACTAGGTATCTGTGAAACTGTAGAGCAACTGGAACCCTCATAACCTGCCAATCGAAGGGTACCATGCTGTATTCATCTCCTGTGGCTGCTGTAACAAGGAACCACAACCTAGGTGGCTTAAACAACAAAGATTTATTGTCTTACAGTTATAGAGGCCAGAAATCCAAGATCAAGGTGTTAGAAGGGCTGGTTCCTTCTGAGGGCTGTGAGAGAGAATCTGTTTTATCCCTCTCTCCTAGCTTCTGGTGGTTTGCTGGCAATCTTTGCTGATTCTTGGCTTGTAGAGGCATAATCCTGATCTCTGCCTTTGTTTAAGCATGGCATTCTTCCTCTGTGTGTGCCTGTCTCTGTGCCAAAATCTCCCCTTTTTATATGGACACCATCATATTGGATTATGGCCCACCCTAATGATCTCATTTTGGCTATTATGCAGTTTTAAAACTGCAATTACTTTGGCACCAACCTAACAATTACATGTGCAATGAATCCATTTCCAGATAAGGTCACATTCTGAGGTGCTGAGGGTTAGGACTTCAACATATGAATTTTGGGGTGAGACAATAAAACCCATAACACATGGTACAACTACTTGAAAAATTGGTGTTGAGAGTTTCTATACTAAGAGTGATTAGGTCATGCTTAACAATGGGCATATGTTCTGAGAAATGTGTCATTAGGTCATTTTGTTGTGCAAACATCATGGAGTGTACTTACACAAGCCTAGATGGTATAGCCTACTACACACCTAGGCTGCATGGTCTAGCCTATTGATCCTATGTTATTCTATGGAATACTGTAGGCAACTGTAACTCAATGGTGTATCTAAAAATATCTAAAAACGGAAAAGCTATAGTAAAAATACTGTGTGATAATCACTGTTATATATTCGGTCCATTATGGGACCACTGTTATATATTTGATCTGTTGTTCACCAAAATGCCATTATGCAGTGTATGACCATATGTACCTTTGCCAAGACCCAGTAATTCTTGGATGGTTACCTATCCAAGATCATTACAATTAGATAGTAATTCTGAATAGTTACCCAACAGAAAGCACACACAAGGACATTCATAGCAGTGGTACTCATCATAGCCCCAAACTGCAAACAATCCACATTGTTATCAACAGGAGACAGAGGATACATGCAATGAACAATGTCACAGGTCACATGAGATCTTAAAAAGTTAATGCCAAGCAAAAGAAGCCAGACAGAAAACAGCATACATGTAAGATTTCACTTACGCAAAATACAAAAACAGGCTAAACTAGTGAATGATGCTCAAAGTCCTGGTAGGGGTACCCTTGCGGGGAGGTAGTGACTAGGAACTGGATATGATGGGGGGCTTCTGGGGCTGAGAAGGTTCTTTTCATCATTTGTGGGCTGGTTACATGGGTGTGTTTAGTTTGTGACAATTAATCAAACTCTTCACTTATAATCTGTGGATTTTTCTGTATGTTTATTCTACTTCAATTTTTAAAACTTTTTTTTTGTTTTTTTTGAGATGGAGTCTCGCTCTGTCACCCAAGCTGGAGTGCAGTGGCGTGATCTCAGATCCCTGCAACCTCTGCCTCCTGAGTTCAAGCAATTTTCCTGCCTCAGCATCCTGAGTAGTTGGGATTACAGGTGACCGCCACCACACCTGGCTAATTTTTGTATTTTTAGTAGCGATAGGGTTTCACCATGTTGGTCAGGCTGGTCTTGAACTCCTGACCTCCTGAGCCGCCTGCTCTAGCCTCCCAAAGTGCTGGGATTACAAGCGTGAGCCACTGAGCTTGGCAAAATTTTTTTTTTTTAATAGTCAACTTTACCTTAAAAAGAAAGAAAATACTGATACGTGCTGCAACATGGGTGAACCTTGAGGGCATTATGCTATGTGAAATAAACCAGTCATAAAAGGGAAAATCCTGTATGATTCCATTTATAGGAGGTCCCTAGAGTCGTCAGAATCATAAAAACAGAAAGTAGCATGGTGGGTGCCAAGGGCTGGGGGACGGGGAACAGGAAGTTGGCGTTTAGTGGGGACAGAGTTACATTTGGAAGATGGAAACGTTTGGGAGATGGATGGTGGTGATAGTTGCACAGCAATGTGAATGTATTATACTTAATGCCACAGAACTGTATCCTTAACAATGGTTAGGATGGCAACAGTATATTAATGGTTTCGAATAGCTAGAAGGAGGAGCTTGAATGTTCCTAACAGAAAGAAACAATAAAGGTCTGAGAAGATGAATACGCTAATTACCCCAATCTGAGCACTATGCATTATATGTATTGAAACATCACTATGTACCCCATGAATAAGTACAATTATGACTTGTCAATTAAAAAATATTAAAAAGTTAAAAAAAATAATTAGGATGGTAAATTTTATGTCTTGTGGGTTTGCCACGGATACCGGAAAAAAAAAAAAAAAAGCCCTGAAAATAAAACTAACCAAGCCAACTTTAATCATGGACACAGACGGGTTCTGGGGACAATGAACGTGCCAGCCACCAGCCCACATCATTGTTTTAACAGGCCCAGAAATGCGAATGCTTCGCTTCTGGAAGGTTCTGGGAGAAAGAACCGAGTCAGCAGAACCATGGCTGGACAGAAGGCAGCACTGGCTTTGTGCTTCTCTCTCTGTCACTGTGGCGGCTGAGGGCTTCTCGTTCCCATTTCTCAGGGCTAAATATAGCCCAGGGAATGAAACTCTGCACCGGCCACCAGTAGGGAGACTGTGAGCCGTCACGAGGGGCAGGCTCAGATGACAGGGACAGGGTGGAGGATGGGGGAGAGGGACAGGACTGAACAGGGAAAAGCAGCCAAGGCCCTTCCATGCCAAGGCAGCCCGTCCATCTCAGATGCTGCCAACAAGACTCGAATCTGCCCTTGTCCGGGTCCCCGACAGGCTTGGGGACCTCTGGGCACAGGACACGCTACCCAGCACCACAACAGACACACATGGAGGTTTGGACTGTTTGAGCTCATTTAATCCTCTCATGAACCCCAGGAGTGGGTACATAATCATCCCCACCCTCCCGGGTGAGAAAACTGAGGCATAGAGAGATCTTTTCTTTTTTTTTTTTTTTTTTGAGATGGAGTCTCACTCTGTCACCCAGGCTGGAATGCAATGGTGCTATCTTGGCTCACTGCAACCTGCACATTCTGGGTTCAAGCAGTTCTCCTGCCTCACCCTCCCAAGTAGCTGGGATTATAGGTGCTTGCCACCATGCCCAGCTAATTTTTCTATTTTTAGTAGAGGCAGGGTTGCACCATGTTGACCAGGCTGGTCTCGAACTCCCAACCTCAGGCGATCCACCCACCTCGGCCTCTCAAAGTGCTGGGATTACAGGTGTGAGCCACCGCGCCCGGCCGAGAGATCAAATTACATGCCCACAGTTCTGCTGTGGGTTGCAGTTGGTCCCCGCAGAAAGATGCATTGAAGAAGTCCTAACCCCTGGTACCTATGAATTGGAAATAGGGTCTTTGCAGATGGAATCAAGTTAAAATCAGGTCATTAGGGTGGACCCTTATCCTACCTGACGGGTTTCTTTATAGGGGACATCTGGGCAGAGCGCAGTGGCTCACATCTGCAGTCCCAGCTACTCAGGAGGCTGAGGTAGGAGGATTGCTTGAGGTCAGGAGTTTGAGGCTGCGGTGAGCTATGATTGCGCCACTGCACTCCAGCCTGGGAGACAGAGCAAGACCCTGTCTCTAAAATAAATCAATAAACAAACAAATAAATAATAAGAAAAGGAGAAACCTGGGCACAGAGACAGCCTCGCACAGAGGGAGAAGGTCATGTGAAATGGAGATGAAGGCGGAATTAGGGCGATGTGTCTACAAGAGAAGGAACACCAAGGATTGTTGGCAAACCACCAGAAGCTACAAGAGAGGCAAGAAGGGACTTCAGACCAGGTCTCAGAGGCACCATGGCCCATCTGACCTTGATGATCTTTGGACACCTGGCCTCCCGAACTGCGAGAGAATAAATAAATTTCTGTTGTTTTCAGCTACTGTATTTGTGGTTCTTTGTTATGCAAGCTACGGGAAATAAATGAAGTCACTCAGCTACTAAATGGCAGAGGGGGCCTCCAACCCTCCCACCTCTCTGCTTTTATCTCCTCCCCCTTTCCCTTGCTCACTCCGTTCCAGCCACCTGGCTTCCTTGCAGTTCCTCAACCATGCCAAGCACAGTCCTACCTCAGGGCCCTTGCACAGGCTGTTCCCCCTGCCTGGAATGCTCTTCCCTGAGACTGCTACATGGTTCCCCCTCACCTCCTTCAGGTTTTTTACTCAAATGCCACCTTCTGAGGGAGGCCTCCCCTGATGGCCCTTTATAATTGCATCCCCCATTTCTGGTCCCCACTTCCTGTTTCTTTTTTCCCTTTTGCATTTCACCACTTACACACTTTACTTATTTCTCTTGTTCTCTCGTCTTCCTGGCTGGAATGTCCATTCAACAAGGGGGAGGGGCTTTGTCCTTTTTGTTCCCTGCTGTATTCCTGTATTCCCAGCCCCCTAGGACAACATCTGGCACACAGTTGGTGCTGAATAAGTGGTGTCTGTTGAATGACTGATTGAGAGTTGGGTCCAAGTTCCCTGCATAGCTCAGTCGTCAACCCCAAGCCAAGTTCCCTCCTGAATTCTCATCTGCACCATCCTCTCTGGGGAGTGGGCTTCTGCTGCCTGATTTTAGAGACACTTTTTCTCTTTCAGACTCATTCAATTATTCAATTCCATACTCTGGATTCAACAATTCACAGGGAAGAAGCTGGTGGAAGGCTGGGTGCAGTTTTGGATTAGGAGATGGGTTTTCCCTGGTTTGGGGGTGGGGGTGGGTGGATTTTGTTCAGGAGCGAAATGAAGAGTACATTTTACAAGCACGAAGACTGGAGATGCCATGGCTGTTCTATGATAATTCATCAGCAAAGATGGGGTCACAGATCTCCTCTCCTGGTTCTCATCTCTTCTTTGGCAGTTCAAGTAAAGGGAGGGATATGCACAAGTCTGGATTCAGGGAGGAGAGTGGGGGAGGATGGCTTGCTCATTTGTTAAATTCATTAATAATACTGGGAAGGATGTGCTCGAGAGATCGCCTTTTCTTTCTTCCAAGGGCTCAAAGAGTTCTGCTGCCTGGAACACTGTTCCCCATTAATGCTGCCATCAAATATTTCCAGCAATATGGCGGGATGGTCCTTCCTGGTCCCTTTGGGGTTGGCTGAGGACATGCTAAGTGCTGGTCAATGAGGAGTGAGTGGAAATAGCTATCACTTTGGAGCCAGAGCAGTGAATTTTTAGTGTAGGACCTTCTGGCATTCCTTTTTCCCTTCTGGAAGAGCAAATGGCAATGTTCTAGGTGATTAGCTAGGTCCCAAGTGACTACACTGAACAGAGCCCCCCTTCTTCCCCACTGCCAACCTGCACTGGACATGTAGCATGAGCAGGAAATACATCTGTTGTTAAAAGTCATGGAGGCTTTGGGGATGTTTGTTACTGCAGCATAACTTGGCTGCCCTGACCAATACATCTTTCTAATTAATTTTTTATATTTTGTAGAGAGGGGGTCTCTATGTTGCCCAGGCTGATCTCAAACTCCTGGAGTCAAGTGATCCTCCTGCCTCAGCCTCCCAAAGTGCTGGGATTACAGGCATGAACCACCACAATCAGCCAGATTGATACAGTTTGATATCTCCATAGTTTGCTCCTTCACCTCCTTTTTTTTTTTTTTCAGATGGAGTCTTGCTCTGTTGCCCAGCCTGGAGTGCAATGGTGTGATCTCAGCACACTGCAGCCTCTACCTCCTGGGTCCAAGCGATTCTCTGCCTCAGCCTCCTGAGTAGCTGGGATTAGAGGCACCCACCACCATGCCCAGCTAATTTTTGTATTTTTTAAAATAGAGACGAGAGTTCACCATGTTGATCAGGCTGGTCTCGAACTCCTGACCTCAGGTGATCTACCTGCTTTGGCCTCCCAAAGTGCTGGGATTACAGGCATGAGCCACCGCACCCAGCCTCCTTCTGGTCTTTCTTAAATGCCAACTTCTGATTGACTCTTTTATGGATCCCATGAGGCAGGTGAGAAAGTGTCTGTCTCCTGCATGTCTGATGGAGAACATACATTCTTCTCATCAGCACCTGGACATTTTCCAAGACAGACTGCATGTTAGGCCACAAAACAAGTCTCAACAAATTCTAAAATACTGGAATTCTGTCAAGTATCTTCTCGGACTACCCTGGGGTAAAACTAGAAATCAATACCAAGAAAAATTCAGAAATGATGCAAATATATGGCTATTAAACAACATGCTCCTGAATGACCATTGGGTCAGTGAAGAAGTTAAGATGGAAATTTAAAAACTTTTGGAAATGAATGAAAACAGAGACACAACACACCAACACTTGTGAGATGCAGCAGAAGCAGTGCTGAGGGAAGTTTACACTTGACCTTAGCTAAAGGGCCAAGAAGCAATTAAGAGGGAAGTTTATAGCATCAGATATCTACATCACAAAAAACAGAGGCCGGATGTGGTGGCTCACGCCTGTCATCCCAGCACTTTAGGGGGCTGAGGCAGGAGGATCTCTTGAGCTAGGGGTTTGAGATCAGCCTGGGCAACACAGTGAGACCCCGTCTCTAAAAAATAAAAATAAAAAAAATTAGCTGGGTGTGGTGCTGTGCACGTCGTCCCAGCTACTGGGGATGCTGAAGTGAGAGGTTCGCTTGAGCCCAGGAGGCAGAGGTTGCAGTGAACCAAGATCACGCCACTGCACTCCAACCTGGGCACCACAGTGAGACTCTGTCTCAAAAAAGTAAAAAAACAAAACAAACAAACAAAAAAAAACTACAAAGTAAGAACCCAACACGTACCTCAAGGAGCCAGAAAAGCAAGAACAAACCAAACCCAAAGTTAGCAGAAGAAAGGTCAAGTTCAAGATCACAATCAGTCAATTATTTCTGTCCTCTGAACCTCTGCCTGGAGCAACTCTGCCTTTAGGTCTTTGCTTGGCCAATTTCTTCTTATCACTCAACCCTTAGATCCACTGTGCCCCCGTCAGAGAAGCCTTCTTGGACCTCTCAATCAAAAGGACTTGCCCCTTCCTGCAGCTCAGCCAGACATCTCATTCTCTTCCCAGCACGTTCCACTGTCTGAATCATCTTGTCAACTTACGCACTTCAAGATTGTCATCTTGAACATCAGCTCCTCGACGGTAGAAATTTTCCTGTCTTAATCCCAGTGTCCAGATCAGCACCAGGCACATAGTAGGTTCTTGCTAAGCATTAGTTGCATAGTCAATACAAATGTTCCTGGGGTTCCTGTTGGTGGATCATTTTATTTATTTATTCATTTTTTTGAGACACAGTCTCACTCTGTCACCCAGGCTGGAGTGTGGTGGCACGATCTAGGCTCACTGCAACCTGTGCCTCCTGGGTTCAAGTGATTCTTGTACGTCGGCCTCCCAAGTAGCTGGGATTACAGGCACGCACCACCATGCCCAGCTAATTGTTTCGTGTTTTTTTTTTCAAGAGTAAATACGGGGTTTCTCCATGTTGGCCAGGCTGGTCTCGAACTCCTGGGCTCAAGTCATCTGCCCTCCTCAGCCTCCCAAAGTGTTGGGATTACAGGGGTGAGCCACCACGCCCAGTTTGGTGAATCATTTAAATAATAAACACAGACAGGAAGTGTGTTTATCCCAAATCCAAATGATTAAGCTATTTTTCTGGGAAAGGAGAGGCAGAAGGCAGAATTATGGTCACATCAGCCAAGTCTTTTCGGCTGATGAAATACTCCCCATATCTGCCTCGATTCCTACCACTTCCATGCCTTGGTGGATGGAGAAACTGAGGCTGAGAGAGGCAATGTGATGTGCCTGGATCACACAGGGTGCAGATGGCATGGGTGGGATTAGACCCGTTATTCTGGCTTACAACCGACTGATTTTTTTCCCACTTCACCCCTTCTCTGTACTTGCATAGTATTTTAAGTGTATATGGGCCCAAGAGAGCTCCAAGGGTAAGGGATGTTACTGATTCATCCCAGTATTGCTGGTGGCGCCTGGTGCTTAGAAAGCGCTCCATAAATACTCATCAAACAAATGAATGGCTGAATCCCAGCAAAATCCTTAAGTGCCTTCTGTTTTATGGTTTATTTTCCTCTAATTTTTTTGAGCATGGTTCATGCAGAAAAAGTATACAGGATGTTAAAACAAACAAACAAACAAAAAAACACAAAAACTCAGCTCACGAGAACACCCAATTCTCCGGTATATGGGATAAACATGGGGGTGGATTTGACCGTGAAAAAGCGGAAGTCTGACGGTGACCATGAGGGAGGCTGCGTGTCCCACTTTACACCCGTTTTAGATCATGCCAGGCCTGTTAATTATTTTTTCAGTCCTCTTTTTCCCCTTTCACTCTCAAAACTGCCCTGGTTTGGATCATACGTTATATAGGCTGTCTGTTCATGAAGTCTTTTTTTTTTTTTTTTGGGACAGAGTCTCACTCTGTCACCCAGGTTGGAGTGCAGTGGGGTGATCTCAGCTCACTGCAACCTCCACCTCCTGGGTTCAAGCGATTCTCGAGTCTCAGTTTCCCAAGTAGCTGGGATTACAGGTGTGCACGACCACACCTGGCTAACTTTTTTGTATTTTTTAGTAGAGACGGGGTTTCGCCATGTTGGCCAGGCTGGTCTGGAACTCCTGACCTCGTGATCCACCCGCCTTGGTCTCCCAAAGTGCTGCGATTACAAGTGGGAGCCACCAGGCCTGGCCGATCCATGAAGTATTTTATCACCTTCCTTCATCAGCTCCTTCCTTCATCCTCACTCACTCCCCTCTGGATACCTGGGCAGCCACGTATCCTCACAAATGCCAGGAACATCCTGCCTGAGGGCTTTTGCACTGGCTCTTCCATCTACCTGGGCTGCTCTTCCCTGAGATACCTCCATGGCTCCCCTCATCTCTTCATGTCTTTTTAAAAAACCTCAAGCAACTGCTGGCCTCAAACTATGGTCTCCTGCCTCAGCCTCCCAAAGTGCTGGGATTACAAGTGTGAGCCACCACACCCAGCCAGGGACATGCATTTACGATCACTAACTAAACATAGTTTTGCTGCTTCATTATTTGACATTCACCAAAGGAGAAAAGGAGAGAAATGTTTATTAAGGAAAACTTTAAATTGATTTTTTATATATATATATATATTTTTTTTTTGTTTTTTGAGACAGAGTCTTGCTCTGTTGTCCAGGCTGGAGTACAGTGGTATAATCTCGGCTCACTGCAACCTCTGTCTCCTGGGTTCAAGCAATTCTCATGCCTCAGCCTCCCAAGTAGCTGGGACTACAGGTGCCTGCCACCATGCCCAGCTAAGTTTTTGTATTTTAGTAGAGACGGGGTTTCACCATGTTGCCCAGGGTGGTCTCGAACTCCTGAGCTCAGGCAATCTGCCTGCCTTGGCCTCCCGAAGTGCTAGGATTACAGGCATGAGCCACCATGCCAGGCTGATGGATGTATACATTTTTTGGATACATATGATATTTTAATGCATTCATATGATTTGTTCCTTCAGGTCTGTGTTTTCTTTCTTTTCTTTTCTTTTTTTTTTTGAGACAGTTCTTGCTCTGTCATCCAGGCTGGAGTGCAGTGGCAAGATCGGCTCACTGCAGCCCCAACCTCCCAGGCTCAAGCAGTCCTCCCATCTCAGCCTCCCAAGTAGCTGGGACTACAGGCATGCTCCACCATGTCCAGCTAATTTAAAAATTTTTTTTTTGTAGAGATGGGGTCTCACTATGAGCCTAGGCTGATCTTAAACTCTTGGGCTCAAGGGATCCTCCTGCCTCAGCCTCCCAAAGTGTTGGAATTATAGATCATAATGGCCACGGTGCCTGGCCATTCAGGGTGTATAAGGATAACAACCTTTCATCTTGATGACGCACAAACTCTCTACTGTTTTATTCTATTCCTGACCTCTCACCACCCTCTAATACTATTTCGAAGGCAGCGATCCACAAACTACAGCCCACGAGCCAGCCACCTGTTTTTATAGGTTAAAGTTTAATTGGTCAACAGCCATGCTCATTCACTTGTGTGTTTTATCTGTGGTTACTTTTATGCTACAGAAGCAGATTGAGTCATTGCGATGGAGACTGTCTGGCCCACAAAGCCTAAACTATTTAATGTCTGCTCTCTGCCCTTTTATCTCAATTGATCACTGACTTTCCCCACTCACACGTCAACTCCTCTGTGTCCAGAAGAGTGTCTGCATACAGTAGGCATTCAATGGTGGTTGTTGAATGAACCAGTGATTTACAGTCCAAAATCGAATGCTTTGATTTTGGTCAAGACAAACATCTGTGAATGAAATAGGGCTTGGGTCAAAGGTGATTCCAACCATTAGTAACCACTTGCCAAGGGACATGCATTTATTTATTTATTTTTAATTATTAGGTTTTTTTTTTTTTTTGAGATGGAGTCTCGCTCTGTCACCCAGGCTGGAGTGCAGTGGTGCGATCTCCACTCACTGCAAGCTCTGCCTCCCGGGTTCATGCCATTCTCCTGCCTCAGCCTCCCGTGTAGCTGGGACTATAGGCACCCGCCACCGCGCCCGGCTAATTTTTGTATTTTTAGTAGAGACGGGGTTTCACCGTGTTAGCCAGGTGGTGTCGATCTCCTGACCTCATGATCCGCCCGTCTTGGCCTCCCAAAGTGCTGGGAGTATAGGTGTGAGCCACCGCGCTTGGCCCCCAATTATTAGTTTTTTTTGAGACAGGGTCTAGTTCTGTCACCCAGGCTGGAGTACACTGGTGCAATCACAGCTCGCTGCAGCTTCAAACCCTTGGGCTCAGGCAATCCTCCTGCCTCAGCCTCCCGAGTACCTGGGACTACAGGTACATACCACCATGCCCAGCTAACTAATTTTTTCTTTTGTAAAGACAGGGTCTTGCTTTTTGACCAGGCTGGTTTTGAACTCCTGGTCTCAAGCAATCTTCCTGCCTCAGCCTCTCAAAGTGCTGGGATTCCAGGCATGAGCCACCACGCCTGGCCAGGGACATGCAGTTATGATCACAAATTAAACACGGTTTTTCTGCTTTCCTAATTGACATTCACCAAGGCAGAGAAATAGAGAAGAGACACTCACAGAGAAAAGCACAAAGAAGGGTGAGGAAAAGGGAGAGAAGGAGAAGGAGGTGGAGAAAGAGAAGGGAGGGAGAGAGAGTGAGCGAGCGAGAGAGAGAGCACAAGAATAAAAGAGACAAAGGCTGCGCGTGGTGGCTCACGCCTGTAATCCCAGCACTTTGGGAGGCCAAGGCGGGCGAATCATGAGCTCAGGAGATTGAGACCATCCTGGCCAACCTGGTGAAACCCTGTCTTTACTAAAATACAAAAAATTAGCTGGGCGTGGTGGTATGCACCTGTAGTCCCAGCTACTGAGGAGGCTGAGGCAGGGGAATCACTTGAACCCAGGAGGCAGAGGCTGCAGTGAGCCGAAGTCGCGCCACTGCACTTCAGCCTGGTGACAGAGCAAGACTCCATCTCACAAAACAAAACAAAACAAAACCCCCCAAAACTAGCTGAGTGTGGTGGCACATGCCTGTAATCCCAGCTACTTGGGAGGTTGAGGCACAAGAATCGCTTGAACCTAGGAGGTGGAGGTTGCAGTGAGTTGAGATTGCGCCACTGCACTCTAGCCTGGGTGACAGAGTGAGACTCTGTCTCAAAAAAAAAAAAAAAAAAAAAAAAAGAGAGAGAGACAAAGAGAAGGAAAAAGAAAGAGTTAGAGAGAGACGGATGAAAGGTAATGAATTGTGTCCAGAGCTGTGTGTGAACCCTGGCTTTGTCACTCTTGGCTAGGGGACCTTGGCAGGTCACATTACCCCTGTGGGCCTCCGTTTCCTCATCTGGAAGATGGGGTTAAAAATATCTTTCCTCACAGGACTGTTTTACAGATCAAGACACAATGCAAAGCTGATGCCAGACACAAAGAAGCCCTCAGCTAAAGGCAGCCCCAAATTAACTCAAGACACCCTGGTCCTGCCAGGTCCCCAGCCCCTCCACATCCCCTCCCTGGGACCAACCAAGAGAGGGCAGGTCCTGTCCCTCATGAAGTGATCCCAATTTGCCTGGGCCCAGCTGGCAAAGAGGGTGTCGGGGACCTTCCCCTGTGAGGGTGGAGACAATTTCTGGCTTTTCTGAGCCACATGGGGCACATATGGTGAGGGGGTCCCTGTGAAATGAGGCCACCTGTTGCTAGAGCAACACAGAGCCACCAGCTCTTGTCTCTAGCACACAGTTTTGTTGCAGTACTCATGGGGTTCCCCATTCCATCCCCGTGAGCTCAGAGAAGCAGCCCTCAATCCTGTTTGCTGTGGGAGGCTGTAAATGGCAGAACCTGAGGATGCTGACACTGAGTGAGACAGAGCTGAGTTCCGACTCTCAATTGCTGTGCACAGCTCTGGGACTCGTTTCTTCATCTGTAAAATGGGGATATTAAAGGCCCTAGCTCAGAGGGTTTTATATTTTTACCATCAAGGAATCCCAGGCTGATGCCTGGAGAAGTAGCCAGAACAGGGTGGCACAGAGGAAGTGGCCAGTCACCCATCTTGATTCCACAAGGCTACCCAGAGCCTGCTCTGGCCCAGGAAGGTCCAGGGAAGAGGCCCGTCTAGTGGGCATGGGAGCCGTGTGGATACTTTGGAGCCTCCAGGTCAAGAGCAGAGATGGGCTGTGTTGATGGAGATTTGTTTTGTAGCAGTTAGAAGTGACTTGGACTTCACTTTTAGCACAGAATCTCCAGTAAACCTGCATTTGTAGTCCTTGGGTATGGACAGAAACTCACACCGTCCCAAAGCTCTTAGGGGGTAGGTTCACCTCGATGCCCAGCCAGTACCCCAATCCTCCTTCCTCCAAGAGGCTTGGCCTCCTAGAGCAGAGTCTCTCAACCTCAGTACTACTGACATTTTGGGCTGGATAACTGGGTGTGATGGGGGCTGAGCCAGACACCGACGGTGAGAACTCCAGTTACCTGCTAAACTATCACCTCTTCTGAGGGGTTTTCCAGCCACAGTGACTACAGAAGCCACTGGCAAGATTCCTTCAGTCTCAGCTTGGGGAGGAAATGCTTAGGGGTCTGTGGATAGAATTGAGGAGTCCCTGAATTTAGATAGAAAATAATTACCCCTTTACTTCCTCTCACTTTCACTGGAAGTGGAGCATTTTCTTCCAGGATGATCGGAGGTGGCAAACCGCAAAATCAGTGACCCCCATCACCAACAGAAATCACATATAGTTCACAGATATCATGCAAAGTCTTTTAAGCTTAATACTCCCATGAAATCACAAGACTTATCCAACCCATCACTGGGACTTGTTGATGTGTTATAAAGAATCATCTCTTAAACAACATCACAAATCCTTAAAAAAAAATATTCTGGGCTGGTCTCAGTGGCTCATGCCTGTAATCCCAGTGACTCTGGAGGCTGGGGTGGGAGGAACACTAGAGGCCAGAAGCTTGAGGCCAGCCTGGGCAACATACTGAGACCATTTCTCTACCAAAAAAAATCCAACTAGCTGGGCGTGATGGTGTATGCCTATAGCCCTAGCTACTCAGGAGGTTGAGGTGGGAGGATCGCTTGAGACCAGGAGTTTGAGGCTGCAGTGAGCTATGATTGCATCATTATACTCCAGCTTAGGAGACAGAGCAAAACCCCAAAAAACAGGGATTACGAGTTTTTGGGAAGAACACTACATAGGCATAAAATCAAGGGTTACATAATATCCACATCCCCGGGAGATACTAATCTTCATCATTTGGTTAAAGTGGTATCTGTCTGTTCCTCTACTATAAAACTTCTATTTTCCCCTTTACCTACTCTATTCTTCGGAAATGAGTCACTAAGTCCAGCCTACCCTCAAAGAAGGGGAGATTAGTCTCCACCTCCTGGGGCAGTGGGGAGTGACGTCTACATACTTTAAATGGAATTCTGTTATAAGAAAGATTTGCCTGTTTTTCATTTATCTTGTGTATTTAATAATAAAATAAAAATGATCATTTATTTATTTATGTGTTTAGTTAAGAGATGGGGTCTTGATGTTGCCCAGGCTGGAGTGCAGTGGCAGGATCATAGCTCACTGCAGCCTTGAACTGCTGGGCTCGAGCAATCCTCCTGCCTCAGCCTCCCAAGTAGCTGGGACTATAGGCATGTGCCACCACACCTGGTTAATTAAAAACCATTTTTTTTTGAGACGTGGTTTGGCTCTTGTTGCCCAGGCTGGAGTGCAATGGCCTGATCTCAGCTCACGACAACCTCTGTCCCCCAGGTTCAAATGATTCTTCTACCTCAGCCTCCTGAGTAGCTGGTACTACAGGCGCGTGCCACCATGCTCGGCTAAGTTTTGTATTTTTAGTAGAGATGGGGTTTCACCATGTTGGCCAGGCTGGTCTCGAACTCCTGACCTCGTAATCCACCTGCCTTGGCCTCCCAAAGTGCTGGGATTACAGGCGTAAGCTACCGTACCCAGCTAATTTAAAAAAAAAAAATTTTTTTTTTTAAAGATGAGTCTTGCTGTGTTTCCCAGGCTGGTCTCCTGGAACTCCTTGTTCAAACAATCCTCCCACCTCGGCTTCCTAAGTAGTTGGGATTACAGATATGAGCCACCAAGCCTGGCCACTTAGTATTGATGTATCAATCAATCAATCAATCAATTATTTATTTTAGTGTGGACTCTCTGGACAGATTATATAAGATAAGGATACCCAGGACACTGTTTGCCCAAGAAAGGTTCATTCTCCTCCCTTTCTCCCTGGTCTAGGAATGATCCCAGACCTTTTTCCCCCCACCTCACCATTTAGCAAGACAAGTTTAATTGGCTCACACCAACTTGGGAGGCTGAGGTTGGTGGATCACTTGAGCTTATGAGTTCGAGATCAGCCTGGCCAACATGACGGAACCCAATTTTTACTAAAAATACAAAAAATTAGCTGGCCATGGTGGTGCACGCCTGTAGTCCCAGCTACTTGGGAGGATGAGGCAGGAGAATCACTTGAACCCGAGAGGTTAGCCGAGTGAGCCGAGATCACGCCACTGCACTCCAGCCTGGGCAAGAGTGAGACTCCATCTCAAAAAAAAAAAAAAAAAAAAGAAACTGTGATCATCATAGAGAAATTTGAAGATACAAAGAAGTATTGAGAAAATCAAGATTCCCAAATCCCACCACCCGAAGGTCAACCTGGTAAAGTGTCTTCCAATTTTTCTTTACTTACGTTTTCATATTTGTACATTTGAGATCATAAGGTTTACCTCATCTTGATTCCTTTTTAAAAACTCATTTTCCCTTCTCATCAGTTTTTCTTTTCTAGTGCGGGTGAGCTGCCACTGTTCTCCATGCTGGGAATGATCTTTCCAAAACATCTGCCTAGCTCCTTCCTTCTCTGCTCAAACATTGCCTCCTCTGAGGAGTCCTCCCTGATTGCCTGACCTAGACTAGGGAACCACGCATCACTTGTTCTCTTGTGCAGTTTTTGCTCTGTTGCCCAGGCTGGAGTGCAGTGGTGTGGTCACAGCTCACTGCAACCTCCACCTCCTGGGCTCAATTGATTTTCCTGCCTCAGCCTCCCAGGTAGCTGGGATTACAGGCGCCCGCCACCACGCCCGGCTAATTTTTGTATTTTTTGTAGAGCTGGGGTTTTGCTGTGTTAGCCAGGCTGGTCTCAAACTCCTGACCTCAGGTGATCTGCCCACCACGGCCTCCCAAAGTGCTGGGATTACAGGTGTGAGACACCATGCCTGGCCTCCTTGATCCCTGTTTAAAAACTCGTTTCTCCCACTCATCATTTTTTTTTTTTTTGGTTTGTTTGTTTGTTTTATGACAGGGTCTTACTCTGTTGTCCAGGCTGGGGTGCAGTGGCATGATCACAGCTTATTGCCACCTCTGACTTCAGGGCTCAAGTGATCCTCCTGTCTCAGCCTCCTGAGTAGCTGGGACTACAGATGTATGCCACTATGCCTGGCTAATTTTTGCATTTTTTTTTTTTTGGTAGAAATTGGGTTTCACTATGTTGCCCAGACTGGCCTCAAACTCTTGGGTTCAAGTGATCCACCCTCCTCAGACTCCCAAATTGCTGGGATTACAGGCATGAACCACTGTGCCCAGCACCCCCCACTCATCATTATATGGTGACCCTTTCCCCTGTATCCTTAATATTCTCCCAGCAGACGATTTTTAATGATGACATAATATGCCATCATACGGAAGGATCATACGGTATTTAACCGATCTATTGTCAGGCTTTCAATTGCTTCCAGTTCTGTTCTAATTTTGTAAATAACTCTGGGATGCATATCCTGATATAAACCTTCGACAGCATCGCTGATGAGTTGAGCTTAGATTTCTTCAAAAGGCATTTAAACCAGGAAGCCAAGGGAGAAAAACAAGAAACGAATACAAAATCTGGAAGGGAATCAAACACGTCCCGTAGGTGAGCTGCCACTGTCCTCCATGCTGGGGATGCTCTTTCCAAAACATCTGCCTGGCTCCCTCTTTCTCTGCTCAGACATCACCTCCTCTGAGGAGCCCTCCCTGATTGCCTGACCTAGACTAGGGAACCACCCGTCACTTGTTCTCTTGTACAGCTTTCGTTCCTACTGGGCTTCCCATAGTACACACACATTTCCTTAGTGTCTCCTGTTTTCTGAGTGGTTTATTATTTATCATGTTTACCATTTGCGTCTGTCTCCTACCAGGGTGGAGATTTTAGTCTGTCTTCTACCTTGCAGCGTCTCCAATCACCTAATCATTGCCCGGCACACAGTAGGTGCTCAATAAATAATTACTGGATAAGTGAAAGGATGTTAAGAGAATAAATATGGTGCTAGGATCTTACAAAAGGGTGCCTACCCAGGTGGGCGGCCTCAGCGGTACATCTGTGTCTATGGATTCCAAGACGCTTGGAGCGACTGTCTCTGGACTCTCCGTTGATCTCAACTACTAGCTTGTTCAGAACTGGGTAAAAGGAGTTGGCTGGCAAGGCCACACCCACTGGCTTCGGCTCCAGCACTAGTCATGGAGGACAAAGATTCCAGACACTCTGCTTGCCTATGGCCAAACAGAGCGAGGTGCATTCTAGGACATACCAGGGCAGCGCTAGCCCAAGGGAGACGGCTGGGCACGAGGGCAGAACCCAAGAGTGCCCCAACGCAGCAGCTGTGTCCTCCTCAGCAGAAACTCAAAGATGGGCACCTTAGCCCCTGCGCCCTGGCATTGACAGACGCTATTGGTTGTTTTAGGGGTGGAGAGAAAGGTTATCTCACTTTGGGAAGCCCCAGACAAGAATCCACATGCAATTCGTTTATTTAGGAGGTGTTATAAATGGAATTGTGTCCTCCTGCTACACACACAAAAATGCTTCCGTCCTAACCCCCTGGCACCTCAGAATGTGATCTTATTTGGAAATAGGGTAATTGCAGACGTAATTAGTTAAAATTAGGTTGGACTGGAGTAGGGTAGGTTCTGATCCAATACAACTGATGTCCTTCTAAGAAGAGGAGAAGAGACACAGACACACCAAGGGAGGATGCTATTTTTTTTTTTTTTTTTTGAGAAGGAATTTCATTCTGTCGCCCAGGCTGGAGTGCAGTGGCATGATCTCGGCTCACTGCAACCTCCACCTCCCGGGTTCAAGTGATTCTCCTGCCTCAGCCTCCCAAGTGGCTGGGATTACAAGCACCCGCCCATCACGCCTGGCTAATTTTTGTATATTTAGTAGAGACCGGGTTTCACCATGGTGGCCAGGCTGGTCTCAAACTCCTGACCTCAAGTGATCTCCCCACCTTGGCCTCCCAAAGTGCTGGGATTACAGGCATAAGCCACCGCGCCCGGCCTGGGAGGGTGCTATTAGATGACAGAAGACTGGAATGGAGAATGAAGGCTCTAGAAGCCAAGGAATCCCAAAGATTGTGGGAAATCAGCAAAAGCCAGGAAGAGGCAAAGAACGATCCTCCCCCGGAGGCTTTTGAGGGGCGTGTTGTCAGCTCTGCTAACATCTTGAGGTTGGACTTCTGGCTTCCAGAACTGTCAGACCATAAATTCCTGTTGTTTTAAGCTACCCAGTCTGTGGTGCTTCATTATAGCAGCCCCAGGAAATAAATCTAAAAGTTCATCCCAGGAAATACCAGGCAGGGAATGGAAGGTGGTAAGTGAAGGGTGTGTAAGTGACCAGGTTAACCCTGCAGGAAACCAGAGCCTGATCCCACTGGAAAGATGCAGGGCAGAGCAAAACGCCTGATGGGGAGGGAGCTGGGGTATTTATCCACTGACTTCTCCAGGCACTGGCTGGAGGCTGCTCCTAGGGGTTGTCCATGCAGGCCAGGGGATCACAGCAGCCCCAGAGAGAGGCAGAGAGTGACAGGTGATTGCAGTATAAGGCATCCCTGCCCTCAAAGAACCTCAGTCTTCTGGCCAAGGGTTTCCTGACAGAAACCTTACTGACATTTGGGCTTGGATCATTCTCTATGTGGGGCAGAGGTGGGGGATGCTGTGCATTGCAGAATGTTGAGTAGCATCCATGACCTTCACCCACTTGATACCAATAGCATCCTCCTTCCCATCCAGTTGTGGCAATCAAAAATGTCTGCAGACACTGCCAAGTGTTCCCTGGGGGCAGAAATCATCCCTGGGCGACAAGCTGTGTTCTAGGTTCACATTAGGGCTAAATCATTGTATGGGCTGCTAACCAAAGGACGAGGGTGGGATGTAAATGCGTGGAAAGTGCTAGAAAGCTACTCTGAGTTAGTGGTTAATAGCAGGGCCAGGGAGGGGAATAAAGTAAGACCTCTCACACCTCACTCCACTTCCTCAGGCGCTGCTGGAGCTGTTATGATGAAAAATTCATGCACGTTTCTAAAAGGAACACCATTCAGGGTGGGGAATTTGATTTACACGGAGGTCACCCTGGGCCAGGATGAGTTCTAAATACTTCATGCGAATCCACCTTACTCAATCCTCATGCCTTGTGAGGTGGGACTATGCTTCTCTTTGTTTTGCACATGTGGAAATAGGGGCACAGAGAGGCCAAGCACCTTGTCGAAGGCTGCACAGCAAGGAAGTGGAAGAATCGGGAGGAACCCAGGCAGGCTGACACCTGAGTCTCTGCTCTTAACCACTCAGTTTGTGTCCCCAGAGGTGGCTTAGCTCTAAGCTTAGAGGCTTCCAGGGCAAACACCCTTTGGACAACGATACTTATAACTGAGCCCTCTGGAAATTCACGCTTCCTGTCCCACCACTGGGCACACCCCCAGCATCTTAACCTGAACCCCCAGATGCTTTCTCTGGTCATCCAACCCTGTGACATATCCCTTTTTTATGCTCACAATTTTTTTCAGCTCCCAATCCCCACTCCCATTCTCTCCCTGAGTTCCCTAGCCTTCAGGAGGGTTCATTTCCTGCTGGAGCTCCTCTCACACCAGCCTTGCAAAGTAAAAACCTAGAACCCATAAAAATTCCCCAGCGAGTTCTGGCCAGTTGGGTCTGACCCTTTGTCCAAGCTGTTCGCAGGTGAGGGCCAAGAGAGGGCCTGAGCTCGGATCTGCCGCCTGTTCCCAGAGATGCTACACTCAGAACACCATGTCCCTTCCCCACATCCTCTTTTCTGTCAATAAATTATCATGATAACAGCAGAAATCGTACGTTGTCTATGATATGAATGACATTCTTGTGCAGTGCGTGACAGGCACAACTGTTCATGGGGCTCCTTTTGCTGCCTACTCCCAACTAAAACGGGCCTTTGTTGATCAGGATTACAAGGATGAGTTTTTGCAAATCTCCCTCCACCCACAAGTGGGGAAATTCCTTAACCCATTTATGCTGGAGGTTGCAATTTTTTTGTGTGTGAAAAATCAGATCTTAGCGATGACCTTGAGCAGCAGGATGTAAATAACTCCCACAAAACTAGCATTCCAATAATGGAACACTAGGCATAAATGGGTTGTTAAGGAACATACACTAGAGCCAAGAGGAAAGTTCAGCTTCTCTACGTACAGGAGGAAGCCAGGTATTACTCCCTAGGAAGGCCAACCCCTGGCCTAACCTTAAATGGTAATTTTGGCCCTTACAGCTGGTGAAGATAAGATCTCCACAGGTCAACAGAGCTGTGTGTGTGTGGAGAAGCCCCAGGGTGCTCTACGGGGTCACGACACTTGTGGCATCCTTGTGTTTGATCCTGAATCCTTGGCTCTGCCCCACTCCAGCTGCTGACACGTGACCTGCTTGGGGACTGCTTACCTGCATCGTAGGTGAGGGAAGGTGAACTGTGGTGAAGACAGAGTGGGGTTTAAAACTTGCACACCTAAATATCTATCAGAATTATAAATGCATTTAGGCTGGGTGCGGTGGCTCACACCTGTAATCCTTGCACTTTGGGAGGCCGAGGCAGGAGGATTGCTTGAGGCCAGGAGTCTGAGAGCAGCCTGGGAAACATAGTGAGACCCCATCTCTATAAATTTTTTTTTTTTAATTAGCTAGGCATGGTGGTGTGTGCCTGTGGTCCCAGCTACTCAGGAGGCTGGGGTGGGAGGATCACCTGAGCCCAGGAGTTCAAGGCTGCAGTGACCTATGATTGCACCACTGTGCTCCAGCCTGAGTGACAGAGGGAGACCTTGTCTCTAAAAAAACAAAACAAAAATCTTTCCCCAAACTAAAATTATAAATGAATTTGGTCTTTGATCCTGCAGTCCCACTTCTGGGAATGGACACCCTCCAATCCCCTAGCTATATCTGCAAAAGTATGACGAGGTACATGCAACATTGCTCCTGGCACAGCAGCATCATGTTCGATGTCAGTGGATAGGAAGCCAGTCAAGCATTTCTCTTCATGGCAAACAAATAAATTATGGGCAGCTACACAATAGAACGCTATGCAGCTGTGCAAAAGAATAAAGAAGGCCAGGCGTGGTGGCTCACGCCTATAATCCCAGCACTTAGGGAGGCTGAGGCGGGAGGATCGCTTGAGCCCAGGAGTTCCAGACTAGCCTGGGCAACATGGTAGAACCCTGTCTCTACAAAAATTAGCGGCGCATACTAGTGTGCACCCATGAAGAGACCGTCCATGTCCTGCAATGGAAAGATCTCTAGAACGTGTGGTTATGAGGAAAAAAAAAAATCACAGAATTGAACAGCATGTATAGAATGCTATTCCTTGGGGTAAGAAAGAGGGGGGAGGATATAGATTTGATTATGTTTATAATTGCATAAATAAACACTGGAAGGATATTCTGAGGAACTAAAGGGGTTGCATACTGGAGGAAGAGGAAATAGAATGCAGGGATACATCTTTCCAGAAACATCCCTAACATTTTTAAGATCTAGGGCAAGAGTACAAAAAAAAGACCATATACTACGGGGAAATATTTAAAAGGTAACTAAATAAAACATGCTTTATGCTTCTACTTTGCAAATATACCTTCCTTTACACTTTGGAAGGTCACGGTGGAATTTAGAATCTGGATATCTGCACTGGGTCAAGGTGTGGGGAGAGCCAGCCCTGTTCCTTTCTCTTCCTAGTCATGGCTATGTCCTGCCAGAGGGGCTCCACACACGTGTGGGCATTCCAGCTTGTACATCCAAGCTGGCCACATTTGTGCCAACAGCCACCCCTCGGATGTCCTTGGCCCTCAGGTGGGTTACTAACAGATCCATATGAGAATCACATGCAAGTTCATGGAATCTGGGCATGAACAGGAATTCTGGGATCCTGGTAACTCCAAACATGGTCTAGAAAGTGAGGCACAAGCTCTTGGTAGACACATTCCCTTGGCTCCAGGAACTTCTCATCCCACGGGGACTGGTATGGCCGGAGGAGGGCCAGGTGAACCTCAGTGCAGGGCCCCCTTGCCTGTGTCCAAAGATATTACTCTACCTTTTATCTGTGTTGATGTTGGATCACATAACCTTTCCATATTCAAAAATCTAAAATTTTACCTAAACACCTGCACAATGAAAAATGATGTTGCATCTGGGGGCCCTCCAGACTTCTACGCCCTATAGTTAGAGTTCTGCTCGTGAGTCCCTGTAATCTTCCAAAGCCTGAGCCTCAGGCCAGCTTCACGGGGGCTGTGTTATCCTTGGGCTGCCTCCCCCAGCTCAGGGTCCCTCCATTGCAGCCTTGGAGTCTCATTGGTCCCAGGAGGTCACCTCCCTGAGACTCTGATTGTCCACACACACCGTCCCAGCATCACTTACATTGTAGAGGAGATCAGTCCACCCTTCCATGGTTATGCACTGGAAAACAGTCAGCACTGCAAACAGGATGTTGTCGAACTGAGTGATCCCGTTGTTGGGCCCTTCCCAGTAGGGCTGACATTTGGTCCCATTGGGGCAGGTGCGGGCGGGCTCTTCTGTCCCACATGGAGCCGGAGACTCACCCTGAATGTCATCTACAAAAGGGAAGGGGAGAAAAGTCAGGGGAAGGAGCAGGAAAATCAGCTCTGAGAAATAGGGACCCAAGTGACTCCACAATGTTGCTGGAACAAATAACTATTGGGACAAACGTGATCAGTCTTCAAAGAAATCAATGTTTGGCTTTGTGGGTCTATTAATTGTTTTCTATTGATTAATATCTTGTCTGAGTTTTACTACTCTTCTCTTTCTGTTTTCCATGACTTTTTTTGTTTTGTTTTGTTTTGCTATTCTTTTCCTAAACTTTTGAGATGGATGAATTAACTGCCTTTAAGGCTATAAATTGCCTTTAAGTGTGGCTTTACCTGCATCTCAAAAATTTGTCATGCATTATCATTATTGTTCAAGTAAAATATTTTTCAATTTCCATTCGTATTTCTTTTTTGACCTACAGGTAATTTAGATGTATTTGTTTTTTAAAAAAACTTATTAGAGATATATACCTAATATATATATATGAAGACAGAGTGGGAGAGGGAGGGAGAGAGAGAGAAGGAGAGGCAGGGGGGAGGGAGAGAGAGAGAGAGAGAGAATAGTATAGAACAGTATAATGATTCACCATGTACCTATCACCAATTTAGACACTTACCTACTTACTTCTGGCCAGTCTTTTTACATCTATATCCCCTCCAAACACTTTGCCTTGCCACTAGAACTTTTTTTTTTTGAAACGGAGTCTCATTCTGTCATCCAGGCTGGAGTGCAATGGCGCGATCTTGGCTCACTGCAATCTCCGACTTCTGGGTTCAAGGGATTCTCCTGCCTCAGCCTCCCAAGAAGCTGGGATTACAGGTACCTCCCACCACAACTGGCTAATTTTTGTATTTTTAGAAGAGATGGGATTTCACCATGTTGGCCAGGCTGGTTTCAAACTCCTGACCTCAAGTGATCCGCCCGCCTCGGCCTCCCAAAGTGCTGGGATTACAGGCATGAGGCACTGCGCTCAGCCTAGAATATTTTTAAAGCAAAGCTCAGACATCATATCATTTCATCTGTAAATGAGAGGCGTGTCTCTTAATCTGCAAACACTTTTAGAGTTCTCTTTTTGTTACTGATTTCCAGCTTCATTGCATTATGGTCAGAAAATATGTTTTGTATTTTTTCAGCTTTTTGACCTCCGTTGAGACAAACGTTATGGTCCATAATACAGTCAGTTTTTGTAAATGTGCCGTGTGCATAGTGCAGCTGGTAAGTGCAGCCTTCTTCCGACATCCATTAGGACAAATTTGTCAAGCGTGTTGTGTTATTCTCCTATAAGTCTTGCTGATTTTTTTCTTCTTGGGATGTACTGGGCTCAGGGAGCTGTTCTGGGGGTGAGGGACACCAGTACACACAGTTCCTACCCTTGCCTAAGGGTAAGGAACAGGAGCTGAGCTTTCTCCCCAAGTAGCAGGAGGCAGGCTGTGAAAATGCCACAAGGAGAGAGAAACGTGCCAATAGACACCCCTTTAGCTGGAAACCAAAGACAGCTTCCTGGGGAGGTGGCAGTCGGGCTGAACGCTAAAGGTCAGTCCAAATCTTAAGGTATTGATGAGGTAAGGGAGGCAGGAAAACTCACATCCTGGGAGTGTCCTCATTTTACCAGCGCAGCGGGTCTCAGAAGACCTTATTCTGTGAGTGATGCTCTTGAAGGTTTTCAAAGACGGCCGTGGTATTGTCGGACAAGAAAACAAACAGCTGAGTGTGTGTAAACTCAAGCTTCCTACTCAACAAAAATCTCTCTCAATGTATGTGCTATAGACTTTGCAGCACCAATTCTCTGCTCCCTTGACTGAGTACACAGCAGAGGGAAATAAACCGATGCTGAATGAATGAATCTTGTTGGCGTTTCAAGCTGTGGCTAAATAGAAACTCCAAGTCTAGCCTTGCCACGGACTTAAGTTGTTGGAAACGCCTTCCTCACTTAGGCTGGACTCGGTACATGAACTATTATTCGATAAATACAGGTTGGAAGGCAAAAATCTTTGAAACATAAGGCTCAGGGCAAAGAATAAAATAAATCCATGGGCTCCTATAATAAATGAGAACTATCGTTTGGGATGGCACCTGTGCCTGGAATCTTCTCTGTCTCCACCCCATGTCCAAGTCTGGCTCAATTCCCACCCTCCATGTAGCCTCTTCGTGTAGCCCAGTTAACACGGCCCCAGCCCCTCCCTCTTTCCCTCCCTCCCTCCATCTCTTCCCTCCTTCCTTCCTTCCTCTCTCTTTCTCTCTCTCTCTCTCTCTTTTTTTTTTTTTTTTTAAGACAGGGTCTCACTTGTCACCCAGGCTGGAGTGCAGGCACCATCATAGCTTACTGCAGCCTCACAGCCTCCAATTCCTGGGCTCAAGTGATCCTTCTTCCTCAGCCTCCTGAGTAGCTGGGACTATAGGCATGTACCACCATGTATGGCTAATTTTTAAATTTTTTTTTTTTTTTGAGATGAAGTCTCACTCTGTTGCCCAAGCTAGAGTGCAGTGGTGTGATCTCAGCTCACTGTAACCTCCACCTCCCAGGTTCCAGTGATTCTCCTGCCTCAGTCTCCCAAGTATCTGGGACTATAGGCACATGCCACCATGCCTGGCTAATTTTTTTTGTATTTTTAGTAGAGACAGGGTTTCACTATGTTTGCCAGGCTGGTCTTGAACTCCTGGCCTTGTGATCCACCTGCCTTGGCCTCCCAAAGTGTTGGGATTACAGGCGTGAGCCACAGCACCCGGCCGATTTTTGATTTTTATTTTAGTAGAGACAGGGTCTTGCTATGTTCCCTAGGCTGGTCTCAAACTAACGGCCTCAAAGGGATACTCCCACCTCAGCCTCTCAAAGTGCTGGGATTACAGGTGTGAGTCACTGCACCTGGCCCCTTTCAGGCATACAACAGCTACTGAATTTTCATATTTAGGGGGGCGTGGGTATAATCACACATTAGCCTTCACTGTTAAAAATGGCTGCAAATGAGGGGTCTTGTGTCTTCTAACTATTTTGGAAGCTCTTAGAAAGCAGGAAGACTTCCATTTTATCTTTGCTTCCTTCTAAGCGATTGGCACGGTGCTGGGCGCACAGGAACTGGGCTCCCGACACTGAGGAATGCTACTGAAAACGGGTCTATCTTTAGCAACTTTGCGATCCCCCTCAACCCCCCAGCCACCGACATGAAACACTCTGAGCGTTGCTTCTAGAAAAACAACCGTCCAGAGTGTCTGAGGAATTCGGTTATAAATACATTTTAAAATTAACCCACTGCCTGGGTGTCTGTATATATCTGTCTCTTACTCACACGTCTTATATTTTTAATCGTGAGCTAGCTTTTCAGTCTTTCTCCTAAATCGAGGCTTCCTCCCCTCTGGTGGCACCACCCACATCTGTCCCCTCAAAACCCCACTCGGACCCAAGTCAACCCTGTGGCCTCTTCTCCTTTAACTAGTCTAGGGTAGAAAAAAATAAAATAAAACCTCACGGAAACCTAGGATCCAGGAGTCCTGGTTTCTCGGCTCAAGGCTGATTTTTCCAAGAGGCCCTACCCCGTAGTCACATTCTCTCTCTCTCTCTCTCTCTCTCTCTCTGTGTGTGTGTGTGTCTCTCTCTCTCTTTCTCTCTTGCATTTCCGCCTGGATGACGAGGCCAGGAGCAGAAATAGCTCTGCCTCAATTAACACCTTCTTCATCGGGGAAAGAAATAATTAGGACATTCCATATTGAGCAAACTTCACAAGCCCAGGAGAGAAGGAGACAGGAGGAACAAGAGAAAAAGAGGGAAAAAAAAAACCCACAAAAAAACCAAAACCTCCAACCACTGCAAATAAACCTTCCCCAGTGGGTTTTCCCTCCCCCTGGGGAGGAGTGGGGAAGGAGGGCTCAGGGGCTGCCTCTGCGAATCCACTTGGGGGTCACTGGATGGAGAAGGTGGGTGGAAATCGACTCCCAGACAGAATCTTCTGTGGCTGTCTTTCCCAAATAAGGGGCCTGAAACCTCTTTCTGTGCCCACCTGGGTTCCCCTTGGGGCTTCTTAATTCATTCTATCCACTCCTTCCATTCTCAGCTCCCTTGACCCAAATCATCAGAACCAGCCTTGCCATTCAGTCTGTCTGCACCCAGACGGCCAGTGGTCTAAATATTGAAATACTGAAGGCATCCCTTCCTACTTGGTTCCATTTCATTCTGGAGCTTTACAGAGCAAGCAGCTAGAGTCTGGACAGGCAAAGATTTAACTGAAAACATATCCAAGGGCTATTTGGTTCCTGAGTGTGGATCGTGGTGGACACACTGCTTCCACACTGCTGGTTCAGAGCTGAGCCCTGGGAGTGTGTCTCTGGGCTGCCTGGCTTTTCCCCTGCTCACCCCACCCCTGGACCCAGCCACTGAAGGGTTAATGTGGGCATAGTCAGGGAGGGGCAGGACGCTGCTGAGTGCTAGGTTCTGACTGGTTGGTGCCAGGACTCCCAACTGGGATATCTCTGATACATCCTGGGGGTTGGGGGAGACCAGGAGGACTCATCTAGTACTCTCACCTTCTGTAAGGTACCACTCACAATGCATTTAGGCAATAACCCTTTTCTGGCCCAACTCTCCCCACTTCTTGCTTGCTTTAGAAGTCAGGACTGGCTGAGGTCTGAAAGCACCCAGAATACCTGTTCCACTCAGTCAGATGTGCCAGGCATTCATTCCCACTCTAGGAGCAGTCCTCACCAATGTCAGAAAGAAGCTGGTGTATAAATACCCCAGCTCCCTTGCCCCTTGGCTGGGACGGCTCTAAGGTGTGCGTTCTTTACTTATTTATTTATTTATTATTTATGATGGAGTCTCGCTCTTTCGCCAGGCCAGAGTGTAGTAGTGCGATCTTGGCTCACTGCAACCTCTGCCTCCCGGCTTCAAGCGATTCTCCTGCCTCAGCCTCCCGAGTGACTGGGACTACAGGTGCCCGCCACCATACCCAGCTAATTTTTGTATTTTTAGTAGAGATGGGGTTTCGCCATGTTGGCCAGGATGGTCTCCGACTCCTGACCTCAGATGATCTGCCTGCCTCGGCCTCCCAAAGTGCTGGGATTACAGGCGTGAGCCACGGCACCCAGCTGAGTTGTGTGTTCTTTGCTGTCTCACGGAGGTGCCTAGGGGGATCCAGTCCCAGTTGTAACTGATAACCCACTTGATAGCACACCCTTTCACGGATCCCTTCCTTTCTCTGTCTCACTTCCTCATTCCCCTGATGGTGCTTCCTGGGATCATTCCCAGATAAACTCTTTCTCTGCTGGGTCACCTTCTATGGAACCCCAACCCTTTCAACAGCGAAGATCTCAGAGGCTATTGAACCTGCTGCCTCTCCTGCAGCGCTCTCTGAAGGAGACGATCCTCCCAGCTGCCAGGAGAAAGAACCACACCCCGGCCCAACCCTCCCAAGAGCTTGTCCCTGAAGGAGAAAACTGGAAAGACGCATCATGCTCCGTGGACCTACCTGTCCCCTCTTCAAAGCAGGTGGTATGAAATTTTCCCATATAAAATTCTAACCCTATGATTGCAAAAATAAGGATTGCAAAAAATAGGAGGAGGCCGATCTGCAGCAAAGGGATCATCGCCTTCATGATCGACTTCAGGACGACTTGTAAACCTGGGGGGACACAGAGAGAGGTCCCATAAGCCCATGAGCAAGCACCCCCAAACCCCGCCACCAAGACGCCAAGGTCTATCCCAAACAAAGCAGGTGTGTTCCCGAGGGAACCTCAAGCACACAGGAGCCTGGGGATTGAGCAATGGTAAAGGAAGCACCACACGGAGGCTGGTCCTTATCATAGGAACAACCCTTCCTAGGTTTTTTTTTTTCTTTCTTTGAGACAGGGTCTTGCTCTGCTGCCCAGGCTGGAGTGCAGTGGCCCAATCACAGACTCCCTGCAGCCTTAACTTCCTGGGCTCAGGCGATCCTCCTGCCTCAGTCCCCGGAATAGCTAGGACTACAGGTGTGCATCACCATGCCTGGCTAAGTTTTACAACTTGTTTGTAGAGATAGGGTCTTGCTATGTTGCCCAGGCTGGCCTGAAACCCCGGCCTCCGAGCACTCAAACCCCTCCGCCTCCTAAAGTGCTAGGATTATAGGTGTGAGCCACCATACCTGGCCCCTATTATTATTATTTTTCACTTTTTATATTTTTATTTTTTTTGAGACGGAGTCTCGTTCTGTCGCCCAGGCTGGAGTGCAGTGGCGCCATCTCGGCTCACTGCAAGCTCCGGCTCCCAGGTTCATGCCATTCTCCTGCCTCAGCCTCCCAAGTAACTGGGACTACAGATGCCTGCCACCACGCCTGGCTAATTTTTCATATTTTTAGTGGAGACAGGATTTCACCATGTTAAGCAGGATAGTCTCGATCTCCTGACCTTGTGATCCGCCTGCCTCGGTCTCCCAAAGTGCTGGGATTACAGGCGTGAGCCACCGCGCCCGGCCTTATTATTTTTTAAAAAGCACTTTTAACTTTAAAGTATTTATTCATGTATTTTAATTAGCCAGGCATGATGGTGCATGCCTGTAGTCCTAGCTACTCTGGGGACTGAGGCAGGAGGATCACTTGAGCCCAGAAGGTTAAGGCTGCAGGGAGCTATGACTGTGCCACTGCACTCCAGCCTGGGCAGCAGAGCAAGACGCTGTCTCAAAGAAACATATATATGTATTTTATAGAGACAAGGTCTCACTATGTTATTCAGGCAGGTCTCGAACTCCTGACCTCAAGCGATATTCCCGCCTCTGCCTCCCAAAGTTCTGGGATTGCAGGCACGAGCCACCGAGCCCAGCCAACTTTAAAGTATTTAATAAAAGTAATTGACATGCTGTTCCATTTGACGATCTTTTGGGCAAGAAACGGGTGGGAATCCATTACTTTCGGAGCCGTATTCCTGGGTGTTGGGCAACTTGCACCCAGAAGAGGAAGCCATTTTCTTTTTTTTTTTTTTTGCTGCCAACAGGGGGCGTCTTTTCCTAATTCATAAAAGGGCGCCCATATAGGCTGGTTGCTGCTCTGGGTAGGGAAAGCGGTTGGTGGTCTCAATTTCAACCCCAAGGAACCAGACTCAACACTATTTCACTGGCTTCTAGCGACAAACCCCTGAGGTGGCCATGTATGTAAAGTCACTCCCATTTCCCACAGAAGTGGGAAGCAAGGCTGACAGAGATGATATGATTCACCCAAGAGAATGCATGAGAAATAGCAGAACTAGGCAGGGTGTGGCGACTCACGCCTGTAATCCCAGTACTTTGGGAAGCTGAGGCCAGCAGATCACCTGAGTTTAGGAGTTCAAGACCAGCCTGGCTAACATGGTGAAACCCCATCTCTACTAAAAATACAAAAAAGTATCTGGGCACGGTGGCCAGCGCCTGTAATCCCAGCTATTTGGGAGGCTAAGGTAGGAGAATCGCTTGAACTTGGGAGGCAGAGGTAGAAGTAGCCAGGATTGTGCCACTGCACTCCAGCCTGGGTCACAGAGTAAGACTCTGTCTCAAAAAAAAAAAAAAAAAAAAAAAGGCCGGGCGCGGTGGCTCACGCCTGTAATCCCAGCACTTTGGGAGGCCGAGATGGGTGTATCACGAGGTCAGGAGATCGAGACCATCCTGGCTAACACGGCGAAACCCCGTCTCTACTAAAAAAATACAAAAATTAGCCGGGCCCAGTGGCGGGCGCCTGTAGTCCCAGCTACATGGGAGGCTGAGGCAGGAGAATGGTGTGAAACTGGGAGGCGGAGCTTGCAGTGAGTGGAGATTGTGCCACTGCACTCCAGCCTGGGCGACAGAGCGAGACTCCGTTTCAAAAAAAAAAAAAAAAAAAGCAGAACTAGGATTTGAACCCAGGTCCATCTGATGCGAGGCCCCACGTTCGCCCATGTGCTGATGTTGCTTTCTCTGTTCTGAGCAACCCAATTCAGAAAGATGGTGGTGATAAGGAGGCAGGGGGCCGGGGGCCGTGGCTCATGCCTGCAATCCCAGCACTTTGGGAGGCTGAGGCGGGTGGACCATGAGGTCAGGAAATCGAGACCATCCTGGCTAATACAGTGAAATCCCATCTCTACTAAAAATACAAAAAAATTAGTCAGGTGTGGTGGCGGGCGCCTGTAGTCCCGGCTACTTGGGAGGCCAAGGCAGGAGAATGGCGTGAACCCGGGAGGCGGAGCTTACACTGAGCCAAGATGGTGCCACTGCACTCCAGCCCGGGCGACAGTGCAAGACTCTGTCTCAAAAAAAAAAAAAAAAAAAAAAAGAAGGCAGGGAACAGTCCCCGAAGGGACACAGTGGAACAGAAGACACACCTAAGTGGGCATCTGAAGACCTGAATCTGGGGGTATTGTCATCAATCAGGCACCCCATGCAAGCTCTCATCCTACCAAGCTCAGCCTCCAGTAGCCTCTCATCTAACAAATGGTTCATTCATGGTGGTTGAATGACTCTGGGCTTCAAATCCTTTTGGGAGAGGAAGGGGTTAATACTGAAATTCCCATCCTACACTAAAAGTTCCACTGTTGTAAGACTCGGAGAATGTTCATAATAATAATAGCCGGCCAGGAGTGGTGGCTCACACCTGTAATCCCAGCACTTTGGGAGGCTGAGGCAGTTGGATCACTTGAGCCCGGGAGTTTGAGACCAGCCTGAGCAGCATGGCGAAACCCTGTCTCTACAAAATACAAAAAAAATTAACTGGGCATGGTGCTGTGTGCCTGGAGTCCCAGCTATTTGGGAGGCTGAGGTGGTAGGATTGCTTGAGCCTGGGGAGGCTGAGGCTGTACTGAGCTGTGATTGCACCACTGCACTCCAGCCTGCCGACAGAGCAAGAGCCTTAGTTAGTATTTCTTTGCCCATCATTGGCTTTTTTTTTTGAGATGGGCTTGCTCTATCACCCAGGTTGGAATACAGTGGGATGATCACGTCTCACTGCAGCCTCGACCTCCTGGGCACACGCGAGCCTCCTGCCTCAGCCTCCTGAGTAGGTGTGACTACAGGCACACTTCACCATGCCTGGCTCCACTACCATTTTTTTTTTTTTTGAGGCTATTAATGCAGGTCTGAACGATGTCAACATCCTATGTCTGTAACCACTGTGCTATCTATTAGGAAAGTCTATGGTCAAAATGAAGGTTCAAACATATAGATTGGAGCTTTGCTTCTTGATTGGAGAAACTTCTCATGGCTCTTGATGGGTGGAGACCACAGTAAGAAAGGGAAACTGTCAGGAAAGCTTGAGGGGCCATGCCACTCCAAGGGCTTAAAAATGCAATGTGGGTGCTAACAGACGCAGTGTGGTGCAGTGGTTAAGGTGCTGGATACTCTTGGTGTCTGGCCAAGATCCCATTTTCTTTCTGATGTACCCGCCCTCCAGCTGCTATGGATGTTGGTTACCAATGCCTCCCAGCTGCCCCTCTTCTTAGTAGAATTGCCCTTGGTGATCAAAAGCTATCTCACCAGGGAGCTACTGCGTCTCTGCCTCCCATCCGCAGGGACTGACCATAGAAGTACAAAAGGCCAGCATCCTTGTCACACACTTTGGAGGACAACTCTGGTGTCACACACATTCCAGCTGAAATTGCATCCCTGCTCTATCCATTCCCCTGCCCCACCCTGCTGGCCTTGTGCTGTTTCTCCCGAGAGCCGTCCCCGAATAAAGCAGGTGCGTCTGAACACCCACCTACGTACCCGCTTCAAGGGAACCTGATATAGTCATCCACTTACTAGTGAATTCCAAACCTCAGCTTCTCCATCTGTAAATGGGGACTGGAATAGTATCTCCCTCACAGGATTAAATGAGAGAGTTCATACACAGTGAAGTACCTGGTAAGTCATAGGTGGTCATTAAACAGAGACTCTTGTTACTATTGCTACTATAATATATATACATATATATATATATATATATATATATATATTTATTTATTTATTTTTTGAGACAGGATCTCTCACTTTGTTGCCCAGGCTGAGTGCGGTGGCACCGTCACAGCTCACTGCAGCTTCAAACTCCCAGGCTCAAGCGATCCTCCCATCTCAGTCTCCGTCCTATAGCTGAGGTTACTGGTACACACCACCATACCTGGCTAGTTTTTGTATTTTTTTTAGAGACAGTGTCTTGCTTTGTTGCCCAGGCTGGTCTTGAACTCCTGGCCTCAGGCAATCGTCCCACCTTGGCCTCCCAAAGTGCTGGGATTACAGGTGTGAGCCACTGCACCTGGCTCTTTGGACTATTAGATTTGGGATGGCCCTTCATTTAATATGATGCAGGCATCTGCTGAGATCTTGCAGAGACCTTGGATAGAAGTGTCTTCTTTCTACGAAAAGACCCAGCTGGGGATCCTCTGGGAAATCTTACGCTTCAAACCTGGGTAGCAATGAGCCTGAAGAACGAAGCCAATAAAATGTAAAATGGTGATAATAAGAGAAACTACCTCACAAGTTTGTTGGGAGGATACATGACTTTAAAAAAATGGAAATACTTAGAATAATGTCTGGCACATAGTAAGTGTGTTTCATTTTTTTTTTTTTTTTTTTTTTTTTTTTGAGATGGAGTTTCACTCTTTCATCCAGGCTGGAGTGCAGTGGCATGACCTCAGCTCACTGCAACCTCCACTCTCCGGGTTCAAATGGTTCTTCTGCCTCAGCCTCCCAAGTAGCTGGGATTATAGGTGCCCACCACCACACCCGGCTAATTTTTGTATTTTTAGTAAAGATGGGGTTTCGCCATTTTGACCAGGCAGGTCTCGAACTCCTGACTTCAGGTGATCCGCTCACCCGCCTTGGCCTCCCAAAGTGTTAGGATTACAGGCGTGAGCCACTGCACCCAGCCTATACATTGTTTGTTTGTTTTTAAACTTTTTGTTGTATGGTTTTGTGAGACAAGGTCTCACTCTGTTGCCCAGGCTGGAGTGCAGTGGTGCTGTCACAGCTCACTGCAGCCTTGACCTCCTGGGCTCAAGTGATCCTCTTGCCTCAGCCTTTTAAGTAGCTGGGACTATGGGTGTGCACCACCATGCCTGCTTTTTTTTTTTTTTTCCTGTAGAGACGAGGTTTTGCCATGTTGCCCAAGCTGCTCTTAAACTCCTGAGCTCAAGCTATCTGACCACTTCAGTCTCCCAAAGCGCTGGGATTTCAGGTGTGAGCCACTGTGCCCAGCCAACCTGGCTTATTAAAAAAAAAAAAATTGTAGATATGGGGGGGGGGGTCTCACAATGTTCCCCAGGCTGGTCTTGAACTTGTGGCCTCAAGTGATCCTCCCAAAGTGCTGGGATTACAGGCGTGAGCCACCATGCCCGGCTAAATTATTATTATTAACCAAGACAAGAAGACAGAAAAAGGACAGCCCTGTTTTATTTTTGCTTTTTACATTTTTTTCGGCTCAACCTATACTTAATCTTGACCCCGCATATGGCAGCCACCCCTAAAGGGGGAGGAGATGCATCTGTGGAGCATGAGAAAGCAGCAAGGAATGGGTATGAATTTTAGGGCTCGTTAGTGTCCACTGTAAGAATTCAGGTGAGTAATTTAACCTCCTTGAGCCTCAACCTTCTCATCTGTAAAATGGGTGTTCACTGGATGACTGTGAGGATGAAATAAGGTAATGCATGTAAAGTCCTCCTGCAGTGCCCTGTATACAGCAGGCACTCAGCAAATGGGAATGGTCATTGCCCAGGCTTGGAGTCACACTTGCTCCTAGTTCTGCCACTTCTGAGCCACAAAACCCTGCTCCAATTTTTCCACCACTCTGAGCCTCAGTTTCCCCCTCCATAAAATAGAGACATCAGTCCTATCGACTTCATAGGGCTGTGAGCATTGAATGAGATCACATGTGGTGCTTAGCATGGCTCTTGATAGACAGCAGGTGCTCAATAAATGGGCGTGGCTCCTAGCTTGCTTTCAGGAGCTCATGGGGAGCTACAGTCACGTTCCTCGGGGTCCCCTACAGGGAGTCCCAAAGAGGAGACTGCCCTCACACAGGCTGGTGGTGGGATGTGGCCTCCTGAGATGCTCTACACAGGGGAAACTGAGGGCTCCTGGGGCCCCTGAGCAAACCCCTTGTCAGGGTCGGAAACTCACGCACTTGGGATTCCAGACACCAGCTTGAGCGGCCGCAGCACTCGAACTGCCCTCAGCGTCCGTAGGTCAAACTCCGTCCCAACTGTCGCCAAGATGCTGAAAGAAAGAAGCCAGAATGGAGAACAGAGGGTGGGTTTCGGGGGTCAGACAGCAGGGCGGGGGTGCTTGGGATTTCAAGTCGTCTTATATTGGCTGGGTGACCACAGGCAGGTGACTCGACACCACTGGCCTCAGTTTTGTCACCTGTAAAATGGTCTTAACAGTACCTGCCTCATGGGATAAAAGGTGATTTACAAAGACCCCCAACAGATGGTTCACATTCCACAAATGTTGCAGTGAGAGAAATGGAAACTTCCCGATGGCTCATGGTTAGGGTGACATTCAGTATATTTCACAACATACAATGACAATAGGTTGTGGGGTGGCCTGGGGCCCTGGGGGAATGACAGACCTTTCGGGGTTTGTGACTCTTTATTTTATTTTATTTATTTATTTTTTTGAGACAGAGTCTCGCTCTGTTGCCCAGGCTGGAGTGCAATGGCGCGATCTCAGCTCACTGCAACCTCTGCCCCCGGGTTCAAGGGATTCTCCTGCCTCAGCCTCCCGAGTAGCTGGGATTACTAGGCACCTGCCATCATGCCTGGGTGCTTTTTTTTGCATTTTTGTAGAAACGGGGTTTCACCATGTTGGCCAGGCTGATCTTGAGCTCCTGACCTCAGGTGATCCACCCGCCTCAGCCTCCCAAAGTGCTGGGATTACAGGCGTGTGTCTGGCCTGGTTTGTACCTCTTTAACAAATGGCAGGAAAGCAGTTCAGTGTTAAGAGCCCAGCCTGCATGGGTTCAAATCCCAGCTCTGCCACTTTCCAGTTGGGTGACCTTGGGCAAAGAACGTCCCTGCTCTGTGCCTCAGTTTCCCCCTTTTGTATAACCTCGATAACAATAGTATCAATACCTCTAAGGGCTGTGAGGATTCAGTAAGTTGATAAAAAGTGGTCAGCACAATGCCAGGCACACAGGTGGTATGCTAAGCTACTCAGGAATAAATAAGAAAACAAAAAAATGGGTGTGATCTTGCCTGTGTGGACCAGCCGGCATCAGCCGGCTAGAAGGCAGCTACAGACCCCAAGCCTCTGGTCAAAAAGAGTCCCTTTTGTAAATGCAAGTTAGTAAGGATGATAGTGGTAGGTGGGATGAGGCTTCTGCAGAAACCCTCCGGGCAAGACCCTGTCATGAGACCTCATTTGTAAAAGTATTGCTGTTGAAATACAGGGTCCCTCCTGGCCCTGTTTCCTGAACATGTCCATTTCAGAGCTAAGTGATGTACAGTGCATGGTCAAGGCACAATACAATAAAAGAGATTGTCATCAGAACTTCATATAATGGACAAGAAATGCCGAATACCAGAGGGTCTGTGGTTAATGGAAGGTTGGCAAATAACTTGGGGATTTTTCAGTTTATTTTTATTTTAGACATGGGGTCTTGCTCTGATGCCCAGGCTGGAATGCAGTGGTGCAATCATAGCTCGATACAGCCTTGAACTCCTGGGCTCAAGCAATCCTCCTGTCTTAGCCTACTGAGTATCTGGGATTACAGGCGGGAACCACCACACCTGGCTTGATTTTTCAGTTTTATACAGGGGCTTGGGTGTTAACACTTCAGTCTGTGGCCAACTGGTATCTGTACCTCTTGCCTCAGGGCTTTCTCCAAAGCTGAGGCAGGCCCAGGGAATGAACTTTAAGGGAGCAGCCCTCAACCAAAGATTGCTGGGAGTTGGTGGATCAATACCCCAGCTCCCTACCCCTCATTCTAGATCACTTAAGATGTAAGTTCCACATGGGCTCCCAGTGGGACTGAGCTCAAATGCCCACAGGACAACTCATCCTTCTTTGCCCCACCTCCCCTCTTCCTCTCCAACCCTTTCTGGGGTCACCTCTCAGATGAACTACTTGCACAAGGATTGCCCTAAATTCTTGTTTCAGGGTCTATTCTGGGTCATCCTAAACTAACACGAAGCCTGTGCTCAACTTTTTTTTTCCTCAAGATTACTCCTAGAGGAGAGATGGGCATATTAGGTTGGACTGACCTACTTTTCCACCATCCACAAGTGGGCGTCTGAGCACATCCTATATGCTGGGTAGAGTGACACACGAGACTATCCCTGCCCCACGGAGCTGATGCAGAAGAGAAGCACTTAAGAAAAACATGCACACAATGAATGAATCTGTTGCAGGTGTGATGCCTTCTCAGCTAAGAAGACAATGGCTTTGAGGGGCACACAGCAGGTTGTGTTAACTAGTCCGGGGCCTGGGGATACCCCCTACTTCAAGTCAAGTTCCCAGAGATGAGGAGAAATCTGGCCAGTGGGGAAAGAACTTTCCAGGCTGAGACAGCGGCCATGACAGAGAGCTTGGGACTGAAGGAGGCTTGGAAAATTCAAGAAATGACATGGTGTCACCACTGGGATTTGGATGGTGAGGTTCAAGCAGCAAGCCATGAAGCCAGAGTAGGCAGGGGCCATGACATACAACTTTACAAAAAATGAATTTATTTATTTTTATTTTTAGAGACAGGGACTTATTGTCACCCAGGCTTGAGTACAGTGGTGCAGTAACAGCTCACTTGCAGCCTCAATCTCCTGGGCTCAAGCAATCCTCCCACCTCTGCCTCCTAAGCAGCTGGGACTACAAGTGTACAACAACACATTCAGAAAATTTAAAAAATTTTTTGTAGAGATGGGGTCTTGCTATATTGCCCAGGCTGGTCTTGAACTCCTGGCCTCAAGTGATCCTCTCACTTTGGCTTCCCAAAGTGCTGGGATTATAGGTATGAGCTACTGCACCTGGCCCATTCAACTTTTAATTTGATTTACTTTATTTTTCTCTTCTCCTACCAGCTTTCTGATACTAACTTGGGTTCCTCAAATTCTGACTTAGAGATCATTATTCTCTTCTTGCACCTTGTTTTCTTCTGTGCTGGCAGATAAAAGCTGTCAGGTGTTCACAGCAAAGAACAGGCAGTGGCTAAGTCCTTACTTTTTCACTTCACAAACATTAACTGAGCACTAATAACAAGCCAGGCCCTGTCTCTGTGTGGGGGGAGACTGAGAGTAAACCCAATAAATACAAGCAGGCTTTGTTTTGTTTTGTTTTGTTTTAGAGATGGAGTCTCCCTGTGTTGCCCAGGCTGGCCTCCAACTCCTGGGCTCAAGGGATCCTCTTGCCTTGGCCTCCCAAAGTGCTGGGATTATGGGTGTGAGCCACCACATCGGCCGAGGCAGACTTCATTTCACGGTACTTTGCTTTACTGCAATTTGCAGATATTGTGTTTCTTACAAATTGAAGATTTGTGGCAACCCTGCATCAAGGAAGTCTATCAGGGCATTTTTTTCCCTAACAGTGTGTGCTCACTCGCGTCTCTGCGTCACACTCTGGTAATTCTTACAGTATTTCAAACTTTTACATAATTATTATATCTGTTATGGTGATCTGTGATCAGTGATCTTTGATGTGACTATTGGAATTGTTTGGGGGTGCCACGAACCACATCCATAGAAGATGGCAAACTTGATCGATAAATGTTGGGTGTGTTCTGACTGTTTTGCCAACTGGTTATTCCCCCATCTCTCCTGCTTTCCTTGGGCCTTCCTATTCCCTGAGACATAACAATATTGAAATTAGGTCAGTGTATAACCTTACAATGGCCTTTAAGTGCTCAAGTGAAAGGAAGAGTCTCATGCCTCTCACTTTATTTTTTTATTTTTATTTTTTTTATTTTTATTTTTTTGAGACGGAGTCTCGCTGTGTCTCCCAGGCTGGAGTGCAGTGGCGTGATCTCGGCTCACTGCAAGCTCCGCCTCCTGGGTTCACGCCATTCTCCCGCCTCAGCCTCCCAAGTAGCTGAGACTACAGGCGCCCGCCACCACGCCCGGCTAGTTTTTTGTATTTTTAGTAGAGACGGGGTTTCACCATGTTAGCCAGGATAGTCTCGATCTCCTGACCTCGTGATCCACCCGCCTCGGCCTCCCAAAGTGCTGGGATTACAGGCTTGAGCCACCGCGCCCGGCCATGCCTCTCACTTTAAATTAAAAGCTAGAAATGATTAAACACAGTGAGGAAGGCATGTCAAAAGCCGAGACAGGGCCAGGGATGGTGGCTCATGCCTGTAATCCCAGCACTTTGGGAGGCTGAGGTGAGAGGACAGCTTGAGCCTAGGAGTTTGAGACCAGCCTGGGCAAAATAGGGAGACTTCATCTCTACAGAAAATTTAAAAATTAGCTGGGTGTAGTGGTACACACCTGTGGTCTCAGTTATTTAGGAGGCTAAGGTGGGAGGATCACTTGGTCCTAGGAAGTTGAGGCTGCAGTGAGCGGTGATCGCACCACTGCACTCCAGCCTGGGCAACAGAGTGAGACCCTGTCTCAAAAAAAAAAAAAAAAAAAAAAAAGGCCATAAGCTAGAGGTGAGCCAAGTTGTGAATGCAAAGGAAAAGTTACTGAAGGAAATTAAAAGGGCTACTCCAGTAAACACGTCAATGATAAGAAAGTGAGACAGGCTTGTTGCTGACATGGAGAAAGTTTTAATGGTCTAGGTAGAAGATCAAACCAGCCACAACATTCCCTTAAGCCAAAGCCTAATCCACAGCAAGCCCCTAACTCTCTTCAATTCTGTGAAGACTGAGAGAGGTGGGGAAGCTTCAGAAGAAAAATCTGAAGCTAGAAGGTCTTGGTTCATGAGGTTTAAGGAAAGAAGCTGTCCCCATAATCTAAAAGTGCAAGGTGAAGTGGCAAGTGCTGATGGAGAAGTTGCGGTAAGTTATCCAGAAGATCTAGCTGAGATTATTAATGAAGCTGGTGACACTAAACAACAGATTTTTAATGTAGACAAAATGCCCTATTGGAAAAAGATGCCATCTAGGACTTTCATAGCTAGAGAAGAGAAGTCAATGCCTGGCTTCAAAGCTTCAAAGGACAGGCTGACTCTCTTGTTAGCGGCTAGTGCTCCTGGTGACTTTAAGTTGAACCCAATGCTCATTTACCATTCCAAAAGTCCTAGGGTCTTAAGAATTATGCTAAATCTACTTTGCCTGTGCTCTATAAATGGAACAATGAAGACTGAATGACAGCCCGTCTGTTTATAGCGTGGATGACTGATATTTTAAGTCCACTGTTGAGATCTACTCAGAAAATATACATATATAATACAATATATATATTTTGGACGAAGTTGCACTCTTGTTGCCCAGGCTGGAGTGCAATGGCACGACCTTGGCTCACTGCAACCTCTGCCTCCCAGGTTCAAGCGATTCTCCTGCCTCAGCCTCTGGGGTAGCTGGGATTACAGGCACCTGCTACCATGCCTGGATAATTTTTTTTTGTATTTTTAGTAGACTTGGGGATTCACCATGTTGGCCAGGCTGGTCTTGAACTCCTGACCTCAGGTGATCCACCTGCATCGGCCTGCCAAGGTGGTGGGATTCCAGGTGCAAGTCACTGTACCCAGACAGAAAAAATATTTCTTTCAAAAATATTACTGCTGACAATGCACTGGTTATCCAGGACCTCTGATGGACGTGTACAAGAAGATGAATGTTGTTTTTATGTCTTCTAACACAACATTCTTTTTTTTTTTTTTTTTTTTTTTGAGACGGAGTCTCCCTCTGTCGCCCAGGCTGGAGTGCAGTGGCCGTATCTCAGCTCACTGCAAGCTCTGCCTCCCGGGTCTATGCCATTCTCCTGCCTCAGCCTCCCGAGTAGCTGGGACTACAGGCGCCCGCCACCTCACCCGGCTAGTTTTTTGTATTTTTTAGTAGAGACGGGGTTTCACCGTTATTTAGCCAGGCTGGTCTCGATCTCCTGACCTTGTGATCCGCCTGTCTCGGCCTCCCAAAGTGCTGGGATTACAGGCTTGAGCCACCGTGCCCGGCCTCTTTTTTTTTTTTTTTTTTTTTTTTTGAGGCAGAGTCTCACTCTGTCGCCGCAATGGTGTGATCTTGGCTCACTGCAACCTCCGTCTTCTAGGGGGTTCAAGCAATTCTCCTGCTTCAGCCTCCCAAGTAGCTGGGATTAAAGTCACACACCACCCAGCCCAGCTAATTTTTGTATTTTTAGTAGCGATGGGGTTTCACCATGTTGACCAGGCTGGTCTTGAACTCCTGACCTCAAGTGACCCACCTGCCTCAGCCTCTCAAAGTGCTGGGATTACAGGTGTGAGCCACCATGCCCAGCCACAACATTCATTCTGTAGCCCATGAATCAAGAAGTAATTTTGTTTTTCAAGTCTTTTTTTTTTTTCCTGAGACGGCGTCTCGCTCTGTAGCCCAGGCTGGAGTGCAGTGGCCGGATCTCAGCTCACTGCAAGCTCCGCCTCCCGGGTTCACGCCATGCTCTGGCCTCAGCCTCCCGAGTAGCTGGGACTACAGGCGCCCGCCACCTCGCCCGGCTAGTTTTTTGTATTTCTTAGTAGAGACGAGGTTTCACCGTGTTAGCCAGGATGGTCTCGATCTCCTGACCTCGTGATCCACCCGTCTCGGCCTCCCAAAGTGCTGGGATTACAGGCTTGAGCCACCGCGCCCGGCCGTATTTCAAGTCTTATTATTTAAGGGATACATTTCATAAGGCTATAGCTGCCATAGACAAATTCCTTTGATGCACCTGGGCAAGGGAAATTGAAAACTTTCTGGAAAGGATTCACCATTCTAGATACCATTAGGAACATCTGTGGCTGGTTCCAGTGGCTCATGCCTGTAATCCTAGAACTTCGGGAGACCAAGGCAGGAGGATCACTTGAGGCCAGGAGTTCAAGACCAGTCTGGGCAACGTGGTGAGACCTCAACTCAATTAAAAAAAAAAATCCACAATGAACAACAACAAAAAGAACATCTGTGATTCATGGGAACAGGTCACAATATCAACGTTAATAGGAATTTTGAGGAAGTCAACTCCAATCCTCATGGATGACTTTGAGGAGTTCAAGACTTAACTGGACGAAGTCACTGCAGATGTGATGGAATAGCAAGAGAACTAGAATTAGAAGTGGAGCCTGAAGATGTGACTGAATTGCTGCAGCCCTCATGATCACACTTCAATGCATGAGGAGTTACTTGTTACGGAAGAGCAAAGAAAGTAATTTCTTGAGATGGAGACTACTCCTGGTGAAAATTCTGTGAACACCGTTAAAATGACAACATGGGATTTAGAATATGACATAAACTTAGTTGGCAAAGCAGTGGCAGGGTTTGAGAGGACCGACTCCAATTCTGAAAAAAAGTTCTACTGTGGGTAAAATGCTGTCAACGAGCATCTCATACTAGAGAAATCTTTCGTAAAAGGAAGAGTCGATGGATGCAGAAAATTTCCTTGATGTCACAGCCACCCCAGTCTTCAGCAACCACCACCCCGATCAGTCAGCACCCATCGACATTGAGCCAGTGACCCTTCACCAGTAAGACGAGGACTAGCTGAAGGCTCAGATGATTGTCAACTTTTTTTTTTTTAAGTAATAAAACATTTTTATTTATTTATTTATTTTTATTTTTAATTTTTTTTTTTTTGAGACAGAGTCTCACTCTGTCACCCAGGCTGGAGTGCAGTGGTGCAATTTCGGCTCACTGCACCCTCCCTCCACCTCCCAGGTTCAAGCAATTCTCGTGCCTCAGCCTCCCCGGTAGCTGAGCTTACAGGTGTGCGCTACCACACCCGGCTATTTTTTGTATTTTTAATAGAGACGGGGTTTCACCAAGTTGGCTGGGATGGTTTTGAACTCTTGACCTCAAGTGATCCACCCACCTTGGCCTCACAAACTGTTGGGATTACAGGCGTGAGCCACTGTGCCCAGCCTTTTTATTTTTTTAATTTGTAATTTTTGTTGAGAGATACGGTCTCACTCTGTCTCCCAGGCAAGAAGAGTGCAGTGGTGTGATCATAGCTCGCTGCAGCCTCAATCTCTCGGGCTCAAGCGAGCCTCCCACCTCAGCCTCTCATGTAGCTGGACTCACAGGCATGTGCCACCATAAGCAGCTATTTTTAAAAATAACTTTTTGTGTAGAAACGGGGTCTCACTTTGTTGCTTGGTTTCAAACCCCTGGGCTCAAGCAGTCCTCCTGCCTTGGCCTCCCAAAGTGTTGGGATTGCAAGCGTGAGCTGCTGTGCCCAGCGCTGATGCATTTTAAAATTAAGGTATGTACTTTTTTTTTTTTTTTAGACATAACACTGTCATGCACTTAATAGACTATAGTGTAAGCATAACTTTTATGCGCACTGGGAAACCAAAAAAAGGCACATGACTCACTTTATTACAATATTCGCCTTATTATGGTGACCTGGAACCAAACCAGCAGTGTCTCTGAGGTGTACCTGTACGACAGATGTTAGGGTGATGAGTACTTAGGAGAAAGTCGCCAAAGAGCAAGGGGAAAGGATGTGTCAGTGACATGGGGCTGGGGGTGTGAGGGGAGTGGTGACATTTCTTTTTTCTTTTTTTTTTTTTGAGACGGATTCTCGCTCTGTCACCCAGGCTGGAGTGCAGTGGCCGGATCTCAGCTCACTGCAAGCTCCGCCTCCCGGGTTTACGCCATTTTCCTGCCTCAGCCTCCCGAGTAGCTGGGACTACAGGCGCCCGCCACCGCGCCCCGCTAGCTTTCTGTAATTTTTAGTAGAGACGGGGTTTCACCGTGTTAGCCAGGATGGTCTCGATCTCCTGACCTCGTGATCCGCCCGTCTCGGCCTCCCAAAGTGCAGGGATTACAGGCTTGAGCCACCGCGCCCGGGCGGAGTGGTGACATTTCTATCAGTAAAGGCACCTGCTCTTTACCACCTGGAAGGGAACCACTTCAGTGTTAAAAGTGTTCAGGGCCGGGCGTGGTGGCTCACGCCTGTAATCCCAGCTACTTGGAGGCTGAGGCAGGAGAAAAGCTTGAACCTGGGAGGCAGAGGCTGCGGTGAGCTGAGATCACGCCATTGCACTCCAGCCTGGACAGTAAGAGTGAAACTTAGTCTCAGGAAAAAAAAAAAAAAAGAAAGCCAGGGGCAGTGGCTCACGCCAGCACTTTGGGAGGCTGAGGCAAGCGGATTGCAAGGCCAGGTGTTCGAGACCAGCCTGGCAAATACGGTGAAACCCTGTCTCTACTAAAAATACAAAAATTAGCTGGGTGTGGTGGTGGGCCCCTGCAGTCCCAGGCTACTTGGGAGGCTAAGGCAGGAGAATCACTTGAACCTGGGAGGCAGAGGATGCAATGAGCTGAGATCGAGCCATTGTACTCCTGCCTGGCAACAGAGCGAAACTCCGTCCAAAAAAAAGTGTTCAGACTAGCACTGCCCAGGAGAAATCTATTAAGAGCTATTTACGAAATTTTATGGCCAGGCGTGGTGGCTCATGCCTGTAATCCCAGCACTTTGTGAGGCCAAGGCGGGCAGATAACCTGAGGTCAGGAGTTCGAGACCAGCCTGGCCAACATGGTGAAACCCCATCTCAACTAAAAATGCAAAAAAATTAGCTGGGCGTGGTGGTGGGCGCCTGTAATCCCAGCTACTCGGAGGCTGAGGCAGGATAACTACTTGAACCTGGGAGGTGAAGGTTGCAGTGAGCCGAGATCATGCCACTGCCTACCAGCCTAGGTGACAGAACATGACTTTGTCTCAAAAAAAAAAAAAAAAAAAAAAAAAAATTTAAATTTTCTATTAGCCACATTAAAAAAGTAAAAAGAAACAGGTAAAGTTAGTTTATTAGTTTATTTATTTATTTATTTATTTATTTATTTATTTATTGAGACAGGGTCTCCTTTTTGCCCAGGATGGAGTGCAGTGGCTCGATCTCAGCTCATTGCAACCTCCGCCTCCCGGGCTCAGGTGATCCTCCTGCCTCAGCCTTCTAAGTAGCTGGGACTACAGGCATGAGCCACCACGCCCAGCTAATTTTTGCATTTTTTTGAGAGATGGGGTTTCACCATATTGGCCAGGCTGGTCTCGAACTCCTGAGCTCAAGCAATCCACCTACCTTGACCTCCCAAAATGCTGGTATTTGAGGCATGAGCCACTGCGCCCAGACTGAATCACTCTAATAAAATTGTAGACCTGCTGGGCACAAAAGCTCCTGCCTATAATCTCAGCTACTCGGGAGGCTGAGGCAGGAGGATCACTTGAGGCCAGGAGTTCCAGACCAGCCTGAGCAACATGGCAAGACCTTGTCGCTAATAATAAAAATAATAATAATTTTAAAAATTGGCATGGCGTTGTGGTGTGTGCCTGTAACCCCAGCTACTCGGGAGGCTGTTGGTGGGAGGATCATTTGAGTTTGGGAGTTTGAGGCTGCAGTGAGCTTTGATCGTGCCACTGCATTCCAGGCTGGGAGACAGAGCGAAATCCTGTATCTTAAGAAAGAAAAGACATTTTGCACATTATTTCCCGTGGAATCTGGTCAATATTCTACACTTTCATGTGTTTCAATTGAAGGGCTCGAAGGCCACATGTGGCCAGCGGTGACTGTATCAGACAGCACAAGTGCAGAGAAATAGATATTTGAATAAAGACTGGGAGAAAGCAAGGGAGGCAGGAGAGTAAGCCATACGAATATGGGAATATGTCGGGGAAAACTCTAGGCAAAGGGAACAGCTGGTACAAAGGTCCAGCTGGTGCACAGGTCCTCCTCCACTCTCCCCCTCACTCACTCTGTCTCAGCCACACCAATTCATCCCTATTCTTCAAATGCACCCAGCTGGACCATGCATTAAATAGCTAGACCATGCCTGGTGTATTTGAGAAACAGGGATGAGTTGGTGTGGCTGGAGCAGAGCGAGCGAGGGGGAGAGTGCGAGGGGAGGAAGGCAGGGAGGTGATGGATGGTGCAGGGCTTTGTGTGTTGTGGAGAGGACTTTGGCTTTTGCTCTGAGTAAGGTGTGAGCCATGGAGGGTTCTGAGGGGAGGAGGGATGTCATCTGACTTGTGTTAAAATACGATCCCTCTTGGGTGCAAGGCCGGAAGCTGGGAGATTGAGGAGGAGGCAACTGCATTGATGCGGGTGAACACTGATGAGCCTGGACCAGGGAGGTTGCACTGGATGCAGCGATAACACTGAGACAAACGCCACCCTGCTTTAGGGAGAGACCACACCAATGAGTGAATGAGAGATTCAACTACAAGTCCTCTGACCCCAGGGATAGAGGAGGCAGGGATGAAGAGGAAACGATTACAGCCCGGCGACAGCATTATCGCAGAGCTCATGTCCGGGGAGGCAGCATAGCACAGTCAGAACATCTCAAGACGGGTTAAATCCTGGCCCTGCATTTTCTCATTGTGTGACCTTTCCCACCGCCTTAACTTGTTCAAGCCTCGGAAATGCAGATAATCTCACCTCCCTGTGCAATCCCAGCTGGCTCCCAAGACGCATTACCTCACAGCCTCCTCTCGGGAAGGATAAGAAGGAATTAGGAGGGGAACAGGAAGATAAGGGAGGCTTCTCTGCCTAAGAACGCCCTATGGAGGCAGAAGGCTTCACTCAGTGTACGTGGTAGGGGAGAGGCTGGGTGAGCTGGACAGTGGAGGCTGTCAACTAGATGCTGGGTCTTGTCCTGTGGACAGTGAGAGTCATGTAAGGTTTTGGAGCAGGAAGGGATGTGATTAGGGTTGGCGTTCGGAAGACAAGCCTGACAGCTGAAAGGACAGATTGGTGGTGATGGAGCAGAAGTTAGGAGGGAGCCGCAAGAGCAGGCTGGTGTAATGAGGGCTGGAACTAGGACAAAGGCAGTGGGAGTACAAAAGAGGCCCTGGTTTATATATAGCTGCCATTGATTGCTGTGCTCCAGGGAGCCTGCCTGGGCTCATCAAATCCTCCCTGCATCCCAGTGGTTGGCAGTTTGAGGCCCATTTTACAGAGGAGGAAACTAAAGCCCAGATAAGTTAATCCCACGTGGAGGTTCCTACTGCTGAGTAAGAACTCGAACCCCAGATCGGCCACAAGACTCCAGAATCCCAGTTCTCCACTGTGTTGTCCTCTAACTCCTGTGACTAGTTGGGCAGGGTGAGGGAAAAGGGTGGTGAAGAAAGGGAAGAATGGCTCTGGTTCTGAAAGGACCACGGAGTGATGTTCATTCATTTATTCAACAAGGATTTAGCGAGCACCTACTATGTGCCAGATACTCAGAGTTCCTAAAGATGCTGCCAAGAACAAAACAATAATGGAGAAATATATAGTATGTCAGGCGGTGTGAACATGGCAGCCCCTAGGGCTTCCAATGGAAAGACTGAGTGTGGAGCAGGAGGGAGAAGTGTCAAGGGCGATTCCAGGGTTTTGGCCTGAGCTACCTGAAGCATGGAGTTGCTGTCAATGGAGAAGGGGAAGATGGAGGAAGAAGGTTTCGAGGAAGATCAAGAACTGGGTTGTAGACATGTTGAGTTTGAGATGCCAGTTTTCTGTCACTCCTCAGTTAAAATCTTCCAATGGCTTCCATCAGGCGTGGAGTAAAATTTAAACTCTACCATGACCACATGACTTTGCGTGATGTGACTCCTGCTGACCACCTTGTCCCACAACACCCTGGCCACTCCGACTTCCTTTCTGTCCTGCTAGCAGGAAAAGCTCATTTTCTGCTTTATTGAGAATTACTATATTGGCTGTCTCCTCTGCCATCCCCATTCCTTCAACTCTCATCTTTTACCCAGCTGGCCTCTTCGAATTCTTCAGGTTGAAACTCAGATTCTGTCTTCTCAGAGAGAACATCCCTCAACTTCCTAGCTAAAGAGATCCTGCCCCTTCACTACCTGGAATTATACTGTTTGTTTGTTTGTTTATTTATTTATTTTTAAGACAGGATCTCCCTCTGTCACCCAGGCTGGCGTGCAGTGGCACAGTCACAGCTCACTGCGGCCTTGACCTCTTGGGCTCAAGCAATCCTTCCACCGTGTCCTCCCAAGTAGCTGGAACTATAGGCATGCACCACCCTACCCACCTAATTTTTTATATATATATTTTTTTGTAGAGACAGGGTCCCACTACGTTGCCCAAGCTGGTCTCAAACTCCTGGATTCAACTGATCCTCTCATCTTGGCCTCCTAGTGTTTGGATTACAGGTGTAAGCCACCAAGCCTGGCCATACTATTTATTAAGTCGTATTTATTATTCATGCCCTCTTCTAGAATGTCAGCTCCAAGAGGACAGGGGCTTTTTTTGGTAGCATCTTTCATGGCCTAGTGGGTACTCAATAAATATTGGGGTGGGTGAATAATTGAGGTGTGGCAGAGGACAGGGTTACGGTAGACCAGATAACCCAGGGTAGATGAGTAAAGTGGAAAAAGCTAAGTGTGCCCAGTGGAGCATTGCAGGAGAGCAACATTTTAAGAGACAAGTAGAGGAAAGAGATTTGTGAGAAAGAGGGAGAAGACACAGACATGGGAGGAGACTCGGTAGAGAATGGCATACCTGACAGTCAAGTTCAAAAGCATTTTGAGGCTGGGCACGGTGGCTCATGCCTGTAATCCCAGCACTTTGAGAGACTGAGGCAGGTGGATCACCTGAGGTTAGGAGTCCGAGATCAGCCTGGCCAACATGGCGAAACTTCGTCTCTACCAAAAATACAAAAAATTAGCCAGCCGTGGTGGCAGGCGCCTGTAATCCCAGCTACTTGGGAGGCTGAGGCAGGAGAATCGCTTGAACCTGGGAGGCAGAGGTTGCAGTAAACCGAGATCTCACTATTGCACTCCAGCCTGGGCGACGAGAGCGAAACTCCATCTCAAAAAAACCCAAAAAACAATAGCAACAACAAAAACACACAAAAATAGAAAAGCATTTTGAGAAAGGAACAGTCATTGGTCTCCAGGACAGCACAGAGATGAGTAAGAGTAAAGGATGAAGAAATGCATTTCATGTGGCATCAGGGTCGTATCAGTCTTGCTGGGGCTGATGGTTGAGGGAGAGCAAGAGGAGAAGAATTGGAAATGTGAGCCCAGGCAGGACAGGAGATTTTCAGGGTGGCAGAGAACTGAATATGGGTCAAGGGAGAGAAGTTGATGATGTATCTCTTGGCCTTTAGAGAGCTGCACTGCCCAATAAAGTAACCACTAGCCACACATAGCTATTTAAATATAGATTTAAATTCATTTAAATTAAATGAAAAATTCACTTGTACCAGTCACGTTTTAAGTGCTCCCAAGCCACATGTGGACGGTGCATACATAGAACACTTTCATCACTGCAGAAAGTTCCATTGGACTGTGATGTTCTAGCATGTCCATCTCCGTAGGGCAGGATTTTTCTTTTCTCTTTTCTCTTTTCTTTTCTTCTCTTTTTTTTCCTTTTCTTTTTTCTTTTGTTTTTCTTTTCTTTTCCTTTTCCTTTTTCTTTTTTTGAGACAGGGTCTCACTCTGTTGCCCAGGCTGGAGTGCAGTGGCACGATCTCGGCTCACTGCAACCTCCGCCTCCCAGGTTCAAGCAATTTTCCTGCCTCAGCCTCCCAAGTAGCTGGGATTACAGGCACTTGCCACCATGCCTGGCTAATTTTTACATTTTTAGTAGAGGTGGGATTTCACCATGTTGGTCAGGCTAATCTCAAACTCCTGACCTTGTGATTTACCCGCTTTGGCCTCCCAAAGTGCTAGGATTACAGGTGTGAGCCACCACGCCCAGCCTTCTTTTCTTTTTTAAAGACAGGGTCTTACTCTGTTGCCCGGGCTGGACTCAAACTCCCAGTCTGATGAGATCCTACTGCCTCAGCCTCCTGAGTAGCTGGAACTATAGGCATAAGTCACTGTGCCTGGCTTTGCGAAATTTATTTTTATTTTTTATTTTATTTTTTAGAAATTTTCATCTGTTTTGTTCATAGCATCTCCAGCACCTAACGCTGTGCCTGGCATACAGTAGGCACTCAATAAATGTTTACTGAATGGCTAATGAAGCAAAAATGTAGGAAAGTGTGGTTGATAACTAACAGAGTATATTCTAGAAGAGGTGGAAGGCTCAGTATTTAAAGAAGAGAGTCCAGGCGTGGTGGCTTATGCCTGTAATCCCAGCACTTTGGGAGGCTAAGGCAGGAGGATTGCTTGAGCTCAGGAGTTCAAGACCAGCCTGGGCAACATAAGGAGACCCCATCTCTACAAAAAATATAAAAATTAGCCAGCCATGGTGATGCACTCCTCCAGCTACTTGTGAGGCTGAGGCAGGAGGATCACCTGAGCCTGGCAGGTTGAGGCAGCAGTGAGCTGTGATTGTGCCACTGCACTTCTGCCTGGGCATCAGAGTGAGACCTTGTCTCTTTAAAAAAAAAAAAAAAGAATAGTGGAAGACACAGATGTCCATCCAAGAGCTACCACCCACCCCCTTCCTTGCTGGCAGAGCCCACCTCTCATCAAAGGCAGAAAATGCCTAATATTCTCTTTTTCCCAAGATTCCTTGCAATGAGAGCACTTGTCACATGACTCAGTTGTAGGTCTAACAGGATCTGGGTGAAAAATCTGCTGGGTGCTTCTGGAAAAGGATTTATTCCCCTTGAGATGAGTTGCGTGGTAAGAGACAGCCCTTCCTCTCCCTCTTCTTTGGCCGGATGGTTTGTGTCTGTCTACGTGGATGGCTGGGTAAGTATCTTAGAACTGAGGCAGTCATTGGCCAGGCGTGGTGGCTCATGCCTGTAATCCCAGCACTTTGGGAGGCCGAGGCAGGTGGATCACCTGAGGTCAGGAGTTCAAGACCAGCCTGGCCAATATGGTGAAACCCCATCTCTACTAAAAACAAAATACAAAAATTAGCCAGGTGCGGTGGCAGGCACCTGTAATCCCAGCTACTCAGGAGGCTGAGACAGGAGAATCACTTGAACCCAGGAGGCAGAGGTTGCAGTGAGCCGAGATTCCGCCACTGCACTCCAGCCTGGGCGACAGAGTGAGACTCTCTATCTGAAGGAAAAAAAAAAAAAAAAAAAGAACCAAGGCAGTCATCTTGGGGCTGTGAGTGGTAAATGTTAAAGAAAGTCCTTACAGTGACGATGTTAGAGTGGAAAGATGAAAAGGACTCTTTGGAGACATTGTTGAGCCACGGAACCAACCCTGCAACCAACCTCCTGGCCTCCAGACTTCTTTTGCTTTTGAGACAAATCTCACTCTGTCGACCAGACAGGAGTGCAGTGGCGCAATCTTGGCTCACTGCAACTTCCACCTCCCGGGTTCAAGTGATTCTCCTGCCTCAGCCTCCCAAGTAGCTGGGACTACAGGCATGTGCCACCATGCCTGGCTAATTTTTTGTATTTTTAGTAGAGATGGGGTTTCATCATGTTGGCCAGCCTGGTCTCGAACTCCTGACCTCAGGTGATCCACCTGTCTTGGCCCCCCAAAGTGCTGGGATTACAGGTGTGGGCCATCGTGCCTGGCCTCTAATTTTATTTGCTTAATTGTAGCTAGGTTATATCAGAACTTGCTGATATAAGGAGCCAATATTCATTAAATTTATTCTCTGCCAGGTTGTGGGCTTGTTACTTTACAGTCTGCGAACTCATTTTATGCTGCTTACCAGGGACTTGTTCTATTCTCCCTTTCATTGATAGGGAAATTGAGACCCATAGGGTTAAACGACTTGTCCAGCCAACATGTGGTGCCTGGGTGCTGTGTCTTGCTTCACTCATTCCACCATGCTGCTCCTGGTTAACTCTGCCACACCACTCACCTTCCCCGCTGGGGCCTCAGCCAAGCTCATGCCTTCACTAGCCTGAGCATGGGAAGGAGCTCAATTTTTCTCTGCTGGTTGGAAGTCAGGATGTCAATAAATATTTATAGAGGAGCAACTACCATGTGCCACTCAGAAGAGAGGGGAACATGTGCAAAGGCCCTGGGGCCGGAGAGACCTCATGGAGAGAAGTGAGGTTACCAATTGAGAAGTGGAGGCAGAGGACAGGAGTTTGAGCCCAAGAGTTTGAGGCCGCAGTGAGCTACGTCACTACAGCCAGTACAACAGAATGACATCCTGTCTCTAAAAATTAAAACAAAATTAAAAGGATGACATAGAGGAATGTTTGCAAATCAGCAAGAATAACACAGCAACCCCAATAGGAAAACAGGCCCAAAATGTAAATAGGCAGATTAGTGAGAAGGAGACGAGACAGGAGAGTGAGAAGGAGACGTTAGCATGGTTAGAAAGCAGGGGAGGAGATGGGGATGTAGTGACTCCCTAACCTCAGGTTAGATAAAGTACCTGCCTCTTACAGACTCAGGCCAAATATTTCTGAGATGGGTACCAAGGAGCATAACTGCTTCCCATACAGTCTATATTTTTGCCACTCCTAAATTGAGGACTGAGCGATCCCCTTCAAGTTCATTCTTAAATCACCCAGCTTTCTTCTTCTTCTTCTTTTTTTTTTTTGAGGCAAAGTCTTGCTCTGTTGCCAAGGCTGGAGTACAATGGCGTGATCTCGGCTCAATGTAACCTCTGCCTCCTGGGTTCAAGTGATTCTCCTGCCTCAGCCTCCTGAGTAGCTGGGATTACAGGCACATGCCACCATGCTTGGCTAATTTCTGTATTTTCAGTAGAGACCAGGTTTCACATGCTGGTCTCGAACTCCTGACCTTAAGTGATCCACCTGCCTCGCCCTCCCAAAGTGTTGGGGTTACAGGAGTGAGCCACCCCCCCGGCGAGAAAACTATTTCTGAAATTCATTTTCTGAATCTTCAAATGCAGAGTCAAGTTCTTTGCTCTCCTCAGATTACGGGATATCTTCACCGTTAGTCTGTGCAATGCCTCTCTCTTGTTTATACCTTCATCCATTCATGCATTAATTCCCCTTTATCTCTACACCCTACTTTCCTTCTTCTCCCTCCGAGACAACTGAGAGAATGTTTAATTTGGCCTTATAGGAGTGCATTCTCACAAAAACACGTGCGATATTTTGAGTGTGTCTATTTTTAACTGACATAAACAGGATGAAGTTAGACACATTCTGTTGTTTCCTGTTTTCACCAAGAACCATATTTTTATTTTTTGTTTTTTAAATTTTTTGAGACAGAGTTTTGCTCTTGTCACCCAGGCTGGAGTGCAGTAGCATGACGTCGGCTCACTGCAACCTCTGCCTCCCGGGTTCAAGCGATTCTCTTGCCTCAGCCTCCGCGTAGTTGGGATTACAGGCACCCGCCACCATATCCAGCTAATTTTTGTATCTTTGGTAGAGACAGGGTTTTGCCATGTTGGCCAGGCTGGTCTCGAACTCCTGACCTCAGGTGATTCACCTGCCTAGGCCTCCCAAAGTGCTGGGATTACAGGCATGAGCCACCGTGCCCGGCAACAACCATATTTTTAAAAGCCGCATCCCATAGTATCTGTTGGATATGCGGCCCGGAGCTCTCATTCATTCTGGTGCTCCATGGCTGCCTCTGTCACATGCCGCTTCCTGGTCCCCAGGAGAGACAGCAGGTGGCCTTCAGCTCCCCTTATATAGATGGTGCTGGAGTAAGCATTCTAGTACCTGCCCCTAGCAAACCTGGTAAGAATGTGCCTGAGATGGGTGCCTGGGGACATAACCGCTGACAGTGCTGGACTTCATTGGACTGAGTACTACTGATATGTCTCCAGAGTGGCCTCCCTGGGCCACACCCCTTTGAGTGGTGCAAGACTTTCCTCCGTTCCCGCATCCCTGGAAACCCTTGGCTTATTCACCTATTTTTTCCCCCAGTATTAAAGGCGTACAGTGATACTGCTTTCATTTCCATCTTTCTGATTACAAATGACTTCGAGTACCATGTCATAGGCTGATTAGCTTTTCAGACTTCACTTCCCTGATCTGCCTGTTCACATTTTCGGCCTGTTTTCCTATTGGGGTTGCTGTGTTATTCTGGTTGACTTGCAGACATTTCCTCAGGTAGTCTTTGCATTTTAATTTTTATTTATTTATTTATTTTGAGACAGAGTCTCACTCTGTCGCCCATACTGGACTGCAGTGGCACAATCTCGGCTCACTGCAACCTCCTGGGTTCAAGCAATTCTTGAAGCCTCCCGGGTTCAAGCAATTCTCCTGCCTCAGCCTCCCGAGTAGCTGGGACTACAGGCATGCGCCACCACGCCTGGCTAATTTTTTTGTATTTTTAGTAGAGACGGGGTTTCACCATGTTAGTGAGGATGGCTGACCTTGTGATCTGCCCACCTTGGCCTCTCAAAGTGCTGAGATTACAGGCGGGAGCTACTACGACCTATCTAAATTTTTATTTTTTATGTTTAGAGACAGGTCTCACTCTGTCACCCAAACTGGAGTGCAGCGGTGCCATCATAGCTCACTGCAGCCTCAAATTCCTGGCTCAAGCAATCCTCCTGTTTCAGCCTCCTGAGTAGCTGGGACTACAGGCATGCAACACTTTGCCTGGCTAATTCTTAAAATGTTGGTAGAGATGGGGTCTCTCTGTTTCCCAGGCTGGTCTCAAATCCCTGGCCTCCAGTGATCCTCCCACCTTGGCCTTCCAAAGCACTGGGATTACAGGTGTGAGCCACTGCACCCAGACCCTCACGTGGCCTTGATCAACACTGTCCGACAGAACTTTCTGGATGATAAATCTGTTCTCAATCTGTGCTGCCAAGTATAGTAGCCACTAGTCACCTGTGGGCTTTGAGCACTTAAAATGTGGCTAGTGTGAATGAGGAACTGAGTTTTAAATTTCATTTAATTCTGAATCATTTAAATTTAAAATGACCACACAGTGCTAGGGAGGACCTCTGTAACAAACAGCGGTTAGAAATTAACCCCCGATCAGTTGTTTTCCTACGATTCTATCCACTATTTACCATGTGCTAGTTCCTATTCTAAATGATTTATAAATATTAACTCATTCAAAACTCACAACAATTCCATAGGTAGATACTATTTTCTCCATTTTATTGATGAGGAAACTGAGGCCCAGAGAGGTTGATAACTCAGCCAAGGATTCACAGGAAATGGGACAACCAGCACCTGGACGTAAGGTTTGGTTCCTGAACCACCCCCAATTGCGTATTTATTTATTTATTTATTTATTGAGACGGAGTCTCGCTCTGTCCCCAGACTGGAGTGCAGTGGCGCGATCTCAGCTCACTGCAGACTCCGCCTCCCGGATTCAAGTGATTCCCCTGCCTCAGCCTCCCAAGTAGCTGGGACTACAGGTACGCACCATCATGCCCGGCTAATTTTTTGTATTTTAGTAGAGATGGGGTTTCACCACGTTGACCAAGATGGTCTCGATCTCCAGACCTCGTGATCCGCCTGCCTTGGCCTCCCAAAGTGCTGGGATTACAGGCATGAACCATCGCACCTGACCCCGACTGCATCTTTATTTGAACAAATATCTTAGTTTTCGTGTAATTGAGTCCTTTTTGCCTTAAGAGTTTGTGCTTTAAAAGTTCAGTGGAGGAAGTCCTTCTCCCTTCCTGGGTTCACAGCTATTCTCCAGCATTTTTTTTTCCTTTAATGTAAAGTTCTCCCCACTCACAGAAGGTTCTCTCAAGCTCCTTAACCTTCTGCACGGAGAGCAATTCTTCATTTTATTTGTCTTTTAAAGTAAAGGATTGAACAAAAGGACAAGTTTCTATTTTGGGTGGTTTCTGAAGCCTCTTAAAGTGCAGTATTTTCTTAAATAAAGAGGAGTAGGAACAGAGGCAAAACCCCCAGAAGGTGGTGAGGTAAGTGATTCTAGAAGAGACAGGAGTTCGAGAGGGATGTGTGCTCTGGAGAAGTCAAGAAGGGGAAGCTGCCGGGTGCAGTGGCTCACATCTGTAGTCCTAGCACTTTGGGCGGCTGAGGCAGGAGAAACGCTTGAGTTCAGGAGTTCAAGACCAGCCTAGGCAATAAAGTGAGACCTTGTCTTTACAAAAAATAAAGAAATTAGCCATGGCCAGGCTTGGTGGCTCACACCTGTAATCTGAGCACTTTGGGAGGCTGAGGCAGGAGGACTGCTTGAGCCCAGGAGTTCAAGACCAGCCTGGGTAACATGGTGAAACCTGGTCTCTATAAGAAGTACAAAAATTAGCCAGATATGGTGGCTTGCGCCTGTAGCTCCAGCTACTCAGGAGGCTGAGGTGGGAGAATCACATGAGCCCGGGAGGTCAAGGCTGCAGTGAGCTGTGATCATGCCACTGTACTTGGTTGACAAGGTGAGACCATGTCTCCAAAAAAAAAAAAGAAAAAAAAAACATCAGCTGGGCACAGTGGTGCATGTCTGTGGTCCCAGCTACTCAGGAGGCTGAGGCAGGAAGATCCCTTGAGCTCAGGAGGTTGAGGCTACAGTGAGCTGTGTTTGTGCCACTGCACTCCAGCCTGGTCAACAAGAGTGAAACTCCACTCAAAAAAAGAAAAAAAAAAAAAAGAAAAAAAAAAGAAAGAGAAAGAATGGGAAGTAGTGAAGGCCAGTGGATTCAGAGTCATGAGTGTTTTGAAGGGTACTGCTGCATGACCTTGCCAATCACCAGGGATAGAGGAGGTGGTGAAAGAGAAACCTCTCCTTGAGAGGCTGGAAGGAGAAGATAATGTGATTTGGGCGGGTGGAGGCAGGATGTCTTCCAAATAGAGGCGAGAACATAGTGTCGGTGGAGATGGGAGAGCCAATGGATGAATCCAACTGATGGAGTGAAAGCTCTTGAGGAAATGAACAAGTGCATTTGCATTTGAATTCCCAGACGTTTGGTGGGAATCTGCTATAGGAGAGGCACTCCAGGAGCAAAATAAAAACAAACTCTCATTCACAGGTGGTGGGAGTTTAAACTGGTCCAACCACTTGGGAACATTGTTAGGCAGTTTCTTTTTCCTTCCTTCCTTGCTTCCTTCCTTCCTTCCTTCCTCCTCCCCTCCCCCCCCTCCTTCCCCCTTCTCCCTCCCTCCCTCCCTCCCTTCCTTCCTTCCTTCCTTCCTCCCACCCTCCCCCCCTCCTCCCCCCTTCCTCCTCCCTCCCTCCCTCCCTCCCTCCCTTCCTTCCTTCCTTCTTGTGGAGTCTCATGTATTCTGCTGCCCAGGTTGGAGTACAGTGGTGCAATCTCTGCTCACTGCAACCTCTACCTCCCAGGTTCACGGGATTCTCCTGCCTCTGCTTGTTGAGTAGCTGATATTACAGGCATGCGCCACCACGCTCGGCTAATTTTTGTACTTTTTTGTGGAGACGGGGTTTTGCCATATTGGCCAGGGGTTTCACCACATTGGCCAGGCTGGTCTAGAACTCCTGAGCTCAAGTGATTTGCCCGCCTCAGCCTCCCAAAGTGCTGGGATTACAGGAGTGAGCCGCTGTGCCTGGCCAATTGTTAGGCAGTTCCTACCAAAGCTAAACCAATTCCTCCCTCCGACTCAGATGTTCCAGTCCTAGGAATATCTCCCATAGAAATGTGAAGAGTGGAACCCACAGACATATCTGAGTGTGTTCAAAGTAGCTTTCTCTGGAATAGCCCCAAAGTAGAAAGCACCCAAATGCCCACCATTAGTAGAAAGAATGAACACGCGGTTCAGCACACACAGCGATGAGAACGAATGAACAGCAACAGCACGGATGAATCTCACACATACAACGTCAAGGGAAAGAAGCCAATGCATGCATGCTGTATGACCCCATGTGCTTAAAGTTCAAAACCAAGCAAAACTAATCTACACTGTTTGAAGTCAGGATGAGGTTACTGGTGACTGCAGAGGCACAAGGGGGTTTCTAAAGGTTGGTGCTCTTCTGTTTTTTTTTTCTGTCCGTCCTTCCTTCCTTCCTTCCCTCCTTCCTTCTCCCTCCCTCTCGCTCTTTCTTGAAGCTGCAGCTGTTTCCTTCCTTCCTTCCTTCCTCCCTCCCTCCCTTTCCTTCCTTCCTTCCTTCCTCCCTCCCTTTCCTTCCTTCCTTCCTTCCTCCCTCCCTTTCCTTCCTTCCTTCCTTGAAGTTGTAGTTGTTCCCTCCCTCCCTCTTCCCTCTCTCTTCTCCTCCTCTTTCTTCTTCTTCCTCCTCCTCTCTCCCTCTTTTCCTTCCTCTTTCTTGCTTTCTTTTTTCCTTGTTTATCTCTCTCTCTTTCTGTCTTCCTCTTTTCTTTCTTTCCTTCTCTTTGTTTTCTCTTTATCTTTCTCTCTCTCTCTTTCTGTCTTCCTCTTTTCTTTCCTTCCTTTTCTCTCTTTTCCTCTCTCTCTCTCCCGCTCATGCTGGAGTGCGGTGGCATGATCTCTGCTCACTGCAACCTCTGCTTCACGGGTTCAAGTGATTCTCCTGCCTCAGCCTCACTCAGCTATGTTCTGTTTCTAGAACCTGGCGCTGGTTACATGACCGGGCTCAGTTTTTGAAAATCACTCAAGCTCTACTTGTATGATACGTGTGCTTTTCTGTATGTATGCTATATTCAATAAAAGGTTTAAAATATATTTAGGAAGTAGCTAACACTTATTGAGTGCTTGCTGTGGGCCAAGTCTTATGCATTATTTTATTCAATCCCCACAATGACCCTACAGGTGTGGTGGGTCCTATCATTCCCTCTACTTTCCAGGTCAGAGAGGTGGAGTCACTGCTTTGAGTTCACACAGCTAGCACATGGCTGAGCTGGGTCTTAAGCCCATGTCCTGCTTACTTGTAACTTCCCTGCAATGCTTTCAGGTTTGGAAAAGTAAAAGGACAAGGATTTCTCAAAGTCAGAGCGTAAAAACAAAACAAAACAAAACATGGGATGATGATCCCGCCATAAGGTTGCCAACTAACTTCATCAGAAAAAGCTGGCAAGATCCCAAGGACCAGGTGAAGGTTTGAAGCAGGGTTGGGGTGAATTTAATGACGTGTTGATTAGCGATGAAGAAAATGTTGTCGGGGGATCCTGAAGACTCAGCTTAAGGGGATACTTGCAGGAAAGAAAGGAACTCTTCCCGCTTCTTCTCTTGAACGATTTTGGCTTTAGTGACCATTTCCCCACATGGCAACAACAAATATTTCATAGTTCTACTCTTCCAAAGCCCTATTCACAGCGTCCTCACTGTGGGAGGTGGGCGCCTACACCCACTTCACTGATGAGCAAACTGTTGGGGCTCAGAAAACAATACCCCAAAATGAAGTTCTCCGAAGCAGCCACTGAAGCTTTCTGACTCTACTCTTCCCGGTGAGGGAAGCCTCCATCCCAGCAAAGCAGCTCACTCAACTTTCTTGCTTCTCAACTGCTCCTTTACCTAGAGAGTCTCCTCTCTACTGATCCACAGCTCTCTGTCTCCCTTCAAAACTGCCTCTTGGGCTGTTTTCTCTCTCCTCCGGTCCGTAACCTGCATGGGCTCAGGTTACACCACAGTTGCGCTGGCCCCTAGAACTTTCTGGGATGATGGAAATGTTATATTCTGATCTATCCAATATGGTAGCCAAGAGCCACGTGTGGCTAATGAGCATTTGAAATGGAGCTGAGCGCCTAAAATTTTCATTTGGTTAAATTTTAATGAATGTACATTTATATTTAAATAGCCTCGTGTGGCTAGTGGCTATCCTGCTGTACCATGCAGCTCTGCAGTTGAATTACAGAGTGGATTACATAATCGAGGGCGTGCAGTCCGTCACATGCTGGTGCAAACTAGTTATTCCCTGTGTGCCCTCTAGGTCAATGCTCCAGCGGGCTCTGTGCCCTCGAGGCGGACCCTTGAAGACTACAACTCCCACAATGCTTTGTTCCGGTTTCCGGTTGGGTTTGGCTGAGGGGAAGCGCTGGCAGAAGATGAGGGGAGGGAAAGAGGTTGGAATATTGCTTCCCTGTTCCCTCTCTGGTTCTGACAGTAGTGCCTTCTGCACAGCTCTGCCTCCACTGGGTTCCAGGAATGTAGGGCTCACGATGGCTTCTCTCTGAGGACCTCAAACAGCCATTATCTATTTCTCTCACCTGCTCCCATCTCTTTAAGGCGTCTCTTCATGACATGGTCTTCATGTGAACCATCTACAAGTTATTCTTTTTCCTGTTAGGACCCTGATTGGTACGAGGTGGGAGGAATGAATGGTCCATGAAAGCTGCCCATCTGAAGACCTTGAAGTCCCCCCAGTTTCTGAGGTCAAAGTGTAGAGAAGCAGGATTTGATTCTAGGCTTTCCCACCTCAAGGGGCAGTGATGCTCTACTGCTTTTTTTCAAATAAGACTTCAAATTGTAGGGAGGGACATTCTTTCAGATTCTTGCTTCACCCCATTGTAAGGCAAAGGCAAATGCTGAGAGCAGGAAGCCCAAGAAACAGAGGAGGTGGGTGGAAGAACACAGGAGTGTCCCTTAAAACTGTCCTAAGGTAGGGCTTGCAAGGAGGTGACATAGATCAAAATGTGGAGCTTGATTCTCAGTGAGGACCCACGCAGGGACTGATGTCTGTCTCCCCTCCTGGATGCAAGTGGGTGCCACCATGTAAGCTCTAGCCAGTGGGAGGTAGATGGAAGTCATATGGATTACTTCTGGTTCTGTCCCAGAAACATTTCTCCTGTGCCCTCCTCATGCTCTTTTCCCTTCTGTGGCTTGATATCAAGAAGCATGGAGACATGGGTTGAAGATGAGGAGCCACTATATGGAACAAGCCTGGGTCCCCGACTTACTGCTTAGAGGAGAGGTGCCTGCTATTTAAGAATACACCTTTTGGCCGGGCATGGTGGCTCACGCCTGTAATCTCAGCATTTTGGGAGGCCGAGACAGGTGGGTCACCTGAGGTCAGGAGTTTAAGACCAGCCTGACCAACATGGTGAAACCCCATCTCTACTAAAAAATACAAAAACTTAGCCAGATGTGGTGGCGGGCACCTGTAATCCCAGCTACTAGGGAGGTTGAGGCAGGAGAATCGCTTGAACCCAGGAGGTGGAGGTTGCAGTGAGCCGAGATTGCGCCATCGCACTCCAGCCTTGAGGACAAGAGCAAAACTCCGTCGCAAAAGAGAAAAAAGAAAAGAGTACACCTTTTGAACTTTATCTGTGCAAGAACTAAATTTTTATTGTTTTGAGCCCTTATGCATGTTGGGATTCTTTGTTACAGCTGCAAGCATATCTAATACACTTAATAGGAACTTATACACAGTAACTAATACACTTGGGCAGCTAAAATGTCAGTTTCATGAGACCATGGATTGGTCTCTGGTTCACCGTTGGATCTCTGGTGCCTAGAACAGGGCTGAGCAGATGGAAAGGCTCAATAAGTGTTTGTTGAATGAATTATCAGCTTCCAATTTTTCTTTGCAGCTGACTGGAAGGCAGAGAAGTATAGTGGATGCAAGCTCTGGCTCACAGGTGGGAAAGGGTTGAGTTTATATCCTGCCCGATTCTTTACTAATTGTCTACATTGGGCAATTGCCAAGCCTCGGTTTCCTCATAGGGAGGATGGAGAATTATATAAAAGCTCTTTCTTTTTGTGGACGGAGTGAGGATTCAATGTGATCATTCATGAAAAGTGCTGAGCACGCCACCTGATGCATAGTAAGTGCTCAGGAAGTAGTGGTCATGATGATGTGGACTTTTCTCATTCTCTGGGCAAACAAAAAGCACAGAAGCTGCCCCTGCAATCGGCTCTGACAAATTTCAGGCCCCGAGGGGAGGGAGGCCAGGCTTGAGCCTGGGATTATAGCCAAAGACCAACTCAGGAAACGATATTACATTCCCATGATCCTCCTGCGATCCCAGGAGGGCTTGAGCCTCTGTTTCTTGTCCTGACCTCAGACTAACTCTGCAGAAATGCTGTTTGGGGCTTGGACTAGCTGCTCTGGTTCAGGGAGACCCACTGGAGACCTGGAACTTAGAGGGCTTAGTGGAGTCCTCAAGACTAATGTGGGAAATGAGCCATAGTTTAATTCAGGACACCCCACTTTTCTCAGGTATTATTATCACCAGCCTGGAGTTATGCGTGATTGGGCAGATGCCTTAGGACTGATCAGGTTTTTTCTCCTCCATTAATTAAAATGTGAATCACAGCTGAGTCACTAAAGAAAGAAAACGGTCAATGAGCAATTCTGACTTCCTCCCTCCTTCCTTGCTCAGAGAGATGAGTCAGCAGAAGTCCAGATCCAAAAATGAGAAGAAGAAGAAGAAGAAGAAGAAGAAGGAAAAAAAAAAAGCTCAGAGGAGATGCAGGGCTTGGGAAAGCAGGAGCAAAATAAACCTGAACCATATTATTCTTTGTCTTAGCAGAAAAAAGTCCCGAAATTGCTATCCCAGGGCCTAACGGTCATAATCCTCTAATGAGCACGACCATTTCTCATTTTTACAGACAGACCCACAGGCACCCAGAGATGGATCCAAGCCCCAGCAATCTCCTTTCTTGCTTTCTTCAAGCAATAACAGGCTCCTCACCATGCCAAAAACAACCACCAATCTCCACCTTTCTTTTTCTGCTTCGTTTTCCCCACAAAGCTCAGTCTCTCCTTTGAATTCACACATCATGGTCATGTTTCATAAGATAATGGACGAGTGAAGAGCTGGGGTGCCTCCGGTCAATAGGAAAGGGCCATGGGGAGTGAGATTAGAAGATTTCAGAAGTGGGGGGTCCCTCAGAATCAGGGAAGCTACGTAACTCAAAACATGATTCCTGGAGCCAGGCTGAGCCTGAATCCTGGCTTCGTGGAGAGCTAATCAATCTTTCTGAGCCTCAGTTTTCTCACCTGTAAAACGGGGAGAGTGAAAAAAAATCTATGCACAGTGTTGCAAAGATGAAAAAGTCAGCACCCATCAGAAGTTAGCAATTACAATATTCATTAGAAAAGTATGATCCAAGAATTTCTGCCTCACCCATAGGGTCACCCCAAAGCAAGATGAACAGACAGGTTGGGGAAATGGTCCTCACTGAGCACTGGCACACACACACTTCAACAGGTGTGTTTGTGTGTGTGTGTGTGTGTGTGTGCAAGCTCTCGTGTGTGCATGCAATTTCCCCTCCCAAATTGACTGGTCACGCACAACACTGCACATTTGACTTTTGACCTCTGCAGGATGAATTTTCAAGATGCCTATTTATACTTTCAAATTATGAGCAGGGGCTTTCACCAGTTACCCCTGTCTTGACCCCTTGTTATTCAGATGATTCTCTTTTGAAGAGCCTGCGGTGTTGCCGTCCTTGTCAATTTTTAACTAGATGAATACTGTCCAGATCCCATCTGTTAGTGTCTGGGGGTGTGATTTCAGCAGCTTGCCACCATCATGCTCACTGACTTTATGAAATCTTCTATTTTTTGCAAGGTTGGTAATTTCTAAGTCAGTTTGCCTTGGACTTGTGCTATAGTGTAAGATAATATTTAACAATCTAGAACAGTGACTTTCAACCAGGGGTGATTTCACCTCCCAGGGGACATTTGGCAATGTGTGGAGACATTTTTGGTTCTCACAACTGGGGCGCGGGCACTACTGGCATCAAGTGAGTTGAGGCAGTGCGCAGGACAGCTCCCATTTTGGAGCCAAGAATAATGCAGCCCCCAAAGCCATCAGTGCTGTGGCAGAGAAACTCTGACCTAGAACCCAGGGGGCCATGTTGGTCCTGAAGCAGAGTCTCGCTCTATCATTCAAGTTGGAGTGCAGTGGTGTGATCTTGGCTCACTGCAACCTCTACCTCCCAGGTTCAAGCAATTCGCCTGCCTCAGCCTCCTGAGTAGCTGGAATTACAGGTGCCCACCACCACACCCTGCTAATTTTTGTGTTTTTGTAGAGACGGGGTTTTGCCATGTTGGCTAGGCTGGTCTTGAACTCCTGACCTCAGGTGATCTGCCCGCCTCAGCCTCCCAAAGTCCTGGAATTACAGACCTGAGCCACTGTGCCCGTCCAGGACTCACTTTTACAAGTAGTCAATTTAGTCAGTTCCTTAGTGACCAAAAAATGGATTACATCAACTTCTAGGGCCCTTCTGCCTCTTTCTAAACTACAATGAATTTATACTAAGCGTGGGGCTCTGCAGGCAGATTTCCTGGATTCAAATTCCAACTCTGCCACTTCCTAGCTCTGTGACCTTGGACAAGATATTTAACAGCTCTGGGTTTCCATTTTCTCACTAATAAATGTGACTAATAAAGCACCCACTGAGTAAAGTTGTTTGCGTTAGGGAGACTGATATGTAATGTACTTAGGACAGTGCCTGATACATAGTTGAGGCATGAGTGGGAGGTAGACTGAATCCCTGGTGCAAACATGGTGAGCTTCCCACTAAAGATTCACAAGTGGGACTGGGAAATGGCAGCCTAATCAGAGACTACATTTCCCAGCCTCCCATGCAGCTAGCCTGGGCCACATGACTAAATTCCACCCAATAGAATGCAGGCAGAAGTTCTGTTCACTACTTCCAGGAACCCTCATAAGTACCTCCCACTCCACTTTCCCTTTCTCCCAATTGCTGTCTCAATGTAGGCTCTTAGAACAACCTTGGAAGCCACATGTTTAAGCAGGGAGAGCTTCCAACAGCCTGGATCCCTGAGTGACAGCATGGAATCAAACCATATTTGAGTCACCCACCACTCCACCTCATTGCAGCCCTCACCAGTCATACTTTATTATTTTCTATTTTTAGTAGAGATAGTGTCTCATTATGTTGCCCGGGTTGGTGTTGAACTACTGGGCTCAAGCGAACCTCCCACCACAGCCTCCCAAAGTGCTAGAATTACAGGCATGAGCCACCACATCCGGCCACCAGTTGTACTTTAGAAGTTGATTTCTCACTCTTATATACTCTTAGTCAGAGATTTTTTGTTTTATTGGTTATTGCAGCTGGTGTTAACTAACACAGCCTCTTCTTCCAGCATTGCTTTGTCTCTCTTGATCAGCAAATATTACCATTTCTTCAACATCTGACCAGCTTCAAGACGACTACAATCCTCTCCTTCATACCTTTCCTATGAGTTGGCAAATAAGCTGGGGAGGAAGCCCCTTCTCCCACTGGGGATGGGGAAAGGGAATGAGTTCCCTAGGCCAGGATCTTGGTAAAGATCTTTGATAGAGAAACAAGAAGGGATCTGGGAGTCATGACCACTTAGCATCTCAGGCCAAAGAATGTGGGTGAGTAAAATAATGGTACAATGGACTTTAGAGACTTGGGGGGAAGAGTAGGAGGGGAGCATGGGATAACAGACAACAAATATGGTGCAGTGTATATTGCCCAGGTGATGGGTGCATCAGGTTCTCACAAATCTCCACTGAAGAACTTATGCATGCAACCAAATACCACCTGTACGCCAATAACTTGTGGAAAAATAAAATTAAAAAAAAGAAAAAATTAAGCAAATAAAAAATAATCAAAATCTAAAGAAAACCCCCAAACCTAACAATTCCTGGAAAAAGAGTATGTGGGTATCCGTTTATTAATAAAACATTCAATTATAATTTCAACATCAATTAATTTATCAGCATAAATAAATGGACCAAATTTCATATACAGATAGATAGATAGATAGACTTGTAAATGAAACTCAAACTCATACTAGTGCCTTCAAACAGTAGCAACATGTGCTGACATCTAGATCATCTGCTCAAATATCACTTTCCCAATAAGGCCTGTTTTGACCACCCTATTCAGTGCTGTATCTTGCACCCCAGAAAGTGACAGGACCAGGACTTGAACACAGCACTCCCAAACTCCCTTTACCCAACTTTATTGTTTTTCCCACCTGCTAACACACCATCGTCAATGTTTAGGTTCCCAACCTCCCCCACCTCACTGCCTCATAAGAACCAGAGGGTCTCCTCATCACCTCGAATAGTCATGGGTACACAGTAGATGCTAAATAAATGTTGATCTGAATGAAGTGCTTGTTTTTTGCCTGGGACATTCTAAGAGGTTTATACATATGAACTCATCTGCATGCTCAAAGCAGTTTGACCAAGTGATGAGTTTTACAAAATTATCTCCCTTTTATAGATGAAGAAAGACAGGTTCAGAGAGAGCACTCGGACAGAAGTGGAGGAGCCAGGATTTGAACCCAGTCTGTCTGGTCCCTGGGTCTAGGACCTCCAGACGTTGCTTTGTCTAGGCCCACAACAGAGAGTCAATAAACCTGGAACAAGTGTGAGGGGAACCCAAACGAGAGGTGTTTGTTCAGTTTTTGTTTGAAAAATACACACCATGTTGTGTATGGGTGTGGATAAGGCCAGGCTCACAAGATTGTGCTTGGCGACCTTTGTAAGGATGGAGGACCTGGGTGCAGTGGCTCACGCCTGTAATCCCAGCATGTTGGGAGGCTGAGGTGGGGGAATTGCTTGAACCTAGGAGTTCTAGACCAGCCTGGGTAACATAGGGAAACCCCATCTCTGCAAAAAAAAAAAAAAAAAAAAAGGTAAAAATTAGCTGGGCATGGTGGTGTGCACCTGTGGTCCTAGTTACTTGGGAGGCTAAGGCGGGAGGATAGCTTGAACCTGGAGGCTGAGGTTGTAGTGCGCCGTGATCATGCCACTGCACTCCAGCCTGCATGACAGAGCAAGAATGTATCCCAAAAAGAAAATAAAAAAGTTGGTACATATGGTACAAAGGTACATATGTTCAAATCTTGGCCTCGCCACTCTCCAGCTGTGTGATCTTGGGGCGGTAACTTAACCTCTCTGTGCCTCAGTCTTATCTGTAAAATGGGTTGTTGGGAGGATAAAATACATTGATATTTGTAAAGTGCTCAGAACAGGTTCATAGGCACACGTATGCACATATGTGCACATACAAATGTGCACATATATATATATACACACACACAGACACACACAGTAATAAGGCTTATAGTTAATGCTGCTATATATGTGTCTGTTAAAGAAATAATGATCACAGCTTCCACCTGGAGCTCAGGAGCGGGGAGCAGGCCACCTGAGAGCAGAGCCAATCCCTGCACTGTATTCAGCCGCATGCCACCTGGGGAACGGTGTGTTCCAGTCAAAAGAGCTAACAGCGATCTTCCAGTGGCACCTGCTAATTTTAAGGTCAAGCCTCTCAGTGCTGGCGCTGGAGTCAATTGTTGCCTTTTCAACAACAGCACCAGGTGTGTGTTAAGAGGTGTGCCATAGGGAGGACGTCCTCGCCCGAGAAAGCTGAAAGTGGCAAATGGCCCAGGCTGCCCTGAACAGGACAGAAAACGGTTCAGAGCAAAGCTGAGGTAGGCAGAGAGAAAAGACACCAGGGCCATATCCTCTGTGTCCTCCCCGTGCCAGGCAGAAGAATCTGGCGTTGCTTAAATATGGTACAAGTCCCGTGATGTCTCCAGCCTGCAATGCACCTGTAGTTCCAAAGTGCTTTCCAGAAATGAGCTAACTCATCCCCAGGGATGGGTCACGATGCTAAACCTGACTATCCCTGAGGGGAAAGGTGTGGAAGAGTGTTATTCCAAGAAAACAGGCAAAACTGCAGGGCAAGGAGTGAGAGACCGTTAGTAAGAATGATGCTAAAAATGATATTATTATTATTACTAATACTATTACTTGAGACGGAGTCTCACTCTGTCGCCCATGCTGGAGTGCAGTGGTGTGATCTCGGCTCACCGCAACTTCTGCCTCCCGGGATCAAGCGATTCTCCTGCCTCAGCCTCCTGAGTAGCTGGGATTACAGGCACCTGCCACCACAACTGGTTGATTTTTGTGTTTTTAGTAGATGGGGTTTCACCATGTTGGCCAGGCTGGTCTCAAACTCCTGGCCTCAAGTGATCTGCCCGCCTTGGCCTCGCAAAGTGCTGGGATTACAGGCGTGAGCACTTACAAGGAGTCAGGTACTGTTCTAAGGGCTGTATGTCAATTATTTTAATAAATCCTCCATAACTCTATGAAGTAAGAGTGCTATTATCCCCACTGAACAGATGAAACAAATGAGGCCCAGAAAGGTTTGGGCATGAGCCCCAAGTCACACAGCTTGCAACAAGGGGAGCTGGTTCAAGCCCAGGTGTTCTGGGAACATAGCACCTTCATCATCCTCACCATTCGAATGATGTTCTGCGTATTTCACAGTATTTGCTGGGGTTGGCTACTGTTGGTGCCATTTTACAGATGAGGAAACTGAGCTATAGAGGGACTTGCTGACTGGCCCAGGGTCACATAGCTGAGACGTGGCAGAGTCAGAATGCATCCATTCATGTGGTCTCAGCACCCACATCAGCACCAATGGGACTTTGATATTGCCTGGATGGACTTCCCCAGCTTTATGGAGAAGGAAATCTGGACAGATGCAGTGGCTCATGCCTGCAATCCCAGCATTCTGGGAGGCTGAGGAGGGAGGATCGCTTGAGGCCAGAAGTTTTAGAATTGCCTGGGCAACACAGTGAAATCCCATCTCTCTATAAATAATGATGATGATGATGATAATAATAATAATAAGAAGAAGAAGAAGAAGAAGAAGAAGGCTGGGCATGATGGCTCACGCCTGTAATCCTAGCACTTTGGGAGGCTGAGGCAGGCTGATTGCTTGAGCTCAGGAGTTCAAGACCAGCCTGGCCAACATAGACCCTATCTCTACTAAAAATACAGAAATTAGCCAGACATGGTGGTGGGTGCCTGTAATCCCAGCTACTCGGGAGGCTGACACACAAGAGTTGCTTGAACCTGGGAGGTGGAGGTTGCAGTGAGCCAAGATCGCGACATTGCACTTCAGCCTGGGTGACAGAGTGAGGCTCTGTCTCAAAAAAAAAAAAAAAAAATATATATATATATATATATGTAAAATGTACATATATATGTAAAATGTACATATACATACAAAAAGAAGGGAATCTGATCCCTAATATTAGTGGAACAGCTTCAATTCAGGGTTTGAGCAGTAGGAGAGGCTGGTGCACTCAACGTCCACTCTCCAGCGTTGGAGTGGGTTCTACACAGCTTGGTGAGAATCCTCTGTACCCAATCTGCCCTTTGATACTGTGCTGGGCAGAGAGGGTGAGCGGGCATCCTCCTACTAGGGCAGGAGGAGTCCTTCACATATGCCTGTATTCTAGGCCACCATCCTTCAGCCAGAGTCATCCTTCTAAATAAAAATCTGAGCACAACCACTCCTTGTCTAAATCCTTCCGTGGCTCCCTTGTGCCTTTAGGATAAAGTCCAAACCCCTCAAAACATGGGTTGGTTCCTGCTGACCTTCTGTAGGTTTTTCTCTTGCCATTTCCCTCTCCCAACACACAAGCACATTCACACACACGCAAACAACACACGCACGCACACACACGCATGCGCACACACGCACGCACACACATGCATGCACACGTGTAAGCATGTGTACACACATACCCATGCACGCTCACAGCTCTGTTTACCTGTTTCCTGTATAAACCCTATGATGTGGAATCCCAGCTGTGCCACCTAGGCAAGTCACTTAACTTCTCCATGCCTCATTTTTCTTGTCAGTAAAGTATTTTGCTCTCCTGTGCTTCTCTCGACTAGAAGAATGCCTGGCACACAAAATGCACCAAGTGGCCATTTTCTGTTTGGTTTTGTGGAAGACAAAATGCGTAGACAGTACAAAATTCAGAAAAACACAGGAAAGTAAGTTTCCTTTCCACACCTACCTCCAAATCTTTCAGGGTGCCGCTACAAAGGCAAACACAATTATTAATTTCTTATGGAATCTTCCAGACTTGCTCTTACAAGAAAATGGTGGCATCATTCAAAAATTGCTTTTGTCACCTGATAACATATCTTGCATATAGAGATTCCTATTTCCTTTTCTGTAAAATGGGGATATGAAAGAATCCACCTCACAGGCTTGTTACAAGAATTAAACGAGATAATACTCATTTTTTAACAGTACCTTGTATGCAGTAGACACTCTGTAAGTACTGGCTCTTATTGACACCCAGAGATCTGCTTCTTCCTTCTGTAATGTCTTCACAACACACCAGGGGATGGGTGTACCATAGTTTATCCAACAGTTCTTGTTGACGGAGACTTCCGTCAATGGAGACTTCCAATTGTTATGCTGTAATGACGCTTCTCTTTGCTGTAACAATGCTTAATAACTATGGTTCACGTCTGTAATCCTAGCACTTTGGGATGCCAAGGCCAGCAGATTGCTTGAGCTCAGGAGTTAGAGACCAGCTTGGATGATATGGTTTGGCTTTTTGTCCCCACCCAGATCTCATGTTGAATTGTAATCCCCAGTGTTGGGGGAGGGACCTGGTGGGAGGTGATTGGATCATGGGGGCGGATTTCCCCCTTGCAGTTCTCATGACAGCCAGTGAGTTCTCACGAGACCTGGTTTGGTAACACTTTCCCCCTCACTCTCTCTCTCCTGCCACCATGTGAAGATGTGCTTGTTTCCCCTTCATTTTCTGCCATGATTGCAAGTTTCCTGAGGCCTCCCCAGCCATGCCTTCCGCACAGCCTGTGGAGCTGTGAGTCAATTAAACCTCTTTTATTTATAAACTACCCAGTCTCAGATAGTTCTTTATAGCAATGTGAGAACAAACTAACACACTGGGCAACATGGCGAAACTCTGTCTCTACAAAAATTACAAGAATTAGCCTGGCGTGGTGGCTTGTGCCTGTGGTCCCAGCTACTCAGGAAGCTGAGGTGGGAGGATTGCTTGAGATGGGGAGGTTGAAGCTGCAGTGAGCCACGATTCCGCCACTGCACTCTAGCCTGGGCAACAGAGTGAGACCCTGTTTCAAAAATATATATATGATGAAACAAAAGAACTAATAAATGAAGAAATAAACGTAGGGATACTTTGAGCAGGATGTAAGGAACCTGGGTACATTTCAGAGATACCAAGATCTTCAAAGGTATCTTTCTAGGCACTAAGTCCTTTTACAAATTCCTTCCATGTGGCACTAACGTTATACGTTCAACACACCAGCATGATCAGATTATACCACTGTGTGTGGGGTGCTATGGCCATTCTTTGATGGAGAACTGGTCTACTCATTGCGATCATTCTCACAGGTGCAAGCTGAGCTGGTCCACAGGTGAGCAACTGCTCCTGCCCCCAAAGAACATAGTTAATGTTCTTCTCATAAGCTCATGGCTTTTAAGAATACTGTTGGTGCCAAAGGGGAGACAGTAAGGAATACCATTTCAGCCCAGGGACAGGACTGTGTACTGAAGGAACAGTCCCCAAGGTGTCCTTGAGGGGTTCGAAGGATTCCTGGTGAGGCTCGATTGTGTTGTAGGATGAAGGCTGAAGAGTGGGGTGGGAGGCAGGCACGAGGAAAGAGATGGGTCATGAGCTCTATTAAAATGTATTTTTGTAATTCCGAGTTGAAAATAGACATACCGACTTCATGCTGACTGTTTCAGCTTCATGACGTAGCCCGGCTCGTGGGGGCCTTCCCATTCAGCACGTCTCCGTGGCAACAGGCCACTTTCTCATTCACGCCATCTCCAGGGTTACCTTGCTTGGCTCATTCATGACTGTTGCCATAGAGACAGGTCCATTGATACAATCTTGACTCTTTGGAACTTTGCTTTCCCAAATGATGGAGTACTGGCCACGGGGTAGGGATGACATTGTGATAGGGTGTGAGGCGAAGAGAGTTCTGGGAGTCGAGGTATAAAGATTTAAAATGCGGCAAGAGGAAGATGAGGTCATGGTAGGAGACATGGTAAGGCGGGAGATGAATATCATTCCTGATCTTCACATGTGAAATGGTTGATCCTTTAACAATCCTGTGTGTGTGTGTGTTGTGTGTCTGTGTGATGTCTTTTATTAAACTCAAAATACAAACACAGCAGGCACTTAGCCTTGTCATTGTTGATGTCTATATCTCCAGCATCTAGCATAGCACCTGGTACAAAGTAAATGTCTCCTCAAATAATAAGCATAAGAATAAGACTTTTTTTTTTTTTGAGGCAGGGTCTCATTCTATCACCCAGGCTGGAGTGCAGTGGCTCCATCTTGGCTCACTACAGCCTCCACCTTTGAGGCACAAATGATCCTCCTGCTTTGGCCTCCCGAATAGCTGGGACTATGTGCATGCCACCATGCCTGGCTAGTTTTGTACTTTGTGTAGAGACAGTGTTTTGCATGTTGCTCGGGCTGATCTTGAACTCCTGATTCAAGCTCAGAAGTGAATCAGGACTTCAAGCGATCCTCCCACCTTGGCTTCCCAAAGTGCTAGGATTACAGGCATGCGCCACTGCACCCGGCCTACCCACAAATAATTATTGAATAAATTAGAACTTGTTTGTGGTAAACCGTAAAAACATAAATTGTCCTTGATAAACCATAAAAATAGAAAAACATTAGAAGAGAATTTCCACAAACATCCACCACTATTATTTACTCTCTACCTCTTTCCTTTATTTACTCTCTACCTCTTTCCTTTATAAATTACCCAGTCTCAGGTATGTCTTTATTAGCAGTGTGAGAAGAGACTAATACACCATGTCAAAAAATATGGGGTCCTCCTTGACTTCTCTCTCTCTCTTTTTGAGACAGGGTCTCACTTTGTCTCCCAGGCTGGAGGGCAATGGCGCAACCACAGCACACTACAGCCTCAACTTTCTGGGCTCAAGTGATCCTCCTGCTTCACTGTCCCAAGTAGCTGGGATTACAGGCACACATCACCATGCCTGGCTAATTTAAAACATTGTTTTAGTAGAGACAAGGGTCTCACTATGTTGCCCAGGCTGGTGTCGAACTCCTAGGCTCAAGTGGCCCTCCCCCCGGGCCTCCTAAAGTGCTGGGATTACAAGTGTGACCCACCGTGCCTGGCCACTCTCTTTCTCTTAAAGTTCATACTCAATTGAGTCTGCAAATCTAAAATTAAGTCAACACAGATAGTGAAACTAACCACCCCTCCCCACCTCCATGACCACAGCCCTGACTTGAGGCCTCCATCACTGCTTGCTCAGAACATTGCAGACTCCCAAATGAGGTCCTTGTTTCCACGTTGCCTCCAGTGCATTCTTTTTTAAATGTTTTATTTGTTTTATTTCTTTTGCAGAAAAGGGGTCTCACTGTGTTGCCCAGGCTAGACTTGAATTCCTGGGCTCAAGCGATATCCTCTTGCCTCGGTCTCCTGAGTATCTGGGACTGCAGCCATGTGCCACTCTGCACCCAGCAATTCCTTAGCATTGACAAGTATATGGTGATAATATAAGTTACAAACCACAGGAAAAACTGGGTGCAGGGTATATGGGAACTCTTTGTACTATCATTACAACCTTTCTTTTCTTTTTTTTTTTTTCGTTTTGAGATGGAATCTCACTCTGTCACCCAGGCTGGAGTGCAGTGGCACAAACTCAGCTCACTGCAACCTTCGCCTCCTGGGTTCAAGCAATTCTCCTGCCTCAGCCTCCCGAGTAGCTGGGGCTACACGTGCGTGCCACCATACCTGGCTAATTTTGTATTTTTAGTAGAGACAAGGTTTCGCTATGTTGCCCAGGCTGGTCTCGAACGCCTGACCTCAGGTGATCCACCTGCCTCAGCCTCCCAAAGTGCTGGGATTATAGGCGTGAGCCACTGTGCCCAGCTACAACCTTTCTAAAAGTCTAAATTACTCTAAAATAAATATTTAAAAAATAACGTTTGTTCGGTAGAAAGGGTCCACTGATTTGCTAGGCATTTCTGAAGTGGGACACGTCATGATGTGACTTAAATATCAGTCAGGAGAACATGGCGAGGTTGCAAGTTCAGAAAGTGGGTTAGGACCAGGTGTGGGGGCTCTTGCCTGTAATCCCAGTGCTTTGGGAGGCACAGGCAAGAGGATTGCTTGAGCCTAGAAGCTTGAGACCGGCCTGGGCAACCTAGCAAGACTCCATCTCTACAAAAAGTTTTAAAAATTAGCCAGCGTAGTGGTGCATGCCTGTAATCCCAGCTACTAGGGAGGTCAAGGCAAGAGGATCCCTTGAGCCCAGGAGGTCAAGGCGGCAGTAAGGGATTATGGTGCTACTGCACTCCTGCCTGAGTGACAGAGCAAGGTCCTGTCTTTAAAAAAAAAAAAAAAAAAAAAAAAAAAGCTAGGCGTGGTGGCTCATGCCTATAATCCCAACACTGTGGGAGGCTGAGGTGGGAGGATCACCGGAGGTCAGGAGTTCCAGACCAGCCTGGCCAACATGGTGAAACCCTGTCTCTACTGAAAAAAAAACCAAAACCAAAATTAGCCGGACGTGGTGGCAGCCACCTGTAATTTCAGCTGCTCAGGAGGCTGAGGCAGGAGAATTGCTTGAACCCAGGAGGCAGAGGTTGCAATGAGCTGAGATTTTGCCATTGTACTCCAGCCTGGGTGACACAGCGAGACTCCGTCTTGAAAGAAAGAAAGAAAGAAAAGGAAGGCAAAGGAAGGGAAGGGAAATAAAAGGAAAGAAAGGAAGGATGGAAGAGTGGAAGGTGAGATAAAAGCAGGTAGAAGCCTGGGCAACATAGTGGGACCCCATCTCTATAAAAAATATAAAAATTAGCCAGGTGTGGTGGTGCACATCTATAGTGCCAGGTACTCAGGAGGCTGAGGTGAGAGGATCCTTGAGCCAGGGAAAAAGTTGAAACTGCAATGAGCTTTCAGTCCGGGAGTTTGAGACCAGCCTGGGCAACAAAGGGAGACCCCCTCTCTGTAAAAATAAATAAAAATAAATTAGCCAAGCATGATGGTGCATGCCTGTGTTCCCAGCTACTAGGGAAGCTGAGGCAGGAGGATTGCTTGAGCCCAAGAAGTCGAGGCTGTAGTCAGCTGTGATTGCGCCACTGCACTCCAGGCTGGGCAACAGAGTAAGACTCTGTCTCAAAAAAAAAAAAAAAAAAAAAAAAAAAAAAAAGCAGGCAGATAGCAGTGAAGGACAATATGTCACATTAAGGCGTTTGGATGGTATTTTGAAAGCCATAAGGGTTTAAAAACCAGGGACTGTCAGAGATATGTAGCACAAAAAAGGTATCATCTAGATGGACAGAAGACCCTCATGATCCCATGACAGCGACTGGGAAGTCGTAATTAAAAACAAAGAAACACAAGCCAAAAGCATCATCAGGCTGAGAAGAGAAAATGTCTCAGCATGGCTGAGAACACACTCAAGAAACAGAAGCTCTGCTGCGTGCGGTGGCTCATGTCTGTAGTCCCAGCACTTTGAGAGACCAAAGTGGGCGGATCGCTCGAGCCCAGGAGTTAGAGACCAGCCTGGGCAACACGGCGAAACCCCATTTCTACCAAAAGTCCTAAAAAAAATGTAGCAGGGTGTGGTGGCGTGTACCTGTAGTCCCAGCTACTCCAGAGGCTGAGGTCGGGGGATCGCCTGAGCCTGGGAGGTCCAGGGTACAGTGAGCTGAGATCACACCACCGCACTAGAGCCTGGGCGCAAAAGAGAGATCCTGTCTCAAAACAAAAGCAAAACAAACAACAACGACGACAAAAGAGAAGTTCTGAGATGCCCACGTAGGACAGCTGGTTACTCACTGGGGGACTTTTCCCAAAGCGATTTTGGGGAATGTGGGAACTACTGCGATGAGGAGGGCATAGGAGATGGGTTGCATTCCCAGGGAGCTTAAGAGAGTCAGGGCAGAGGCTTCAGAGTAGGAATCAGGGCAGGATTTGGGGGATGGAAGATCCTGCCTTCCTCTGAGACAGAGAGAAGGCGGGTGTGTGTGTGGCGCGGAATAGAGGCATGTGGTGCCGACAAGGAAACGTGTGGAAGGAAGGGAGACAGACGCAATCCCTGCATATTTCTCTCAGCCCATTCTGTGCTCTTCGCAACACGCCTGCCTTTATGACCTGGGGGATAGGGTGAGAGGCTCCTGCATGTTAGAGCTGGACTGAGAGGATGCTCCTCCCTTGTCTTCAGAGCTGAGTGGGTCATAACACTTAGAAGTAGATGGGGCCAGGCGTAATGGCTCAGGCCTGTAATCCCAGCACTTTGGGAGGCCGAGGCGGGAGGATCACTCAAGGTTGGGAGTTTGGGACCAGGCTGGCCAACATGGCAAAACCCCGTCTCTACTAAGAACACAAAACTTAGCCAGGCATGGTGGTGCACGCCTGTAGTCCCAGCTACTGGAGAGGCTGAGGCGGAGAATCGCTTGAACCTGGGAGGCGGAGGTTGCAGTGAGCCAAGATCACGCCACTGCACTCCAGCCTGGGTGACAGAGCGAGACTCTGTCTCAAACAAAACAAAACAAAACAAAACAAAACAACACAAAAACAGGGCCTCAGAATTCATTGAGGCCAATTTCCTGATTTTACAATGATGAGAAAATTCCAGAGGGACCAAGGGAGCTGTCCAAGGTCACCCAGCAAGTGAGGGACAGATCTGGGATCAGAAGACCAATCTCTCACCAGCTGAGCTGTGTCTTTCTACCGCACTGTGCTGGTCCCCACAGGCCTCTGAGCGGTCTTCTCTGATGAAGCTTCCTACACTGATAAAAATATTCTCTACCCGTGCTGTCCAAAATGATAGCCACCACCCACAAGGGATGATTAAGCACTTGAAGTGCAGCCTGTGTGAGTGAGAAACAGAATTTTAAATTTCGCTTAATTTAATTTTTTTGAAACTGGGTCTTGCTCTGTCACCCAGGCTGGAGTGCAGTAGCACAATCACAGCTCACTGCAGCCTTGACCTCTTGGGCTCAAGTGATCCTCCTGCCTCAGCCTCCCGAGTAGCTGGGACCACTGGCCGGCACCACCACGCCTGGCTAATTTATTTTTATTTTTTATAGAGTTGGGGTCTCCCTATGTTGCCCAGGCTGGTCTCAAACTCCTGGGCTCAAGCAATCCTCTGGCCTCAGCTTCCCAACGTGTTGGGATTACAGATGTGAGCCACAGCATTTAGACTGTGTGCGGTGGCTCATGCCTGTAATCCCAGCACGTTGGGAGGCTGAGGTGGTGGATCTCCTGAGATCAGGAGTTTGAGAGCAGCCTGGCCAACATGGTGAAACTCTGTCTCTACTAAAAATACAAAAATTGGCCAGGCGTGGTGGCTCACACCTGTAATCCCAGCACTTTGGGAGGCCAAGGCAGACGGGTTCGAGACAAGCCTGGCCAACATGGTAAAACCCCGTCTCTACTAAAAATAAAAAAATCAGCTGGGCGTGGTGGGGGCGCCTGTAATCCCAGCTACTGAGGAGGCAGAGGCAAGAGAATTGCTTGAATCCGGGACGCGGAGGTTGCAGTGAGCCGAGATGGCGCCACTGCACTCCAGCCCAGGCAACAGTGCTACACTCCATCCCAAGAAACAAAAACAAACAAATTTAAAAATCCAAAAATTAGTCGGGTGTGGTGTGCATGCCTGTAATCCCAGCTACTTGGGAGGCTGAGGCAGGAGGATTATTGTGTATATTTTGCCACAATCCAAACAAAACAAAACCCAAGACCAATTTAATATCCACATACGGATATTCTGGTGACCAAATTGCACAGCACAGCTCAAAGAAAGTTTCCAAGAATGGCTTTTGATGACCACCTCAAAGCTCACAGTCTTTCCAAAGAGACCATCACCCTCTCCCCAAGGGGGCAGCCTGATGTTCCAGGAGGTGGCAGCCACTTGTCCAGGTCAGAAAGCGACTGCCAAGAACTCACTGGACCTTGGAAGTCAGCCAGCTGCCAATCTGTCAGCTCGCATCCGGAGGGCTGAAGGAGAAGCACTGTGTTAACCATGCAGCTCTGTGCCGCGGTGCACGCTTGGAATGCGGGTCCCGAGGGGTTTCCACTCCGCTGGGCAGGAACAGGGAGGGAAGGCTGTGATGTCTCCGTTTCTCAATGTCCAGCTGCTGTGACAGCAGGACAGAGTCGCCAAGGGCTGAGACTGGTGGGTGGGCTGGCTCCCCAAATAGAACAATCCACCCAGAGCCCACTCTGTAGGCAGTGAGGCAGCCTCCATCCAACCAGTCATGGATTCTCTGCTCCTGTACAGCTCTGCATGTAAATGCCTCACTTCCTGGGGATGAACTGGCCTGGGCTTCTGCAATAATTTCAGCACAAGGAGTTGAAAGAGAACCATAGTTGCCGGGTGTGGTGGCTCACGCCTGTAATCCCAGCACTTTGGGAGACCGAGGCAGGCGGATCACGAGGTCAGGAGTTCGAGACCAGCCTGGCCTACAGGGTGAAACCCCGTCTCTACTAAAAATACAAAAACTAGCTGTGGTGGCGTGTGCCTATAAACCCAGATATTTGGGAGGCTGAGGCAGAAGAATCGCTTGAACCCGGGAGGCGGAGGTTGCTGTGAGCCATTCGTCACCGTACTCCAGCCCGGGTGACAGAGTGAGACTCTGAGTGGCTGAGTCAGACACTGACAGAGTCTCAGGAAAAAGAAAAAGAAAAAGAGAACCATAGCATCTTCCACCAAGGTGCAGACCCCCATGGCCAGCCCTGTCCCCTGTCATGAGCTCTCCCGGCCCCATGTTCTTTTCCTTCCTGGCGGTTTTAGCACAGTAGATGCTCAAAAAGGTATCTGTGACAATATTTGTGTTGCAAATGATGTCAAAACCGTGCAAAACCATGTTGGTTTGAATCCTGGCTCTGCCACTTACTGTTCCTCCTCAGATGAGTTATTTAACCCTGCTCTGTCTTGATTTCTCTGTGGATTTCCCCGTAGAGAGAAGACATTTGTTAATGTATGAAAAGTCCTCAGAACAGTGGAATGAAGCTTCCATGAAGTCAGCTGTCTCAGGTCCACTGCAAATATTTGGGGGAGTGGAGGAGGGGGCAGGACCCTTCAGGTATTCAGGACAAGGTAGTGGTGCGTGTATGTGGGAGGCAGTCCCAGATGTCAGAACCTGAATTCCAAAGTGCATTCTGGGTGTAGTGGGCTGAACAGTGAACCCTCCAGAAGTTATGTTGAAGTCCTAATCCCTGGAATGTTACATTATTTAGAAAAAATAAGGTATGCAGGTATGATTTGCAGGTATGATTTAGCTAAGAACATGAGGGCAGACCGGGCATGGTGGCTCACGCCTGTAATCCCAGCACTTTGGGAGACTGAGACGGGCGGATCACAAGGTCAGGAGATCGAGACCATCCTGGCTAACACGGTGAAACCCCGTTTCTACTAAAAATACAAAAAATTAGCTGGGTGTGGTGGCAGGCGCCTGTAGTCCCGGCTACTCAGGAGGCTGAGGCAAGAGAATGGCGTGAACCCGGGAGGTGGAGCTTGCAGTGAGCGGAGATCACGCCACTGCACTCCAGCCTGGGTAACGAGCGAGACTCCATCTTAAAAAGAAAAAAAAAGAATACGAGGGCAAGAGTTTTATTCCTGGATTTTCTGAGCGGGGCCTAAATGCAGTCATATGTATCCTTATGACAGAGGGGAAGAGGGAACTTGGAGAGGGAAGAGGAGAAGGCCCTGTGACCACAGAGGCAGATACTGGAGTGAAGCAACTCCAAACCCAACGGAAGGATCCTCCGCTGGAGCCTTTCGAGGGACCCTGGTGACACCCTGATTTCAGACCTATGTCCTCCACAACAGTGAGAGAATACATTTCCCTTGTTTGAAGCCGTGCAGTTTATGGTACAGTCATGCACTACATAATGATGTTTTGCTTAACAACGGACTGCCTATACAATGGTGGTCTCATATGGTTATAATACTGTATTTTTATTGTACCTTTTTTGTTTAGATATGTTATTTATTTATTTATTTATTTATTTATTTATTTATTTTGAGATGGAGTCTCGTTCTGTCACCCAGGCTGGAGTGCAGTGGCATGATCTCAGCTCACTGCAACCTCCGCCTCCCAGGTTCCAGTGATTCTCCTGCCTCAGCCTCCCGAATAGCTGGGATTACAGGTGCCTGCCACCACACCTGGCTAATTTTGGCATTTTTTAGGAAAGATGGAGTTTTGCCATGTTGGCCAGGCTGGTCTCGAACTCCTGACCTCAGGTGATCTGAAATTACAGGCATGAGCCACCGCGCCCGGCCTAGATATGTTTAGATACACAAATACTTACCATTGTGTTACAACTGCCTACAGTATTCAGGACAGTAACCTGCTGTGCGGTTTGCAGCTTAGGAGCAATGGGGTATACCCCATAACTGAGGTGTGCAGTAGTTTATACCATCTAGGTTTGTGTAAGCTCACTACATGATGTCCACACAATGACAAAATCGCGTAATGACTCAGTTCTTAGACTATATTCCCAGGGCTGGAAACAGTGGCTCATACCTGTAATCCCAGCACTTTGGGAGGTCAAGGTGGGAGGCTCTTTTGAGCCCAGGGGTTTGAGACCAGCCTTTGGTAACATAGGGAGACCACACCTCTACAAGAAATTTATAAATTAGCTGGGTGTGGTAGCATTCATCTGTGGTACCAGCTACTCTGGAGGCTGAGGTGGGAGGATCGCTTGAGCCCAGGAGGTCGCGGCTGCAGTGAGCTGTTATCAGGCCACTGCACTCCAGCCTGGGCAACAGAGTGAGACTTTGTCTCAAAAGATTAAAAAATATCCCCCAGGACAATGTCAGCTAAACAAGATCTGTAGATTCTTTTATCTAACTAGACCCAGGGTGGAGTGGATGTGGGACAAGTAAGAATGTTGTTAAAATGAAGAGAATCCTAGCTGGGCATGGTGGCTCCTGCCTGTAATCCCAGCACTTTGGGAGGCCGAGGCGGGTGGATCACTTGAGGTCAGCAGTTCGAGACCAGCCTGGCCAACACGGTGAAACCCTGTCTCTACTAAAAATACAAAAATTAGCTGGGCATGGTGGCGAACACCTGTAGTCCCAGCCACTCAGGAGGCTGAGGCAGGAGAATCGCTTGTATCTGGAAGGTAGAGGTTGCAGTGAGCTGCGACCACTGCACTCCAGCCTGGGCAACAGAGCGGGATTCTGTCTCAACATAAAAATAAAAATAAATTAAAAAATAGAAAAAAAAAAAGACTGCTGTTGACTTTGGGATTTTTGGGCAGGGGTCAGCAAACCCCATAGGCTGGCCATCTATTTTTATAAAGTTATGTGGAATACAGCCGCACCCATTCATTGACCTGTTGCACAGAAAGGCTCTCTCTCTCTCAAGCAGAAGAAGGCTCACTTCATAGTCTCTTTTCTTAAATAAAGCAGTGAATTGAGTTGAATACTGTCTCCCCCAAATTCGTGTCTACTGAAACCTCAGAATGCAATCTTGTTTTGAAATAAGCTCTTTGCAGATGTAATTAATTAAGGCTCTTGAGGTGAGATCATCCCGGATTTAGAGTAAGCCCTAAATTCAATGACTGGTATCCTTCTAAGAAGAGGAAAGGACATAGACACACAGAGAAAAAAGGCAAACGAAGATGGAGGCAGAGATTGAAGTGGATGCCAGACAAAGAATACCAAGGGTTGCCAGGAGCTACCAGAAGAGGCAAGGAAGAATTCTTCCCTAGAGCAGCTGTCCAGGTGGCTTTGCTGACACCTTGATTTTAGGCTTCTAGCCTCCAGAACTGCGAGAAAATAAATTTCTGCTGTTTTAAGCCACCAAGTTCATGGTACTCTCTTATAGCAGCCCTAGAAAGCCAATATAGGCAGAGAAGGATAAGGTGACACACCTTTGCCCCTGATTTAATCATTCAATTAATTCTGGAAAAGAACCCCTTATCAGATAGGTCCTGTCTGACAATTTGATTCAATAAATATGGTAGCAACCACTGGATGTCCACCACTTCTCCATCCCCCACCATCTTCTACAGGAATGGAAATTTAGCCACGTCCTGGACTTCCCAAGAAAACTACATTTCCCAGCATCCCTAGCAGTTTGGTATGATCACATGATTAAGTTTCCTTCAATGATATGTCAGTGGAAGTGACGGCTGCCACTTTTGGGTCTGAGACTTAAGAAATTGGAAGAGACACCCCTCTTCTGCCTATTCAAGACCAGTTAAGTTTTGATTGTGCAAATGATGCTGAAGATCATTTGGTGGTAGAAGAAGAGGGCAGCAGGAGCCTGAATCCCTGAGTGACTTTGTGGAAGTGAGCTTCCCTGCCAACCTGCATGGCTAACCTTGTAGCTATTATAGGAGAGAAATTATTATTTTTTCTTTAAGGTTTTAATCCCATGGCCTTTTGGGTCTCTTAGTATGGCAGCATATCTTTGCTACATAATATAATAAATATTAATTATGTACCCAGGAAGTTGTAGTCACTGGGGATAGGACAATGATTGGATGGGTAGGGCCCTGCTCTCATGGAGCTTACAATCTAAGGGAAGGAAAGCAGATTATTTAAACCTCAATTATAATACAGTGGGATTAAAAAAAAAAAAAACCTGGTGGAAGAGCACTGCCATGGTCTGAATGTCTGTATCTTTCTCAAATTCATATGTTGAAACCTAGTCACCAATGTGAAGATATTAGGAAGTGGGGCCTTTGGGAGGTGATTAGATCATGAAGACAGAGGGATTTATGCTTTCATAAAAGAGGTTTCAGAGAGCTGCCTTGACTCTTTTCACCATGTGAGGATGGGGTAGGAAGACACCTTCTATGAAACAAGAAATGGCCCCTCATCAGACACCAAATCTGTCAGTGCCTTGATCTTCCCAGCCTCCAGAACCGTGGAAAATAAATTTCTGAGGTATATAAGACACCCAGTTCAGGGTATTTTATTATAGCCACCTGAGAGGACTAAAAGAGGCACTCTCTGGGCAAAGGAAGTGTCCTCATCCAGACTTGGAGGGTCAGGAGAGGGTTTCTGGAGGAAATAATGCCTATTCTGAGACTTGACAGCAAAGGGAGGAAAGAAGAAGAGTATTTCAACAAGAAGGAAAAATAATTCCAAGGCTATCCAGTGACAGAAAGTATAGGATGGTAGGGGATCGTTAAAAAGTTCAATGGGCTGGATGTGGTGGCTCACTCCTGTAATGCCAACACTTTGGAAGGCCAAGATGGGAGGGCTGCTTGAGCCCAGGAATTTGAGACCACCCTGGGAAACATAGTGAGACTCCATCTTTACTAAAAATAAAAATATTAGCTGGGTGTAATGGCATGTGCCTGTGGTCCCAGCTACTCAGGAGGCTGAGGTGGGAGGATCACTTGAGCCCAGGAGTTTGAGGCTGCAGTGAGCTGTGACTGTACTACTGCACTTCAGCCTGGGTGATGGAGTGAGACTGAGCCTCAAAAAAGCAGAGTTCAATGCAGCTAGAGTGGAGAGATAACACAGGTGATGTGGGTCAAGGCCAGAAGATACAGGGTCTCAAAGACACTGCTAAGAGCAATGGGTCACCTTGAAAGGACTTGACAAGAACAAAGACTTGGTGATATTTATATTCTGTGTAGTAAAAAGTTAACTCCTGTAATCCCAGCACTTTGGGAGGCCAAGGCAGGCGGATCACGAGGTCAGGAGATCGAGACCATCCTGGCTAACATGGTGAAACCCCATCTCTACTAAAAATACAAAAAAATTAGCCAGGCGCGGTGGTGGGCACCTGTAGTCCCAGCTGCTGGCGAGGCTGTGGCAGGAGAATGGTGTGAACCTGGGAGGTGGAGCTTGCAGTGAGCCAAGATCACGTCACTGCACTCCAGCCTGGGAGACAGAGCAAAACTCCATCTCAAAAAAAAAAAAAAAAAAAAGAGTTAACTCCTTGGGGTTGGGGAGTTCAAACTCCACATATTCCAAAGGAAAGACTGGCCCGTGGCTGGCTCCTGGAAGGAATATCTGTATATCTAGGGCCTTGGGCCATGCCTCATAGTTTATGCTCACAATGGGATCTATGGTGACTGCCCGTTTGTGTTCAGCTGGGGCTCTGGGTCACACTATATCAGTTTGATCTTGGAGTGTGCCAGAGACCCAGCAGTTCAAGTCAGTCACATGGGTGCTCCATGTCAATGTAACTGAGCCCCAGTAAAAACCCTGGACACCAAGGCTCAAGTGAGCTTCTCTGCTTGGCAGTACACTGTACATTGTCACACACCATTGCTGGGAGAATTGAACACTGTTTGCGTAACTGCATTGGGAGTGGACAGCTGGAAGATCATGCCTGATCTCCCCTGGACATTGCCTTGTGCATCTTTTGCTTTGCAGATTTTAATCTCTATCCGTCCACTGTAATTTCACTGAAATAACCATAACTGAATTTCACAGCTTTTCTGGGTCCTGTGAGCCCTTTTAGCAAACTTCAAACTTGAGAGAGATCTTGAAGAACCCTGACACATACTCTTCCAACCTTGAAGCTACTCCAGGTCAATAAGATTCCTGTTCCAGCTGCATCTCAAGAGAAAAGCAATTCCCTCTCTGATGAACTTTCAGATGTCCTACCTGCTTGCTGGCCACAGGACTTTAGGGGATTTGGAGATGGACAAAACTGGTCTCTGTCTCCAAGCAGCTCAGAGTCTAGAGGGCAAGGCAGAAAGGAGATCAAAGATAGCAATCAGCACGCAGTGTGCTTTCATGGCAGAGTGCGTGATGGAGGGCTAGTGGGTTCATCCGTACCTCAAATTCTGGCCAGGAATGGGGACAAGTCACAGCACCCAGATCAGAGATAAAGTTGATGAAGCTTGGGGGAGTGGTGCTGTGTATCTGAGGGGAGAAGGAGGTGAAGTGAAGCCAATGCTGTGTGGGCCAGGATTGAATCCCAGAGATAATTTTCTTTTCTTTTCTTTTCTGTTTTCTTTTTTTTCTTTTTTTTTTTTTTTTTTTTGAGGCAGGGTCTTGCTCTGTCATTCAAATGGGAGTGCAGTGGCACAATCTTGGCTCACTACCACCTCTACCTCTCCAGGTTCAAGCAATCCTCCCACCTCAGCCTCCCGAGTAGCTGGGATACAGGCATGCACCACCATGCCTGGCTAATTTTTGTATATTTTTTTGTAGAGATGAGGTTTTGCCACACTGCCCAGTCTGGTCTCAAACTCTTCAGCTCAAGTGTTCCACCTGCCTCAGCCTCCCAAAGTGATTTACAGGTGTGAGCCACCGCACCTGGTCAAGAATTTTCTTCTAGAAAGTCCAGCTTAAGTTGTGCAGCATTTCCAGTAGCCAGAGCTACTCTGAGAAATAAATGAGGCTCTTTGCCAATGTTGGCTAAAATCTAAAACATCACCCAAGGCAACCTGTATCATACTCTCTGACCTTTCCACTCCACAGCCCCCCTTGCCCTGCCCTCCAGGGAGTGTCCCTTGCAAATGTCACTGTTCTTCTTTCCCTTTCATACCATCTTCATTTAACAATCAAAACAGCCAGCTGGGTGCAGTGGCTCACGCCTGTAATTCCAGCACTTTGGGAGGCCGAGGTGGGCGGATCACCTGAGGTCGGGAGTTTGAGACCAGCCTGACCAACATGGAGAAACCCCATCTCTACTAAAAATACAAAAAAACAGCTGGGAGTGGTGGCGCATGCCTGTAATCCCAGCTACTCGGGAGGCTGAAGTAGGAGAACCACTTGAACTCAGGAGGTGGAGGTTGCAGTGAGCCGAGATCATGCCATTGTACTCCAGCCTGGGCAACAAGAGTGAGACTCCGTCTCAAAAAACAAAACAAAACAAAACAAAATAAACAAACAAAAAATAGCCAATGCATACCAAGAACTGTGTTGGATGTTCTATTATTTATTTATTTATTTTTAAGTTAATTTGTATTTATTTTTATGTTTTAAAGGCAGGGTCTTGATCTGTCACCCAGGCTGGAGTGCAATGGCATGATGATAGATCACTGTAGCCTCAAATTCCTAGGTTCAAGTGATCCTCCTGCCTCAGCCTCCTGAGTAGCTAGGGCTAGAAGCATGTCTGCACCACCATGCACACTAACTTATTTTACTTTATTTTTGCAGAGATGGAGGTCTTGCTATGTTTCCCATGCTGGTCTCTAACTCCTGGCCTCAAGTGATCCCCCCACCTTAGCCACTCAAAGTGCTGGGATTACAGGCATGAGTCATAGTTCTTGGCCATCTGCTGTTTTAAATAATCCATACAACAGGCATTTATTTCTTTTTTTGAGACAGAGTCTCGCCCCACCACCCAGGCTGGAGTGCAGTGGTGCAATCTTGGCTCATTACAACCTCCGCCTCCCAGGTTCAAGCAATTCTCTTGCCTCAGCCTCCCGAGTAGCTGGGATTATAGGCGTGCACCAGCACACCCAGCTAATTTTTTTCATCTTTAGTATCGATGGGGTTTCACCATGTTGGCCAGGCTGGTCTCGAACTCCTGACCTCATGTTCCATGCATCTTAGCTTCCCAAAGTGCTGGCATTACAGGTGTGAGCCACTGCGCCTGACCCAGACATCTATTTCTAATATAGTAAGCTGGGTAATAAGGCTGACACTCTTGCTGAAAACTGACAAATCCTGCATAAAATCTGAAGGCCATGTTGTTGAAACAAGAAAGACCTGACAATTAGTAATTATCAGCCCCAAATAAATTAGTGAAGTAAAGAATTTCCTGGAGGTAACCTGAGCATCTACCGGAGCATTAAAATCACTTTTGCCCCGAGGGCATCTGTCTAACCCACCGAACCGCACTTCAAGTTTTATGGCCTTCTGGGGAGCAGGGGTGGGGCAAACTCCAGGGTACACACGCGTTAGAAAGTCTCAAAGGAGACACACCACTCCCCAAGTAGGATGGGGCCCCAACAGGCTATCACTTTCAGGTAAGAAACCTGAAGTTAATGTACTCCCGTCTTTCCATCCCCAGAAATTTTTGAGGAAGTTACTTTGGCACTTTGCAGAAAAGGAGACAAAGAAAAGTCTTTGAGAAATTATAACCACAGCTGGCTTTTGCAGACACTGGTGACCTAAATTCTCAACACATTGTTGGTCTAAAAGTCTACAACAGTCCTAGACTGGGAGTGTCCCAGGTACCTGGAAAAAGGAAATGCAAATTGTCCATGGAGGGTACGCTTTCATTGTAGGCCTCAATTAACTCCCTTCAACAGTGTCCCATGGAGGCTGGGCACGGGGGCTCACACCTGTAATCCTAGCACTTTGGGAGGCCAAGGTGGGTTGATCACTTGAGGTCAGGAGTTCAAAACCAGCCTGGCCAACGTGGTGAAACCCTGTCTCTACTAAAAATACAAAAAAATTAGCTGGGTGTGGTGGCACATGCCTGTAATCCCAGCTACTCAGGAGGCTGAGGCAGGAGAATCATTTGGGCCTGGGAGGCTGAGGTTGCAGTGAGCTGAGATTGCACCACTGCACTCCAACCTGGGTGACCGAGTGTAACTCTGTCTCAAAACAAAACAAAACAAAACAAAAATAGCGTCCCGTGGAAAATGAGCTTCACACAACCAAAGATAACAAGACATTCAAGGAAACAAGACACCGGAATGAGGAATCATGGGAAACAAGAGACAGCAGAAAAAATGCCATAACACTTCTAGATACTTAAGTTACTGGACACTGATTATAAAAATTCTTTGCACATTGTGGGTTTCTGTAGATTTAGCCTTTTCTTTTGCATATTATACTCAAGGAAATGTAAGACATGCTTGAAAATACCTACAGAACAATTCTCAAGTGGGGGCAACTCTACCCTCCATGGGACATTTCATTTGGCAATATCTGAGCCATTTTTGGCTATCACAGCTGGGGAGGGGCTGCTACTGGCATTGAGTGGGGTGAGAGGCCAGGGATGTTCAAAGTGTCTTAGAGTGCACAGGGTGGGGGCTCACGTCCAAGGATTATCTAGCCCAAAATGTCAATTATGCCACGGTTGAGAAATCCTGCTGCAGGGAAACAATACTACAAAAGATGAAGCAGGATTTAAAAAGATCAGACAGCGCGGTGGCTCAAGCCTGTAATCCCAGCACTTTGGGAGGCCGAGACGGGCGGATCACGAGGTCAGGAGATCGAGACCATCCTGGCTAACACAGTGAAACCCTGTCTCTACTAAAAAATACAAAAAACTAGCTGGGCGAGGTGGCAGGCAGGAGAATGGTGTGAACCCAGGAGGCGGAGCTTGCAGTGAGCTGAGATCCGGCCACTGCACTCCAGCCTGGGCAACAGAGCGAGACTCCGTCTCAAAAAAAAAAAAAAAAAAAAAAAAAAAAAGATCAGACAGAGCCTGTAGGAAAAAAACAATTCTAATACTTGGAATTAAAAACATAGTGGGCGTGGTTAACAGCAGATCAGACATAGCTAGAGAGGCAACTGGTAAGCTGGTGGTAGGCACCATTATTCTCCTCATTTGACAAACAAGTAAACTGAGGTACACAGAGAGCCAGCGTCTTGCTTGCTGGGAAATAAATCACAAATTGGCATCCACCTAACTCAAGATCTGTGCTGTTAACCACTCTGCCATTCTGTTTAAACCCAAGGGAATGGTTTCCTCTCTCTGCCTGAGTCTCTGAACGTCTTTCCCACTTGCTATTTTCTTTGGCAAAATATTTTAGGGAAAATAGAATTTGTCTAAAAACGCCTGAGAGAAGAAAGGCACGCTGTGCTGCATTAGCATGCGGGCAACAATGCCTAGGGGGAAAAAAAAAGCACAGCAATTTCCATCTCTAAAACATTTACCTTCCATTAACTAATTATGGCCCACGGTTCATAGCCAAGGGGCTTGGGGTGTGTATCTTTACACAGACACAGAGAAAATGGAAGAAATGCACCAATAAAAGTGGTCCCCCACCAGGCCACGCACGGTGGCTCACGCCTGTATTCCTAACACTTTGGGAGGCCGAGATGGGCGGATCACCTAAGGTCAGGATTTAGAGACCAGCCTGACCAACATGGAGAAACCCCATCTCTACTAAAAAATACAAAATTAGCCGGGCGTGGTGACGCATGCCTGTGATCTCAGCTACTCAGGAGGCTGAGGCAGGAGAATCGCTTGAACCCGGGAGGCAGAGGTTGCAGTGAGCTGAGATCATGCCATTGCACTCCAGTCCGGGCAAGAAGAGTGAAACTCTGTCTCAAAAAAAAACAAAAAAACAAACAAACAAAAAAGGCATTCCCCCTGTTAGCTGCTAGAAGCTGGAATGCAGGGTCCAGGGCCGTCCCAAATTTGCAACCCCAGAGTCTTCAGCTGCAGGATCCTGGGCAAGTTACTTCCTCTCGCTATGCTTTGATCTCTCTCTCCATAAAATGTAGATCGTGAACCACCACGCTTTTAGGATTCTTTGCAAAGATCCAAGGAGATGTGTGTTAAGGGCCTGGCACGTAGCAACTGCTCAATGTGACTGGTGATTACTTCTATTGGAGAGGCAGGAAAGCACAGCGGTAAAAACAAAACAAAACAAAAAACAAACCAACCAACAAACAAAAAAAACACACACACACTCTGGGACCACACTCCTGGGTCTGAATCCCAGCTCTACCACTCAGTAGCTGTGTGACCTTCGGAAAGTTACTTAACCTCTCTGGGCATCGGTTTCCTCATAGGTAAAATGTGGATAATAACAGCTCTTATTTTATTTATTTTTTTGAGATGGAATTTCACTCTTGTCCTCCAGGTTGGAGTGCAGCAGAGCGATCTTGGCTCACTGCAACCTCCGCCTCCTGGGTTCAAGTGATTCTCTTACCTCAGCCAAGTAGCTGGGATTACAGGCACCTGCCACCACGCCTGGTTAATTTTTGTATTTTTAGTAGAGAGAGGGTTTCACCATATTGGTCAGGCTGGTCTTGAACTCCTGACCTCAGGTGATCCACCTGCCTTGGCCTCCCAAAGTGCTGGGATTACAGGAATAAGCCACTGCGCCTGGCAACAGCTCTTATTTATAGGCTCTTTAGAAGATTACATGGGTTAATATTTGTAAAGGGCTCATAGTAAATGCTAGTTGTTATTGTCATCACAATTTGCCTGGATTATCAGGCTGATGAGTACAATGTAGTTGAACTGAAGTTTTACAAGGGCAGAAAGCAGGCCTGTCTTGTTACCACTGTGTCACCAGGGCCTAGCACACAGTAGAAACTCAGTGAGCAATTTTGGAATGAATGAAGTATTTCCTTTTTACCTGCCAATATCCCCAAATGTAACAAAAACCATGACTACCATTTGCTGAGAATCTACCCTGGAGCGAGCCCCCTAGTGGGCATTTTACATGGATCATCTCCTCGCATCCTCACAACAACGCTGAGACAGGTGGCATCGTTCCATTTCACAGATCAGGAAACTGCAGGTCAGAGTGGTCCCACAGCCCGTGAAGGGAAAAGCCAGAATTTTTGCCACGTCCACCAGGATTCCCAAATCCAAATGTTCAACTACTTTCTGCCACCTGAGTCTTTCCTTCAACCTGAGATCCGCTCTCATGGATGTCACAGCCAACCACATAGACCCTGAGAGCCTTCATGTTTGTATTTCTTTGCTTCTATTGTATGTTCTCCCTGCTTCTCACTGAAGAATGGACGCAGCTCAATGCCTCAGTTTCCCTACTCATAAAAGGAGGACAACAACAGTGGTGTTCTCAGAATGGCCTTGAGGGCGGCACAGGTGGATCGTGCCTCACACAGAGCGAGCCTCCGTAAATGGAATAGCCTCTCTACGACTTGCCTGCGAATTCTCCCCACCACCCTGACCCTCGGGCACACATCTTTAGATTTGCTGACCACCTTCTGGGCTGAGTCTCACTCCTCTGCCCGTTAGCTTTCCTCTGCCCAAGCTGATTTATCCGTCATTTCTCCCCCTCCAGCCTCTATCACTGTGCGTACACACACACACACACACACACACACACACACACACACACCCCTTTCTCTCTCTTCTTGCAGCCTCTTCAGCCACTAAAATTAGCTCCATCTCTAGTCCACATCCCCAGCACGCCTGTCCTGGTTTCTCTGGGCTCCCAGCCACTTGCGATATTGTGTCTCAGATGCCACACGCTGCCTGCCTGATGTCACAGCCGCTTCCTAAAACAAGGGGTATTTTGAGATCCTGGAGGGGGTGGGAGCGGGGGGAAGGGAGGGATTTCACACATCTTCCTCCTGGGGCGTTTTTTAAAAACGCTGACACGAGAGATGTGTGGCCCCCCCCCACTGTGCCCCTCACTCCTATTTTTAGTTTCTAAGTGTTCAGAAAAAAAAAAAAGCTTCAGAACCAATGAGACCTCCAAGGGCCCCAGTGGGTCAAATCTTGATTTGAAAAAAATTCCACTTCTGGGTCTATATCTAAAAGAATTGAAAGCAGGGACTCAGCTATTTGTACACACAGGTTCACAGCAGCATTATTTACAATAGCCAAAAGGTGGAAACCAAGTGCCCATCGATGGATGAACGGATAAACAAACCGTGGTCCATCCACACAATGGAATACGATTCGGCCTGGAAAAGAAGGAAATTCTGACTCATGCTACAACATGGATGAAACTGGAGGACATTATGCTCCGTGAAACAAACCAGTCACAAAAAGACAAATACTGTATGATTCTACTCACAGGGGAGGCCCAAAGTAGCCAAATTCACAGAGACAGAAAGTAAAATGGTGGGTGCCAGGGGCTGGGGGAGTGGGCTGGGGGAGTGGGGAGGGGGGAGTAGAGAGTGGGGAGGGGGAGGGGGGAGTGGGAAGTGGGGAGTGGGGAGTGGGGAGTGGGAAGTGGGGAGTGCGGAGGGGGTGGGGAGAGTGGGGTGTGGGGAGGGGGGAGTGGGGAGGGGGAGGGGGAGTACAGAATGGGGAAGGGGGAGGGGGGAGGGGAAGTAGGGAGGGGAGGGGGAGTACAGAGTGGGGAGGGGGAGGGGGGAGGGAGAGTGGGGAGGGGGGAGGGAGAGTGGGGGGGGGAGGGAGAGTGGGGAGGGGAGGGGGAGGGGGGAGGGGGGAGGGGGAGCAGGAAGTGGATAATGAGTTTCCTGGGGGCAGAGTTTCAGTTTTGCAAGATGCAAAAGTTCTGGAGATGGATGGCAGCACTCGTTGTACAACAATGTGAGTGTACTTAACGCCGCTGAACTATACACTTAAAAACGGTATATTTTATGTTACGCATATGTAACCACAAATATATATATATATAAATATACATTTGCAACCCCAGAGTCTTCAGCTGCAGGATCTTGGGGAAGTTACTTCCTCTCTCTATGCTTTGATCTCTCTCTTAGGCCGGGTGCAGTGGTTCAACACCTGTAATCTCAGCACTTTGGGAGGCCGAGGTGGGTGGATCCCTTGAGGTCAGGAGTTCCAGACCAGCCTGGCCAACATGGTGAAACCTCGTCTCCACTAAAAATACAAAAATTAGCCAGGCCTGGTGGCATGATCTCAGCTCACTGCAACCTCTGCCTCCTGGGTTTAAGCGATTCTCCTGCCTCAGCCTCCCGAGTAGCTGGGACTACAGGCACGCAGCACCATGCCCAGCTAATGTTTGTATTTTTAGTACAGACAGGATTTCATCATGTTGGGCAGACTGGTCTCGAACTCCTGACCTCGGGTGATCTGCCCTCTTGGCCTCCCAAAGTGCTGGGATTACAGGCGTGAGCCACTGTTAGAACAATGAGACGAACAGGTCAGGAGGAGAAAGCACGTGGACAGGGGGCGGGGATGTTACCACCTAGTCACGGCAGGGACTTGATTCCCCTGGAAGATCTTACTGGGACAATTCATACTACAAATTGTTTAGTGAACATCTACTATGTGCCAGGCTGTGTTCTAGGCTCTGGGGGAATAGCAGTGAACAAAACAGGCAGAAGTCCCTGCCCTCATGGAACTGGCATTCTAGTCGGGGCGGGGGATTGGCAATAACCAATAAACAAGTAAATATAGCTTGGTAGATGCTCTTCAGGGGTATAGAAGGAAACTAAGCCTAGCGGTGGGGAGTAGGGTGGCACGGTGCAGGTGGGGCAGTTACATGTTAGAAGGACACTTGAGCAAAGACCCAAAGGAAGTGAGACGGGGGAGTCAAGCAGATATCTGGGGGAAGACTGTTCCAGGCAGAGGGAACAGCCTATGCGAAGGCCCTGAGGCTGGGGAGTGCTTGGTGTGTAAGGGACAGCAGGGAATCTGTGTCGCTGAAGCCGAGTGAGTGGAAAGGAGAGTGGGAATAGAGGGGGACGGGGGGGAGGCTTTGTGGGTCCCTGTGAGGAGAATTTGGGCTTTTTCTCCAAGTGAGGTGGTGAGCAAAAAGGAGCCAGGTCCTGACTCAGTTGCTCACAGGCGCCCTCTGGCTGCTGTGTGGGGAACAGTCCTGGGGGTGGGGCAAGGGCAGAAGTTAAGAGACCAGATGGGGGTGGAGGTGGAAGGCAACTGGTTTAGTCCAGGCCAGGAATGATGGCGGCTGGACTGGGGTGGGGCTGTGAAGGTGGTGAGAGGTGGGTGGTGGATTCTGGGTAGATTCTGAAGGTAGAGCCAATAAGATGTGTTAACAGACTGGATGCAGGGGGTGGAGAAAAAGAGGCATAGAGGCACAGAGGAAGATCTGGAGGTCTGAGGCCAGAGCACTGCAGGGGGTTGAAGTCACCTTTATCTAAATAGAAAATACAGCAGGATGAGCAGGTTTGGGTGATGGTGGTCTTTTGGAGAAACTGTAATCCATCTAACACCTCAGAGTCTGCTGCATACCCGTGTTCATGACAGCACTCTTCACAACAGCCACAATATGGGTACAACCTAAATGTCCATCAGTAAAGGAATGGACAAAGAAAATGTGGTGTATATTTACACAATGAAATACTATTCAGTCCTGAAAAAGGAGGAAATTCCATCTTTTGCGACAACGTGCATGAACCTGGAGGACATTATACTAAGTTGAAACAAGCCAGACACAGAAACACAAATACTGCACAATCTCGCTTATGTGTGAGATCTAAAAAATTTGAGGCCGGGCGCGGTGGCCCATAATCCCGGCACTTTGGGAGGCTGATGCGGGCGGGTCACGAGGTCAAGAGATCGACACCATCCTGGCCAACATGGTGAAACCCCATCTCTACTAAAAATACAAAAATTAGCTGGGCGTGGTGGTGCACACCTCTAGTCCCAGCTACTTGGGAGGCTGAGGCAGGAGAATCACTTGAACCCAAGAGGCAGAGGTTGCAGTGAGCCAAGATCATGCCACTGCACTCCAGACTAGCAACAGAGTGAGATCTGTCTAAAAAAAAAAAAAAAAAAAAAAAAAATTTAGGCTGGGGGCAGTGGCTCAACGCTTGTAATCTCAGCACTTTGAGAGGCCGAGGTGGGTGGATCACTTGAGGTGAGGTCAGGAGTTCGAGACCGGCCTGGCCAACATGGTGAAACCTCGTCTCCATTAAAAATACAAAAATTAGGTCTGGTGGCGAGCACCTGTAATCCCAGCTACTCAGGAGGCTGAGGCTGGAGAGTCGCTTGAACCCAGGAGGCGGAGGTTGCAGTGAGCCGAGATGGCACTACTGCACTCCAGACTAGGTGACACAGCGAGACTCTATCTCAAAAATAAATAAATAAAATAAAAAATTAAAATTAAAAATTAAAAAAAATTAAAAATTTGAACCCATGGAAGCAGAGAGAATGGTGATTACGAAGGGTTGGTGGTGGAGGGATTGGGGAGATATTAGGTAAAGGATACAAAGTTTCAGTGAGATAGGAGGAATAAGTTTTAGAGATCTTTTGCACAGCATGGTGACCACAATTAATGATAACGTATTGTAGTGTATGTTTCAACATAATGTAATATACAACATATGGTATTGTATATTTCAAAACTGCTAAAAGAGATTTTAAGTGTTTTCACCACAAAAAATAAGTATGTGATGTAGTGGATATATTAATTGGCTTGATTTAATCATTCAAAAATGTAAACATATATAGCAAAACATCACATTGTACCCCATGAATATATACAATTACTTTTTCAGTTAGAAAAAAAGTTAGGCTGGGTGCAGTGGCTCATGTCTGTAATCGCAGTACTTTGGGAGGCTGAGGCAGGAAGATTGCTTGAGGCCAGGAGTTTGAGACCAGCTTGGGCAACATAGCAAGACCCCACCTCTACAAAAAAATTTAAAAATTAGCCAGGCATCTGGCTAACACAGTGAAACCCTGTCTCTACTAAAAATACAAAAAATTAGCCAGGCGTGGTGGCGGGCACCTGTAGTCCCAGCTAATCGGGAGGCTGAGGCAGGAGAATGGCGTGAACCCAGGAAGTGGAGCTTGCAGTGAGCCAAGATCGCACCACTGCACTCCAGCCTGGGCGACAGAGTGAGACTCTGTCTCAAAAAAAAAAAAAAAAATTAGCCAGGCATCATGGTGTGTGCCTGTAGTCCTAGCTACTCAAAAGGCTGATGTTGGGGGATCGCTTGAGCCTGGGAGGTCAAGGCTGCAATAAGCTATGATCACACCACTGCACTCCAGGCTGGGCAACAGAGCAAGACCCTGTCTCAAAAAAAAAAAAAAAAAAAAGGAAAAAAAAAAAGTCAGCTGAAGAAGATGGACCCCCAGAGTCATGGAAACTGCTTTGTACCCAGAGCCTTGGATCAGGGCCTGCGTTGTGGGGAAGTGACCTTGGTCTGGCCAGTGGGCAGGGGATGCATGTCAGTTTATTGACCTGGGCTTTGGTGTCTCATCTGCAAATAAGGGATGCAAAAAGCTCCAACCCCCAACCTCAGAATCACTGCGAGGCACCAATGGGAGAATTTTTGCAAAGGGCTCAGACAGCCCTTCGCTGCATACCACCCAGCAGAACAAGAGCGAGTATAAGTATTAGCAATGGAATAGTTGCAGGGTGTCTAGCTAACCTCTCCTGGGCAACACTGCACCCTCCAGTGGCCATCCCCTGGGAACCAAGTCAAGCAGCAAACAGCCTGGAAACAGGGTTTTTACTTTCCTGAATCAGATAATCACAGATTCAGCCACCTGTACTCCATGTATTGAGCGTGGCAGTTAAGAGCTTCAACACTGAACGCAAGCTTCCTCATTCAAACCCCAATTCTACCACTTCCCAGCCGTGTGGCTTGGGGAAAGTGCTCTAGCTTTTCTGAATATCAATTTTCTCATCTGTAAAATGGGGAGACTGGGACTGAATGAAATAATCCCTGCAGAGCCCTTAGGGCACAGCCTGGCCACACACATGTTATATCTGTGTTCACTATTGTTGTTATTGTTATTATTTTTAGAGATAAGGTTTCGCCCTGTCACCCAGGGTGCAGTGCAGTGGCATGATCATAGCTCACTGCAGCCTCGACCTCCTGGATTCAAGTGATCCTCCTGTCTCAGCCTCCTGAATAGCTGGGACTACAGGCTACTGTTATTACTGATACCTTTATTTGCCCTGTGAAATAGGTACAGTGAGCCCTGAGATATTAGGCTGGTGCAAAAGTCATTGTGGTTTTTGCCATTACTTTTCATGTATTTTGGATCTGTGCCTGTCCCCACCCAAATCTTATGGTGAATTGTAATCCCCGATGTTGGAGGTGGGGCCTGGTGGAAGGTGATTGGATCATGAGGGCATTATTTCCGCCTTGGTGCTATTCTCGAGATAGTGAGTGAGTTCTTGTGAGATCCGGCCATTTAAAGGTGTGTAGCACCTCCTCACTCTCTTCCTCCGGTTCTGGCCACGTGAGGACGCCTGCTCCAGCTTTACCTTCTGCCATGATTGTAAGTTTCCTGAGGCCTCCCCAGAAGCTAAGCAGATGCTGCCATGCTTTCTATAGAGCCTGCAGAATCATGAGTCAATTACACCTCTTTTCTTTGTAAATTACCCCAGTCTCAGGTTTTTTTTTTTTTTTTTGACAAGATCTCACTCTGTTTTTTGGGGGTTTTTTTGTTTTCTTTTTTGAGACAGAGTCTTGCTCTGTCGCCCAGGCTGGAGTGCAGTGGCGCGATCTCGGCTCACTGCAAGCTCCGCCTCCTGGGTTCACGCCATTCTCCTGCCTCGGCCTCCTAAGTAGCTGGGACTACAGGTGCCCCCCACCAGGCCCGGCTAATTTTTTGTATTTTTAGTAGAGACAGGGTTTCACTGTGTTAGCCAGGATGGTCTCGATCTCCTGACCTCGTGATCCACCCGCCTTGGCCTCCCAAAGTGCTGGGATTACAGGCGTGAGCCACCACTCCCGGCCTACAAGGTCTCACTCTGTTGCCCAGGCTGGAGTACAGTGGCACAATCACAGCTCACTGCAGCATTAGCCTCTCGGGCTCAAGCGATCCTCCCACCTCACCTTCCTGAGTAGCCACGACCACAGACGCATGCCAGCACACCTGGCTAATTTTTGTACTTTCAGTAGAGCCAGGATTTCACTGTGTTGCCCAGGTTGGTCTGGAACTCCTGGGTTCAAGCAATCCTCCCACCGTGGCCTCCCAAAGTGCTGGGATTATGGGTGTGAGCCACTGTGCCCAGTCAGGCATTTCTTTTCAAAAATTTTTCTTTTAAATTATTATTATTTTTTTTTTGAGATGGAGTCTCACTCTGTATCCCAGGCTGGAGTGCAGTGGCTCAGTCTTGGCTCACTGTAACCTCCGCCTCCCTAGTTCAAGTGATTCTCCTGCCTCAGCCTCCCAAGTAGCTGGAATTACAGGTGCATATCACCAGGCCTGGCTAATTTTTTGTTTGTTTTTTTTGTATTTTTAGAAGAGATGGGGTCTCGCTATATTGCCCAAGCTTGTCTCACACTCCTGACCTCAAGTGATCTGCCCATCTCAACCTCCCAAAGTGCTGGGATTACAAGCATGAGCCATCACGCCCAGCCCCAGCCAGACATTTCTTTATAGCAATGTGAGAACAGACTAATATAAGCCCCAATTTTCAGATGGGGAAACTGAGGCTCAGAGAGACGACAGGCTTGCCAGAGGTCAGCAGAGCAACAGAGGTGAGCAGGAAGGGTGCTCTGCCAGCCTGCCCTCGTTCACCCAGATGTACATTGGGGACAATGAGAGCACCTACCAAGAAAGATGTGCCTAGAGGATTAAATGAGATAATTTACTCAAGATGTTGAGAACAGCACTACGTACAAATTGTGGATGAATGTTGGTGTTTATCTTAACTCCCTCGGGTCATGCAGCTGGGCACTGGGGAAGCCCAAGATTGTCTGACTGCAGGGTCCAGTTCATTATTACAGAGCTTTGCTGTTGAACCAACAATTTAAAAACATACAAGGTTTTGCCTGTTTTTATTGTGTTTTCTTTTGTTTTAAGATGGAGCCTCACTCTGTCATCCAGGCTGGAGTGCAGTGGCGTGGTCTCAGCTCACTAAAACCTCTACCTACCCAGTTCAAGTGATTCTCGTGCCTCAGCCTCCTGAGTAGCTGAGATTACAAGGATGCACCACCACACCCAGCTAATTTTTGTATTTTTAGTAGACATGGGGTTTCATCATGTTGGCCGAGGCTGGTCTCGAACTCCTGACCTCAAGTGGTCTGCCCGCCTGAGCCTCCTAAAGTGTTGGGATTACAGGCGTGAGCCACCGCGGCCGGCCTGCCTTTGCCTGTTTCTTCAGAAGGGACAAGGGAATGGAAAATCAGGGATTGTTCCCTGAGCCTTCTGCTTTTTCGAGGCACTCAGCATTCCTGGTGCCCAAGGCTTCCCACATTGTCCCCTTGGCTGGCACAGCTGCTGGGGTGAGTGTGATTCTGAGGTTGGGGCTTTTTGAATTCCGTTTGTAAATGAGAACGGAACCTCAGCTGCTCCTGAATCCACCCAGATCAGGCCGGGCAGTTCCTGCTTTTCTCCTCCTGCTACAGAATAACAGGACTGGAATTAAGCATAGCTCTTCTTCCTTCTGTCCGTCCCCTAGCAATGTCTGGGCAAACCTAACAAAAGCCATGAAGCCTGTACCATCAGCTATGAATTCAGTTATTCATTCACTCAGTCATTCACTCACTCACTCATTCATTCACTCACTCACTCATTCACTCACTCATTCATTCATTCACTCACTCATTCATTCACTCATTCACTCATTCACTCACTCACTCACTCATTCACTCATTCACTCACTCACTCATTCACTCATTCATTCATTCACTCACTCATTCATTCATTCACTCACTCACCCATTTATGCATTCAACAGATTTTTACTCAACCCCATTCTCAAGTTCTGTATGAGGCTCTGTGGGTCCATCTTTACCCCCCAGAGGAAGGAGACACATGATTAACCAAATAGACAACATTAAGAGGATTCACACTGATGCCACAGATGGCCATAAAGAGGGGACCTAAACTGGTATCACAGTGGGCATGCAGTGGGGAGATCAGGGAAGGCTTCCTTCCTGGAGGAAGAGACAGTATCATATCAGTAAACACGTACTTCCTTGAGGCCTGAGAGTGCTTTGGCACCTTGGTCCCTCTTCAAGGCCCCTGGACTGCCCCCACAATGCAGCAAACAATGAGTACACATGTGGCACAACAGGGGAACCTCCTTTCAGGTTGGCTGGTGCCCCTGCCGCCCGGATGTTAAATATTTTACGTATCATGTCTGAGTAAGATTTAAGCAGATACAGAGGAGGGAGCATATTTCAGACACAGGCACACAGCATGTGCAAGTCCCTGGGGTGAGCGGGCAGAAGCTGCTGGTGGAGAAGGCTGGTGTCCCTTTCCCTATTTTCTCCCTCTAAAATTTGACAGTGGCAGAAGGAAGCTTGGTTCTGCAGTGGGGACAGAGCTGTGTCCAAATCCTGGTTCTAGCTACACGGAACGGTGGGGAGGTTTGAATATGATAAGCTATGTAAAGGATCTAAGACCCAGCAGATGCTCAGTTCATGCTCTCTGAAGTTGATCTCCACACTGACCTTGGTTTCCATAAACCTGGCACTGCAGAAGGGAAGAGAGGTGGAGGCAGCTAACAAAAGAAAAGAGCCGGGTGTGGTGGGTCACGCCTCTAATCCCAGCATTTTGGGAGGCTGAGGCAGTTGGATCACCTGAGGTCAGGAATTTGAGACCAGCCTGGCCAACATGGCAAAACTCTGACTCTACTAAAAATACAAAAATTAGCCAGGCATGGTGGCATACTCCTGTAATTCCAGCTACTCAGGAGGCTGAGGCGGGAGAATTGCTTGAACCTAGGAGGCAGAGGTTGCAGTGAGCTGAGATCACGCCATTGCACTGCAGCCTGGGCGACAAGAGCGAAACACCACCTAAAAGAAAAAAAGAAAGAAAGAAAAAGAAACAAGAGTTGGGGCGGGAGGGAGAAGAGTTAAGTTAAGGTCTCCACATAGATACCCACAAATCTGGCCTCTGCCCCTACCTGAGCCAATAGAATCAGAGCCAGCTTTCCATCCAGCTCTGATCAGGAGTGGGTGACATTTCAACAAACAAAATCCAAAGCCCCAGTGGAGAGAGGGAGCCAGGCTGCGTGGCTGTGCATGTCAGCATGGCAGACAAGAAATCTCTTCCCTAAGAATCTCTTCCCTTGCACTCCAACCACCTGTGAGGGTTCAGAACACAGATATCACAGTGAGATTTGATAAAAGCTGAGAAGGCTATGTAATCATTCCCACTTTTCATTCCAGCTTGCTGTATGACGGGCCCTATGCTCTCGGCGGAGTTTTTGCTGACATTTTTTCCTCCTTTTCACTGTACAAGTGACACAGTAATGACACGTCATCTACATTGATGGGTGAGGGATGGAAAGGAAGAGGAAAATGTGCTCTGAGGGCCCACAGAAGTCAGGGCAGAAGGCTTCAGGGTACAGGAATGGGGTCCCAGTGGCCCCAGGTAAATACCAGATGGAGTCTGTTGCCCCATTCCTTGCATCTGGACCAGCCTCGTTGCTTGCTTTGGACAACAGTGGCCAACATGATGTTGGGCCATTCCTGGGACTGGCCCTTAAGAAGGCTGAACACTTCCTCTTTCTCTTAGAGTCCCACTGCTGCCATGTGAACTAGTTCAGGGTAACCTGCCGGAGGATGAAAAGCTTCCATGCAAACAACTCAGGCTAGTCTGCTGGAGGGTGAAAGACCACAGGGAGTGGAGCACAGTCATTCCAGCCGAGGGCATCCTGGACCAGTCTGCAGCCAGTCAACAGCCAAACAGAAGAGCCACCCAGCTGACCTGCAGCTGATCAAAGATGCATGAATGAGCTCAACTGAGACCAGATAAAGCACCCAACTGGGCCCAGCCTGAACTGCCACCCTTCAGAACCATGAGCCAAATAAATGCTTGTCATTATAAGCCACTGGGTCTTGGGGATTGTTTGTTACACAGCAGTGTTGTGGCAATATATAACTGATGCAAAGGAGCATACAGAAGAGGTAAATATAAGGTACACTAAGACAGAGTTTTAAAATAAAAGGTCCTGATTTTATTTTATTTTGATTACAGGTGCACGCCACCACATCCGACTAATTTTTATATTTTTAGTAGAGACGGGGTTTCACCATGTTGGCCAGGCTGGTCTTGAACTCCTGACCTCAGGTGATCCACCTGCCTTGGCCTCCCAAAGTGCTGAGATTGTAGGAGTGAGCCACCATGCCTGGCTTTCTCTTTTCTTTCTTACTGTCCTGTTCCTATTTCCTGGTATTGCCAAACAAACCACTTGCCCTCAATTTTTTTTTTTTTTTGAGATGGAGTCTTGCTCTGTTGCTCAGGCTGGAGTGCAGTGGTGCAATCTCGGCTCACTGCAAGCTCTGCCTCCCAGGTTCACGCCATTCTCCTGTCTCAGCCTCCTGAGTAGCTGGGACTACAGGCACCCGCCACCATGCCCAGCTAATTTTTTGTATTTTCAATAGAGATGGGGTTTCACCGTGTTAGCCAGGATGGTCTCGATCTCCTGACCTCGTGATCCGTTGCCCTCAAATCTTTGTCTCAGGATCAGTCTGGGTTCTTTTTTTTTTTTTTTTTTTTTTTTTTGAGACAGAGTCTCGCTCTGTCGCCCAGGCTGGAGTGCAGTGGTGCTATCTCAGCTCACTGCAAGCTCTGCCTGCCGGGTTCATGCCATTCTCCTGCCTCAGCCTCCCGAATAGCTGGGACTACAAGTGACTGTCATCATACCCAGGTAATTTTTTTTTTTTTTTGGTATTTTTAGTAGAGATGGGGTTTCACCGTGTTAGCCAGGATGGTCTCGATCTCCTGACCTTGTGATCCGCCCACCTCAGCCTCCTAAAGTGCTGGGATTACAGGCGTGAGCCACCGCGCCCAGCCCAGTCTGGGTTCTTGATTGCAAAACCAAACACTGACCGGCTATCTTAGGCATAAAACGAATTTTTAGGAAACTCAGATAATCAACAGGGGGCCAGAAGAGGGGATTTGGGAAGTGAGCAGGAACAGCGTAGCCAGCCTGACCTCCTCCTGCAGGTGGCCATGAAAGAATCTGAATCATCATGTTTGGATCACTTGGTCCATTTTCAAATTCCTGGGTAGGAAAACATGTGACTGGTTGAGTTTTTTGTTGGTTTGTTTTTTGAGACAGGGTCTTGCCCTGTTACCCAAGCTGGGCTGGAGTGTAGTAGCACTATTACGGCTCACTGCAGCCTTGATCTCCTGGGCTCAAGCAATCCTCCTGCCTCAGCCTCCTGAGTAGCTGGGACTACAAGTCTGTGCTACCACACCCAGCTAATTAAAAAAAATTTTTAAGAGATAAGGGTCTCACTATGTTGCCCAGTCTGGTCTCAAACTCCTGGGCTTGGCTCAAGCTATCCTCCTGCCTTGGCATCCCAAAGTGCTGGGATCATAGGCATGAGCCACTGCACCTGGCCCTGGTTGTTTAAATCACATGCTCTGACTAACAGGTGATGGGGAGAGAATGAATCCCTTTCACCTTCAACTTATAAGTGAGCGTGGGATTGGAAAGGGAGGTCAGATATTGGGAACCCAACTAATAATAGCAAATGTTCTCTACGGTTAACTAACTGGTCTATGGAACTAGGCCTGGAGAAGTAGTAATAATTATTATCATCATTATAATGATAGTTATTAGTCTTACAACAGCTAATATAATTGAGCACTTACTCTGTGCCAGTTTTTGTTCTAAATGCCTTATATGTATCTCACTGACTTTTACCTTTTGAGGTAAGTGCAGTTATTATTCCCATTCCACAGATGAGGAAGCTGAGGCCCAATGGACTATATCATTTTCTCTTTCTTCAGACTGTCCATGGGCAAATAACATCCATAAACCCAGCCCAGCATGTGTCAGACATTAACTCATTGAACCTTGAAAACAACTCCATAAGGTGGGAGTATTTTGTTGTTATTTTGTTGTTGTTGTTGTTTTGTTTTGTTTGTTTGTTTGAGACAGGGTCTCACTCTGTTGGACTGCAGTGGTGCAAGCACGGCTCACTGCAGCCTCAACCTCCTGGGCTCAAGTGATTCTCCCACCTCAGCCTCCTGAGTAGCTGGGATTACAAGCACACACTATCACACCCAGATAATTTTTGCTTTGTTTTGTTTTTGTAGAGATGGAGTTTCACCATGTTGCCCAGAATGGCCTCGAACTCCCAAGTTTAAGCGATCCACCCACCTCAGCTTCCCAAAGTGTTTGGATTACAAGCGTGAGCCACCATGCCCCATCAAGTCAGGGAATGTTACTACTCTCATTTTCCAGATTAAGAAATGGAAGATTCAGGGAGGTACAGTAACTTGCCCAAGGTCACACAGCTTGGAAACAGTGGAGTCAGGTTGGGAATCTACTCTAACCCCAAAGACCAGGTCTTAACCACTATGCTTCCTTACATGTCTGTGGAGACTGGCTGCCCTCTTTTAGAGATGCCTGCACAAGAAGCAGCTGGGCTGTAAAGCAAAATTTAAAAAATTTTATTTTTTGAGACAGAGTGCCATTCTGTTGGCCAGGTGTGGTGGCTCACGGCTGTAATCCCAGCACTTTGAGAGGCCAAGGCAAGTGAATCACTTGAGGTCAGGAGTTCATCAGCCTGGCCAACATGGTGAAACCCCCTGTCTATTAAAAATGCAAAAATTAGCCAGGCATGGTGGCGTGCGCCTGTGATCCCAGCTACTTAGGAGGTTGAGGTGGGAGTGCTTGAACCTGGGAGGTGGATGCTGCAGTGAGCCAAGATTGCACCATTGTACTCCAGCTTGGGTGACAGAGCAAGACCCTGTCTTGAGGAAAAAAAAACAAGAGTCTTGGTTTGTTGCGAGTCCATTGGCACGATCTTGGCCTCCCGGCTTCAAGCGGCCCACCACGCAGCCATCTCCCTGCCCTGGTGAGAGGAGAGGAGTCATTAGGCATGCAAACTGTAGAGGCAGTGGGACAGATGCCCCTTGGAGGCAGGCTGGTATTTGTCATAGCAATTCGAGAGAACAAGACCTCAGTCGGCCCCCAAACCCGCAGAGAGATGGATGGCAAGGTCTTCTCCAGTCCCACAGGGAAAATGGCCAAGAAGCTCAGTATGGAACAAGGTCACCTGGCCATCTGGCCTTCACTCAGTCCCTCTCCACCCCAGCTGGAGGCAGAGGGAGGGAAGAGAACATTTTAGCACAATACGGTGTGCTGGGAGCTGTCCAGGGTGCTGAAACCTGTAACCCATTAAGCTTCCAACTTTCGCTCCTTGAGTTAGTGCCGAGTAGACCCCAAGGCAAGTACTAAGGTCCAGTGGTTAATTTGAGAGGTGATCCAAGGAATTACAAGTGAGGAATGAGGAAGAGAGAGATTGGTAAAGGGTACACTAGTGAATGAGTTTTATGGTGAACAACTAGGATTCAATTTTACTGAGGAGCCTCTATGATGCTGTATAACATATTTCAAAGTTTTCCCACTGAGCAATGGGGAAGCCGGGGTATTTATACACTGACTCCTTAGCTCACTGGTTGAGGGATGCTACCGAGGTTATTAAGCATCTGGCATAGGGGCTCAGCAAACTGTGTGATGCCAGAGATTGCCCTCCAACGGAGATGTAGAGAGATGGGAGTGTACCAAGAGGAAGCTGCAAGTGAACTTAGAGGTAAGCTGTGTGATGCAAACCCTAGGAGGCAGACACTAGTTTTACTCCCTTTTTCCAGGTGAGAAAACTGAGGTTCAGTGAGTTCAATCCACATTTTCACTGTCACAGAGGGAAGAGCTTCCTCTGACTCTGAAATCCAGGTCTTAACCATGGTGCTAGGCCAATCTCTCATTTCTTGAAATCTTTTCTGCTCCTGTTTTTCCCCAGCCATAGTGGAACCCAAGATCAGGGAGGGGAAGGAAGGATCACCCTGACTTTCCATGCCAGAGAGCTCTATTCAAATTCTCAAGTTTATTTTCATTGGCAAACTTGACCTTAGGGAAATAGCATAGGATTCAAGAAAATGGGTTCTAGATCCAGATCTGCCTTAGTTCAAATCCTGGGTCCACCATGTATGAGACAGATGCTCTGGTCTGAATATTTCAAACCTTCCAAAACTCTTGTTGAAATTTGTTTTATTTATTTTATATTATTATTTATTAACACAGAGTCTCACTCTGTCACCCAGCCTGGAATGCAGTAGTGTGTGTGCATTATAGCTCAAGCAGCCTTGACCTTAAACTTTCCAGTCTCCATAACTGTAAGAAATAAATGGCTTTTTCTTTACAAATTACTCAGTTTCAGGTATTCTGTTATAAGCAACAGAAAACAGACTAAGACAGTAAGTATTTAATGTCTTTGAGCCTCAGGTGCTCCATCTGTAAATGGGGATAATAATAGTATTTATTTAACCTTGAGAGTTGAAATAATTTTATTTCTATTTTTATTTTTAGAGACAATCTTGCTCTGTCACCCAGGCTGGAGTACAGTGGTGTGATCATAGTTCACTGCAGCCTCAAATTCCTGGGCTCAAGCAATCCTCCTGCCTCAGCCTCCTCATTAGCTGGGACTATAGGCATGTACCAACATACCTGGCCAACTTAAAAAATAAACTTTTTACAAAGACAGGATCTTGCTATGCTGCCCAGACTGGTCTCAAACTCCTGGGCTCAAGTGATCCTCCTGACTTGGCCTCCTAAAGTGCTGAGATTATAGGAGGGTGCCTATGTATGTATATAAAATATAGTATGTCGTATTGTAAGCACCTTGTAAGTTTCAGCTTATCAGAGTTGCCACTGTTGTTAATAACAGGCATTACATTCCTAAGGACACTGGGTTGAATATAGCTCTTTGCTGAACTTAACACAGACCCAGTGTTATTCTAGGTTTAGAGACATGTCCTAGAGACAGGCTGAGATCCTGATCCACCCCGTACCAGCTGTGTGACTCCCTTGCGAGCAGCTTAACCTCTCTGAGCCTCAGATTCATCTGTACAAAGGCTAGTGAGGCTAACTGTGATAATGCACATAAAACTCTTAATGTAGTCCCTGGCACATAGTAAGTACTCAATAAATGATAAGAATAACAACCATGGCAGCTAACATCGTTATTATCACTGTCACTGCTGGTGTTGTTAGAAGATGGAAGAAAATAGCTCCTGCTGCTAGGAAGTGATGTGGTTCCTGGTGAAACATCGTCCAGCAAATATCATGACAACCAAATGCTTTGAACAATAAAAAGATCGATGCTCTCTCAATGGTATAACTCACTGAGAATGACAAAAAGCATTTGTGTCACAGTGGGGAATCCTTTTGGTACCAAGGATGACTGATCCATGGAGGGGAGAAATTACTGCAGAGAGACATTAAAATAAAAGGCTGCTGGTATTTATAGGAACTGTTGTTGGTCTCATGAGTTAGAATGCTGGTTGTGTTTTGTTGTTGTTGTTGGAATGCTGTTTACATGTGATGGCAACTCAGAGCAGTTGCATGGGGTAGCGGTGAAGAAAGAAAGGAGGTAAGCAGCAACTACATGTATTTATTCAATTAATCAAAAAGGAGAGAGGACGTGAGAGGTGTATGGTCAAGACACTGACCTCTCTGAGAGACTTGGTTTCCTCAACTATATAATGAAAAGCAAGGGAACTAGGATTATTCTCTGGGAATCCCTTTCTTATTCTCTGAAAAGAGACCACAGGCTAGTCAGGAGGCAAGAGGAAGGAAGAGAGAGCTGGGCTCTACTGGCAGAACCTGAGGGGTGATATTAAACATTTATACCACTCCCATTGCCCACAAAGTCAGGGTTCCTGGCTCCGTGACATGAAGATACCTTCTTATTCTAGAAGATCTCTTGCCACCATCTCTGTGTGACTTTGGACAAACTACTTCACTTCTTTGTGAGTAAAATAGAAGGGATGGACCTGCCAGAGTCCACGGAGCCTTAAAATTCAATGACGTGGCCGGGTGCGGTGGCTCATGCTTGCAATCCCAGCACTTTAGGAGACAGGTGGGTGGATCACTTGAAATCAGGAGTTTGAGACCAGCCTGATCAACATGCAGAAACCCCGTCTCTACTAAAAATACAAAAAATTAGCCGGGCTTGGTGGTGCATGCCTGTAATCCCAGCTGCTCGGAAGGCTGAGGCAGGAGAATCACTTGAACCTGGGAGGCGGAGGTTGCAGCGAGCCAAGATTATGCCATTGCACTCCAGCCTGGACAATAAGAGCAAAACTCCAACTCAAAAAAAAAAAAAAATTCAATGATGCTACAAGACCAAAAACATCTTTCCCTGCTGGTCCCTGTGTAGTTCCATCTTTTCCTTGCCTCTGATCTTCAACAAAATGGCCCAAAGCCTGAGGCAGTATATAGTCCCTTCTAAAAAGGAACCTTCGTTTTCACAGAGTCACAAAATGTCAGAGCTGGCAAAGACCCGAGCTTCTCTGTCTTATATCTCATCTGATGTTCAGGGCATCTGCCACAGAATTCTGGACTATCTGACTATCTCTATCAGTGTGTTGGTCCCATCTTCTAAACAGCTTAGTAAATTTCCCAGGACACTCATCAGAAGTGTTACCCTTTTCCAGCTTAACAACCATTTATTTTACTGAGAATTTATTATGTGCCAGGTACAGTGCTAACCCTGTGAATAAAAAAAAGAAAAAAAAATTGTGCTCACCCCTTCTCTGGTGAGGTTCACAGTCTCTTTTCTTAACATGCATAATTTGTGTTATTTGAGCTCTTCAATATTTACATATATTTGAGAATGACAGTAAAAGAACTATCATCTCAGACATACAGCCAAGCTTCTGAAATCTTCCTCTTACACATTTTCAGTTTCATGATCAGAACACAAATACAATAAAAATATGCCTTACAAAGGTTTGACAAAATTACAAAGTTAGGATTTCTCTGAGGCTCTGAGCTACAAAGAACAAACAGATATCTGGAGTAAGATCTTTTCCACCAAACTTCACCCAAGAAGAAGGCAAACACCTTGGTAGTTCACAAAAAATGAATGATGTTTTAACGCTGTGGTTTGCTTCAGGAATCTGAGAGGACAACAGGTTAATCAGAAAGTACTCATTAGGCTGAGCACGGTGGCTCACACCTGTAATCCCAGCGCTCTGGGAGGCCAAGGTGGGCAGATCACCTGAGGTCCAGAGTTTGAGACCAGTCTGGCCAATATAGTGAAACCCCATCTCTACTAAAAATACAAAAATTAGCCGGGCATGGCAGCATGTGCCTGTAATCCCAGCTCTCGGGAGGCTGAGGCAAGAGAACTGCTGGAACCCAGGAGGCAGGGGCTGCAGTGAACCGAGATACCACCACTACACTCTGTCTCAAACAAAAAAAAAAAAAAAAGAAATTACTCATTGTGCTCATTAAAGTCATCACTGTCTCAATGTCAAATTAGTATATTTGAGTCCCCTCCTCTCTGAAACACATAATTAAGTGTCTACTGTGTTCCTTCACCATTGACATTGGCAGAAGGCTAGGTCTGCAGGATGTTTGTGTGTGTGTGTGTATTTTTTATTTCTTTTTCCTTTTTTCTTTTTTGAGAGAGTCTCACTCTGTCGTCCAGGATGGAGTGCAGTGTCACCATCTCAGCTCACTGCAACCTCTGCCTCCTGGATTCAAGTGATTCTGCTGCCTCAGCCTCCCGAATAACTAGAATTACCAATGCACACCACACCACCATGCCAGGCTAATTTTTTTTTTTTTTTGTATTTTTAGTAGAGATGGGGTTTCACCATGTTGGCCAGGCTTGTCTCGAACTCCTGACCTCAAGCAATCTGCCCACCTCTGCCTCCCAAAGTGCTGGGATTACAGGCATGAGCCACAGCGCCCAGCCTAAATTTTTTTTTTCTTTTAGACAAAATCTCACTTTGTTGCCCAGACTGGCCTTAAACCCCTAGGCTCAGGGAATCCTCCCACCTCAGCTTCCAAAAGCTGGAATTCCAGGTGCTTGCCACTGCACCCAGCTCATGCAGAACGTTTTACTTTCCCCTCCCTGTTCCTAGTTTACAACGCAACAGGACACTAAACAGCACCTTGGAATTTGGAGTAATAAAATTTAAGCAATGCGCCTGATTTGAATGAGACAGAACCACCAGACAAGAAGGATAATTGACTACCAGAGAAATAAGAGCAAGAAAAGCAAGTGAAAGAAATGCATGATGAATACAAAAAGAACGGAGAAGGGGATGCGAAAGGAACCCAACCTAGAAGAGAAGCTCTTCATGATAGGGTCAGGATTCCCTGAGAATCTAATTAAAACTACAGACCAGATTGGCCGGGCGCGGTGGCTCAAGCCTGTAATCCCAACACTTTGGGAGGCCGAGATGGGCGGATCATGAGGTCAGGAGATCGAGACCATCCTGGCTAACACAGTGAAACCCCGTCTCTACTAAAAAATACAAAAAACTAGCCGGGCGAAGTGGCGGGTGCCTGTAGTCCCAGCTACTCGGGAGGCTGAGGCAGGAGAATGGCATAAACCCGGGAGGCAGAGCTTGCAGTGAGCTGAGATCCGGCCGCTGCACTCCAGCCTGGGCGACAGAGCGAGACTCCATCTCAAAAAAAACAAACAAACTACAGACCAGAAAAAAATATACATATACACAACTTTTTTCTTGCATAAAATTTCAGCAGATTCATTCATCCCAACGATGAGCTCTCACCCTTAGGATCTATCTGTTCTAGATGAAGAATTTCTCGTGTAGAGGAATGAATCTAGAATCTCCTTCATCAGATGACAAGAAAGTTGAAGAAAGGCCACCTTGTTGTAAGCAGGTGGATACGAACACTTACAAGTGACAAAGTGACCTATTGAATGACTGCCTTCAGTTTAATGATCACTTATTCAGACCCACTAGGTACCTGTATTAGGGTTCTTTAGTGGGACAAAACTAATAGGATAGATGTATATACGAAAGGGAGCTTATTAAGGAGCACTGACTCACACAATCACAAGGTAAAGTCCCACAATAGCCCATCTGCAGGCTGAAGAGCAAGGAAGCCAGTGGTGAATCCGTCCGAGTCCTCAAATCTCAAAGTAGGAAGCTGACAGTGCAGCCTTCAGTCTGTGGCCAAAGGCACGAGAGCTCCTGGCTAACCGCTGGTGTAAGTCCATGAGTCCAAAAGCTAAAGAACTTGGAGTCTGATTTTAGAGGGCAGGAAGCATCCAGCACAGGACAAAGATGAAGGCCAGAAGACTCAGCAAGTCTGCTCTTTCCAACTTCTTCTGCCTGCTTTTATTCTGGCTGCACTGGCAGCTCATTAGATGGTGCCCACACAGATTGAGGGTGGGTCTGCCTCTCCCAGTCCACTGACTCAAATGTTAATCTCCTTGGGCAACACCCTCACAGACACATCCAGGAACAATACTTTGCATCCTTCGAGCTGATAAAGTTGACACTCAATATTAACCATCACACCACTCAGTAGTATATGAGTTTCCCTAAGTATTTCCATAACCACGTTATTATGAAAAACAAAAAACAGGGTTGCAAAAGCCCATCAATGATAGACTGGATAAAGAAAATATGGTACATATACACCGTGGAATACTATGCAGCCATAAAAAAGAACAAGATCATGCCCTTTGCAGGGACATGGATGGAGCTGGAGGTCATTATCCTTAGCAAACTAATGCAGGAACAGAAAACCAAATATTGCGTGTTCTAAGTGGGAGCTAAATGATGGTAACACACGGACACACAGAGGCGAACAACACGCACTGGGGCCTTTTGGAGGGTGGGAGGAGAGATAGGATCAAGAAAAATAACTAATGGGTACTAGGCTTAATACCTGGGTGATGAAATAACCCGTACAACAAACCCCCATGATACAAGTTTACCCATGTAACAGATCTGCACTTGTACCCCTAAACTTAAAATAAAAGTAAAACAAAAAAAAACACCACACAGGGATTTTTAAGGGATTTTTTTAAGGCTCCTTCCTGTCAGCAAGGTCAAGCCAGCCCCAGCCAGCAGAAGCCAGCCCCCAGGGAGCCTGAATTGGCGCAACCACTTTGCAGAGTAATTTGGCAATACCTACTGGGGCTGAGGATGCACACAGTATACAACTCAGCAGTTCCACTCCTGGGTGTGTACCCTAGAGAAACTCACTCGGGAGAAAGCAGGGACACTTTGCTCCAAAATTGCCCAAAGCTGGAAACAATCCAAATAAATAAATACAACGGCAGCATACTCCTACCACAGAATACTACGCAGTCGTGAAAATGGATGCATGAAAACTATTCTCGTTAATCAGATTTATCTCATGTCAAACACAAAAGTCAGGTTAGAGAAATGTGAAGTTTGAAAAACAGTACCATGTATTTCTTTTTTTTTCTTTCTTTTCTTTTTTAAATTTTTATTTCTTTATTTTTTGAGACAAGGTCTCACTCTGTCACCCAGGCTGGAGTGTAGTGGTGCAATCACAGCTCACTGCAGCCTTGACCTCCTGGGCTCAGGTGATCCTCCCACCTCAGCCTTCTGAGTAGCTGGGACTACAGGCATGCATCATCATGCATGCTTGTTTTTGCATTTTTTGTATACATGGGGTTTCACCATGTTGCCCAGGCTGGTCTTAAACTCCTGGACTCAAGCAGTCTTCCCGCCTTGGCCTCTCAAAGTGCTAGGATTACAAGTGTGAGCCACCACACCTGGCCTTTATTTCAAACAAAAACAAAACATTATTTTTTAGGGACAGAGTCTTGCTCTGTTGCCCAAGCTGGAATGCAGTCATAGCTCACTACAATGACAACCTTCTGGGCTCAAGTGATCCTCCCACCTTGGCCTCCTGAGTAGCTGGGACTACAGGAGCACACCACCATGGCCAGCTGATTATCTTATTACATTTTATTTCATTTTGTAGAGACGGGGTTTCACTACATTAGCCAGGCTGGTCTCAAACTTCTGGCCTCAAGTAATCCTTCCATCTTTGCCTCCAAAATTGCTAGGATTACAGGTGTGAGCCACCATTCCCAGCCCACATATTTCTTATCTACGTATGTAGTCAAAGTGTAAACTGTTCTCACTCTGATGCTATTTAAAAAACATTTTTAAGTGTAAAAATAGGTAGCATCTATTTCTTATATACTTAGGCAGCCAAAGTGTAAATACATAAATGGAAATAATAAACATAAAATTCAGGAAAGTGCCCCAGATGGGGGAGAGAAAGGAATGGGTCTAGGGAGGGAGAAAACAGGGATTAGAAAGGTTAGAAAGGTTTTGTTTTGCTGGGTACAGTGGCTTATGCCTGTAATCCCAGCATTTTGGGAGGCTGAGCCAGGTGGATCACTTGAGGTCAGGAGTTCGAGACCAGCCTGGCCAACATGGTGTAAACCCGTCTCTACTAAAAATACAAAAATTAGCTAGGTGTTGTGGTACACGCCTGTAATTCAAGCTACTTGGGAGGCTGAGGCAGGAGAATCACTTGAACCTGGGAGGCAGAGGCTGCAGTGAGCCGAGATCGTACCACTGCACTCCAGCCTGGGAGACAGAGGGAGACTCTGTCAAAAAAAAAAAAAAAAAAAAAGAGAGAAAGGTTTTGTTTTGATGGCAGGTTACTCCATTACTTCTCTATCCTCAGTTCTCCCTATTCTTCTGGTCACCTTCTCTAGCCACATGAGCCTTCTTACTGTTGACCAAACACATCAGATACAGTCCAGCCTCAGAGCCTTTGCACTGGCTGTTCCCTTTGCCTGACACTCTGTTCCAGCTCTCCTCATGGCTCACTCACTCACCTCCCCTTAGGTTTTCATTCAGATGTCACATTCCCAGTGAAGCCTTCCCTGGCTTCCAGCACCCCTCACCCCTGCCTGCCACACATCCCATCCCTCCCCTGCTTTATTTTTCCTCTGTACCCCTCACCGCCATCTGACACACTTGATTCATCCATCAATTGTGTCCATCCCCATCAGTAGACTCGCAGCTCCATGAGAACAGGGGATTTTTCTATTTCGTTTACTGCTGTGTCCCAGAGCCTAGAACAGGACCTGGCACATAGAAGTGTTCAATAAATAGTCATTGAATAAATGAATGTATACACAGGTGTTTGCTCTATTATTCTGTACTTATTTTTGCATGGGATCTTGCTAGCTTGCCCAAGCTGGTCTCAAACTAGTTAGGCTCAAGCAATCCTCCCTCTTCAGCCTCCTGAGTAATTGGGGCTATAGGCATGTGCCGTTGTACCCAGCTTTACACATTTTTAATTTTTATTTTGTGGAGATGCAGTCTTGCTACGTTGCCCAGGCTGGTCTCAAACTCCTGGGCTCAAGCAATCCTGCCACCTTGGCCTCCCAATGTGCTGGGATGCAGGCATGAGCCACCCTGCCCAGGTTTACATTTTGTAAACAACAAAAAAGTTAGCCACTAGGCTGTTTCCAGGTGAGCTTCCTAGTAGGGTAAGAGAAAAGTGCCCAGCACCATAATATGTCCTTGGAACCCATCAAGGTCCCAAGTCATTGAACTGTGAGCACAACCAACAAAGATCCCTCTGTGACCACCAAGCCCATGAGAGCTAGCCCAGAGTCCTTACAACAGACCACTGACATCTGAAGGCCTCTACAGAAACAGCCCAATAGGCCACAGTTCCTTCTGTGAGAGGCAACATTGCTCTGAAACAAATCTGCATTCTGAGAGTCCAGCCAGCACAGCGTGGGTGCTGCAACCCATCACATCCACCAAGAGAGACAGAACATGGAGCAGCAACAAAACATGGAGAGCTACGATCCTGTAAATGATTACTATGAAAAAGGTGTCCCAGTGAAGAAGGATCTTAGAATAGAAGAGCCCAGACTTAGCTCAGAGGAGAGCAGAGAGTGGGAAGTGGAGGAACCAGCCACTGGTAACAGATAGTAAAGTCCCTACTGGAATCTAATAAAAGTCTTTAAGGTCCCTGACAGACTAGTGGGTAATTCTCCAAATCCATTTCCCTTTTCTTCTAAGCACAATCTGATACTTCCCAGCTTCCCTTGCAGTGATGTGTGGTCATGTGACCCAGTTCGAGCCAACAGGATATGAATGAAACAGGTATGGGTCACACCCCTTCCAAACTCATAAACCTTCCCAAGTATCACCTTCTATGCTCATTTCTCCTTCCTGGTTTGATACAGACAAGCATGGAGTTATTGGATGCTGTGGGCTGACAATGAAGATCCACAATACGGCAAGGGTTAGGGTCCGTCAGTCATTGGAGCAGATGAACTTGCCAACTAGGAACAATTATTTTGGACTTTTTTTTTGAGATGGGGTCTTGCTCTGTTGCCCAGGCTAGAGTGTGGTGGTATGATCATAGCTCACTGCTCCCTCCAACTCCTGGGCTCAAGCAATTCTCCCAGGCATGTACCACCATGCCTGGCTAATTTTTTTTTTATTTTATGTTTTAGTGACGGTGGGGGGGGGTCTCACTATGTTGCCCAGGCTGGTCTTGAACTCCTGAGCTCAAGTGATCCTCCCATCTCAGCCTCCCAAAGTGCTGAGATTACAGTCATGCACCACCACACCCAGCTCACTTTTGAATTTTCTATGAGTGACAAATAAACTTCTGCTGTGTTAAGTCATTATTTTTTGTTATACCAGCAAGTGCTACCTCATACAGGGTGCTTCAAGGAAAGCATACACACATTTCAACCACGGTTCATCATATATGGATCTGAAAACTCCTTGAAGACAGTGACTGCACCTTATTTAGCTTGCTTTTCTCCTTTGTCATAATCACAATCCCTTGCACCCAGACATTCTCAAAACACATTCACCAAGTTGAAATAAAAGCAAGATATCCTCAAGCCAATCAAGAGATCCATGCACGTACAACACTTAAAACCTTGAGTTCTGGAATGCATAATCTTCTGTTCATATCCCAGTTTCATCACTTACTTGCTTGGTGGCCTTAAGCAAGTTACGCTCTGAGTTTCCGATTCCTCAGTGGTCAGATGGGAATATTAATATTTCCTAATTCAGTGGGTTGTTGCAAGGATTAAATTAGAGAATGCGCATAAAGCACTCTGGAAGCAGCCAACGATAATGAGCTATTATTTTAATTGTAACAGAAAGCATCTGCTGTAATATACAGCTGAGATATGGATGTGGGGTGTTGGCAGAAAGGAGGCAGGTGCATAATGAGGGGAGGGAGAACACAAGGGCTCAGCCTTCCTGAGCCCGGCGCAAACCACACCAACCAAAAGCCTCGTAATCCTTCAGCTAGTTAAATCCAAAGAGTATAGCACGTGCCACTTACCCCGTTAGCACCACCACAAAGTCCATGACGTTCCAGCCATTCCTCAAGTAGGAGCCTTTGTGGAAGGCAAACCCAAGGGCAATGATTTTAATTCCAGCCTCGAAACAAAAAATTCCAATGAAGTATGGTTCTGTGTCATCCTGGAAGGGAGAGAACGCAAGTTCAGCGTCTTGGGCTGGGCAGATGTTGGCAAGACCAGGGAACCAGCCCATCTAGAAATCAGTATCCACCACCGTCTCACTTCCCTCGACCCTCCTGCACTCACCACCCCTCACTGCCTCTTGCAGAGTTCTCTTGTCCAAAGCCTTTTGCAAGCAAAGCCAATGCTCAGAGAAGGCAACTTCCTCCTTCATTCCTTTTGGGCCAACGTCACATATCACTTGGCCAAACAGAATTGCTTGTTTGCACCTGCTTTATTCAATACGACAGTCACAGGCCACATGTGGCTATTTCAATTAAAATTAATTTAAATGCAATAAAATTAAAAAACGCAGTTCTGCAGTCACACTGGCTACATTTCAAGTGACGATCCTACTGGACAGGGCAGATGGAGATCATTTCTGTGACTGCAGAAAGTTCTAATGGAAAGCATTGGTTTAGAGGATTTACTTGTCACACGCAGCGTTCAAGGCATTTGAGGCTGGAGCTTGTGCATTGACCTCACTCCTAAATCTGACTCCTTAGGATGGTTCTCAGCTGGTAGATTGTTAAAGGTTTGGAATAGGAGTTCTGTACTGGCTGATAAGTGGCCAGTATCCTCACCTCCAGTTCCTCTGCAGAACCTCCAGCTGCTTCTGGCTTCCAGCTGATAATCTATCATATTTGAAATTAAGCTATAAGCTCTTCTCCATCAGAGCCCCTATGTGAACGTCTTCCCATCTGTTACAACAATGTTTCTCAAGCTTCAATCATTTCATTCTGCCTGAATGATTTTTTTTCCACATCAGCTTGCCACTGGTACGTCTATTTGCTTACCAGTCTTTCAACGGACTCTTTTTATTTAGCATTATTTTAAGTGAAAATGCAAAGGTCTAGACATCATAGGTTTGCTAGGCTAGTTATAGTTTTTAGAAGACTGTGACCTTGTGAAATGTATGTTGGGTCTTTGACATTGTTTCCTGGCGTACAACTCCTAAAATCCTTGGGATCTCCAAAGGGATGTTTTTTTTGTAGGCTAAGGACTGACTGACGGCTGGCAGCTTCTAGGTAGCTTCAGGATGGGGGCTGGTCACCAGGAAAACCAAGGCATGATTAGAGGGTTGGATTTAAATCATTCATTGGTGATCAAGTTGATTTTCAGCTCCTCTGCCCTTCCAGAGGTTGGGGGGTGGGGCTGAAAGTCCTAACCCTCGAATCATGCCTTGGTCTTCATGCCAGTTCCCCTCCTGAAGCTACCTGGAAACTGCCAGCCACACCCTTCTCCTGTATCTCACCCTATGCATCGCTTCATCTATATCCTTTGTAATATTCTTTTTTCTTTCTTTCTTTCTTTTTTTTTCCCCGAGTCACAGTTTCACTCCTGTTGCCCAGACTGGAGTGCGATGATGTGATCTTGGCTCACTGTAACCTCCGCCTCCCACGTTCAAGCGATTCTCCTGCCTCAGCCTCCCAAGTAGCTGGGATGACAGGTGTGCGCCACCATATCCAGCTAATTTTGCATTTTTCTTTTTAAGTAGAGACGGGCTCTTACCATGTTGGTCAGGCTGGTCTCGAACTCCTGACCTCAAGTGATCTACCTGTCTTGGCCTCCCAAAGTACTGGATTACAGGCGTGAGCTACCGTGCCTGGTCAAGACATAATTATTAACATTAACAATGTTCATTTGAGTATACTGCCTGAAATTATGTCATATGCCAAAGTAGGCAGTTTGAGACCAGCCTAAGCAACCTAGTGAGACCCCCATCTCTACAAAAAAGACAAAAATAAGAAAATTAGCTGGGCATGGTGGCACCTGTAGTCCCTGCTACTCAGAAGGCTGCAGTGGGAGGATGGCCCAGGAGGTGGAGGCTGCAGTGAGCTATGATTAAACCACTGCACTCCAGCCTGGGTGACAGAGCGAGATTCTGTTTCAAGAAAAAAAAAAAAAAAGAAATTTAGGTTTCCCATGATCTGGCTCTGGGCTCCAGGACTGTGAGCCTCCTGTGTGCCCTGCTCCACTCCCCCAAAAATCAAAGTCCTGCTAAAGCCAAGGAGAAGCCCCCGAGAAAAGACACCACTCACCAGCCGTTCAGACATCGGGGTCTTGTCATCATCAGGCAGATGCTGCTCCAGTGCGAGGACGATGCAATTCGCTATGATGGTGGCTAAAATCATATATTCAAAGGGAGTATTGGGGAATTAAGGAAAAATCTTGTTTAAAGAAAAGAAGGGTGTTTGGAGGGGCACCCACGCCCAGTGACCCCAATAGAAAGATCTCAAGCCCTCCAGATCCTCCCAACTCATCAGTACAGGTGGAATTATTCTTTCTCCTCTCTGGAGTAGATCCCTGCAGATCTCAAACCCAGAGCAGGTGAGTTCTAAAGGGAAATGTGGATATTCACCTTCTATCTCACCAGCAATATTCATTGAACACATATTCATTCAGTACCTGCTGCGTGCCAGACTCTGTTCTGGGCTAGGGACACAGCTGAGAGCAAAGCAGACAAGAGGAGAAGCTTCCTCCTGCTTCCTAGAGGAGGAGCAAATAATTGAGATAACTACATCATGTATACTACGTTATACAGTCAACTGCATGTACCATGTTATATAGTACATCATATATTCTGTGTTATGTAGTAAGATGGTGAAGGCTATAGACAGTGGAAAGGGTCAGGGCTGCAATTTCAAATATAGTGGCAGAGCCCAGCATGATGGCCGGCACCTGTGGTCCCAGCTACTTGGGAGGCTGAAGCGAGAGAATCGCTTCAGCCGAGGAGGTGGAGGCTGCAGCGAGCAATGACTGTACTGCTGCACACCAGCCTGGGTGGCAGAAGGAGGCTCTGTCTCAAAAAAAAAAAAAAAAAAAAAAGATAAATTAAAAATAGACAAATATAGGCCGAGGTGGGTGGATCACTTGAGATCAGGACTTCAAGACCAGCCTGGCCAACATGGTGAAACCCTGTCTCTACCAAAAATACAAAAATTAGCCAGGCGTGGTGGCACACACCTGTAGTCCCAGCTACTTGGGAGGCCGGGGCAGGAGAATCGCTTGAACATGGGAGGTGGAGGTTGCAGTGAGCCGAGATCAAGCCACTGCAGTCCAGCCTGGGCAACAGAGCAAGACTCCATCTCAAAAATAAATAAAATAATAAATAAGTAAATAAATAAATAAATAAATAAAACATTGTGATCAGATTTGACACCTAACGCATGAGCCACATAAGAAAAAACAGATACACTGGGCTTCATCAAAATTTAAACCTTTTGTGCATCAGAGGACACTATCAAGAAAGTTAAAAGACAAGTAACAGAATGGGAGAAGCTATTTGCAAATCATGTATCTGATAAGGGTCTAGTACCAGGAATATATAAAGAACATTTACAACAACAACAACAAGATAACCCAACTGAAAAATGGACAGGAGGCTGGAATAGATATTTCTCCAAAGAAGACAGTCAAATGGCCAATAAGTACATGAAGGTATTAGTGATCAGGGAAGTGCAAATCAAACCCCAATGGGATACAGCTTCACACCCACAAGGATAGCTAAAATTAAAAACAAACAGAAAACAAGTGTTGGTGAAGATGTGAAGAAATTGAAACCCTCGTGCTGGTGGGAATATAAAATGGTGTAGCTGGCCAGATGCTGTGGCTCACGCCTGTAATCCCAGCACTTTGGGAGGCTGAGGTAGGAGGATTACTTGAGCACAGGAGTCTGAGACCAGCCTAGGCAATAAAGTGAGACTCTATCTCTACAAAAAATATAAAACATTAGCCGGGCATGGTGACAGGCCTGTAGTGCCAGCTACTTGGGAGGCTGAGGAGAGAGGATTGCTTGAGCCCCAGGAGGTTGAGGCTGCAGTGAACCGTGACTGCACCACTGCACTCCAGCCTGGGCAATGGGAGTGAGTTCCTGTCTCAAAACAACAACAACAACAACAACAACAAAACAACATCAGTGCAACTGCCATAGAAAACCAGTTGTTGATTCCTCAAAACGTTAAACACAGAGTTACCATGTGACACAGTAACTCCATTCCAAGGTATAAACAGGAAAGGATGGTAAGACAGGTACTCCAACAAACACTCATACACAAATGTTCACAGCAGCACTATTCACAATAGCCGAAAGACGGAAACAACCTAAATTTCATCAATGGATGAATGGATAAACAAATGTGGTCTACCCATAGAAGTGAAGAGTATTCAGCCAGAAAAAGGAATGAAGTAGGCCGGGCATGGTGGCTCACACCTGTAATCCCAGTACTTTGGGAGGCCAAGGCAGGCGGATCACCTGAGGTTCTTAGTTCAAGACCAGCCTGACCAACATGGGGGAACCCCGTCTCTACTGAAAAAAATACAAAATTAGCTGAGCGTGGTGGCGCATGCCTGTAATCCTAGCTACTCAGCAGGCTGAGGCAGGAGGATCGCTTGAACTCGGGAGGCGGAGGTTGTGGTGAGCCGAGATTGTGCCATTGCATTCCAGCCTGGACAACAAAAGCAAAGCTCTGTCTCAAAGAAAAAAAAAAAGAAAGAAAGAAAGAAAAAAAAAGGAGGAATGAACCTCGAAAGCATTACGCCAAGTGAAAGAAGCAGACATAAAATACCCCATATTGTATGATTCCATGTATATAAAATGTCCCTAATAGGCACATCCAGAGGCAGACAGCAGATTTGCTGTTCCTGGGGAATGGGAAGGGAAATGGGAGTGACTGCTTAATGTTTTTGAACTAGATGAAGGTGATAGTTACACAACATTGTGAATGTACCAAATGCCTCTCCCTCCCCTCTCCTTTCTTTTTTTGTTTATTTTTATTTTTTTAAAGAAACATGATTTTGCTCCGTCACCCAGGCTGGGGTGCAGTAGCATGATCACAGCTCACTGCAGCCTTGAATTCCTAGGCTCAAACAATCCTCCTGCCTCAGCCTCCTGAGTAGCTGGGACTATAAGTGCATGCCACCGCGTGTATCTAATTTTTTTTTTTTTAAGAGATGGAGTCTTACTTTGTTGCCCAGGGTGGTCTTGAACTCCTGGGCAACCTTCCTTCCTCAGCCTCCCAAAGTGCTGGGATTACAGGCATGAATCACAGTGCCCAGCTCTAAATGCCACTTTAAAATGGTTAATTGTATTATATTAATTTTACCTCAATTAAAAAAAAAATTACAGTAATCAGGGCAGACCTCTGAGAATCTGCTCTTCCAAGACCCGAGGCAGGCGAGGGGTCGTCCACGTCCATATCTCTATGTGCCCCATTTGCATTCTCTCCAGTTTGCACAGGTAAACTCCCCCCTGCATCCTGGGAACTGTCATCTGGGTCGAGGAGGCCTCCCTCCCTAGTGTCCCACCAGAGGATCTGCAGGGCAGGTAGGGAGGGTCTATCCTGTTCATTTCATATTAGCTCCTGACCTGCTGATCAGCCGGTGAATGGGAATATCCACTGTCCCCCTGCCACACCCCTCAGAAGTGCGCCACTCCAACAGGCGTATGGATCTGGCAATCTCTGAGAAGGAGGTGTAGGCATTGGAGAAGGGGCTGCTTGAGTGGAAAAGCCATAGGGTGTTGGTTACTCTGAAGCAGGTTTTCCCAACCTCAGCACTAGGTTTAGGGGTGGATCGTTCTCCTTGGTGGGGCTGTCTGGGCACTGCAGTACGTTCAACAGTATCCCTGGGCTAGATGCCAGTAGCATCCCCTCCTGTCCAGTGATGACAACCTCAAGTGGTCTCTAAACATTGCTGAGTGTCCCCTGGGGGCACTGAAATCCCGTGTTCCGTAGGGAGATCAATTAGTGCATCTTGGGGAACTTGACCATGCTAAACCTCTCCCCTCCTCCTAGCTCTATCCTTTGGAAAATTAATTGGTTTCAGTCTCCTCTTCTGCCCTGGAGTTAGGTTTGGCATTTTGGAAGCACCATACAACCATCCCTTCCAGGCCGGAGGGAGAGTGGAACCCGCTTTCCAGGTGGGAAAACGGAGTGTGAAACAGAAACCCCCTCCGTCAACTCTCGGAAAGCCAGGAAAACCAGGCCTCCTTTTGTCACCAGCTTCAGCTTCTGCCTCCAGCTGAAAGCAGCTGAAGGCGAGCTCCACGCACACTCTGAAAAGCAAAATCTGAGACTCAGGGCAATTTGGGGAGCCAACAAAAGCTGGCCTTGCCGACGACCATCTCTGATTGGCTTTCTGCCTCCGAGCTGACAGGCATTAGGAGCCCAGAGAACAAAGCTGGGCCGTGTTGCACAAATACTCCACTCTGCCTCACCCTGCAGCCCGGAAAATAAGAGACAATATTTGTACACAGAGCAGCAACGCCAAGCCCTTCCCTGGTCTCCTCTCACTATGATTTGAAGCTGACTTCGCTTCCTCTCCCTGCCAACTCAGTCTCCTTACACGCGCTTCTACCATCCCACTCCTCCGGTTCCCTGGCCTCCTGCCCCTCAATGGCAGGGATGTGACTTCCTTTGGATCGGCTCCGGCATTGAAGGTTCCAGGAAGAGTCCCAGAAGGCCGCCATGCAGCATGCAGCACTTTCATGGGCTGCAACATCAGGGTTTCAACCAGTCAGTGTCGCCTGGATTTCAGATCCAGGGCGCTCTGGGTATGGCAATGAAACCTTAGCACATAGGCAAAAAGAAAGAGGTTCTTATCTCCCACCTTGCTTCATTTTCTTACTTCTTGTAAAACACAGATACTCACACTGCTTCTCCAACATCATCCCCTCTCCCTCTGCTCACCCCCACACCAGCAAGTGTCCACAGACATGCCCCAGATGGACATCTGCAACAAAGACCTTAGACCCTTGCTACTCAAAGTGTGGTCCCAGAACCAGCACCTGTTAGGAATGCAGCCTCAGGCCCCGCATCCACCTGCTGAGTCAGAATCTGCATTTAAAAAGATCGCCAGGGGATTTGTGTGCACCGGGAAGTTTAGGAAGTGCTAAGTGCCTCTATTTCAGGGGTAGAAGGAGGAGCTCAGGTAATTGCGGTTTTGAGTCATCCAGAAAGAGGTGGGGGTTCCTCTTTCTCCTCCAAGCTTTCTCCTCCACATTCTGACCCCAGGGGGAGAACTGAAGAGCCCTGGGTACCAGCCTTCTGCTCCCACTTGGGTAAAGAGCCTAAGAAGAAACCCAAGATTTTGAAGATATAAGAGCAATGTTGGAATGAGACAAAAGCAGAAAAGAAAATTTCAGCCTAACGCATGTGGAAGTATTCAAAGCCTTCCCATGGATCCCATCTCACTCAAAAGCAAAAACAAAGTCCTCCCAGCACCAGCAAGGTGCATGACCTGCTCCCATTACCTCCCTCCCCTCATCTCCTCTATTCTCTCCCTTAGTCACTCAGCTCCAGCAACATCGGCCTCCCCTTTATTCCCCAAACTCCCCAAGCACATTTCTACCCAGGGACCTTTGCACCTGCTGTTCATTCTCCTGGAATACTCTTTCCTCAGACATCCACATGACTCCCTCCCTCACTTCCTTTAGGCCTTTACTCAAAGGTCATATCCATCAAACCCCTTTGCCTGCTTATTTTTTTCTTTATTTCCCGTCCCCAGACAAGCATCTGCTATTTTTTCCCTTCTTTATCTTGTTCCCTGTCTCTCCCACGAGACTGCACGCTCTATGCACGTGGGGACTTTTTGTCTACTTTGTTCATTGCTTCATTCTCTGTGCCCAGGAGAGCATTCACTATATAGTAGATGTTCCAAAAAACACCGGTTGAAGGGTCTGGCATGGTGGCTCACACCTGTAATCCCAGTACTTTGGGAGGCCGAGGCAGGCGGATCAGCCAGAGGTCAGGAGTTCGAGACCAGCATGGTCAACATGGTGAAACCCCATCTCTACTAAAAATACAAAAATTAGCTGGGCATAGTGGGAGATGCCTGTAATCTCAGCTACTCGGGAGGCTGAGCCAGGAGAATCACCTGAACCCGGGAAGTGGAGTTTGCAGTGAGCCGAGATCACGCCACTGCACTCCAGCCTGGATAACAGAACGAGACTCCGTCTCAAAAACAAAGCAAAACAAAACAAAAATCACCGGTGGAGGAAATGAAGAAAGGGGGGATGGGTCCTCCTGCCTATAAACCCTGACCTCATCTCAAGCCAAGTCTCCATGAGCATGTTAAGGACACAGTGAAACCCCCTGAAATATGCAATGATGTACTTCGTGCCCAGATGAAAGAAAGATGGGCTGCCGAGTTCTTGGTGTGGTAAGAGATGCCTCGCCCTAGGCAGAAGTCAAAGGTTGCACTGGGTAGTCGAGTTAGGGGGTGGCGAGGCTTTCTCAGCCCGACCTCAAGTCATGCCTGATCCTCCCGATTTAGAAAGCCTGAGTTCTAACTCACAGCTGCGGTGAGCAATGCCTCTGTTAGCTGAGCTGAGCCTTTCTGCTTCCTGATTGGCTCAGAGAGAAAGCACCTGTGTCAGCGGGATCCAGAAAAATCAGCTATCCTAGGAGGCCAAAGGGGGGCAGGGGCTGAAAGAAGAGAAGCATCCCTGATGGAAGGAAAAGCTGGCTCCCGAAATGGCTCTCGGAAGTCAGGATAGCAGACAGCCCTGCAGGCAGGTGAGGAGATACAGAGCTCGATACACAACGAAATTGATCAGGACCTGCAGAGGCCCGGGAGAGAGGTATGTGACCCTGGAAAAGACCAAGCGATTCTGCGTAGGGAAGAAGGACGGCTTGCATCTGTGAACAGGACCTTGCTCTTGGGATTCAGGACATCAAGGAAAATTCTCAAAGTGGGCATGGCTGATGGCTCCCATCCCTTAGCAAGACATTGCAGTGTCCAAGTAATCCTTGCAGCCCTCTGTGGTGCCCTTCACCCTCATCTCATTTCAAACCTCCTGTGGTTGGTGTGAAAATCAAATCAGGTTTGTCAACTCTTTGTGACCTTGTTTCCACTATGGGGGCTGCTGATGGGTGGGTTGTAAGAAAACAGATACTTGTAGCAGTCAACCAGGTCATTGAGCTTGTGGGAAGAATCCAAACAGACCTTATTTTCATGTTAGTTCCATGCTCATCACAATCACCAGGAAAAGAGTAGGGGGTACCGGGACCCTAGACATATGGGTTTAAGACATATTCCTTGGTCCACTAAACACAGGCCCCAATTTCACTCTGCAATATGATCAACTATTATGGGGCCATTAACAAGCACAGCAACCATAATTACAGCTGCCTTGTTTCCAAGTGCTTCTTTGGGCAGATACAATGGTAAGCATCTTGTTTCAGTTAATTCCTTGCAACAAGGTGGGTTCTGTGGTAAGCCCCATTTTCCACATAAGAAAATCCAGGCTCAGAGAGATTAAACAAATTGCTCAAGGTCACATAGGAGGTACTGGCAGAGTTCGGGCTCACACCCAGGTCTGCCCAACTCCACAGTCTATGCCTTTTTTTTTTTTTTTTGGTCAGGGTCTTGCTCTATTGCCCAGGTTGAAATGCAGTGGCATGATCACAACTCATTGTAGCCTTGATCTCCCAGGCTCAAGCGATCCACCCACTTCAGCCTCCTGAGTAGCTGGGACTACAGGTGCATGCCAACACACCTAGCTAATTTTTAACATTTTTGTAGAGATGAGGGTCTCACCATGTTGCCCAGGCCGGTCTTGAACTCCTGGGCTCAAGCAATCCTCTCACCTTGGCCTTTCAAAGTGCTGGGATTACGAGTCCACAGTCTACACTTTTAAGCTGGTGGTCCCCAAAGACCACTCAGGAGCTACCCTGGTTAAAAGATGAATGATTTTGCCTTTATTTAAAAAAATAAAATACAAGTGCACCTGGGGCCCTAACCATACGGATTAGACCAAATGGGTTACACCTCACCCAAGTCCCAACCAACTGCCACAACTTAGTAAAGGCCAACCATTGCATGCTAGTCCACACCCTCATAAGCCCAACTCAAGTAGGAATTATTAATGACTATTTCAACTTCCAATAATCCAAACAGTCTCCAGTTCCCAGACATGGGCTTCAAACTCTTCGACACACAGTTCTAACCAAAACGAAGCCTGGAAAAGATCTCTCCTCTCGTTGATCAGCCCAAGCCTCTTAGCAGGGATGGCGTGCAAACAAGGGCAATCCTAGCGCCGCCCGGGATGTTTTCAGCACCACGGCCAGCGGCAGAGGCACAAGTTTAATTTCACTTGCACCCAGGGATGGGAAGCCCCAGGGAGAGAAAACAAACCCAGCAGCAAGTATTAACACTCTCTGAGACATCTGCAAAGACCTACATTTCACTTACAGGGTATAGGCGAAAAAGATTAATCATGTCATCAGGAGAATCAAATGAAGAGAAAATTAAAAACTGAGTATCAGATAGGTTTGTGTGTCATTTGTTTTTTCATATTATCCAAGAATGTCCAACACTTTGGTTCTGAAATGAGAAGTCTACTCAGGGCTGCTAAGTCATGCTTCTGCTCAGAACAGTGGCAATATCGGCATTAAAAAATAGTAGCATAGAGGAGTTGAAAGGATTTGGGGATCAGACGTGGCTTTGACCTTGAGCAAGGCAGTTTCCTTCTCTAAGCCTCAGTTTCCTCATATGTAAAAGGTAGGAAATAGCACCAACCTCATAAGTTGTGTGAGAATGGAACGAGTTGATACACACCGTAATCTATTACAGGGCCCTGCATATAGTAAGTGCTCAATAAATGAGTGTTTTATATTGTTTACTTTAGTTCCTGTGATGACTAGAAAATTTAATGTGGGCCAAACGCAGTGGCTGATGCCTATCATCTCAGCCCTTTGGGAGGTCAAGGCAGAGGATTGCTTGAGGTCAGGAGTTTGAGGCCAGCCTGGGCAACACAGCAAGATCCTGTCTCTACAAAAATACTAAAACTAGCTAGGCATGTTGGCACATGCCTGTAGTCCTAGCTACTCGAGAGACTGAGGCAGGAAGATTGCTTGAACCCAGGAGTTTGAAGCTGCATTGTGCTATGATCAGACCATGGCACTCCAGTTTGGGCAACAGAGCAAGACCCTATCTCTTAAAATAAATAAATACATTTTTTTAAAAAAAGAAAACTTAATGTGCTTATAAAAACAGGATACAATTCATCTCATTGTAATCATGCAATAAATGTTCATTATTTTACGACAATTGCTGCTAATAGTAAATAACTTTTCCTATTTTTGCCTTTCTAGGTCTTGGTTCCTTTTCTTTTCTTTCCTTTTCTTTTGGTTTCTTTACTTTTCTTTTCTTTTTTTTTCTTTTCGAGACGGAGTCTTGCTCTGCCGTCCAGGCTACAGTGCAATAGTGCGATCTCGGTTGACTGCAGCCTCCACCTCCTGGGTGCGAGCAATTCTCCTGCCTCAGCCTCCCGAGTAGCTGGGATTACAGGCGTGCAGCACCATATCTGGCTAATTTTTTTGTATTTTTTGGTAGAGACAGGGTTTCACCATGTTGGCCAAGCTAGTCTTGAACTCCTGACCTCAAGTGATCCACCCACCTCGGCCTCCCAAAGTGCTGGGATTACAGGTGTGAGCCACCGCACCCAGGCTTAATCTCTTTTCTTCAAGGAGGGAAGGAAGGGACAACACCTACCGTCATCATAACTGAACAGACCTTCTCTCAAATCTGAAACGTTTCCAAGAATATACTGCAGTGGATGTGTGTGGTCCACTCACTGAATATTAGACTCAAAATACATGTTGCCAAAAAAAATCTTCACTGGACGTTTCATGTAAATGGAATTATACACGATGTTGCCTTTTGTGTCTGGCTTCTTTCACTCAGCATCAACTTTTCTGTTTTGTTTTGTTTTGTTTTGTTTTTGAGATAGGGTCTCACTCTGTTGCCTAGGCTGGAGTGCAGTGCCACGATATTGGCTCGCTGTAGCCTCGGCCTCCTGGGCCTATTCGATCCTCTTGCTTCAGTCTCCTGAATAGCTGGGACTACAGGGACATGTCATCACACCTGGCTAGTTTTTTGCAAATTTTTTTGTAGAGATGGGGTTTTGCTATGTTAGCCAGGGTGGTCTTGAATACCTGGACTCAAACGATCTGCCCACCCCAGCCTCCCGAAGTGCTGGGATTACAGGCGTAAGCCACCGTGCCCGGCCACATCCTATTTTTGAGGTTCATCTGTGTTGTAGAAAGGATTGTTATTTCATTCCTTTTTAAGGCAGACTAATATCTGAGGAAGATATACCACACTCTGCTTATCTGTTCATCCATGGATGGACTTTTGGGCTATCTCATCCTGTTGACTACCTAGAATAGGTAAATCCATAGAGACAGAATGCAGATGGGTGGTTGCCAGAGGCTGGAGGAAGGTGGCGGGGAGGGGAGAAGGGGAGAGACTGCTTAATGGGTACAAGGTCTCCTTTAGGGGTGGTGAAAATGTTTGGAGCTAGACAGAGGTGGTGGTTACATAACAGCTGGAGTGCACTAAACGCCACTGAGCTGTTCACTTTAAAATGGTTAATTGTTATGTGAATTGCTCCTGATTATTTTTAAAATCCCATTTTGGTTTTGCTTTTTTTTTTTCTTTCCCTTTGACTCTCTCCTCAGGGTTCCCATCGTGGGCCTTTACTCATTGCACTCTACCCTGGGCGACAGAGTGAGGCTCTGTTTTTTTTTTTTTTACGGAGTCTTGCACCCAACCTGGGTCAGCACCCAGGCTGGAGTGCATGGAGTGCAGTGGCACAATCTTGGCTCACTGCAGCCTCCATTTCCTGGGTTCAAGCTATTCTCGTGCCTCAGCCTCCCTAGTAGCTGGGATTACAGTCACCAAAGACCACACCTGGCTAATTTTTGCATTTTTAGTGGAGTTAGGGTTTCACCATGTTGGCCAGACTGGTCTCGAACTCCTAACCTCAAGTGATCTGCCCACCTCAACCTCCCAAAGTGCTGGGATTACAGGTGTGAGCCACCACGCCCAGCCGAGACTGTCTTTTAAAATACTGCTGCTGCTGCTACTACTACGACTACTTTCATCAATAATAATAATAATCATCATCATCATCATCATCATCATCATCACCATCTGACCACACATCCTCGTGCACTTGTGAGAATTTTTCTGCAGAACAAATTCCATGATATGAAATTGCTGATTTTTCTCCTCTGAGCCCTCAACCACTTAGAGAAGCATGATATGGATGGTTTTCAAGAGTCCCTCCCTCTCTCTTTTAAATTTCCATTTTATATTATTTATTTATTTATTTATAGAGCTGGGGTCTTGCTATGTTGCCCAGGCTAGTCTCAAACTCCTGGGCTCAAGCGATCCTCCTGCCTCCCCACCTCCCAAAACACTGGGATTACGGGCGTGAGCCACTGCGTCCAGCTAGAGAGAAGATAATGTTTTAATAAAAGCTGAAGGAGGCAAGGGAATGAACCCTGTTTCTATCTGGGAGAAGAGTAACCCAGGAGGGGAAGCAGCCAGTACAAAGAATGTGTGTGGAAAAAAATTTGAAAGACAAACACGAAACTGCTAGCAGAGGTTATCTCTGGGAGGTGGGATGGCGTAAGAGCTTTTCACCTTCTAAATGACACACTACACATTTTTAAGACGTTTTAAAAGCCACACAAAACAATGAGCCCATATTCTTTTCATAATTAAAACTTTTTTTTAAAGGGGGATGCCAGGAATGGTGGCTCACACCCATAATCCCAGCTACTGGGGAGGCTGAGGCACAAGGATCACTCAAGTCCAGGAGGTCGAGGCTGCAGGGAGCTGTGATCACTTCACTGCACTCCAGCCTGGGTGACACGGTGAGACCCTATCTTTCAAAATGATAATAATAATCTCACCATACATCCTTGTGCACTTGTGATAATTTTCCTGCAGCATAAATTCCAAGATGTGAAGTTGCTGGGTGTCAGAGGGGATGCACACTGACCTTTTTTTTTTTTTTGGAGACAGAGTCTCACTCTGTAGCCCAGGCTGGAGTGCAGTGGGGTGATCTCGGCTTACTGCAGCCTCTGCCTCCTGGGTTCAAGTGATTCTCCTGTCTCAGCCTCCCGAGTAGTTGGGATTACAGGCACCTGCCACCACGCCCTGATAATTTTTTTATTTTTTAGTGAGGATAGGCTTTTACCACGTTGGCCAGGCTGGTCTCGAACTCCTGACCTCAGGTGATCCACCCACCTCGGCCTCCCAAAGTGCTGAGATTACAGGCGTGAGCCACCGTACACGGCCCACATTAGATATTTTCTGGAGATTTACAGGGCTACATTTTCCAGTTTTTAAAAAGTGAGATGAGTGTGTGTGTGTGCGTCTGTGTGTATACCTTCTGAAATTAAATCCATAATTTAAATGTATAAATTCCTCTGGGCCAAAAAGTTTAAACATGGAAGAATTAACGTGACTCCTGGAAAACACAAATACACAAAAGTAAAATAAAGATCTCTTGATGAAAACAGAAAGAAAAAAAAAACAGCAACAACAAGCCAAGTTTTAAACAAAAAGTATTCATCAATTTTCAAACTCTCGGGTTCTGGGAAGAGAGTGAGGAGTAAGGATGCTTTGGAGTCAGATTCCAAACAAGAACTGAAGACTTTCTCCCTGTTTCTCTTTTTTTCCAGGTCAGTAAAGTTCTCTAGGGACCTCTGAGTGGTGTGAGGTCTCTGTCTCCTGATTCAATTTTCAACCACTTTCCTTTATATGTTCACTCTACCAACGGGGAGTCCTTTTCTTCTCTGCAGTAGTGACATCCCTGTTCAGTGGTCAGTAAAATCCTCCAGTTCCCTGGCCTCTCTCTACACAGTTCATCTACTTCATGGTTTAAACTTAAACCTGGAGGTCAGGCACGGTGGCTCACACCTGTAATCCCAGCTCTTTGGGAGGCCGAGGTGGCCGGATCACTTCAGATCAGGAGTTTGAGACCAGCCTGGCCATCATGGTGAAACCCTGTCTCTACTAAAAATACACAAGTTAGCTGGGCATGGTGCTGTGTGCTTGTCATCCCAGCTACTTAGGAGGCTGAGGCATGAAAATTGCTTGAACCCAGGAGGCGGAGGCTGCAGGGAGCCGAGATCGTGCCACTGCACTCCAGTCTGGGTGACAGAGCGAGACTTGTCTCAAAATTAAACAAAACAAACAAAAAAACCCTTTAACCTGGAAATTCCCTGCAGACCATCAACTCTAAGACCAAGGTGAGGCCACTGGCAGCCTCAAATTTGTTCCCAAGAACAAAAGGAAAACCCAGCTCTGGAAGATGTCCACCATCACGGCCCCCAGAAAAACCAGTGAGAAGGGACCCAAGAAAGCAACAGAATCAAAGACCTTCCCAACTCAGATAAGGTGGAAAAGGTGCCCCCAAGAAGTCAGGTGAGGTGAGGAGGGCTCCCTCAAAAGCAGTTGTAGCCAAGAAGGCTCCCAAGAAAGTCAGCAAAGCCAAGAAGGTCTTCCTTAAACCAGCCAATGCCATGAAGGTCCCTCCCAGTGCTGCTGGGCTCAATGGGAAGTCCAAAGTCAGAGGTAGCACCAGCAGCCAAGATCCTGAGATCCACAGGAAAACAGAGAAGGTGGGAGCTAAGACTCCGATGGAACCTGTTAACATTTGATGACCTCCAATTTCCCTGTGGAGAGACCATGGTCCATGCTTGTCCCCTGCTTCCTTGATCACTGGAGGATGTCCCTACCTCTTCATCAATAACCAATGTCTCCTCCAAGCCACTCCAGCTATGCATGCTCAGAAGCTACACCAGCCACCACCAAAACACCTGTTTCCAGCATCCTTGTCTTGAACTACCTTCTTTTTTTTTTTTTTTTTTTTTTTTTGAGACAGAGTCTCGCTCTGTCACCCAGGCTGGAGTGCAGTGGCGCGATCTTGGCTCACTGCAAGCTCTGCCTCCCGGGTTCACACCATTCTCCTGCCTCAGCCTCCAAAATAGCTGGGACTACAGGTGCCTGCCGCCACTCCTACCTAATTTTTTTTTTTTTTTTTTTTTTTTGCATTTCTAGTAGAGATAGGGTTTCACTGTGTTAGCCAGGATGGTCTCGATCTCCTGACCTTGTGATCCGCACACCTCAGCCTCCCAAAATGCTGGGATTACAGGCGTGAGCCACAGCGCCTGGCTGAACCACCTCCTCTTCAACCACCTTCCAGCTCACTAACTCCCTTAAATGCAAATCAACGTCCATCCCATCGAGTCCTGCAACCCACTGACCCCGCCATTTCTTAGAACCCTCTCCTGCCTTGTCAACCTTACATAGGTTGATTACATCGCACTTTCTTGCCTGTTTCCCTCCTGGAAAAAATCCATCCCTGCATGAAGTCAACTAGTTGCCTTTCCCATACCTGGGGGGTGGGGCATTCCTGAATGAGATCAACTATCTGGGCTGGTGACATTAAATTCATGATGCTAAACCTCAAATGGGCATTTGAGAATCCCAACATCCTATATAGGAGCAGACACCTGTGCATATTGGTATAATGGATGGGAATGACCCAATTTACAGAAATCAATATTTTTCCATCATTAAAACTTCCACCCTTGACTCCAAATTTCCCTTCAGCCACCAACCAATTTCTCTACTCCCCTTCATAAAGAGTTGCCTTCACGTGTTCCCGCCACTTCCTCACTGCACATTCTTCTCCTACCCTCCCCAGGCTGGTTTCCAGCCCCCATCACTCAACCAAAACTCTTCCAAAGAGGATGGCCAAAGATCCCCAGGCTGCCAAATCATACGGCCATTTTTCTGTGCCCAGATTACTTGACCATGCCCTTCTTAATGTTGTTCTCGTTTTCCTCCTATCCTCCTGGTCTCTACTTCTCAATCTTCCCTTTTTGCTCCTCTTTTTCTATCCAATCTCTAAACATTGGTCTTCACTGGGGCTTAATCCTAGGTAATCACCCTTTCTCTATCTCTACCCTCTTTCTAGAGCTTGCATGCATTTCGATGTATTTTGCCATTCTCTTGTAGCCCTTTCTCCCTAAAATAGCCACTCATTGTCCTGTTTGGTGTCCTGGTAGAGAGGCAGGGCTGACTTCTGTGACTGCATCATCCAAGCCCCGCAACTCTGCCCTCCACCACATCTTCTGCCTTCCGGGTTGGCTTGGCCAATGGGAGGCACCAGCAAGACATCAGAGAGGAGGGGGAGTTGGAGCATTTCTCCATTTGATTTCCTCCCTGCTACAGACTGTGGTCTTAGCTATATCATTCTGTATCTTCTGTAGCTATCTATCATTCTGTAGCTATATCATTCTGTATCTTCTTAGAGCATCTCATAGGAGTGTCTATATTAGTCTCCTAGGGCAGTCATGACAAACTGTCATAGATTGGGTGGCTTAAAACAACAGAAATTTATTCTCTCATCATCCTGGAGGCAAGGTTCTGAAATTAGGGGCTTTCCCTTCAAAGGCTCTAGGGGAGGATCCTTCCTTGCCTCTTCCCACTTCTGGTGGTTCTACGTGTCTTTTGGCTTGTGGCTGCAGCACTCCATTCTCTGCTTCTATTGCCACATGACTTTCTCCCCTGTACCTTCTCATATAAAGGCACTTACCATGCACTCTCGAGTCCACTGTAATCCAGGATGACCTCATATCAATCCCTGACTCAATGACATCTGCAAAGATCCTACTTTCAAATGAGATCTCAGGTTCAGAGGTTCCAAATACATCTGAATTTTTGGTGGACAGGATTCAAACCACCACAGTGTCCAAGGTCCAAACTCTTCCATTCCCTCCCTAATCCCATGTCTCTTCCTCTATTAACCTTTGTCATGAATTGTACCACCAGCTGCCTAGTAAGGAGCTCAGTCAGATAAGGTTACCCTAAGAGACCTTCCTGATTCCTACATCTTCCTCCCCCTACAGCTGATGTATCATCAGACCCCACCAATTCTACTTCCAAAATTAGACTTCGAATCCTCTTGCTCAGCATTGCCTCTTCAGCACCACCCAAGGTCAAGCCACCGTCCCTTCCCACAGAAACATCTACAATCTCAGTAGACTCCAAAGTGGTCTATTGCCTGTCTTTCCGACCTCCATTTCATTCTCCAGACAGAAGCCAGGGCATTATGCTAAGTGAAAGAAGCCAGACACAAAAGGTCACATAGTGCCTGAATTCATTTATATGAAAGAGCCAGTATAGGTAAATCCATAGAAACAGAAAACAAATTTGTAGTTACCAGGAGTGGTGGGGGTCGGGGGGATACGGGGAGAGGAGGATGAGGAGCAACTGCCTCATGGATACAGGGTTTTCCAGAGGGGTGGTGATGAAAATATTTTGGCACCAGAAAGAGGTGGAGGTTGTACAATATTGTGAATGTGCTGAATGCCACTGAATTGCTCATTTTAAAATGGTTAACTTATGTTGCATGAATTTCACCTCAATACAAAAATTATTTTATTGAGACAGCATCTCACTCTGTTGCCCAGGCTAGAGTGCATGGGCACAATAATGGCTTACTGGAGCCTTGACCTTTGGGGCTCCAGCAATCTTCCCACCTCAGCCTCCTGAGTAGCTGGGACTACAGGTGCACGCTACCACACCCAGCTAATTTTTAATTTTTATTTTTATTTGTAGAGATGGGGTCTCCCTGTGTTGCCCAGGCTGGTCTTGAACTCCTGGGCTCAAGTGATCCTCCCATCTCAGCCTCCCAAAGTGCTAGGATCACAGGTGTGGGCCACCATGCCCAGCTAAAAAATATATAGATGGATAGATGGATATGTATATATGTATACATATATATGCTTTATATATGTAATATTATATGTATGTATATATGTACATATATTTAAAGTAAAGCAGTTCTGTCCCATCTCACTTAAACTTCTCTGAAGACTTCCCATTACATGTAGAATAAAGTTCAATTTCAAAACTTGTCCTAGAAGGTCTTGTGTGACCTGTCTCTGCCAACTTCTTGGGTGTCTTCCTACCTGTGAGTCCCTTTGCTCATTGGGCTCTAGCTACACTGGCTGTTTTTTAACATGATGAACTTGTTCCTTCCCCAGGGCCTTTGCACATGCTGTTCCCTCTGCCTGGGATTCTCTTCCTCCCTCTCTCTCATTCTTTTCACACTCTGCTCTGTGCTTAACGACCTTTAGGTCTTCACTTACATGGTACCTCTGTACTTCTAATTATCCTCTACCCAGAGGACCTGTAGTAGGTTTCTTATTTTATTTTATTTTTCAGAGATGGGGCCTTGCTCTGTCACCCAGCTTAAAGTGCAGTGGTGCAATCAAACCCATGCTTTAGCCTCTAGAGCCTGTGGCCATGACCTTATTTAGTAAAACGGCCTCTGAAAGTATAATCAAATTAGAGATCTCAAGATGAGATTGTCCTGGATTATCTGATGGGCTCAAAATCTAGTGACAAAGATCCTTATAAGAGACAGAAGAGGCCAGGTGCAGTGGCTCACACCTGTAATCCCAGCACTTCGGGAGGCTGAGGTGGAAGGATCACTTGAGCCCAGAAGTTCAAGATCAGTCTGGGCAACATAGTGAGATCCCATCTCTACCAAAAATTTAAAAACTAGCTGAGTATGGTGGTGCATGCCTGTAAGTCCCAGGTGCTCAGGAGACTGAGGTGGGAGGATTGTTTGATGCTGGGAGGCAGAAGTTGCAGTGAGCTATGATTGCACTGCTGTACTCCAGCCTGGGTGACAGAGTGAGGCCCTGTCTCAAAAAAAAAAAAAAAAAAAAAGAGAGAGAGAGAGAAGAGGAAAAGACACAGACATGGAGGAGAAGGCCACGTGAAGACAGAGGCAGAGATTGGAGTGATGCAGCCACAAGCCAATCAGGCCAATGTATGCCAACAACTACCAGAAACTGGAAGAATCAAGGAAGCATTCTTCTCTAGACCGTCCAAGGGAGCTCAGCCCTGCTGATGCCTTGATTTTGGTTTTCCAGCCTTCAGAACTGGGCGACAATAGATTTCTGTTGTTTGAAGCCATGTAGTTCATGGCAATTTGTCCTGGCAGCCCGAGGAAACAAACACAGCACCCTGCTGGTTTTCTCCCTAACACTTACCACAATTAGTAATTATGTCCGTATTTGCTTATTTCCTATTTTATGCCTTCTTTTCCTATTACAAGTTCCAGGAGGGCCAGGAGGAACCACATCTGTCCTGCCCACTGTCACGTCCCCATCATGTACATCCCAGTGCCGGGCACATAGCAGGCCCCCCTGTCAAAATGTTTATTGAATGAGCAAATGGATCCACCTCTCCTTCATTTCTCTTTACATCTCAGCAGCAGTCCTTCTTGCATCTTCCACCTTCACTTCTAACTCTGAGCCACGGCACTAGCAACTCCAGTTAAACAGATTTTCTGGAAAGCCCCAGCCTCCCAATGAAACCTCCCTCACTTGCTCCCCACCGCGCTTCCCCAAATATTTGGGTCTGCCTCGCCTTTTCCATCACTGGCTCTGCCATCCATGAAGATTCTCCTTGAAGCTTTATCATTAAAAAATAAACCCACATATTCTGTGTCTCCAAAAGAACCTTTTACTTTTGCAAACTCTATTGATTTAATCCTAGAGGCTGCTGGCAGCAGCCCCAGGAGCTTAATCAATATGACAACACCCAGAGCAGCCAGAACATCAAGGAGCCTCGGCCAAGATCTCCTGCTCGGGTCTTCACTGACCCCGACTGAATCTCTCACAACTATGAAGACAGATTTACTGTAGGGGGCAGGATATTTGCAACAGCTCCAGGATCTTGCTTAGGTGAGCAAAAGGAAATGCCTCCAAGCTTGAGGCGCTTCAGAGCTATTTGTTAATTTGCTACTATGGCCAATTCCCGTAAGACTCAAGGAAGATAGAAGACAACAACAGAAAAACATTGCAGGTTCTAGAACCTGATTATAAACTCCCTGGTGGGGTGGGCAGGGGAGGAACAGGCAAAGGGCAGGTGGCAAAAAGAAGATGAAGATGTCAAGAGTTAAAAATGCAGTAAGTTGGCCAGGTGTGGTGGCCTGTAATCCCAGCACTTTGGGAGGCCAGGGCGGACAGATCACAAGGTCAGGAGTTCAAGACCAGCCTGGCCAATACAGTGAAACCCCGTCTCTACTAAAAATACAAAAACTAGCTGGGAGTGGTGGCAGGCGCCTGTAGTCCCAGCTAGTTGGGACGCTGAGGCAGGAGAATCACTTACACCTGGGAGGTGGAGGTTGCAGTGAGCCGAGATCATGCCACTGCACTCCAGCCTGGGCAACAGAGCAAGACTCCATCTCAAAAAAACAATGCTATGAGTTAAAACAGAGATTCCTTCATGCCTTAGGAGACACTAAGTGACTAGAGAAGGAGAAAAAAAGGTCATAGAAACAAGGAGGTTGAGAATGACTAAATCAATGCCCAAGCTTTAGAAACTATTAATCTCCTCGAAGGAAAAGTCAAACAATTCTTTTTCACATTTCATTCAAGATTGAAAAACAGGAAAATTAGAAGCACTATAGGAAGAAAGTGGAAGGGAAGAAATATTTGTTAATCAGAAGTTGACATGCATGTGACATTTCTGAACCTATTGAGCCCTTATAAGAAAATATGAATATCCAGCCCTAAAATATACATCTACATAATCCTCCTGGAGACACTGTGATTAGATATTAGCCCCAAAAGGCAGATAATGAGCTATACAGTCAGCCTAGTCTACATCCTGCTGCAGTAACAAACAATCCCCAGATCTCAGTGGATGAACACACCCCAGATCTATTTTTCCACTCATGCTATGAAGTGGGATGGGGACTGATCTATGTCATCCTCTCTCCAGCATTTACTTTGAGAGAGGGTCCATCTTTGTGCATCCATGACAGTGGAGGCAGGAAAAAGGAAACATGGTGAATCCTATGCTCACCCTTAAGGCTTCTGTCCAGAATGACTCATGTCACTTCTCACATCTCATTGATGAAACCAAATCATGCAGCCATACCTAACTTCAGGGAGGTGGGGAAAGTGACACTCTACTCTGTGCCCAGAGAAAAACAAGAAATATTAGCTGAACAAGGTAAAGGATACCCCCTCAGGAAGATCATACGACTTGCCCAAAGTAAAGCAGCTTTCAAGGTGTCAGAAGTGGGACCTGAATTCAAGACTAAATGGTCCATGTCTTTTTAGCTCTACCACCCTGAACTTGGTAGGAGTTGAGAATAAAACCTAGATATCAGTGAAGAGAAATATCAACAGAGGCAGGGGGCAGAAGGAACAAGGGAAAATAATATGTCAAGTAAGGGAGAAATAAAAGGAGCCAGAAAATTACAACCAGAACATAATCAAAGGAGTTTCATCTTTAGAAACCAAAACACACTGTGAACAATAGGGAAAAACTGGGGTAGTTTTACACTCTTTTCAGGGAGAGGCAAACAGTAATGAGATAGTGCAGGGATTTATATGAGGCTATATTAGGAGGTGGGGACACAACCATGAAAGAAACTTGTGCACTTCTTGTTCTTCCTCTGAAGCTGCCATCTTGGCTCACACTGAAGGTTCAACAAACGCTAGTTGGTGCAACAGCAGCCCAGGAAGCTGGGGCCAGGGCTTGCCAGGACTTCCATCAGCTGCACTGTCCCTCCCTGGACATTTTCCTGCTCAGTTCTGGGAAATATGGACAAGAGTTGGATGATGTTCCAGAACGGATGGTGCTGGCTTGGTCCTTCTGATCATTCCTCCCCCATCCCTAACCCAGGCCAGACTGGAAGTAAGAACAGATCCTGGTTCTGCCACCCTCCTGGCCAGCAGGTGGGAATTCTACACAGCCAGGTAGGTCAGTTTAGCACTAGAGCAGGGATTCTGGAAGGACTCACCATCACTGCCAACTCATCATCACCATTTCAGTTTTGAGCACCTATTATATGCCACCTGAGTGCTTTCCATGCATGAATGCATTGAGCCCTCACCACCTGTCCGCCTAGAAATCTTACTGGTCAACTTTCAACTTACATCCAGAATTAGTAGTTTCCAAAAGCTAGGGGAAGGGAGAAACTGGAAGTAACTACTAATGGGTGCAGGGTTTCCTTTAGTGGGGATGAGATGTTCTGAGACTAATCAGAGGTAACTGTCATACAATATGGTGACTGTAGTAAGTGCCATGGAATTGCACACCTCACAATGGTAAATTTCATTTTATCACAATAAAAAAATTTAAAAATTATAGCCAGAATCCAGCCACTCATTATCTCCATAGCCAACAACCTGGTCCCACCCCCACTATTACCTGCCTGGACCAATACTGTCGCCTCCTCCCTAATTCCCTGGCTGCTGCCCCCACCCTCCCCTCCCCCCAGCCTCCAACCTTCAAAGTCTGTTCTTTTCACAGCAGCCAGAGGAGCCTATGAATATCTGAGTCAGGTCTTGTCCCTCCTCTGCTCAAAAGCCCTCCATGGCTCCCACCTCCCTCAGAGCAAAAGCTAAAGTCCTCCCCACAGCCCATAAGACCCTCCACAATCTGTCCCATCACCTCTCTGTCTTCACCCTTGCACCTTCCCTCTCTCCCTCTTGCTCACTGCCTTCAGCCACACTCGCCTCCTCACTGTCACACATGTCACACATGCCCCTATCTCAGGGCCTTTGCACTAGCTGTTTCTTCTTTCCCCAGACATCCTCACAGCTTCCTCAAGTCTTGGCTCCAAAGACACCACCTCAATAAAGGTCTATCTAATACAGCAACTGGCCTCCTCAGCCCTTTCTCTGCTGCTCTTTTCCCATTACCCTTATAATCTTCTAAATTACTATGCAATTTACCTATTATTTTTGTTTCTTATCATACGTCTCTCCTAATGAGCATGTAAGCTCCCAGAGGGCAGGGACTTTTGTCTACTTCCTGTGTCTTGAACAGTGCCTTGGCCACCGTGTATACTTCTTCAGTGTTTGCTCAACAAATGCACAGCTCTGTGAGGCATGGACTCTCTTCTGCCCATTTTATGGAGGAGGAAAATTGAGACTCACAATCAGCTATGCAGCCAGTAGTGGCTGCACAGCAACCAAACTCAGTCTGAATTCACAGCCCAAACTCTCAACACAGTGATCGTTCCTTATTATTATTCACACAGCAAAGATGGACCAGGCAGCATTCTAAGGGCTGGGGATGCAACAGAAGACAAAATAGATAAAGCTGAGCCCTCATGGAGGTGATGTTGTACCTGGTTCAGTAGTTTCCTGCCCAAACTCTCACCCACTCTCACTTTTGGCTCTGACAGTGGCCACTGGGGAACACAGTGTGACATGCCTTCAGATATTATCTGAACGTTCTATAGAAGCCGCCTTTCCGTTGTGCAACTGTGGTGGCTTTTCTTTTGTTATACAATGATGATTTGTCAGCCCCACTATCTTTGCACTCAGCCATGGGCCCGCTGGGCTCAGAGACCTTGTGACAGTCATCTTTTCATCAGCACATTTGCAAATGTGTGGGTGGATGAGACATCAACAGTCCACCTCCTCCAAGAAGCAGCCCCTGATTTTTCCTCCTCAGACAAATCTTCAGCTCTCTGTTCTTGGAAACTCAGAGAACTAAGCACCTCCCTCAAGTTGTTGTGCAAATGTGTGTGTTGTGTTTTATTTTGTTTTTCCGTATTTTCACTCTGGAAGTTGAGAGTTCTGGCCAGAATGCCAACCGCCCCCACAAAATAAACATGTCATTGTGATAAATGTTATGAAAGAAATGGGGTGAAGTCTAATTGAGACCTGGGGTGAGTTGCTGGGTCAGGAAAGGCTCTGATGATGTACCATTTAAGAGGAAACCTAAAGGCTTTATTATTGTCATTGCTGTCATTTTTTAGAGACAGGGTCTCACTCTGTCGCCCAGGCTGGATTGCAGGACGCCAGTCACTCACTGCAGCCTTGAACTCCTGGGCTCAGGCAATCTTCCCACCTCAGCCTCCTAAGTAGCTGGAACTATAGACATGCATCACCATGTCCAGCTAAATTTTTATTTTTTGTAGAGATGGGTCTTGCTATGTTACCCAGGCTGGTTTTGAACTCCTGGCCTCCAACGATCCTCCTGCCTCAGCTTCCCAAAGTGTTGGGGTTACAAGCGTGAGCTACCACACCCGGCCTAAAGGATTTATAAGGATTCACCAAGTGAAGAATTGGGCAAAGGTACAAGTATTTCACAGCAGCTTTGTTCATAATGGCCCACACAAGAATCAACAGAAATGCCAATCAACAGGTAAATGGATAAACAAACTGTGGTTATTTCCAGATGAATGCTATTCAGCAACATGAATGACAGAAGCCACAGTGCTCACTCATCCAACACGCATTTATCAACTGCTTACTGCATGCCACCTGCTGATCTAGGCTGTTCCAGTCCACATTGGTGGGTAAAACCAATAAAAGGCCGGGCGCGGTGGCTCACGGTAATCCCAGCACTTTGGGAGGCCAAGGTGGGTGGATCACCTGAGGTCAGGAGTTCACGACTAGCCTGGCCAACATGGTGAAACCCTGTCTCTACTAAAAATACAAAAATTAGCCAGGCGTAGCGGTGGGTACCTGTAATCCCAGCTACTCGGGAGGCTCAGGCAGGAGAACTGCTTGAACCCAGAGGCAGAAGTTGCAGTGAGCCCAGATCACGCCATTGCACTCCAGCCTGGGTAACAAGAGCGAAACCTCATCTCAAACAAAACAAAACAAAAAACAAATAAAATCACATTTCCTTGTGGAGATCATAGTGTAGGGTGACAGATAGCAGACAAATAAATAAGAAAATGAAAAGTTCCAAAGGGGAAAATAAGGCAGAAGGGTGGGAGGCAAATGCTGAGAAGGTGGCCTTTGAGTGAAGTCCTGAAGGAGAGGAGGGAGAAGCCATGAGGTCACCTGAGAGAAGAATAATGCAGACAGAGGAAACAGCCAGTGCAAAGGCCCTGGGGTAGGACTGTGCCTGGTGTGTTTGACGAAGAGTAAAGAGAACGGCAGGAGCTGGGTGAGTGAGGCCGGAGATGCTTGTGGGCTTCCCCAAGTGATCTTCTTGGGCTTTCTCCCAAGGCAGAGAAAATCAGCAATGGGCAAGGAAAATGGCAACTTCTAGAGCTTAGGAAGAAAAGAGGAAAGAGGAAAGAAACAAGAAAGAGAGGGAAGAGGAGGAGGACAGGCCGGAGCTCAGAGTCCTGCCACCCTCACTCCTCATGTCTTATCAGACAAACAAGCCTAGAGTCAGGAGAGCCCATGTCCCAGTGGCCTGCCATGCTGTCCTAAAAGACAAACCAACAGAGAGAAAGAAAGGTTGGCCTTTAAGAAAGGAAGGGCAAAGAAGAACATAAAGCAACAGAAAAAATAAAGCTAATATATAATAACACATACCATACCAGCCCTTGGCAACTCTGGCCCGTGGCCTGTTTGTGTAAATAAAGTTTTATTGGCAAAGGCCATGCCCATTCATTTACATATTGCCTGTAGCTGCCTTTGCTATAACGGCAAAGCAGAGTGGTCCCAAAGAGACAGTATTTACTAGAAATTTACTCTCTAATCCTTTGCAGAAAACATTTTCTGACCCTTGTACTGTAACAATAACATACAACTATATTAGTATATTATGTACTTGTAGCATATATAGTTGACCCCTGAACAACTCAGGTTTGAATTTTATGGGTCCACTTATGTAGATTTGTTTTCAATAACAGTTACACCAAGTGTGCTTGTCTTTCCTCCCTCCCCTTCCACCTCCACCTCTGCCACCCCTGAGACAATAAGACCAACTCCTCCTCTTCCTCAGCCTACTTAATATCAGGATGATGAGGATGAAGACCTTTATAATGATCCCCTTGCAATTAATGAATAGTAAATATATTTTCTCTTTCTTATGATTTTCTTAATAATACTTTCTTCTCCCTAGCTTTATTGTAAGAATACAGTGTATAATGCATATAACATATAAAAATCTGTCTTCATCGACTGTTTATGTTATAGGTAAGGCTTCTGGTCAAGAGTAGACTATTAGTAGTTAAGTTTTTGGGGAGTCAAAAGTTATACACAGGCCAGGTGCGGGGGCTCACACCTGTAATCCTAGCACTTTGGGAGGCTGAGGCAGGAGGATCACTTGAGCCCAGGAGTTCGAGACCAACCTGAGCAACAAAAGCGAGACCCTGTCTCTAATTTTAAAAATTCTAAAAAATAGAGAAAAAAGTTATCCACATAATTTTGACTGCACAGGAGGTCACTGCCTCAACCCCTATGTTGTTCAAGAGTCAACTATATTTATCTATGAATTTAACATAAAATGGTATATTACTATTATAAATAACATTTTGAGTTCTTACCACGTGCTGGGCACTGGGCTAAGCTTTTCTGCTTATGCTCTTGTATTGAATCTAATCAAAAACTCATTGGATTAGGACATTACTATTATTGTTGTTATTGTTGATTGAGAGCACAGACTCTGAATCTAGATAGCCTACGCTGAAATCCCACTTTTGTCATTTGAGGGGTGCAAGACCTCAAATTCTCTCTCTGTTTCAGTTTTCTCTTTTGTCACATGGGATGATAACAGTACCCACCCCTCAGGGCATTGAAAGGATGAGCTAAATTGATGCAAGTGAAGTACTTGGCATATTGACTAGAACTCTCATTACCATGATTGTCCTTATTTTACAGATGAGGAAACTGAGGCACAGGAAGGTGAAGTCATGGGCAGCCATCACTGCCAGAAGTGGAGAGCTGGCAAAGTTGGGGAGAGGGTGATAAAAACTAGGAATCATGGCTCTCATGATAGGTGGACCCAGAAGACAGCGCTGGGGAACTTGGTCCTGTCCACTTCTCACCTGATTGTTCTGGACCTGGGAGTGGCAGAAAGCAGGGACTTGCTGGCCAGCTGCCAGAGGCAATGAGGGGTTGCTCTTCCGTTCTCTATGGAGAGGAAGTCGGTTAAGCTTGAATGGTGGAAGCTGAGACAGTGACAGCCCTATCATCACAGATCCTTGGAGGAGTTCAAAGAAGTGGGTGGGACAGGGAGGGGACAGACCATTGTTACAGCCGCTGGGCTGACCCTGGGGGCTGGAGACAAGGATGTGTGGCCAGTACAGCTGGACCAGATTGGAGTCAGGTGGGCTCACACCATTGTTAACACGTCCAGCTTCAATGTCACTTGTATACCTACTTCTGGTTGCCAAGATAGGCTACAAAGAGGTAGAAGCAGGTGAGGGGAAGGTTGCTTTCTGCCCTTGGGACCCAAGTACACCTCCCTGGACCCAGCCTGAGGGACCTTTTCTTGGTTTCACCTCCAGGAAAGTGACTGCTTGATTCATGCAGCGATCACTTGCTTTCTAATCTGACTCCATCAAGGCACCTTTCCCCCACAGCCTCGGGTTAAGGTGAGGGGCTTGCCAGGGGCACAGACTGCCTGCAGAGACCCCAACTATCTCAGTTCCACCTTGATTATCTCCTGGAGAAGACAGCTATCCAAGCAGAGGGCCCCATACTCAACCTTGGCATAGAATTTACCTCCCTTGTAGAACACAGAAAGATTTTCACTTAAAGGGAAAGAATTTGCAGAACAAACAAAGAAGTAAGGGAGAAAAAAAGAAGAGAGCAGATATTGGCATGTACAGGGAACCAAGAACCAATAACCGCCACCACCACCCCTACCACCAATAATAAGAATAGCAGCAAGGCAAACCTTTTTCTTTTTCCTACCTGAGAACCTAATTTCACTTTGTGGAAAAGACAAAGTGATGTGTCCACTAAATCTTCTTCTCCACGGACTAAATTTCTCAGTTCCCCCTGCAGTCAGATGGGCCACAGGTACTGGCTGTCTTCTGTTACAACAAATCCACTCTCCTTCCTTCTTTACCTTTCTAGGACTGTCATATGGGGGGCTGACCTATGTGGATGGGCTCATTGGGCTCCTGGCCCTCTGGCTTTGGACAATGGGGAACATTTATTCTGCCAGCTTCCTGTTAGGAAATGTTCCCTCTCTCTTTCTCTCCCCACCTCTTTCTCTCAGCTTGTGTGTGAGTGTGAATGTGTGTGCATGTGTCTTTGTGAGTCTCAGTCTCTCTCTCTCTGCCTCCTTCCTCTCTTCCCCCCTCTCTATTTCAGTAAGGGTCCACACCTTTGTAAGCTATCTCTTGATTCTTAAGCTATCTCTTAATTTGATTCTTGGTGTGTGTCTTCCGTTTTCCTACTGGGACCCTCTCTCATCCACCATGCGATGAAATTGCAGTCCACAGAATGCAGGCAGAAGTGACGTTCATTACTTCTGTATGTGGCCTCCCAAAACCTCCTGTGTGAGCCTTCATACTCTTTTCCTACAGGCCGGAAGTGAAGGACTTTCTGTTCTTAGGGGATGGTGGAGCCACAGATGGAAAGAGCCTCGGTCCTGAAATCACCACATGGAATGCCACTTGCTGATTATCTGATTGGATTTAGGGTGAGTGAGAAGTACATTCTTATTGCCTTAAGCCACTGCAGACTTGGGACTTGTTTGTTACAGCAGCAAGCATATCCTAATTCACGTTTAACAAGACTCCTCTTCTCCACTCGGAGAAGTTGGCTCCACCTCAACTCCATAAAATCATGTGACCCAAGCCTAAGCCAATCAGAGCACCACTTTCTCCACCTCCCATTTCCCCACAGTGATTGGTTCTGGCATGAGCACATGACCTCAGCAAGAGCCAATCAAAAGCAAGAAAGCATTTGCTGCGAATTCTGGGAAGATGGCTGAAAAAGAGAGAAGAATCTCTCTTTGAATATGATCTCGGGCAGACTGGAGGCCTGGAAGTGCAGCTAAGTCATGGATAATGGAGCCAACTGCAAAAAGTAGAGCCAAGAAACAGAAACAGAGGCCTAATGGTGTTATCTGATCCCTAGATCTAAACAAGCCTGAAGCTGGACACCCTTGAGACTCTTCAGTCTCATGAGCCAATACAACCCCCACTTCTTGTTTAAGCCCCTTTGACTTTTCCACCTCTTGCAAGTAAAGGGAACTAAGGGATTCACATGGGTAAATATAATGAGTCCGCACCATGTGTCAGGCCCACTGACCTCACAGCAAGTCAACAGGTAGATACTTTTACTTGAATTCCCATTTTATAGGCAAGGAAATGGGGACCTTTTAAATTGGCCAGGAGCACCTCAGTAGGGAAATTATTTGCAAAAGAGTATATTTAGGGGTTGGGCATGTGAGCTTGAGTAATTGGGATTGGACTGAAAGTCCAGAAACTGAATTCCAATCCCCAAACCAACATCTTTTGTGTGATTCCAAGAGTGCCAATTAACTTCCCCATTCTATAAAAAGTAGAGATAAAAACCCTTCCACTTCTCCCCCACCAATTTCATAGTGTTGGTTTGGGTAACAAAGTAAGGTAACAGTTAAAAGGTGCTCTGAAGGAAAGGCTAGCAACTCATCCTTGCTGTTGTTAATAAACAGTCATTGTTGAATTGGTTCCAGAAACCCTGGGGGCCAGAGGCTGTCCGGTGACTCTCTTGGCCAGAATTCCAAAGACCATCTGTGGCAAATACATCCTCCGGAGCACATACCCTTGGCAGGATCACAAACTGCTTTTCTCACCCAGAAAACACAACCAGAAAAGAAACAGAGATAGAGAGGGGGGAGAGAGGGGAAAAATCATGCCAGCTCAAAATATCTGTTAATCTGATCAATGATTTCCATCTCCACAGCCACCATGCCAGCCCAAGCAAGGCACACTGTGTCTTCCCTGAATGACTGAAATCATTTCCTAATTGGTCTCATGGCTTTTTATTCTTGCTCTGTTCCAATACATTCTCCATGCAGCAACCAGTGGAACCATTCACAGACATAAAATCATTGTATTACTGCTTCAGTAGCCTGATAGTGCCTTTAGGATAAATATCAAACTCCTAAGCACCTTCCACAGGACCTTTGCACATGCTGTTCCCTGTGGCCAAAACATCTTTTCCACCATTCCCACTCCTACAATAGCAGAGGCCCGCTAAAGACTCAGTTTATCACCACTTCCCTGGAATATGTTGTTTTACATGTTTCTTTTAGAGCAAGTCAGACTTGTCCCTTTTTGCAAGGCCCATAGCATTTTAAATTATAAGTAGTAATAGCTATTTATATGTCATCCTTGCCAGACTGTAAACGCCATGAAAGCCATGATTGCATCTGTCATGTCCATCACTGTAACTCAGTGCCTAGCACATAGTTGGCACTCAATTAATATTTGTGGCTTCAAAGGTTGAGTATAAAAACAGACCAGATGAAAGAGGGTAAAACTTAAACAGTCAAGAGGTTGTCCTGCAGATTATTTGGGCAAGAATGGGCTTTTTAATAAATGATACTGGGACAATTCTTATGGAATAAAAAGGAAATTGGACCCCTACCTAACACCACACATAAAAATCAATCCCAAGCTGATTAAAGACATATAGTGAACACAACTGTAAAACTTTCAGAAATAGCATAAAATATATCCATGGCCTCAGGGTAGAAATGATTTTCTTAAATAAGATACAAAGCCCACAGACTATAAAGGAAAAGATTTCTAAAATCAACCACATCAAAATTTAGAACTGTTGGTCATCAAAAGACATTAGAAAAAAGAAATCAAAAGCCAAGCCAAGAGAAAATATTGCACAACATATAATGATGAAGAATCAGTTTCCAGGCTATATAGGGATCACCTACAAATCAATATATATATATTTTTAAAGTGACTTAATAAAAAATGGACAGAGCATGTAGAGGCACTTCACAAAAAAGCAAGCTTGAATAGTCAATAAATATTTTTAAATATGTTCACTCTAATTTGTAATCAGGGGACTGCAAACTAAAATCACAATGAGAAATCACCATGAGAAAGGCTATAACTTAAAAATCTGACAATACCAAGTGTTGGCAAGGTTGTGAAGCATCTTGAATGCTCACCCACCACTGGCAGGAGTGTAAATTAGCACAAGCACTTTGGAAAATTGTTTGGCAGTATTTAGTCAAGGTGAAAATGTACAAATCTTAGGATCCAACAATTTCACACAGAGCAACGTGCTCCAGAGAGACTCCTGCATGCATGTAGCAGAATCCATAAACAATCAACAAAGCTGCTCATGCCAGTGCCCGAAAGAGAACAAAGTCACCTGCTCATCGTCGATGAATAAACATGATCATGAAGGAGCTGCAGTGACAACAATGAGGATGAAATCTCACAAAGGTAACTGCAAACCAATGAAGCAAAATACAAAACAACTCCTCTCACATAATTTTATTCTTATAAAACTCAAAACCGGCCAGGTGCAGTGGCTCACGCCTGTAATCCCAGCACTTTGGGAGGCCCAGGTGGGCGGATCATGAGGTCAGGAGATCGAGACCATCCTGGCTAACATGGTGAAACCCCATCTCTACTAAAAATGCAAAACAATTAGCTGGGCGTGATGGCGGGCACCTGTAGTCCCAGCTGCTGGGGAGGCTGAGACAGGAGAATGGCGTGAACCCGGCAGGCGGAGTTTGCAGTGAGCGGAGATCACGCCACTGCATTCCAGCCTGGGTGACAGACCAAGATTCCATCTCAAAAAAAAAGAAAAGAAAAGAACAAAGAAAAAGAAAAAAACAAAACAACTCAAAACCACATAATATCTGACTATATTGCTTCAGGATGCGTACTTAGGTGGTTCAACCACAAAGGAAAGCAGGTGAATGGTCCCCATACAATCTCCAATAGTGGTTCCTCCAGGAGGGAAGGAGTGGTTGTGATTGAAGATGAGCGTGAGGGAGAATCTGATGGTGGCCCTGTGGCTCTTGACCTGGGTAAAATGGGTGTATGCTTCATGGTTTGGCCTTTAAAATGTTCATCTATGTTCCCACACTTTTCTCTAGGTTTGTTCTCTCTGTCTGTCTCTCTGTCTGTCTCTCTCTCAGACACACACACAGACACACACAGACACACAGACACAGACACACAGACACACACACAGACACACACACACACATATCAGCTAAAGACTAAAAAAAAAAAAAAAGAAGACACATACACCAAGCAACAGTTTATGCTGAGAAAGAGAAAGGGGGAAAATACCCAGACAGAAAATTAAAAGATAACATAGACACAGGAAATGAAAAGAGACGACGAGTTGGCAAGACGGCGAGGGTAGGGAAATGAGAACTGGAGAGACAGAAAAAAGAAAAGAAATAAGATGGTCAAGGATAACAGGAGAAGGGGAAGATACAAGAAGCAATATTCTCTCTCTTATTTCTGTCTCTCTTTCTCTTTATTTCCCCTCTTCCTCCATCTCTCTCTTTCTCCTTCATCTCCCTCTGTCCCTTCCATCTTTGTCTCTCTGTTTTCCCTCACCATTGCCTTCCTTGGACTTCCTCCATCCAGGTCTTTCTCTCCCCTTCTATCTCTGTCTCTCTCTCACCTTCCACTTTTCTTTCTCATCTCTCTTTCTCTCTGTGTGTCTCCTCTTCATCTCCTCTGTCTCTTCTTTCTTCCCTACACAAGCAATCTCTCTTTCTTTTAACACACATTTATCAAGCGGCTACCCTGTGCCGGACGCAGTGCTTCAAAAAAAGAGGTCCGGACTGGGGGAAATGGGATGGTGCGGCCCACCGTGGTTCCCAAGCATCAGTGGCATGGACGCCTGCCAGGGTGCTTCATCCCAGCTCCGGCATGGACCTGTGGGCCGCCTGCCACTCTCTCCCCATCATTAATTTCACTATCAAACACTCCCAGCATCACAAGTTGTAGGTCTTATTTATTAAATATTTAACTAGGAGAAACCCAGCTGAGATGAAACCTCTCATTTGTGGCAGCCACAGGAGAGCAGAACATGGACCTGCTGCTGGGATTAAGCCAGGCTGATGAGTAGAACCAGGGTGCCCAGAGGGGGAAACAGGTGGGGGCAGCCCCCAGTGGGGAGAGGAAGATTCAGAAATGCAGGGAGCTGGGCTTTTACACAGTCTCACCCGGATGGTGAGAGGTTGTCCGCCAGGAAAGGCGAGTTCAAAAACCCCCAAAACCAGAATAGGTCAATCTATACAGAGAGAAGATTAATGGTTGCCAGGGGCTGGGGGAGTGGGGAGAGACGGGGAGTGAAGGCTCAGTGAGTACAGGGTCTCCTTTTTGGGGTCTTGGAACTAGAAAGAGGTGATGGTTGCACAACACTGAGTGTCTTACACACCACTGAACTGTACACTTTAAAATGGTTAATGGTCAGTTTTGTGTTATGGGAATTTTATCTCAAGGCTTTAAAAATTAAAAAAAAAATTCACACACCCAAACCCATTAACCATTAGCTCTAAGGCTGCTGACCTCATTTTTTAAAATTCATGCTTATTACACAGGCACTGCTTACTATCAATCCAAGGCATCGGCTCAGCATTTTCGGTTTCTTTCTTTCTTTTTTAGAAACAGGGTCTCCCTCTTGTCCCCCAGGCTGGAGTGCAGTGGCATCATCATAGTTCACTGTGGCTTTGAACTCCTGGGCTCAAGGGATCCCCCCACCTCAGCCTTCCAAGCAGCTAGGACTACAGGCATGCACCACTACACCTGGGTAATGTTTCAATGTTGCCCAGGCTGGTCTCAAAACTCCTGGCTTCAAGAAATCCTCCCACTTCAGCCTCCCAAAGTGCTGGGATTATAGGTGTGAGCCACTGCATCTGACCCTACTCAGCACTTTGAATCATCCCATCATTTACTTCTCACAGCCCTGGGAGGGAGGTGCCAGCAGGTCTCTAGTTTTAGAGAGAAGAGAGCTTGTGGTTCAGAGAGGGTAAGTGACTTGCCCAAGTTCACACAGCTCCAACTTCAGTCTACCTGCTTAGCCCCCCCCGGTGGGCTCTCTGCTAACTCTGGCTGAACTTTAGAAACCCTTGGGGAGTTTTCAAACATTCCCCACCCCAGGGGAAGCCCTGGACAAATCTCTCCAGCATCTGTGGGGGTGGAGCTTGGGGCATCAGCATTTTCTTTCTTCTTTTTTTTTTTTTCTCTTTGGAGACAGAGTCCCACTCTGTCACCCAGGCTGGAGTGCAGTGGTGCCCTCTCAGCTTACTGCAACCTCTGCCTCCCAGATTCAAGCAATTCTCCTGCCTCAGCCTCCCAAGTAGCTGGGACTACAGGCGTGTGCCACCACACCTGGGTAATTTTTGTAATTTTTAGTAGAGATGGAGTTTCGCTACGTTGGCCAGGCTGGTCTCGAACTCCTGACCTCAAGTGATCCGCCTGCCTTGGCCTCCTAAAGTGCTGGGATTACACGCATGAGCTACCATGCCCAGCCCCAGCATTTTTAAAGCTTCCAAGTGATTACCAGGTGCAGCCAAGATCACCTGAGGAATCTTGTTGAAGAGCAGATTGGGATTGAGCGAGTCTGAGGTAGGGGATGAGAGTCTGCATTTCCAGCAAGCTCCCAGGAGATGCTGATACTGTTGGTTCAGCGACCCTGGCAACGTGTCCAGTAGGATGTTCTAGATCTGCACTATTCAGTACAGTGGGCGCTAAGCCATACAGGGTCATTGGGCACTTCAAATGTGGCCAGTGAAACTCAGGGGTTGTTTTTATCGTAATTAATTTCTTTTTTTTTTTTTTTTTGACAGAGTCTCGCTCTGTTGCCAGGCTGGAGTGCAGTGGCACAATCTCAGCTTACTGCAACCTCCGCCTCCGGGGTTCAAGCAATTCTCCTGCCTCAGCCTCCTGAGTAGCTGGGACTACGGGTGTGCGCCACCACGTCCAGCTAATTTTTGTATTTTTAGTAGAGATGGGGGTTTCACCATGTTGGCCAGGATGGTCTCGATCTCCTGACCTTGTGATCTGCCCACCTCGGCCTCTCAAAGTGCTGGGATTATAGGCGTGAGCCACCACGCGTGGCCTGTAATTAATTTCTAAAATTGCAATAGCCATGTGTGGCTACTGGCTACCTTATTTGGCAGCATAGGTCTCCCGGGCTCAGGAGATCCTCCTACCTCAGCCTTCCGAGTAGCTGGGACTACCTGCATGCACCAACACCCTCAGCCGATTTTTGTATTTTTTTTTTATAGAGATGGGGTTTCACCATGTTGCCCAGGCTGGTCTCAAACTCCTGGGTTCATCCTCCCAAAGTGCTGGGATTACAGGCACGAGCCACTGAGCCTGGCCTGGTCTTCATCTGTAAGTGACCCAAGACCTATGGCCAAGGGTGAGACCAACACCTTAGGGGAGCAACGAAGAAATTAGGAACTCACTTGGGTCCTCCACCTTTCCTTTCTCAGCACTTGCCACCTGCTCAGGGGCCTTCGCCTGTCCCCTTGGGTCTCCCCAACCAATCCCTGCTTCACTCCCCAGACAGAACCATCAGAGCCTCCCCACACCAGCCCCTGACCTCTCCTACTCCTCAGATCACCCTAAATCAAGCCCACATCTCCCCTGGGGTCTCCTCCTATCTCAGTTTCTCAGTTGTATCTCCTGTCACCTCCAAATGCAGCCAAGATCACCCGGGAGATCTTTATTTCTGAGCCTTAGAACTTACCACACTCAAACTATCCTTTACCTGTTTATCTGGTCCTTGGACTCTCTCTCTCTCTCCCCACCCAGAACATCAGCCACACCAGGGCAGGGATTTTTGTCTGTGTGTTTATTTCTCTCTGTTTTGTCCATCTCCGTCCCAGTGCCCATGCCAAGGAGGAAATTAAGAGCTTGCTGGTCATTAGAGAAAAGTAAATGAACGGCAATGACAGCCTGCTGAGAATTTACTATGTGCCACGCATATGTTTTATGGTCACCATCCATTTAATTCTTGCAACATTCCTGGAAGAAAATGCTACACTGCTCATTCTACAGATGATGAAACAGAGTGGTTAAGGTTAGGTAGCTTCCCAAAGGCCACACCACCAATAGAAACCTAGTCCTAGGCCAGGCGTGGTAGCTCACGCCTGTAATGCCAGCATTTTGGGAGGCTGAGGCAGGTGGATCACAAGGTCATGAGATCGAGACCAGCCTGGCCAACATGGTGAAACCCCGCCTCTACTAAAAATGCAAACATTAGCTGGGCTTGGTGGCGCGTGCCTGTAGTCCCAGCCACTTGGGAGACCGAGGCAGGAAAATCGCTTGAACCGGAAGGCAGGCAGAGGCAGTGAGCTGAGACCACGCCATTGCACTCCAGCTTGGGCAACAGTGCAAGACTCTATCTCAAAAAAGAGAAGAGAAGAGAAGAGTAGAGAAGGAAGGGAAGGGAGAGAGGAAGGAAGGAAGGAGAAAGAAAGAAAGAAAGAAAGAAAGAAAGAAAGAAAGAAAGAAAGAAAGAAAGAAAGAAAGAAAGAAAGAGAAAGGAAGGAAGGAAGGAAGGAAGGAAGGAAGGAAAGGAAGGAAGGAAGGAAGGAAGGAAGGAAGGAAGGAAAAAGAAAAGAAAGAGAGAGAAAGGAAGGAAGGAGAGAGAGAGAAAGGAAGGAAAGGAAAGAGAAAGGAAAGGAAGGAAAGAAGGGAGAGAGGGAGGGAGGGGAAAGGAAGGAAGGAAGGAAGGAAGGAAGGAAGGAAGGAAGGAAGGAAGGAAGGAAGGAAGGAAGGAAGGAACCTAGTCCTGGTTGAGCTCAGACTCTGTTCCTTAACCATCGTCCCATGGCATCTCTTGCCCACTGGCACACCAACCTCTCTGGAATGCAAATGGTTTCCCAGAGAAAACTTGAGTATTTTTCCCTCTGGGGTTTTATCCCTGCTGTGCCTTCACCTGTCTCATAAAGTTTCTCCACTTGCTAGATGTGTGACCTTGGCAAGCAGTGTTAGCTCTCTGAGTCTCAGTGTGCACATCTGCAAACTAGGGGCAAAAATAAATGCCGTGAGCTCTGGGGGCTGGGATGAAGTTCTCATAAACTGCCAGGGCAGTTCTCATAAAGTTTAGCGGATCATGAACTCCCCACAGAGAGGAGCTACTGTTATTATAACTATTCACCACAAAGCAGAGTTTCCATGTCCTCCTGAGACATGGTGCTTCCCCTTCATCAGGGATGGAGTGAAATCTTGACATGAGCAAGGGCAGGGGCCAAGAGAAGGGCCTTCCCGTCATGAGTGTGGAAAATGGTCTGCTTGCTTCTCATCAGGTTTTGGGGGTTGGCGACATGGGGAATCCTGTTTGGTCAGTTAGAGGAGTTGCAGCTGGTCCTAAAGCTTGAAGAGCTTGCACTAAGTCATGTGGCTGCCATTTTGCTTTGAAATAAAGGGGCTGTCAAAGGGCCAGGTGTCGTGGTGCACACCTATAGTCCCAGCTACTCAGGAGGCTGAGCTGGGAGGACTGCTTGAGCCCGGGCACTCAAGGCTGCAGTGAACCATGATTGGATTGTACCACTGTGCTCCTGCCTAGGGGACAGAGTGAGACCTCACCTCTAAAAGTAAATTTTATAAAGGGCTTGTCAGCACCAACAGAGGTACAAAGAGGCGCACACACACTATTGCATTGGGGAGGGAGGAGGCTGATGCCTGTAACACTAATACATCAGACTCTTATTTGGCACCCACTGTGTGTCAGCACCCACTGAGTACTGCTTGAATCCTCACAACCACCCTACAAGGCAGGCACTAATGTTATACCCCTTTTACTGATGAGGAAAGGGAGGCCCAGGGTGGCTAAGCAATGTGCCTAAAATGATATGAATGGGAATAAGCAAAGTTGGTATTTGAATCTAGGCAGCCAGGCTCCACAGCCTCCCTCCCTCCACTAAGCTGAACTGTCTCAAGCCCCATACAGAGCCATGGCACACCTCAATTTTGACAGAACCTTGCTCAGTCCTCCAAAGACACTGGTGAAGAACGTCCCTGAGAAAACAAAGGAAAGGATACCCAAACAGACCACAGAGATCTGGAGAGTGCTCTGTGTCTTAAGTCACCAAAGAAATGCACATGATACCACAACAGGATTCCACTTTCACTTATCTGATTGGTGAAGAAGTAAAATCAAGGGAGGGTAAGCCTGATTGGGCCACGTGGTCAGGGAAAGGAGACCTTGGAATTTGAAAGGGCACAGACTTCCTGTTTCTTGCAACCTGGCCCAAAAGCTTGACCTATGACCCTGCCATACCATTTCCAGGAATCTGTCCTAGGGAAACAGTGACAGACGTGTGCAAAGACTTCTCTACCAGGACGCTCACTGCAGTGTGATCAGTATTGGTAGAAAAACAGCTGGTCTCAAAGCAAATACACAAAAGGAAGCCCATTTTTGTTATGAAAATCAAAAAGTTGCCGGGCGCAGTGGCTCAAGCCTGTGAGAGGCCGAGACGGGCGGATCACGAGGTCAGGAGATCGAGACCATCCTGGCTAACATGGTGAAACCCCGTCTCTACTAAAAAATACAAAAAAAAAAAAAAACTAGCCAGGCGTGGTGGCGGGCGCCTGTAGTCCCAGCTACTCGGGAGGCTGAGGCAGGAGAATGGCGTGAACCCGGGAGGCGGAGCTTGCAGTGAGACGAGATCGCGCCACTGCACTCCAGCCTGGGTGACAGAGCGAGACTCCATCTCAAAAAAAAAAAAAAAAAGAAAATCAAAAAGTTTAGGTATATCGGGGGGGGAAAAGGAGTGGTTGTTCCATTTCCTTTGGAAAAAAACAAAATCCTCACCATAGTTCACAAAGCCCAGAATAAGCCACCCTTGTCACCTCCCTGCCCTCCTCCCATTCACCTGGCATACAGTAGGCGCTCAGTCAACATTTATGAATGAATGAACACACTCTTCCCCATTCCCCTTCCATCTCTAAGCTGATATACCCCAAGGTCTCTCTCCTGTACATTCCTAAGGGTGTGGGGACGAAGGGAACACAGTCCATACCAAGCAGCATTCACCATGCCAGGAGACCAAAGAAAGTAAGGCACGATTTTCAAACTGGGCAACAGAAGGAGAAGGAGAGAGAAGGGGAGGCCGCCGCAGTTTTCATTCCAACATTTTCCAACTCTGGGTGAGATTTCCTTCTATATACTCATCTATATTTACATCAACGAATCTGTCGGTAGCAAGCCTGTTGCTTCTTGTGTGGGATCTAAAGTTCACAGAAAGCTGGCTTAGACACCCAGCTAGGAAGACAAACTGTAAATTAAATTTAAGTCACCCAAAAACCCTAAATCCACCCACTCCCCTTGAAGAAACCCATGACATCTATTACATCAAGATTTCTCAACCTTGGTATTACCGACATTTGGAGCTGGATAATTCTTTACTGAGAAAGGCTGTCCTGTGCATTTTAAGATGCTGAACTGCATCCCTGGTTTCTACCAGCCAGATGCCAGTAGCATCTTCTCCCCTCCCCCTACATTCGTGACAACCAAAAATGTCTCCAAACATTGCCAAAAGTCCCCTTGGGGGAAAAATTGCTCCCAGTTCAAAAGCACTGCTTTACATGCAGCCCAGGAAAAATTCCAAACCATTTAACTGTTCTTTCTCTGTTCCTTGTCATCAACATCCTGAATATACCAGTCACCTGTTCTCAAAATTCCTTCAACAGATTCAAAGAAAGTGGTAACAACAGAGTTTCAATTATGGGCGTGGAGTGCCATATACAGACAAGAATTTCATTCTAAAAACTATCAGAACCTTACACAGAGATTCACACACAAAGATGTTTACTGCACTGCTATTTATAATGGCAAAACAAACAGCTAGAGATGGTTACATGAATATAATACAGGTATAAAGTGGAACATTATCAGATATTAACAACGGTGTTTTCTGGGGTTGCCGCCAACCCATACAGCACCACTGTATGAATTTAAACAAGACACCCCTTTCTCTGATTGTGAAATTAAACAAGCCACCCCTTTCTCTGTCAAAAATTATCATAATAGCTTCATCTTGCTAGAACAAGATACTTAAGCTTTTATCAGCTGGGGTACTGAAATAATAGACATACAAGCTCCATGATACTTATGATATGTGACATGCTATCTTTGTGCCGTGCACAACCTGTGCAACTATACATGGTGGCCCTTATTTTTTCAAGGATACCTAGTGGCATAGAAATGTGTTCATAAAAGTTTATATCCATAAAAAGGTATGGGATGAAATACATTAAAATGTCTTCAGAGATTTTTTGTGGATGAGAGAGTATACATATATTTTATATTCTTTTTTGTACATTAGATGTTCTGTAAATGAAGAGGATAGGCCTCTTGGAGGAGCTGACTTTTGGGCTGAGACCTAAATGAAGAGAAGGAGTTAGCCATGGGGAGACCTGGAGAAACCGTGATGCAGGCAGAGGAAATACCTTATGCTGAACAGAAGGAATATCACATAATGCAAATGACGTGTGTGTGAGTAAAAATGGTCAGCAGGGCTGAGACAGAGTAGACAATGAAAGGAAGGTAGACAATGAAAGAGATGAGATCAAAGACAAAACAGGGACCAGATCACATGGGACCTTAAAGGACCCTGCTACATTAGTGTGTTAGTCTGTCTTCACACTGCTATAAAAGTAATTTATAAAGAAAAGAGGTTCAATTGACTCACAGTTCTGTATGGCTGGGGAGGCCTCAGGAAACTTACAAATCATGGCAGAAGGCAAGGGGAAAGCAAGGCACGTCTTACATGGCAGCAGGAGAGGAGAGAGAGGGAAGAAGCCCACACAGTTTAAAACCATCAGATCTCATGAGAACTCACTCACTATCACAAGAACAGCATGGGGAAATCATCCCCATGATCCAATCACCTCCACCAGGTCCCTCCCATGACATATGGGTATTACAATTTGAGATAAGATTTGGGTGGGGACACAGAGAAAAACCGTATCAATCAGTAATCTGTAATCTCTGGCTAGTGGGTAAGAATCTGGGGCATTTACCCAATCTGCTTGGAAGAGAAATAGTCTACCAGTCCACCACTACATACTATCCTATCTACCAGTGGAGCAAAATCCAAGGAATTCCACTTTCATTTCCAGTGCTGAAACAAAACTAGGTGTTTCCAGAATGTTAATAATCTTTGTTCAATAACACTGTTTACTTTCCTCACCATTACTCAGTTAAATACTTATGCATGATATAGTGCAGGAACTTTTGGGGGATGTGAGGAAGGCAAATCACTGTCCCCTACCCTCAAGGAGCTTTCTAATTACATAGGTAAAACCTAAGCATGCAATCTTTATTTTTATTTTTATTTTTATATTTTTTTGAGATGGAGTCTCGCTCTGTCGCCCAGGCTGGAGTGCAGTGGCGCGATCTCAGCTCACTGCAAGCTCCACCTCCTGGGTTCACGCCATTCTCCTGCCTCAGCCTCCCAAGCAGCTGGGACTACAGGCGCCCGCCACCACGCCTGGCTAATTTTTTGTATTTTTAGTAGAGATGGGGTTTCACTGTGTTAGCCAGGATGGTCTCAATCTCCTGACCTTGTGATCCATCCACCTCGGCCTCCCAAAGTCCTAAGCATACAATCTTACTGATTTTTACAAAAGCATGCAAAATTCACTTGATACTGGAAAAGGTACAAATAAGGTGGTAAGCGGAGAGACTTGGTCATTCCCAAGTCAAACAGAACACCAAATATCAGAGAGACCCACACGTAGACAACCATCCTTCCATACACCCTTATATCCAACATCCACCCATCCACCCACCCATTCAACCATCTGTCATCCACTCATCCACCCATCCATTCAGTCATCCATATTTTCACCCCTCAATCCAGTCTAGTCATCTGCCTATTTATTCATCCAGCCATATATTCACTCATACACCAACCCATCCTGTCATCCATCCATCCACATCCATCCATCCAGTCATCCATCCATCTATCCATCCATCCATCCACTCATCCATCCATCCAGTCGTCCATTCACCCATCCATTTGTCCACCCACCCATCAAGTCATCTACCAATCTACTTATCCACCCACCTACTCATCCAATCACCCTTCCTTCCTTCCTTCCTTCCTTCCTTCTTTCCTTTCTTCCTTCCTTTCCTTCCTTCCTTCCTTCATCCCATCCATCCATCCAGTCATCCATGCATCTGTTCAACCATCCATCCATCCATTCACCCAGCCATCCAACACTAACTGCAGGGGACGCCTCCATCCCCACTAAACCACAAACATCCAGCTATGATCCATAATTTAAAAGACTGCATTGTGATCAGAAACGGGCCACAAGTCAAAAATTTGCATTCTGGCAACTCTTTCAGAGACAACTCAAGTCTCTAAACATTTCTGACAATTCCAATTTGTGTAAGACCCAAACACTCCAAGTCTTTGTAACACCCTCACAGAAGCTAACCTATATTTGCTGCTCTTAAGTATTTGATGTCTTCAAAGATGGTGCCCTTAGGGAGAAGGCAAGGCTAGAGACAGTATGGTTAGAGGAAGGGGAAGCTGTGGGGAGACTGGAGAGTCTGGCATTGGGGCATAGCAAATGAGAGAAAAAGGAGATTAGAAACATGGAAGAAGGATTGCTGAGAGGTGGGGAAAATCCTGCTTGGGCCTAGGAATCTTGGAATTCTAGTATGGACAATCAATGAGACCTTGTGATTGTGTTCTCCTTGGCTTATATATTGGAGCAACCGTGATTGAGCTGATCTTTCAGAAGAATGGGTTAACAATGTAGACACCAAAAATAACAGAGATCAAGGGAGCTGAGAGACTTGGCAAGGAAGAGCAGAATATTAACACTTAGGCAGCACCTACTGTGTGCCACACGCTATTCTCAGCACTGGGTCAGAGAAGCCCAAATATGGCCACCCACATAAGTCCATCCATCTATCCACTCTTCCATATGTAAACACATGTAGTGATTACTAAGTGTCAGGCACCATTCTAAACATTAGATATATTAAATCATCTAATCCTCCCAGATAGGAGCTATTAGGATCCCCATCGGGACAGACTGCGAAACTGAAGCACAGAACATTTAAGTGACTTGCCCAATGTCACGCAGTCAGTGACTAGCAAAGCTGGGATTTGAACCCTAGCCACCTAGCTTCAGAATCCATGCTCTCAACTCAACCATGCTGCTTCTCTACAACCATATCAATTGCCAGTGTCTAAACCACAGGTTCTAACTTTCAGAATACAAGAAGGACCAAGAGCTAACTGATTGACCCAGCCTCTTAGAGAAAATGATAAGTAAACTGCGAAATGGCTTAGCTCCTGCCATAAACGTTGATGAATCTCAGCTGATTCTAAGTGAAGCTAGATTTCCAAGTACACAGACTAAAATTAACACCTTGAATTCATTCTTTCAAAATAATTGATTCCTTACAGCAGCATTGTTCATAACAGCAAACAAATGAACAATCCCCCACCCCAAATTGGAAACATCCCAAATGCCCATCACCCAGGAAAATGAATGAATAAATTATTTGTATTATCACAGAATGAAATATTATATAGCAGAGAAAAGCAAAAGACCAACACTTAACGCTCAACAACAGAGACGAATCTTAAAAATATACAGTTGGGGGTCGGGCACAGTGGCTCATGCCTGTAATCCCAGCACTTTGGGAAGCCAAGGCAGGCAGATCACGTGAGGTCAGGAGTTCAAGACCAGTCTGGCCAATATGGCGAAACCCTGTCTCTACTAAAAATACAAAAATTAGCTGGGCATGGTGGCAGGCGCCTGTAATCCCAGCTACTGGGGAGGCTGAGGCAGGAGAATCACTTGAACCCAGGAGGCAGAGGTAGCAGCAAGCCAAGATCGTGCCATTGCACTCCAGCCTGGGCAACAAGAACAAAACTCCGTCTCAAGAAATATATATACATATACAGTTGAGTGGGGGAAAAAGAGTGCAAGTCCCAAAAGATGAAAGAGCTCAGAAGCAAGGAAGGTTAAATTTATATTGTTAAAGCTGGGTACGGTGATGCATACCTATAGTTCCAGCTTCTTGGGAGGCTAAGGCAGGAGGATCGCTTGAGCCTAGGAGGTTGAGACTGTAGTGAGCCATGATCATGCCACTGCAGTCCAGCCTGGGTGACAGAGTGAGACTCTGACTCTAAATAAATAAATAAATAAATAAATAAATACAATTCATTGAGTTGGCTACTTTACAGGATGATTATACATGCCATGTGCTTTCTGGGTACAGAATCTTTTAATCTGCTTACAATTCCTTGGACATAGGACTACTATCCCCATTTTACAGAGGAAAAGACTGAGGCTCCACAACTGTGAGCTGGAGCTGAGATTTGCAGCCAGGGTGGCCTGTTCCCAAGCTCTATATGCTTCCCCCTCCATCCAATATCACCTTCCCTCCTCTTTTCCTCCTTACAGCCTCCACTCCTTGTGTATTAATCAAACAGACACATTCCTATGCAGACGCCACAGCACGCCACAAACACATTTCATTGCAGTGATGGCCAGCATAGCCCTCCCACCCACACACACCATGCCCATCATTCTCAATAAAGAAGATCATAAAGATCATGGAGATAAAAGAACATGACAGACTCTGGAAGATCAGAATCCATGTAACCCCACTGCAGGCCAAGTTTTAAGTCTGCCCCAGAGTCTCACTGAAGACAAATCCATCCACTTTTACAAAAAGGTAACAACATCCAGACTTCGCCCTCCTGCAAATGCTGCCTGTATGAAAATACTTTAAAAATCAGTTTAAAATTACATATATTTTTTTACACATAGGCCTAAAATGAGAACAGAACTTAACAGCGTGAATATTATTTACTGGCAAGTGGGTGACTAAGTTGGGTTTCCCTCATGACTCCAGACAGGGGACTCTTGAATACTGTTATTTGGGGGCTGGGGGTGGGAGGCTGCTCATTTCTAACTGCAGGTGCAGCCTGAGCAACAGGCACCTTCAAGGAAGCCTCACGGCTGCTCCCAGTCTGAACGGCAGATAAAGCCATGTCTGACCGAAGCGAGATGTCAAAACTTGATCCGGACTTAACTCAGGCATTTCCCTTCCTAGCTGGAATCTCTCTTGTATTAGCTGCCTTAAAGACGGCTTCTAAAAGCTGCATTCATTCCAATAAAGAGTCTTGGCTTTTCAGAGGGAATAAGTAACTGACTCTCTCCCTTTCTTGGTCAATGGCACCATCTCTTGCACCACTCTTCTCTCTCAGGTGTTAAGAACTCACCATTAGGGGGATCAGCGTCCCAGTTCGCCCAGGACTGTGAGTTTCCGGAGATGCTAAACCCAGGATAGTCCCAGGCAACCCTGGCTGAAGGGTCACCCCACTCAGCTAAGAACTGAGGCCCAGTGGTTTTTGAAACCCAAGTTGCTGTGCCCTCCCTCGCCAGGAATGTTCCTTGTTTTTCCTATTTTTTTAGGGAGTAAGGAGAAGGAAGACCAAAGTTTGGAAGGGGAGGGGAGGTACCTAAATTCTAACCCAAAAGTTGAGCGAAGTTCTTCTGTCGAGTTTGCAGTGGACACCTGGGGTGGCCATGCTGGGCTGGACTCTCGACCGGCCCCAAAGGAAGAGACAGGGTGTGGAAGAGGTGAAAAGGGAAGCTAATTATATACTTTAAAACTCCCTCACCTTGTCACCCACAGAGGGAGGGAGGGACCAAAGGAGGAAAGAGAATTAATTTTATCTTAGACCCAAGGGAATAGAAAAATGGGTCAAGTGGCCATGAATTTTTTTTTCCTCTGAAAGCTTCCAGAGAGAACGGAGAATGCAAAATGTCCAAAGGTGGCTTTAAAGAGTGCCACACTCAGGTTAATCAATGCACACTGGCCAGTTGGTGGTGGTGGTGGGGGGAGGGGTGGCGCTTCCCTCGCATTCCTACCCAGAAAGCCTCATTTCTAGCCAAAGTTTCCAAAAAAAGAACACTGGAAACAAAATGACTCCCTGGTATTACGGCTCTTGCATTTTGGGGTTTTTCTCTATGCTGGAGACTGTGCTGGCCATTTTTCACGCACGACCCCATTTAATCTCCTGAGAGCCCTCCAAGGGAGATGCTACTAGAAGGAATATCCTCATCATGCATGTCAAGAAACTGAGGCTCTGGTGCCCAAGATAACATGGCTGGTGAATAATATGAACCTAGGCCAGTCTGACCCAGAGTCTGGAGTGTTTTCCCTCTCCTCTCTGCCCTCTTTCAGGGCAGGCACCATCCGGCCCTTTTCTCAGGAGCTGAGCTGGCATTCTCGGAAATGCGTTACTGCACGGCTCTTAGGCTCTGATCATCTCTGGATGGCGTCCACCTTCCCGGCGGTGCTTTTTATTGCTGAGAAAGTGTATGTGTGTGCTTGCTACTGGGGGGGAAACAGGGAGGGGGTAACACAAGCCCTACGCACCCAACAGATACCTCCCACTCCAAGTCCCCGAAAAAAGACTTCATTCTCAAGGGGCCACTGCATCCGATCTACTCAAGCACTAACATTTCAGAAACCTCCACTGGTCTGACCATCTCATGGACAGTCTCTCAAACCCCTGCACCTAAAACCCACCAAAATCCTAAAACATTGGCACAAGGGTAGATCAGATGTTGTACAATTTAGTTAATAGATGAAGACAGGCACTTTTTCTCATTCACTCAGCAAACGTTTATGGGGTGCCTGCTTTGTCCCGCACACTGGGGTTGCAGTGGTGAAGAACAGGGTAAAGATCACGGGTCTCACAGCCTCAGAGCTTGACTTTTTCCTGGGAAATGGTAGAACTACCAGGGAGGGGTGGAACCCCATCCAAGAGACCCCCTTCTCTCTCTCTCTCTCTAGTGCAGGCACATAGCTTTGAATGACATCCTTAATCTTTCTTATTTCTCTGACTGGGATTTAACACTACTACTTCCACTCCTTTCCATAGATCCCCATCCCTAATCCTAAGCCATCGAGGCCAGATATGCTTTGGAGTTCAGAACCCAGGGCTTTTAGAGGCATCGCAAAGTCGGGAATGTAAAATGGTACAACCACTTAGGAAAACAGTTTGAGAGCCTTTTATAAAATTAAACATACACCTACCACACAACTCAGCAATCTCACTCCTGGGTTAATTTACCCAAGAGAAATGAAATGTATGAAATGAAATGTTCCCACTAAAACCCGTACGCCAATGTTTATAGCAGCTCTATTCATAATCATCGAAACTGGAAGCATCCCAATGTCCTTCGGCTGGGAAGCAAACTCTGGTCCATCCATATCATGGAATCCTGCTCAACACCAAAAAGGAAGGCGCTACTGTCACAAGCAACAGCATGAATGAATCTCAAAGTCTGAGTAAAAGAAGCCACACTCAAAAGGCTACATACTGTGAGATTCTATTTCTACGACCTTCGGTAAAAGGCAAAGCTGTAGGGATGGAGAACAGATCAGAGCTTGAAGGGGCTGGGGAAGTGGGGTGCTGACTCAAGCGGGACACTGTGGGGGTTGACAAAACTGTTCCATATCTTGATTTGGGTGGTGGCTACAACTACATCCATTTGTCAAAACTTGCAGACCAGTATGTCAAAAGGGTGAATTTTGCTACAAATAAATTATACCTCAATAAACTTTTTTTTTTTTTTTTTTTGAGACAGAGTCTCACTCTATTGACCAGGCTGGAGTGCAATGGTGCGATCTTGGCTCACTGCAACCTCTGCCTCCCAGGTTCAAGCGATTCTCCTGCCTCAGCCTCCTGAGTAGCTGGGATTATAGACGCATACCACCACGCCTGGCTAATTTTTATATTTTTAGTAGAGACAGGGTTTCACCATGTTGGCCAGGCTGGTCTCAAACTCCTGACCTCCTGATCCACTGGCCTCAGCCTCCCAAAGGGCTGGGATTATAGGCGTGAACCATCAGACCTGGCCCCTATAAACCTGATTTTTAAGGAAAAGAAAAATGATAACAAAATGTCTCTATGATCTAACCTGGATACTCCAATCCTAGCCCATGAACTTGCTGCATGGGGAATCCTAGAAGCTAAGTTAGAAAAGTGGAATCCCAGACCCCACCCAAACCCTGCTGGACCAGAAACATCCTGTTAACAAGACGATCTCCATGCATCTGAAAGTTTGACAGGACTACAATGCAGACCTAACAGTCAGGAGCTGAAGCAGCATCATCAAGCACATCATCAAGCACATCTAACATTTCTCCTGCAAAACATACTCAAATGCACACCAAGTGGAATGAATGAAAACTGTAAATTAAGACTTCAAACTGAAGTCAGTTCAGGTTAGGTTTTATCTCTATATGAGTTTGTCTTTTGGTTTTTGGAGCTTTTTGGATTGGAGAATTGTGGATGAGAAATTGCACCCTTTTTGAAAATCTCCCAGTGGAAAAACCATGCTAAATTTTACTTTGCAGAATTTTGCTCCTCTGGAAATACCAGCCAAGCCAGTCTAGTGCAAAGATCATGCAAGTGACACCATCCTGCCCCCTACAACAGTACCTTCTAGAACATTCTATCTCTCAGGACAGACCAAGAGTCTGATAACCTGCTCCCATGTATCCCAGCACTTCTCATGCAGAAAGTTTCTCTTTAGAGAGCTTTTCTTTAAAAAAAAAAAGAGAGAGAGAGAGGAGTGCCAATCAGCCAATGTCCACAGATGTCAAAGTGATGTCACCTGATGTCAATGTGACTTTAGGTGTCTTGTTAAGATTTCTGCAAACCGGATGAAAAGCTGGAATTCTACGTGTAATTCAGGAGACTGTGCGTGATAAAACACAGACCTGCTTCCAGTGTTCCTGCAATGGCCTGAGTTTCTACATCATATTCAGTGGCAGATTTGGTGGCACATGGAGGGCTGGAAAGATGACATTCACCTTGGCACCTGGTAGAAGGAGTGAGTGGCATTAAGTGCAGAGGGAACTCTAAGAAGGTTGACAGATGCTCCTTTTTGAGTTGACAGATCTGAGCTCTTCAGCAATCATCAGAGACCCTCATGGCCCTATTTGAATCACAATTCCAATCAATGAAAACATGAAACCAAGGTATGTGGTCAAGACGGCTTGCTGCCTGGCATGAGAAAAACACAGTAACGTAAATCTGAACATCAAAGACTTCCATTTGAGTTTTCTCACTTAGGAAAAGGGGAAAAATGAAATAAATGAGGATTCTTAATTCTCATTGATGGCTTCAAGTTTGACCCACTGAGGGATGAAAGAGGAAGCAATCATAGTGACAAATTGCCCTGAGTGTGGAGAAAGCAAGATTGCATCCTTCACCAGTGTACCATGCCGGAATTTGCATTCGGAAGTACCACTCTTAGGCCCTGTGAGCATATAGCCAAGTTCGTGGATCATTCACTCACTTCTCTTCCACAAGACAGGGAGGAACCTGCTTTCCATATCGACCTGCAACCCTTAGTCAACACCATTTCCAAATACGCATCTCACGACACACGCATCAAAAAGTAGCTGGGATGATTTCACTCCTATCCAAGAGAACTGTGGAAAAAAAATAATAAAAGACACAAGAATGCTCCCAATGACACAAACAGAAAAGACACAAATGCCCATCAACAGTAGAATGGATAGACTGTGGCAGAGTCACACACACGGATGTGAGCGAAAGAAGACAGCAGCAAAAGAACGTACTGTGTGACTCCATTTACATGATGTTTCAAACACGCAAAATGAATCTTAGAAGTCAGGTGAGCAGTACCCTTGTTGGGGAAGCGACTAGGAGGCGGTATGGGGAAGGGGACTTCCAGGGCACTGATCAGGACCTGGCTGCTGGATGCGTGGGTGTGTTCATTTTGTAAAAATCTACGAATCTGAATATATGTACTTGCCTGTACGTATATTACTTTATTCTGGAAGTTCAGAATAAGTACCTACACACATTTTTTTTTTTCACTCTCAGGATATGCTTAAACGTCTTTTTTCACGGTAGAAATATTCGGATAAAAAAGTAAAATGTTCTGCCCTGGTATCGTGACTCTGACATTCCACATGGTGTTTCTCTTTACACTGGCCTGAATTCTTTTATTCACTACTTCCCCCTCCAGGTCTCTGTCCATCCCCTCTCATCTCCAGTCCTCCCACCCACCCCCGCCACCGCCCTCCGCTCCATCCAGGACAGAGAAAGCTCAGTCCTGGACGCCCCAGCTCGATGACAGATTGTGGGGTGGGCAGTTTTCCCTTCCAGAGTAGGGCTGTATAATGTGTTTGTTACCTCGGGCCAAAGAGAACAAAAACAATGTGCAGAGAACAAAATGCACAAACTCATCATAAGAGCAAGAAAGCCCTGGGCGAGCTGGCCAAAGAACAGATGAAGCGGCAAGCAAAACTCGCAATTCACCTGCCTCCCTCTCCCACGATTCCCCCTTCCGGGGGCCGCTGCAATCCCCTGCTCCCCCTACAGCCCTCCAATCTGCAGGATTCAGGCTGGACAAAGGTAAGCTGAGGACACAGCAGAAGGGCTCCCCACCTCCTTCCTTTCCTCTTAGAAGTCTCCAAATCCAGGCTCCAGAAGGCGATCTAAAGCCATTTTCAGTGAGGAAACCTGTGAGCCGAGCAAAGCCCTCTCACTCGTGCAGCTAACTGGGTGTGCATGCATGAATACCCTGCCCTCCCGCAAGGCACTCCCACCCCTCACTCTGTTGATGGCCAGAGCAATCACACCACCCCTGAGCACTTCAGTGGGCCTGGGATGGGGAGGAATTGCCAATCTTAAGAACCAGGCTCTTCAACCAGGCTGAAACTTAGGAAGCAAAGACCTGGCCCCTGCCTTGGGCACCAACGGAGATGGCATCGTAGTTAGAGGTATGCTTCCCTCAAAAGCGCCTCTGCTGAACTTCTTAATTTTCCCCACCCTCAAAGTAGACCACTCACACACTCCAAAACCTCAGTGCCCTCTGTTGCAATCCCAGCACCCAGGGTCCAAGAGCCAGGCTCAAATTTGAACTCCCCTGAAGTGAGTCCCCCTACCACCCGCCATGCTCCTCAAACAGCAACCCCCGGGGACCACACAGGGCCCAGCCCCGTTGAGTCCGTAACTGCAAAAACACACACAAAAGGGATGGGGGACTCATCCCTGAGCCCCAGGGATCCATTCAGCCCGTTCATTTTTACACGGAGGGCAGTGGGTTGGAACCGAACGGAGAAGCGGCACATCTGGGCATGGCATGGTGGCCAGCGAGCCTGGGCAGCAGGGTGTGTCCCCCCTCCTGGAATCTGGGTCATGCTTAGATAACTGCTAGAAAGCCCGACTAATTACCCACCCTTGCCTGCCTACATCTCAATAGATGTTAAGCCCTCCTCAAGGTTTATTTCAAGCAGGCAGGGATTTAAAGAAACACAGAAGATCTGCATTTTGATAGCATCTCCACAGACGAAAATGTGGACTTCACCTTTTTCCTCTGGATCTTTGATTTAAAAAAAAAAAAAAAAATTTAAAGGCATTTACCTACCTAAGATGTCCACATGGGTGTTGATTCTCCTGGTGTTCCCTCTCGGCTACTTGGGGTAGGAAAAGCTGGACATGGTGGTCTAGAATGGACCCACCACCTCATTTGCTCTTGCTCTGTCTTTCTTATTGAAAGTGTCCAGACCAGGTCTCCCCAGGCCAGGGGCCCAGATAAAGCAAATGGGCTCTCCTTCTCTACACCCCCAAAGATGATGAGCTTCCCCAATCAGCTGTTAAAGGCAATGGGACCTACACACATGAGGGAGACATAAGCGGCCCCCAGCCCATCACTACCCGCTCCAGATCGGACCAGCGGCCCACCCTGGGGTATTCACTCCGGCCAGCGCTGGCTTCTCAGTGTGAAGGCCACATGGACTCCCTCTTGCTCTTAGCCCTGGGAGCCCCCAAGCGCCCTGCCCTAAAAGTGCGGCGGCCCCCACCTTGGGGAAAGCAGGAGCGGAGAGGCTGTCCAGCTTCCCCTGCGTGGACTCCAGTGAGGGACGGCCAAGAAAACCCAACCAAGGCCCCCATAGTTCCCCTGCCCTGGCCAGAAGCGCCCAGGCCCGAGCCCGCTCCAAGCTCAGTCCGTAGAACTCCGAACCCTCCGGACCTGGCTCGAAAGGCCCCTGCACGACCCCAGGCCCCAGATCTCATTCCAGAGTCGGTCCACTCTCCGCTGCCCCCCGCGAGTCCCCCACAAACCCATTCCCAAGCCTCCAGGATAGCTCAACCCAGCTCGAGGTGGAGAGATTCTTTCACACTCCTCCCGGGGCCCCCTCTCCCAGCCCCTGGAAGACCCCCTCCTCCTCCCCACCTCCCATCAACCCCCGGGTCTCTCTCAGCCTGGAAGAGGGGAGGCGGAGGGAGGAGGGGGAGGCGCAGCCGCTGCCGGGGTTCGGGCAAAAGGATATGGCCATTCGGTGATCTTTTTGGCGTATTTTCTCACCACGTTGTCTTCGCTGAAGAGGAAGAGAGACCGGTTAACCGTGAGGCAGTTCTGTCGGACGGGGATGGGGTTGTAGAGTGCCATGGTCCGCGCTCTCTGCGCCATTGACTGCTTGTACATCCTTTGCGCCCCGGGCTGCCCGCCCTGCCGGCTGCCCCCGGCTCCTCGCCCGCCTCCGGCGCCCACGACCACCCCGGCGGCTGCCCCGGAGCCTCCTCCCCCGTAGCGGGCCGGCATCTCGTCTCCGAAGCGGGCCATTCTGCAAAGAGCAAAGGGCTCCGGGTTACGCTGCGGCGAACGATGCGGAAGACGCCGCCGCCGCCGCCGCCGCTGATGCTGAGGCTGCCGGGGCTGGGAGCGCGGCGGCTGGAGCTACGACTGCGGAGACGCTCCACGGCCCAGCCCATCGGGCGGCGGCGGCTCGGCGCCTCGGGTCGGGGGCTCAGAAGGCGGCTGCCCGGGCCGAGCCGGGGATAGCAGCTCGGGACATCTTCCTGGCTGACCCCGGAGAAGGAGGGGCGGGAGGAGGGTGCGGGGGCGGGGCGCGGGGGCCCGGGGAGGAGGGGGGAGGGGAGAGAGAAGCGAGGCAAAAAATAACCGAGGAAGGAATCCAGGCAATCCCCAGTCCACCCACTCCGGAAAAAAAAAAAAAAAAAAAAAAAAAAGACAGTTAAAAAAAAAAAAACACCCAACGCACACCCCCTTTAAGAAGCGAACGGTTTGCAAAGGACGCCCCCCCGGGACGCAGTGGAAGCTTCAAATTCCTCCGAGGTCCAGGTCAGGCTGGCATCTTGCAAAAGGAGTGCGCTCGGCCCATTAAAAAAAAATATATATATATATATTTATTTAAAAATAAAGAAAGAAAAAACCCAGGTCTTTGCTGGGTGGGGAGGGCAGCAAAAAAAAAAAAAAAAAAAAAAAAAAATTAACTCCCCTTCTGTTTTGCTGGAGTTCCTAGACCTTAAAAATGCTGAAAGATCGGTAGCTCCAAAAATAAAATAAAATAAAAATAAAGAAGATGAAAGGGAAGGGTAAGAGGGGGGAGGGGGAGTAAGACGCTCCAGAGGATTCCTAAGGAGTCTTCACACCGCAGGGTCCAGGTTTAAGAAAAAAAAAAAAATTCTTCCTGAATCACCAGCGGCTGCCTCTTCTGCTCCCGGAGGAAGTGTGTGTGTGTGTGTGTGTGTGTGCGCGCACAGCGTTTCGCTCAATGGTGCCTCATCTTGGGGTTAAATTGCAGCAGTGAAATCCTGAAAATTCCCAACAGGGGGAAAAGAGAGAGAGAGGTATGCGCCCTCCGCTTAGCCACTCAATCGCTGCCCCTGGATGCTGCAATGCCCCTCCACCCTCCAAATCCCTCCACCTCCTCCTTCTCTAGGTTTTGCTAAAATAAGACTGGTGTGGAGGGTTGCGGGTAGAAGAAGGTAAAGAGGGAAGAAAAAAAATGGGCGCAAAGGTCTGAACCACTGGCCAGCAAGCGGAAAAGGGGAGCAGTTGATGAGTTTAACAGCAGAAGGACCCACCCAGAGTGTCGACACATGAGGGCCCGCGACCAATCGTGGAGGCGCGGGGGGACCGGGCTCAGCGGAGTTTGTGGGGGAGAGAGGGGAGCGCCGCATGCTTGGGAGGCAGGAAGGGGGAATTGGGGTGCTTCCTCCTCCCCTGGGAGGAAAGCCTGTTTTCCACCCGGTTCCATTTCGGTTGCAGACAACCGGACGCTCCCCAGCATCTTGCAAGGAGAAGGCAGGATGGAGGCAGGAGAAAAAAACTTAAAAGACAGAAAAGAGAAGGGGATTTGTGTCTAGAGGTGCGATTCGTCAGTCTCTAAACAAATTTGCTCTGGTTAGCAAAAGACCATTTTTGAAAGCGGAGAGAGTGGTTTGGGGTTACTTCTGTGAACGTTTCAAATCACAGAGACTCCTGCAAGTTGGAATTAAGGGTTTATTCTACCTTGGAGACCCCAGAGGTGACAAGTCTGAACTCCTGGGAGGAAATAATTAACCAGGTCCTAGTTGGCTGGATAGGGGTTCTGGGTAGTATAGTTTGCTTGGTACCTCACGTGTCTCCAGAACCACTGTGATTAGTTCCCATTCTGCTTTTTCATGTGGTGAAATTCAATAAGCACACAGAAAAATGCATAAAACATAAAGGTAACGGGGTTAAGAAATTAAACTGAAATGAACACTCATGAAACCAAGTCTAGGGGTAGAAATGGAACATCACCACCTCTGCAGAAGCCCCTTCTCCAACACGCTTACACAGCCCCTTATTCCAGCAATAATTTCTACCTGACTTTATAGTATTCATATCTTCCTTTAAAAATAAAAAAAGTTTGACTACCTTATTATGCATTCCTAACCAATACAATTTTACTTGCTTCTTTTGGGCTTTTATATAAATGGAATAATCATATAGTATGTATTCTACAGTTTCTTGTTTCTTTGCTTCAACATTATGTCTTTAAGATTCATCTGGCAGGGCACAGTGTCTACATCTGTAATCCCAGCACTTTGGGAGGCAGAGGCATATGAGGATTGCTTGATGCCAGGGGTTTGAAACAAGCCTGGGCAATATAACAAGACCCTGTCTCTCCAAAAGCCTTTTTAAAAATAAAAATTAACCATCCATGGTGATGGGAACCTGTAGACCCAGCTACTTAGGAGGCTGAGATGGGAAGATCCCTTGAGTCCAGGAGATCTGAGGTTGCAGTGAACCAAGATCAAACCGCTGCCCTCCAGGCTGGGCAACAAAGTGAGACTCTGTCAAACACACACACACACACACACACACACACACACACACACACACAAAAGATTCATACATCCTAATCTGTTAGAAAAATTCACCTGTTTGTTGTAAAATTCACCTGTTTGTTGTCACACGTGGCTGTGAGTTATTCACTTTCACTGCTGTATAGTATTTCATCGAGAGAATATGCCACTATTTGTTTATCCATCATCTTGTTGATGGGAATCTGTTTTGGTTTTTTTTTTTCCAGTTGGGGCTATTAAACATTACTGCCTCAAATACCTTTGGTGCAGATAAGAATGCATGTCTCTAGGAATAGCCTTAGGTGTGGAATTTCTGGATCCACAGGGTATTCATGTCTTCGAGCTTATAAGATGTCACCAAACTGTCTTCCAAATTGAACGTACCAAGAAACATTGAATTTTCATGGAGCTTGTATAGGCAGAAAGGCGAAACAGAGAGGAAGGGAGAAAGGATGAAAAAGGCAAATATTCTTTCAAGCCTTAGCTAGTTGAATCCTAGTTAATTCCCTTCCCCCCTCGCCCCCACACGCACACATATCAGTATTCAGGTTCTTTTGGAACACTCTGGAAAGATGATATGTCTTTATATAAAGTCCCTGTTCTGTGCCAATGCACCAACTTTTACACATTGCCCCATAACACTTACAAGATTTTCTAACTTGTCAAGATATGGATGAAATGATTAAACCAAGAGTGACTGGAATTGCAAGGAGATAGAATTGTGTGGGATTCAGGGAGAAGGAGGGGCTGTGAAGGTGCTCACCAAATATCAGTGGTTTTTGTACTTCACATTGCTTCAGATATCAAAGGTGAACAGCAACTAATATGAAACAAGAGGCAAGCCCACGTGCTCAGATGTTAAGAGCCAGTCATACGAGAGGGCTGCACTGTCCGAGTTGAACTTACAACTTGCTTTGATGGACCTCTCTGAGAAGATTATTCAGTTTTAGAGCAGGAGCACTACCTGCATAGATCTGTGAAGACCCCAGAGTTTTTCAGGAAAGAGTGACAGCTCCCTGATGGAGTTCCTGCCCGGGTAAAGTTTCCACTGAGTCTTCGCAGCAGCCCCATGGAAGAGATGCAAACACTGAGGGTGAGAGAGACTTAAAAACTTTCCCAAGGTCACTAATGTGGATCTGAAACCATTTCGGACTCTTGCATTCTGTTGGACAGAGAGGAATTTGGTACAACCATTTTGGAAAACTGTTGGCCGGGTGCGGTGGCTCACATCTGTAATCCTAGTATTTTGGGGGGCAGAGGAAGGAGGATCACTGGAGCCCAGGAGTTTGACAGCAGCCTGGGCAACATAGTGAGACCCTGCCTCTACAGAAGGAAGGAAGGAAGGAAGGAAGGAAGGAAGGAAGGAAGGAAGGAAGGAAGGAAGGAAGGAGGGAGGGAGGGAGGGAGGGAGGGAGGGAGGGAGGGAGGGAGGGAGGGAAGGGGAGGGAGGGGGGAAGGAGGGGGGGAAAGAGGGAGGGGGGAGGGAGGGGGAGGAAGGGGGGAAGGAGGGAGGGGGGAAGGAGGGAGGGGGAAGAAGGGAGGGGGAAGGGAGGGGGAGGGAAAAAGAAAGAAAGAAAGAAAGAAAGAAAGAAAGAAAGAAAGAAAGAAAGAAAGAAAGAAAGAGAGAGAGAGAGAAAGAAAGAAAGGAAAGAAATATATTAGTTGAGCATGGTGGTGCATGCCTGTAGTCCCAGCTACTGAGGAGGCCAAAGTGGGAGGATTGTGTGAGGTCAGGAGGTTAGGCTGCAATGAGCCAAGATCATACACACCAGTCTGGGAGACAGCCAAGTCTCAAAAAACAAACAACAGCAACAACAACAACAAAACCCACATAAAAAGAAAACCTTTTTGGTCATTTCCATCAACATGGCCATTTGAACATCCTATGACCCAACAATGTCCCTCCTGGGTATATTTCCAGGAGGAATGAGGATATATGGATATATGCACTAGAATGTGCGGCACTATTCATACTTGCTAAAAGTTGGAAATTTCCCAAATACCATAATGGATAAATACACTGTAGAACATGGAGCTTTATGCAGCAATAAGAAAGGACAATATGGAGCTACACACGGGTGCATGGACAAATTTTATAAACTCCATACTGAACCAAAGAAGCCAGACACAGAGTAGAACATGGTGTATAATTCCTGTTATATAAAGTTTTTTTTAAAAATGGTGCGCACCTGCAGTCCCAGCTATCCTGATTCCCAGCTACTCTGGAGGCCAAGGCAAGGAGGATGGCTTGAGCCCAGGAATTCGAGGCTTGCAGTGAGCTACGTGATCTGTGCTCCAGCCTGGGTGACAGAGCGAGACCCAATCTCTTCTTTTAAAAAATTAAATAAATAAATAATAACATTCAAAAATGGGCAACACTGATCGCCTTTAGAAGTCAAAGGAGTAGTCACTTTGAGGGTAAAGGGATACCTTCTGGAAGCATCTCCGTCTGGGTGACAGTGGCATGGGTGTGCTCACTTTGTAAGTTTTGTTCATTTTGTACCTTTTCACTGAGCTACACACGATTGATGTGTGCAGTTTTTGTGTGCTGCATATTTTCATAAAAAATATTTGTAGGCTGGGCATGGTGGCTGAAGCCTATAATCCCAGCACTTTGGAAGGCCAAGGTGAGTGGATCACCTGAGACCAGGAGTTCGAGACCAGCCTGGCCAACATGGTAAAACCCTGACTCAACTAAAAATACAAAAATTAGCCGAGCGTGGTGGTGCATGCCTGTAATCCCAGCTACTCGGGAGGCTGAGGCAAGAGAATCGCTGGAATCTGGGAGGCGGAGGTTGCAGTGAGCTGAGATCATACCACTGCACTCCAGCCTGGGAGACAGAGCGAGACTCCATCTCAAAAACAAACAAACAAACAAACAAATTCATGATGCTCCTGAAATACAGCCCACGCAGCACCACTTGTCATGGTGATTTGTGATCATTCTCTCTGCACACTTTGACCATGAAGCCCCTATACAACAAAATCAGGCATCTTTACTGGAGGACAAAGAACAGTCCTCCAGGATGCCCCCAAACCGTGCCTAGACAGCAGAGAAGCCGGCTGCGTGCAGAACCGCCTGCAAAGTGTTGTAAACATTCATATTCCTGAGCCATCCCCCACTCTCTCTTATTTATTCAGCATTTCCCTGGGGTATAGCCAGTGTTGGCAACCACGGCTCTGGAAGGGGGCAAACTCACCATCTCTTTCTTGGCATTCTCTAGGGTTATCAATGGAGGTGCTGTTGGCATTTTCGGTGCAACATTTGTTGCTCTTTAGGGCTGTTCTGTGCATTGCGGATTGTTTAGCCTTCTTGGCAAATGCCCATTAAATGTCAGTAGCATCCCTAGTCATGTGATAACCAGACATACCCATATACATTTCCAAATGCCTCCTCTCACCTGCCATCAAGGTGACAGAAGAGTCTACACTTTCCTCTCACCAAATGGCACTTCCAAAGTTTGCCTGACTACAAAGTTTGGAATGCTGGGGTTCCCCTCTCCTTCCTAGGAATCTTCTCAAGTCCTTCAACCCCCAATTGCTCAATAACTCTTTTCCAGAAAGAACTCAACTCATTTACTATAAAGTGTGGCAGGGCTCCATGTGCATTATCTTTATAGATTCACTTTGCAGAGATAACATTTCTGTAGCCAAAGGAATGAATCTCTAATACCGGAATCTTACCTATCACCTAGCAAATGGGAATGGATGGGCAAGAAATCATCACAGCCCCCTCAAATGACTACAGTAGGTAGTTCCCAGACCCCCACTAATACAAATTACTAATGTTGACCAGGTAGAGAGATTTAGAATGTTATTAGCATTGCGGACAGAAGCAGTTTAACAGCAGGCAGCCAGAAACCAGCCCCAACCATTGGTTCTAATCTTTAACACCTCTACCAGCTGGAGGTTTAATTTATCAATCAGCAGCAGCATTACCATACCGGCTTTGAGAATGTTATTCAATTGAACAGGGCTAGCATCTTTGAAATAAATGCCCCAAATAAATAACGGCAAATCGCATTCATCTGACTGCTAAAACAATTATCAGCAAATCTAGTCACGTTGAGTTGCAAAAATGGATCGGCCAAAAGACATTTGGTCTCTGCCTTCTGGTCCGGATACCCGTGGGGAATGAGTATCAAGATCTTTGGGAGGTGGAGGATAAAAATGACAAAGCCAAATTTGATCATCCAGATGTCTGCAGGTCATGATGTAGGTACCCAAGAGTGAATTCAGAGATGGAATGTGGCTGTCACTTTGGGCATGACATTGCACAGTAGCATGTGCCCTGCAAGCTTCCAAAAGCAAATGAGGCAAAGACTAATTCTGGACATAGACCTGGGTTCAAATCCTAGCTCTTGAAATTCTTAGTAGTGTGCATTTGGAAAGGTGCTTCCCCTCTCTCGACTTCAGCTTCCTCAATAACATGAAGACAAGACTCCTTCCCCTACAGATTCCTGTAGGGATGAATTAAGATCAAGCAGAGGCCAGGTGTGGTGGCTCATGACCATAATCCCGGCACTTTGGGAGGCTGAGGTGGGTGCATCGCTTGAGCCTAGGAGTTTGAGACCAGCCTGGGCAGCATGGTGAAACCCCATATCTACTAAAAAATACAAAAATTATCCGGGCATGGTAGCACATGCCTGTAGTCCCAGCTACTCAGCTACTCAGGAGGCTGAGGTGGGAGGATCACCTGAGCCTGGAAGGTTGAGGCTGCAGTGAGCTGTGATCATGTCACTGCATTCTAGCCTAGGTGATGGGGTGAGACCCTGTCTCAAAAAGAAAATAAACAAACAAAAATCAAGCAGATAAGCCCTCAGCATAATGACTAGCATACATATTATTTCTTTATTTTTTTTTTTGAGACGGAGTCTTGCTCTGTCGCCCAGGCTAGAGTGCAGTGGCGGGATCTCGGCTCACTGCAAGCTCCGCCTCCCGGGTTTACGCCATTCCCTGCCTCAGCCTTCTGAGTAGCTGGGACTACAGGCGCCCGCCACCACGCCCAGCTAATTTTTTTTGTATTTTTAGTAGAGACGGGGTTTCACCGTGTTAGCCAGGATGGTCTCGATCTCCTGACCTCATGATCCGCCCGCCTCAGCCTCCCAAAGTGCTGGGATTACAGGCGTGAGCCACCGCGCCCGGCCTGCATACATATTATATAAGCAGTCAAGAATTAGTGGTAAGTAGATTTTTAAAAAATCACCAGAGTCAATCTTCCAGACCTGAAATCTGTGAATATCACTGACCAAGACTGATTAAATATTACATTATTTTTCATTTCTTAAATAAACATTTTATTTTGGCATAATTTTAGACTTACAGAAAGTTTGAAAACATAGTGCCAGAGAGTTAACATTATACCCTTCACCCAGCTTCCTCTAATATTAACTTTTTTTTTTTTTGAGACAGGCTCTCACTCTGTTGTAGAGGCTGGAGTGCAATGGCACAATCACGGCTCACTGCAGTCTCGACCTTCTGGGTTCAAGCGATCTTCCCACTTCAGCCTCCTGAGTAGCTGAGTAGCTGAGACTACAGGCATGTGCTACCATGCCCCGATAATTTTTGTATTTTTAGTGGATATGGGGTTTCACTATATTGCCCAGGCTGGTCTAGAACTTCTGGGCTCAAGCAATGCACATACCTCGCCCTCCCAAAGTGCCGGGATTATGGTCATGAACCATCATACCTGGCCTCTGCTTGATCTTAATTCATGCCTACAGCAATCTGTAGGGTAAGAAGGCTTGTCTTCATCCCTAGTAGCTGAGACCACAGGCACAAAACACCACATCAAACTAATTTTTAAATTTTTTGTAGAGACAGGGTCTCACTCTGTTGTCCAGGCTGGTCTCAAACTCCTGGGCTCAAGCAGTCGTTCCACCTTGGCCTCCCAAAGTGTTGGGATTACAGGTGGGAGCCACTGTGCCCAGCCTCATTCTGTCTCCTGAGTCTCCTCTGATCTGTTTCTTTGTTCCTCACAACCTTAATAATGTCTAGGAGCACTGATCAAGTACTTTGTAGAATGTCCCTCACCTTGGGTTTGTCCGTTTTCATGGTTAGACTGGAATAATGGATTTGAGAGAAGACCATTGCACAGGGGTGCAATGCCGTTCTCTTTGCTTCAGATCAGGGTATACGCTAGTTACATGACTTCTCATTAGTGATGTTAACTTCGATCCCTTGGTTAAGGTGGTGTCTGCCAGGTTTCTCCACCATCAAGCTACTATTTTTCCCATTCCCTACTCTACCCTCTGGAACAGTCACTAAGACCTACCCACATGAAGTTAAGGAAGAGGGATAACTACCCCCTTCTGGATTGGGGAGTATCTATAAGTATTCTTTAGAATTATTTCATAAGGAGGCCGGGCACAGTAGCTCATGCCTGTAATTCCAGAACTTTGGGAGGCTGAAGCGGGCGGATCACTTGAGCTGAGGAGTTCGAGACCAGCCAGAGCAACATAGTAAAACCCCATCTCTACAAAAAATAACAAAAATGAGCCGGGCATGGTGGCACTCGCCTGTAGTCCCAGCTACTCTGGAGGCTGAGATAGGAGGATTCCTTGAGCCCGGGAGTTCAAGGCTGTAGTGGGCTATGATCTTGCCACTGTACTCCAGCTACAGTGACAGAATAAGACCTTATTTCTCAAAAAGAAAAAAAAAAGTTATATATGTAGGCAATTTGGCAACTACCATAAAAACATACAGGAACTATCAAGGGATAATTAAATTCACAGGTGAAAGTTTGGGGGATAACAGATCATTTACATAGTGTCAGAGTATCTTCCCAAAGACAATTGTTAGTTTGTTTGTGTGTGTTTTTTTTTTTTTTTTTGCTATTTATTTATTTATTTTTTTATTATACTTTAAGTTCTAGGGTACATGTGCACAACGTGCAGGTTTGTTACATATGTATACATGAGCCATGTTGGTGTGCTGCACCCATTAACTCGTCATTTACATTAGGTATATCTCCTAATGCTATCTCTCCCCTTCCCCACAATAGGACCCGGTGTGTGATGTTCCCCTTCCTGTGTCCAAGTGATCTCATTGTTCAGTTCCCACCTATGAGTGAGAACACGCGGTATTTGGTTTTCTTTTCTTGCAGTAGTTTGCTGAGAATGATGGTTTCCAGCTGCATCCATGTCCCTACAAAGGACACGAACTCATCCTTTTTTATGGCTGCATAGTATTCCATGGTGTATATGTGCCACATTTTCTTAATCCAGTCTGTCACTGTTGGACTTCTGGGTTGATTCCAAGTCTTTGCTATTGTGAATAGTGCCGCAATAAACATACATGTGCACGTGTCTTTATAGCAGCATGACTTATAATCCTTTGGGTATATCCCCAGTAATGGGATGGCTGGGTCGAATGGTATTTCTAATTCGAGACAATTGTTAGTTTTAAGGGTCAAAACAGTAACTTGACAGTGGAGGACGCTGGCAGACAAGCAAGTGACTGGCAAATCATGTGCCTCTTAGAATGACGTACCAAGAAGGTGGCAACGTCGCTTCTAGGAACTTCTGCCAAAAATGCGTGATTTGAATAACTGGTAAACAACCATGTTCAGATTAAGGGGCACTTTATAAAATAAGTATTCTTTGGAAGTGTTAATGTCACGAAGCTCAAATAAAGACAGAACAACTTGTCCAGATTAAAGGAAATGTGACTGACCAAATTCAACAAGTGAGCCAGGACCTCCTTTTGCTACAAAGAATGCTATTGGAACAATTGGTGACATCTGAATAAGATCTGTGGATTACATAATAACAGTGTGTCCATGCTAATTTCCTAATTTTGATCATTGTGCTGTGCTTATGTAAGAGAATGCCCTGTTTTGGGAAACACACTGAATTAGATAGCGTTAAAGGGCCATCATATCTACAAATTACTCTCAGTGGTCAACGGTTGGGGTGGAGAGAGAGAGAGAGAGCGAGAGAAAGGATAGAGTGTAAGTGGTAAAATGTTAGCATTTGAGAAACCTGGATAAGTGATACAGGCGACTTCTTTGTACCAGTCTTACAACTTTTTGGTAAATCTGAAATTTCAACAAAATAAAAAGTTAAAATAAATGAGCGGCTACAAACATTGCAGAGGCGCAAGGTTCATTCATTCTCCTGACTGTATGGAACATCTGCCATGTGCCCAGTAATTTTGCAAACACAGAACAAGGCAGACAGAATTTCCTGTGGTCGTGGAGTTGAATTGAGATGAGGAATAAATAGAGTAAATAATAAGGAAAATACATAGTATGTTAGATGGGGCTAAGTGCTAAGGAGAAAAACAAAGCAGGAAAGGGAATAGAGGGGTGCTGCCATTGGGAATTAGAGTCAAATGCGTCTCTGAAACAGCTTTTGTTATGCAAAATAGCAGTCCCCTGCCTCCCTCCATGCTTCATATCCTCCTCCTGAAAGATACCCACTATCATCCCTTTTTGCTGATTTTTTTTTTCTTTTTTGAGACAGAGTCTTGCTCTGTCACCCAGGCTGCAGTGCAGTGGCACGATCTCGGCTCACTGCAACCTCCGCTTTCCAGGTTCAAGTGATTCTCCTGCCTCAGCCTCCCGAGTAGCTGAGATTATAGGCACCCACCACCACACCCGGCTAATTTTTTATATTTTTGGTAGAGATGGGGTTTCGCCATGTTGGCCAGACTGGTCTTAAATTCCTGACCTCAAGTGATCTGCCCTCCTTGGCCTCCCAAAGTGCTGGGGTTACAGGCATGAGCCACTGCACCTGGCCATCTTTTGGCTGATTATGGATATATAATAGTTGTGCCTATCTATGGGGTATATGTGACATTTTGATACAAGCATACAACGTGTAATGACCAAATATGGGTGACTGGGATATCTACCACCTCAAGCATTTACCATTTCTTGGCCGTAACTAAAAAGTCAAAAAATAACAAATGCTGATGAGCTTGCGGAGAAAAAGGAATGCTTATACACTGTTGTTGGGAGTGTAAATTAGTTCAACCATTGTGGAAGACAGTGTGGTGATTCCTCCCTCAAAGACCTAAAAACAAAAATACCATCGCACTCAGCAATCCCATTAATGGGTATATACCCAAAGGAGTATAAATTGTTCTACTACAAAGACACATGCACGCATATTCATTGCAGCACTGTTCACAATAGCAATGACATGGAATCAACCAAAATGCCCATCAATGGTAGACTGAATAATAATCTGTACAACAAATCCTATGACACAAGGTAACCTATGTAACAATCTTACACATATACCCCCTGAACTTAAAAGTGTTTTTTAAGAAAGGATTTACCATTTCTTTGTGATGGGAACATAAATTATTGTTAACTGTAGTCACCCTATTGTGCTACCAAGCACTAGATTTTATTCTTTCTATCTAACTCTATTTTTGTACCCATTAATCATTTCCTCTTTATTCCACCCTCCCCACTACCCTTCCCATCTTTTGGTAACTATCGCTCTACTCTGTACCTCCGTGAGTTTTGTTTTTTTGTTTTGTTTTGTTTAGCTCCCACATATAAATGGGAGCATGCGATATTTGTCTTTCTGTGCCTGGTTCCCTTTAGCTGATTATTTTGCTATTTACTACCCTATTATTCATATTGGGTTTTTGTTTGTTTGTTTGTTTCGGAGATGAAGGTCTCACTCTGTTACCCAGGCTGGGGTGCAGTGGTACAATGTCAGCTCACTGCAGCCTCAAACTCCTGGGCTCAAGTAATCCTCCCACCTCATCTTCCTGAGTAGCTAGGACTACTGATGCGCACCTCCACACCTGGCTAAATATATATATATTTTGTAGAGATAGTGTCTTGCTGTGTTGCCCAGGCTGGTCTCAAACTCCTAGCCTCAAGCGATCCTCCTACCTCAGCCTCCCAAAGCACTGGGATTACAAGTATGAGCCACCACACCAAGCGCTATATCGTTCATTCACTTACTTCTTTCTACTTTAATAATTTTCAGTTTTAGGTATTATTTATTTGTTCCAACATTATTATTTTATTCAACTAATATTTCTCAAACTGACCACGTACTATGTGTAGCACACTAGGTCAGCCACTACAGATAATATAGAGAAGCATTAACTATCAAAGAGCTTATAGTTAGGTTGGGAAAACAAGATGTACACTTGTGAATATTTAATTAGTATTCAGAAATAGCCAACAGCAATACCCAAGGATATTATAATGAAAGCAACAAAGAAGTATCCTGTATGGGTGTTGTAGCACTTTATAGGTATTAGCTATAGAAAAGGAGGATTTTGCTAATTTCTCCCTCCATCCCCCTACATATGGAACCTTCCAAGACCTGCGCATTTGCCCAATATTGTTCTTTCAGAAAGTCAGGAAGATTCGGTGTTTATATTGTCATGTACAAGGCAAGTTACAGTTATGGCATGAACAAACTATAGCTACTTTTTCTTCACAACATATTGTTTCCCTTGGGACTCGTCATGTTTTAAATTCTTCTTTGCTTGGTACTTATTGCAAATTTGACCCCCAAGTCTTTAACAGCTATTCAGTTCATTTTATCATCCAGAAGCAGTCTTTCCTGAAGACTTGTCACATGGTCTAATCAGGACCTTCCCTGGCATACAGCTTTCATCCTGGGCTCTCTCTTTATCATCATCCAGGAGATTCCCTTTGCTTCTCATTGTTGGATTTCTTAAGTCCAGTGTTCTATGTTTCCCTCTTTCTTGGTTTACTCCCTTGTTTGGAGAAGCACATCCTCTAGTAGCTTCCTGAGAAAGGATGCATGACAAGTTTTCCAGTTACCTTATTGCTGCATAAAAAGCAGCCCAAACTTAGTAGCATAAAACAGCAACATTCATTTATATTATTACATTTTGTGATTTGGGTGGTCAACTGGGATCGTCTGGGTGGTTTTCACTTGGGGTCTTTCATGCAAATACAGTCAGATGGTGAGAGGGACTAGAGTCATCTCCAAGGCTTCCTCAGTCACAGGGCTGGCACTTAGGCTGGAAAGACTCAAACAACTGAGGCTTCTCAAGCATCTCTCTCCATCTCTATGTGGTATCTCCACATGGTGTCTCCAGTATGGCAACTTCAGGGTAGCTGAACTTCTCTTATGCCAGCTCAGGACTCCAAAGGCACATGTCTCAAGGGAGAGAGCCAGGCAGAAGCTGCATCTCCTTTTATGACCTAACCTTGGAAGTCACAAAGCATCACTCCCTCCCTACTCTATTAGTTGAATCAGTCACAAAGATTCACCCAGGTTCAAGGGGAGAGAATATAGATTCCAATCCTTTATGGGGAAGTGGTAAAATTCTAAGCAAATGTAAAATGGGAGCCATGGTGTAGCCATTTTTGAACAGTCTAATCGGTCTCAGGAAGTAAATATTGGAGCCTTCTATGTATGAAATGCCATGGTTTTAGCTTTATACCTCATTGGTAGTTTGGCTGGGTATAGAATTCTGGTTTGGAGATCATTTTACTTCAAAAATGTGAAGTATTGCTCCAATGTATTCTAATTCCAGCATTGCCGTTGGGAAGCTTGAAGCATTCTTACTCCTAATTTCTTGTATAAGACCTCGTTTTTTTTTCCTCTAGTAGCTTTTAGAATCTTTTTCCATTGTGTTCCAAAATTTTCTTATGATGTAAGTTTAGGTCTATTTTCAGTCATTATACTGGGCACTTAGTATGATTCTTACCCCCCTCCCCTTTTTTTAGAGACAAGGTCTTGCTTTGTCACATAGGCTGGAGTGCAGTGATGTGATCCTAGCTCATTACAGCCTCGCACTCCTGGGCTCAAAGCAATCCTCCTACCTCAGCCTCCTGAGGACTATAGGAGTGTGCCACCACACCCAGCTAAGATTCCCACCCTTTTTTCTTGATTCTCTTGTAAACTTATTATTCAGATGTTGGACTTTCTGGACTGATTCTCTTCTTATCGGTTCCCTTTCTTCTATTTTGTATTTCCATTATGTCTTAATCTTCTTTTTGAGAGATTTCTCTAATTTTATCTTTCCACCTTTTATTCAGTTTTTATTTATGCTTTTATATTTTTTAATTTCAAGAGCCTTTTGGTATCGCTATAATTGTTCTCTGAGTGTTCCTTTTCCATAGCATTCTGCCAACAGCCACGTGTTTAAGCTTGAAAGCACATCTTTCCCCAGTTAAGCCTTAAGATGAGAATGAAGCCCCAATTGATACCTTGATTGCAGCCTCATGAGAGACTCTGAAACCGCTGCACCTGGTTCCTGACTCACATAAGTTGTGAAATAAATGTTGTTTAAAGCAGCCAAGGCTTTGGTAAATTGTTACACAACAATAGATAAATAATACATTAAGTCTCCACGTTTCTTATCTTCTCTTCCTGAAATAAAATAGCCAATTTTTCTCCTTTCTGGATCTCAAAAAGACTTATTCTCTGAGACAGGCATTAGAGCTGTTCACCAAATATTTCCAGTTCTCCATATACAGGCATGTGTAAGATGTAAGATGTAAGACCACCCCCGTGGTCTGCTGGGGTCATGTGACTAATTCTGACCAATGAGTTCTCAGTGGAAATGAAACGTGTCACTCCCAGGTTGAAGCATTTAATAACCATTACAAATCTCTCTAATGTTGCAGTGTCCAAACCAGTAGCCACATGTGGCCTTCAAAATTAAACAACATTTAAAATCCTGTTGCTCAGTCTTACAAGCCATATTTTTAGTCCTCAAAAGCTACATGTATCTAGTAGCTACTTTATTAAACATTGGAGATAGGGAACATTTTTTGGAAAGTTCTATTGAACTTTTGAAAGTGGTCCACAGCAGTGCTCTGGACCACTTTTTTCTTCTGCACAGGAACTGGCAGAGCTCCAGGTGGCAAATGCTCCTTAAGACTAGCTCCAGAGTGAGGACAACATGCAACATAAGTGACTCCTTAGCTTTTTCTTTTTTGAGGAATCACCATACCATTTTCCACAGTGGCTGCAGAGTCCTTAACTTTGAGAAGTACATATTAAAATATTTACAGATGAAATCATACAACGTCTGAGATTTGCTTTAAGAGGGTTAAACACAACCCCGGGTTATATGTTAAGGCAAATTAAAGGTTTGCTTCAATTTGCAAATTAAGGTTATGTTTAAGTTTGGGCTAGAGAAACACAAGATGTGTTATGAGTTAATAATTATTGAAGATGGGTCATAGGAATTGGGTGGGATACCATTCTATTTTCTCTTCTTTCATATATTTTTGAACTTTTCCAAAAGAAAATAAATTTACTTTTCATATTCAGTGCTTGAAGTATTCTTAATTCACATTGAGACAAGGGCCTCACACTTAATTATGGAAACAAAAGTACTCAAGCTTACTATATTCTTAGGCAATTACAAATTATATTCAGCATCTAACCCCTCTGGTAAGTCAGGAGTTTGATTACATGCTTAGTTATATATTCATGTGTATCCTAAGAAGTTAGCAAGGGAAATTTAATCAAATGAGCTACACCTGCTTATGGAAATGCAGACCTTGGTTTTTCTTTTTTCTTTTCTTTTCTTTCTTTTTTTTTGAGACAGAGTCTTGCTCTGTCACCCAGGCAGGAGTGCAATGGCACGGTTTCAGCTCACTGCAACCTCCACCTCCTGGGTTCAAGCAATTCTCCTGCCTCAGCCTCCTGAGTAGCTGGGATTACAGACGCCCACCACCACGCCCGGCTAGTTTCTGTGGTTTTTGTTTTTTTTTTTTTTTTTTTTTTTTTTTTTGATGGAGTCTTGCTCTGTCGCCCAGGCTGGAATGCAGTGGCCGGATCTCAGCTCACTGCAAGCTCCGCCTCCCGGGTTCACGCCATTCTCCTGCCTCAGCCTCCCAAGTAGCTGGGACTACAGGCGCCCGCCACCTCGTCCGGCTAGTTTTTTTGTATTTTTTAGTAGAGACGGAGTTTCACCGTGTTAGCCAGGATGGTCTCGATCTCCTGACCTCGTGATCCGCCCATCTCGGCCTCCTAAAGTGCTGGGATTACAGGCTTGAGCCACCGCGCCCGGCCAGTTTCTGTGTTTTTAGTAGAGACGGGGTTTCTCCACGTTGCTCAGGCTGGTCTCAAACTCCTGACCTTGTGATCCTCCTGCTTCAGCCTCCCAAAGTGCTGGGATTACAGGCGTGAGCCACCGCGCCCAGCTGGTTTTTCTTAAGAACTGAGCAAGGTCTTCCTAAGTTGCAAAATAACAGGTTTTACCAGAGCTTTACCAACGATAAGATCAAGTGCACTATTTCACCTAGAAAGCTTGAGAAAAATTATCAGGTTCATTTGTTCATTCATTCATTTGACATATGTTGATTATGCATTTATTCTATACTAGATCCTATCCCAGGCACAGCCATTAATAGAGCAAATAATTTCCTGTTCTTAGGAAACTCACTGTTTAGGGCAGAGAAATCAGACAAATAAACTCAGGCAGATTTATCATCTGTCAGGTAAAGATAGTTTTTATAAGAAAAATGGAGGCCGGGCGTGGTGGTTCACGCCTGTAATCCCAGCACTTTGGGAGGCCACGGCGGGTGGATCACTTGAGGCCAGGAGTTAGAAATCAGCCTGGCCAACATGCAGAAACTCGGTCTTTACTAAAAATACAAAAATTAGCTGGGGATAGTGGTGTATGCCTGTAATCCCAGCGACTTGGGTGGCTGAGGCATGAGAATTGCTTGAACCCAGGAGGCGGGGGTTGTAGTGACCCGAGATCACACCATTGCACTCCAGCCTGGGCAAGAGAGCAAGACCCTGTTGAAAGAAGGAAGGAAGGAAGGAAGGGAGGGAGGGAGGGAGGGAGGAGAGAGGGAAGGAAGGGAGGGAGGGAGGGAAGGGAAGGGAGAGACAGAGAGAGAGAGAGAGAGACAGAAAGAAAGAAAGAAAGAAAGAAAGAAAGAAAGAAAGAAAGAAAGAAAGAAAGAAAGAAAGAAAGAAAGAAAAAGAAAGGAAGGAAGGAAAGAAAGAAAAGAGAAAAGAGAAATGAAGGAAGGAAGGAAGGGGAGAGGGAGGGAGGGAAGGAAGGAAAGAGAGAGAGAAGGAAGGAAGGAAGGGGAGAGAGAGAAGGAAGGAAGGAGAGAGAGAGAAGGAAGGAAAGAAGGAAGGAAGGAAGGGAAGGAGGGGGGAGAGAGAGAGAAAGAAAAGAAAGAAAGAAAGAGAAAGAAAGAAAGAAAGGAGAAATAAGGAAGGAAGGAAAGAAGGAAGGAAGGAAAGAGAAAGAAAAAGAAGCAGCAGGTAAAGGTCAGATGGAGTGGGAGCTATTTTGCAAAAGACTGCTCTAAGAAGGTGATATTTGAGCAGAGACATGAAGGCAGGAAAAGACGTACTGATATCTGGAGGAAGGGCATCGCAAGCACAGGGAACAGCACAGACAGAGGCCTACATGCAAGATGCCTGGCATGCTTGAGGAACATTAAGGAGGCTTGTGTGGCTGGAGTGGAGAGAATAGAAGGACATGAGAGCAGGGAGGTGATGAGGATGACGGGGCTGGCATCCCATGTTGGGCCTTCATTGTTTTAAAATGTAGGTTTTATTATTATTGTTATCTTTTTGACACAGGTTTTTGCTCTATTGCCCAGGTTGGATGCCATGACATGATCATGGGGAGATTCGCTGCAGCCTCAACCCCCTGGGCTCAAGCAAACCTCGCACCCCAGCCTCCTGAGTTGCCGGGACTACAGGCGTGTGCCACCATGCCTGGCTAATTTTTCTGGATTTCTTTTGTAGAAATAGGGATCTTGTTATGTTGCCAGGGCTGGTCTTGAACTCCTGGTCTCAAGCAATCTTCCCACTTCAGTCTCCCAAATTGCTGGGATTACAGACATGAGCCACTGCACCCAGCCCAGTTTTATTATTATTCAGGTATGGCAAGGCCACTAGATCAGGTGACGACTGCCATTGAAAATATAGTTTGTTACTCACAGGTCCCAAGAAGAAAGGGCGCACCATGCTATGCAGGGCCACACAGGGCTGGGCTGGCGGGCAAAGGGAGTGAAGAAAACATGTGGGCAAGAGCCTTTATTGTGATTTCCATGGGAAGGAATGAGCCAGGCAGGGTAAGGGCTTCGGGGCATAGGAGCTGTCCCTCATTGTTTGGTACTTGGCTCCGAGATGATTAGAGCAGGGGGATAGTGTCCCAGCGGGTGAGAGCCCAAGAAAGGAGATGGTTAGGGGTGTAGATCTGGATTGGTTGGTTTGCATATAAAAGGCCCTTTACTATCTAGAAATTGGCTAGCTCTGGGAGGGGCCATTCTTGTAGGGTCAGCAAAGCCCCACATATCAGAGAATCAGAAATACATGGTTAAGACCAGGTGCAGTGGCTCATGCCTGTAATTCCAGCACATTGGGAGGCTGAGGGGAGTGGATCACTCAAGGTCAGGAGTTCAAGACCAGCCTGGCCAACATGGTGAAACTCTGTCTCTACAAAAAATACAAAAATTAGCCAGGCATGGTGGCGGGTGCCTGTGGTCCCAGCTACTTGGGAGTCTGAGGTAGGAGAATCTCTTGAACCTGGGAGGCAGAGGTTGCAGTGAGCTGAGATCATGCCACTGCCCTCCAGCCTGGGTGAGAGCAAGACTCCATCTCAAAAACCAAACAAATGAGCAAAAAAACATGGTTAATACGTTGATTTTATGAAACATGCCTCAAAGATGTTTCCTCTTGTTAAGTCACATTGGGGCTCTTAAAATGTTTTGAGTTACAGAACCTCAAAACTCCTGTCTGTCCTGTTCACTGCCTCAGCCTCAGCCATGAAGAGAGGTCAAAATAGCAACCCAACACCTCCAGAAGTGAAAAGTACAAGTTGCAGAGAAGTGCAGGTGTTGAGCTATCTTTATGAAAGAAAGAGACAGAAATACATGAAAAAAGAAAAAGCATTTTGCTCATATTCTCAAGAAGAAACAAAAGATTAGCCAGAAACCAATACAAATTATTTTCCAATGGGGGAGAGAGAGAGAGAGAATGAAGCTGGAGACACAGGTAGGGGACATTTGATTCTGATGCCTCCTTAGAAGGAGAACAGCATCATTTCCCCAGAAAATGGAGACTTGGTCCTTTTATTTTCTTCTGTTTTGCCCAATGACTAAAAAAGAGCTTGTATGTATATGGGGAAGACAGCAGAGAATGTGGTAAGAGAATTAGGCTTGGTGACAACAAGAATGGGAGCACACGCACATGTTTGCAAGGTTACACATAAATATATGCATACATCTGCGATCTCCTTCCATAGCTGTTCTGCCTTTTCTGTCACTGAGATGACAACAACTAAATCATCTCACGTCCCATATGGCAGCCAGACTGTCACAAAGTTAATGGACATAAAGTTCACAAGGGCTTATGGTACAAAAAGTAAACTTTTTTAATTATAAGGAAGTAGGTACGTCACCAGTGTGGCAAACACTGTCCAGCAATGTCCTAACCACTTGAGTGTATGCAGGTCTGACTTCCCCCTGCCAGCCCCCAGGGCATTTTCTCTGGCTATCAAAGTGTCCACTCAGCAGTCTGTGGTGTTAGAGAATTAATACTACCAAGGAGCATCCTTTAATTTGTGATGGATGGGAGCTGATGGATCAATACCCCAGCTCCCTCACCACTAGCATGCAATAACGCGGAGGAATGTGCTCTCTGCTGCCTCCCAGAGGTCTCCACTGGTAATTGAGACCCAGTTGCTCATGGTGGTAACTTGCCTGATGGCTCACTTATTACTGGGTCTTCCCTTTCCTACTTTTCTGCCAGTGTGCTTTGGAATCTCCTCCAGAAGCATTCAAATCTCTGCTTCTGGATCTGCTTCTTGGGGGTTGGGGGCAGGGATTCAAATTAAGATAATGAAGTTGGACAGATTCTGTTAGCTACTTCAAAATATTTAGGCAGAAGGGAGGAACTTCAGGGCATTCAGGGCAGTTTTCCTGGATCCTCCACTGAACTAACTTCCTTTCTTTCTTTCTTCCTTCCTTCCTTCCTTCCTCCTTTCCTTCATTTCTTCCTCCTGTTTCTTCCTCTTATTCTCCTTTCTTTCTCCCTTTCTTTCCTTCCTTCAAGCTCAAGACATGGGGCTGCTTCTGCTGGGGCAATGCTTAACGGTGTTACATAAAAAGGGTTTTTTTTTTTTTTTTCCCATATTGGGGGAAATATTTTTAGGAAGGACTTCCTTTTTTCCTTCCTTCCTTCCTTCTTTCCTCCCTTCCTTCATTTCTCCTTCCTTCATCAAAAAAGAGTATGAAAGGTGTCTTAGTCCATTAGTGTTGCTGTAAAGGAATACCTGAGGCTGGGCAATTTATACACAAAAGAGGTTTGTTTGGCTGACAGTCCTGCAGACTGTCTGGTACAGCACGGTACAGGCATCTGCATCTGGTGAGGGCCTCAAGCTGCTTCCAGTCATGGTGGAAGGTGAAAGGGAGCTGGAATGTGCAGAGACCACAGAGGAAGCAAGAGAGAGCAGAGGGAAGTGCCAGGGTTTTTTTAACAACCAGCTCTTGAGGGAATTAATAGAGCAAGAACTTACGCATTACTGAGAGGACAATACCAAGCCCTTCCTGAGTGATCTGCCCCCATGACCCAAACACCTCCCACTAGACCCCATCTCCAACACTGAGAATCAAATTTCAACATGAGATTTGGAGGGGTCAAATATCCAGACCAAAAGCAAAGGGTCTGGTATGACAAAACAAGTATATATCGGGTACCCCTGATATGTTTACTACCTGAGCCTTATTGTGTCACAAAAAAATACCAGAAATACTTATCAAAGATTTAGACCCACACACGCTATCAAAAATGTAGCCATAAGCCACATGTGGCCACTGAGTGCTTAAAATGGGACTCATCGGAATTGAGATCAAGTAAAGCATAAAATACACACCAGATATTGAAGACTTTTGTTTCTGTTTGTTTTTGTTTGTTGAGACAGGGTCTCACTCTGTTGCCCAGGCTGGAGTGCAGTGGCGTGATCATGGCTCACCGCAGCCTCGATCTCCCGGATTTAGGGGATCCTCCTGCCTCAGCCTCCCTAGTAGCTGGGACTACAGGTACATGCCACTATGCCCAACTAACTTTTTGTAGAGATGGGGTTTTGTCATGTTGCCCAGGCTGGTCTGGAACTCCTGAAATCAAGCAATCTGCCTGTCTTGGCCTTCCAAAGTGCTAGGATTACAGACACAAGCCACTGTGCCCAGCCTGAAGACTCAATATTTTTAGAAGTGTGAAATATCTCAGTAATTTCTATGTTCATCCCATGTGGAAGTAACATTTTCAATATATTGGGTTAAAAATACATTATTAAAACTAACTTCACCTGTTTCTTATTACCATTTCTAATGAGGCTACTTGAAAATTTAAAATTACATATGAGATCTTTGTATTTCTTTTCTTTGTCTTTTTTTTTTTTAAATACAGGGTCTCACTCTGTTGCCCAGGCTGGAACACAATGGCACAATCATAGCTCACTGCAGCCTTGAATTCCCGGCCTGAAGCAATCCTCCTACCTCAGCCTCCCAAAGAGTTGGGATTACAGGGATTACAGGGTCAGCACCCTGACCCCTTGTTGTATTTCTGTTGGACCGTGCTTATCGGGATGACTACCAAGCCCTGCACTTATTTTTGTTTGTTTGTTTGAGATGGAGTCTTGCTCTGTCACCCAGAGCAAGACTACAGAGTACAGCAGTATGCTCTCGGCTCACTGCAACCCCTGCCTCCTGGGTTCAAGCAATTCTCCTGCCTCAGCCTCCCGAGTAGCTGGGATTACAGGCACCTGCCACCACACTGGGCTAATTTTTGTATTTTTAGTAGAGTTGGGGTTTCACCATGTTGGCCAGGCTGATCTCGAACTCCTGGCCTCAAGTGATCCGCCCCCCCTCGGCCTACCAAAGTGCTGAGATTACAGGCACGAGCCACCGCACCTGGCCTCTTTTTTCTTTTTTCTTTAGAGACAGGGTCTCACTCTGTTGCTCAGGCTGGAATACAGTGGTGCAATCATAGCTCACTGCAGCCTCGAATTCCTGGCCTCAAGCAATCCTCCCGTCTCAGCCTCCCAAAGAGCTGGGATTATAGGCATGAGCCACAGCACCCCGATCCCTTGTTGTATTTCTGTTGGACAGTGCTTGTCTGGATGACTACCCCAGCCCTGCTCTTCTGAGCCCCATGACCCCTCAGAAATGGTTTCCTCATCTAGGAACAACGCAACAGCAACAAAGAATAATAATAGCATGCTAACATCCAAGCTGGGCCCTACTTATGTGAGTCTGAACTATCATTTCAACTCTTTAAGTCTCAGTTTCCTCATCTGCAAAATAAGGATGAGGGCAGGACACACCCCATGGGATCACAAAAGGATGGAAAAATGCCCTCCCTCTATATGTGACAGGCCAAGCACAGGGTAGTGGAAAATAAGCACTGACTGCATTGGCGATCCTCTTTACTGAGTGCAGTTGAAATTGCCTCTTACAATGCAAATCAAAACCACAATGAGATACCATCTCATACCAGTCAGAATGGCGATTATTAAAAAGTCAGGAAACAGTAGATGCTGCCAAGGCTGTGGAGAAACAGGAACGCTTTTACACAGTTGATGGGAGTGTAAATTACCTTAACCATTGTGGAAGACAGTGTGACGATTCCTCAGGGATCTAGAACCAGAACTATCATTTGACACAGCAATCCCACTACTGGCTATATACCCAAAGGATTATAAATCATTCTACTATAAAGACACATGCACACGTATGTTTATTGCAGTACTACTTACAATAGCAAAGACTTGGAACCTATGTAATACAAGGATCACAAATGCCCACCAATGATAGACTAGATAAAGAAAATGTCGCACATAGATCCCATGGAATACTATACAGCCATAAAAAAGGAATGATAGGCCAGGCGCGGTGGCTCAAGCCTGTAGTCCCAGCACTTTGGGAGGCCGAGACGGGCGGATCACGAGGTCAGGAGATCGAGACCATCCTGGCTAACATGGTGAAACCCCGTCTCTACTAAAAAATACAAAAAACTAGCCGGGCGAGGTGGCGGGCGCCTGTAGTCCCAGCTACTCGGGAGGCTGAGGCAGGAGAATGGCGTAAACCCGGGAGGCAGAGCTTGTAGTGAGCTGAGATCCGGCCACTGCACTCCAGCCTGGGTGACGGAGCGAGACTCTGTCTCAAAAAAAAAAAAAAAAAAAAAAAAGAATGATATCATGTCCTTTGCAGGGACATGGATGAAGCTGGAAGCCATCATTCTCAGCAAACTAACACAGGAACAGAAAACCAAACATTGCATGTTCTCACTCATAAGTGGGAGTTGAACAATGAGAACACATGGACACAGGGAAGGGAACATCACACACCGTGGCCTGTCGGGCAGTGGTAGGGAAGGGGAGGGAGGTAGGACAAATACCTAATGCATGCGGGGCTTAAAACCTAGATGGCGGGTTGATAGGTGCAGCAAACCACCACGGCACAAGTACACCTATGTAACAAACCTGCACGTTCTGCACATGTATCCTGAGACTTATAGTAAAATAAAAAATAATAATAATACAATTAAAAATAAAAAAAAAAAAAGAAAGAAATTGCCTCTCATGTCCAGGGAAGCACCTGGTACTCCAGAAACAGAGAAGGCAGAAACAGAAAAAGACCCACTGGAGGCCAGGCGCGGTGGCTCACGCCTGTAATCCCAGCACTTTGGGAGGCCAAGGCAGGTGGATCATGAGGTCAGGAGTTCGAGACCAGCCTGGCCAACATAGTGAAACCCCGTCTACACTAAAAATACAAAAATTACAGCTAGTCATAGTGGCATGCACCTGTAGTCCCAGATACTCAGGAGGCTGAGGCAGGAGAATCATTTGAACCTAGGAGGCGAAGGTTGCAGTGAGCCGAGACCTTGCCATTGCACTCCAGCCTGAACGACAGAGCAAGACTCTGTCTCAAAAAAAAAAAAAAAAAAAGACCCACTGGAGACACAATCAAATAAAGGTAATGGAAAAAGAGACCCCAGCATCACTTATTGGTGGGAGTAAAAATTTCACCTAAGAATTACATGTGGAGAGAAACATGAACCCATTCGTGTTCAGACTGTTCAAATGCATGTTGTCCCACAGAGATCGCTTAATGGGTTGACTTGACAGACCATTAAACCTCGCTTCTGTGTCTCTTGCCTTCCCTTCCTTGGCGGCGGCTGTGTCTTTTGTTGTGGAAAGGGTTTTCATCCCATGCCGACAGAAATCACTCAACTCTCACCTGAGGCACTCATTTAAGAGCACGCCTCAGAGGATTATGTGTTCCTTGGACGCATGTGTCAAAATATCATGTGCATCCCATGAATATGCACATTATGTATCCATAGGAAAAAGGAAACTAAGAGGAACAAGTATAGAGATTAATACTATTTGCAGATTAAATGACGATCTAATTATAAAACATAGGATGTTAAATAAAAATATTAGAAACAATAAGATAATTCCATAAGGTGGCTAGTTGTACAAATTAATATAAAAATTGGATCGGGCTCAGTGGCTCATCTTTGTAATCCCAGTGCTTTGGGAGGCCAAGGTGGGAGAATTGCTTGAGACCAGGAGTTCAAGACCAGCCTGGACAACATAGCAGAGACCCTGTTTCTGGAAAAAAAAAAAAAAAAAGAAAATTGTATTACAACGGCATGGTGGTGCAAACCTGTAGTCCCAGCTACGCAGGAGGATGAGGCAGGAGGATGAGGCAGGAGGATGAGGCTGCAGTGAGCTATGATCACGACTCTGCATTCCAGCCTGGCCAACAGGGCAAGACCTTGTCTCAAAAGCAAACAAACAAAAAATTATTATAAAAATCAATGCTGCCTGGGCGCAGTGGCTCACGCCTGTAATCCCAGCACTTTGGGAGGCCGAGGTGAGTGGATCACCTGAGGTCAGGAGTTCTAGACAGGCCTGACCAACATGGCAAAACCCTGTCTCTACTAAAAATACAAAAATTAGCCGGGTGTGGTGGTGCCTGCCTATAATCCCAGCTACTTGGGAGGCTGAGTCAGGAGAAAGCTTGAACCCAGGAGGTGGAGGTTGCAGTGAGCCGAGATGGCACCTTTGTACTCCAGCCTGGGCGACAGAGTGAGACTCTATCTCAAAAATAATAATAATAATAATAATAATACTAACTATGCATGATGACTACTTCCTGAATAAAACGGGGAAAAAAGTCTCATTTTAAAAAGCAAAACAAGATAAAGTATGGTATTGAAAATAAACTTGGCCACGCTCAGTGGCTCACACCTGTAATCCCAGCACTTTGGGAGGCCGAGGCAGGTAGATCACCTGAGGTCAGGAGTTCAGGACCAGCCTGGTCAACATGGTGAAACCCCGTCTCTACTAAAAATACAAAAAATCAGCCAGTAGGCCGGGCGCGGTGGCTCAAGCCTGTAATCCCAGCACTTTGGGAGGCCGAGGCAGGCGGATCACGAGGTCAGGAGATCGAGACCATCCTGGCTAACACAATGAAACCCCGTCTCCACTAAAAATACAAAAAAATTAGCCGGGCGTGGTGGCGGCGCCTGTAGTCCCAGCTACTCGGGAGGCTGAGGCAGGAGAATGGTGGGAACCCGGGAGGCGGAGCTTGCAGTGAGCCGAGATCGCGCCACTGCACTCCAGCCTGGGCGACAGAGCGAGACTCCGCCTCAAAAAAAAAAAAAAAAAAAAAAAAATCAGCCAGTAGTGGTGGTGCGTGCCTGTAGTTCCAGTTGCTCTGGAGGCAGAGGCTGGAGAATCTCTTGAACCCGGGAGGCGGAGGTTGCAGTGAGCCGAGATTGTGCCACTGCACTCCAGCCTGGGCCACAGAGCGAGACTCCATCTCAAAAATAATAAAATAATAATAATGCTAACTATATATAATGATCGCTTAGTGAATAAAATGGGGGGAAAATCTCATTTACAAAAGCAAACCAGGATAAAGTACTGTATTGAAAATAAACTTATGAAATGGGAAGAACTCTTGTGAAAAGAACTTTAAAATTCTACTGAAGAGTGTGGTATAATCCTCCAATACATGAAAATAAACGCAGTTATTGAGAGCAAAACAATACTGCGTAAAAATAAATTCTGTCCAAGTTACTCTACGAATAAAAGTGTGATTTGGCCGTGCGCGGTGGCTCAAGCCTGTAATCCCAGCACTTTGGGAGGCCGAGACGGGCGGATCACTAGGTCAGGAGATCGAGACCATCCTGGCTAACACGGTGAAACCCCGTCTCTACTAAAAAATACAAAAAACTAGCCGGGTGAAGTGGCAGGTGCCTGTAGTCCCAGCTACTCGGGAGGCTGAGGCAGGAGAATGGTGTGAACCCGAGGGGAGGAGCTTGCAATGAGCTGTGATCCGGCCACTGCACTCCAGCCTGGGTGACAGAGCAAGACTCTGTCTCAAAAAAAAAAAAAAAAAGTGTGATTTGTTCCCAAATCAACAAAAAACCAAGTCACCTTGGGGGACCAGAATCAGGGGAAAGAGATTTAACTGGACTCAAAGATGTGTCACAAGGCGGCACGGCATATGTTGGAATTGTATGACCTTAGACAAGCTGTTCAACCTCTCTGGCCTCAGCACGCTCCTTAGTAAAACAGGGAAATTGCAGTGTTCGTATGATTGGTGATTGCGTGGGTTAAAGACATGTTAGATAGGCTCAGAGCCTGGGCGGCAGTGTTGGTAATTTTCACTGCCTCCGACTTACAGTCATTCGTTATCACCAAAGTGACTCCCCTCCTCCCACAGTCTGAGAGGGCTCCTGGTATATCAAAAGCATGTGAAAAGCAATCGTGTCCTTTGGACATTTTAGTACATTAGCTCCCACTGAATGTAACAATGGTGGCCAGTGTGGTGGCTGTCACTGGTAAACTCAGAGATCTGGGAGGCCAAGGCAGGAGGATTGCTTGTGTCCAGGAGTTCAAAACCAGACTGGGCAACATAGCAAGGCCCCACCTGAAAAAAAAAAAATAGCCAGGCATGGTGGCACATGCCTGTGGCCTCAGCTACTTTGGAGACTGAGGTGGGAGGACTGCTTGAGGCCAGGAGGTTGAGGCTGCAGTGAGTCATGATTGTACCGCTGTACTTCAGCCTGGGTGACACAGCAAGACTCCATCTCAAACAAACAAACAAACGAACAAACAAAGTGAGTCTGAAAGTTTTCTTTAAATTTCTTTCTTTCTTTTTATTTTTTTAAGAGACAGGGTCTCACTTTGTCACCCAGGCTAGAGTACAGTGGTACAATCATAGCTCACTGCAGCCTTGAATTCCTGGGTTCAAGCCTTAGTGTCCCAAAGCACTGGGACTAAGGTGTGAGCCACTGCATCCAGCCATAAACCAAATTTCTTTCACTAGTTTTAAAAATTTTTGCAAAAGTAAAGTAATTTTTATTTTAAAACATTTTAGGCTGGGCACGGTGGCTCACGCTCATAATCCCAGTACTTTGGGAGGCTGAGGCAGGCAGATCACCTGAGTCAGGAGTTCAAGACCAGCCTGGCCAACATAGTGAAACCCCATCTCTACTAAAAACACAACAATTAGCCGGCATGGTGGCGCACACCCATAATCCCAGCTACTCGGGAGACTGAGACATGAGAATCACTTGAACTCGGGAGGCGGAGGTTGCAGTGAGCTGAGATCGCACCACTCCAGCCGGGACGACAGAGTGAGACAGTCTCAAAAGAAGAAAAAAACACATTTTAAAGACACTCTCCCATTACTTCTCCAATACAAACACTGGGTATTTTATCATATTTCTGTCTGGTTCTCCCCGCTAAGGTTTTTATTTCTCACACAAATGTAATTATAGTTTAAAGATTTTATACACAATAGTTTTTCATCATCTGAGTATTCACTATATGGCTCATTATCCAAGTATTTACACCGTTATGTGTTTAGGGAAGCAAAAGTCATCCTAACATAAAAATTGTCACTAATGAACTGACAACTTCACAATTATCCCCCTCCACCATCCATTTTGGAGTAACACAAACATTGCTTTAGAAGCCATCAGATCAGTGTGTTTGTCAATGTTTATCTCTGATTGTTGATGGTTGTTTGAAATTCAATGACACAATTCAAAACTATGTGAAATAACTGCAGAGTGAACATTGAAAATCTTTGCAAGGGGCAGCAGGATTTCATGAAGTCAATGAAAGTGATGGAGAGCTACTTGCAATGCAGAGAATGCCATTGTTAAGTGAGGAACTTGCAATGAGACTGGTAAACAATCAAGAAGAAGAGGACAAGTGGATGATAGTGATGAATGCTTTGAAATAAAATGAATGGGCTGGGAGCAGTGGCTCACGCCTGTAATCCTAGCACTTTGGGAGGCTGAGGCAGGCAGATCCCCTGAGGTCAGGAGTTCGAGACCAGCCTGGCCAACATGGTGAAACCCCATCTCTACTAAAAATACAAGAAAAGTGGCCAGTCATGGTGGCAGGTGCCTGTAATCCCAGCTACTCGGGAGGCTGAGGCAGGAGAATTGCTGGAACCTGGGAGACAAAGGTTGCAGTAAGCCGAGATCATGCCACTGCACTCCAGCCTGGGCGGCAGAGCAAGACTCCCGTCTCAAATAAATAAAAAAATAAATTGAATGAATGGATGATCAAATGGTTTAATAGGCCCTCTGAGGCACCTTGTTTCGGCCCACAAAATGATTCCCACCAAAGTCGAAGATTACATAACTGCCTCTAGGGTTTTGAGGAATCATCACACTGTCTTCCACAATAGCTGAACTAATTTACATTCCCACCAAAAGTGTAAAAGCATTCCTTTTTCTCCCACTACCAGGTCCATGCCCAAAGGAAAATAAATTGTTCTGTTATAAAGACACATGCATGTGTATGTTTATTGCAGTACTATTCACAATAGCAAAGACAGGGAACCAACCCAAATGCCCATCAATGATAGACTGGATAAAGAAAATGTGGTACATATACACCATGGAATACCATGCAACCATAAAAAGGAACGAGATCATGTCCTTTGCAGGGACGTGGATGGAGCTGGAAGCCATTATCCTCAGCAAACTAACGCAGGAACAGGAAACCAAATACCACATGTTCTCACTTATAAGCGGGAGCTGAATGATGAGAACGCATGGACACATGGAGGGAAACAAGACACAATGGGACCTTTTTGAAGGTAGGGGGTGGAAGGGAGAGCGTCAGGAAGAAGAGCTAATGGATGGTGGGCTTAATATCTAGGTGATGCGATGGTATGATCTGTGCAGCAAATCACCATGGCACATGTTTACCTGTGTAACAAACCTGCACATGTACCCTGGAACTTAAAATTTTTTCCCTGGGGGAAAAAAATTACACCACTGAAGTCAAAGATGAAATGAAAGGTGTTCTGTTGTTCTACCATACAATTTTGTTGGGAAATAAGACACACTTGAATACAGTCATCCCTACGTATCCATGAGGTGTTGGTTCTAGGAATCCCGGATGGATACCAAAATCTACAGATGCCCAAGTCCCTGATATAAGATGGTGCTGTGTTTGCAAATAGCCTATGCACGTCCTCCAGCACACTTTAATTAATTAATTATTCATTTATTTTTTGAGAAAAGGTCTCACTCTGTTGCCCAGGCTGGAGTGCAGTGGCACCATCTCGGCTCTCTGCAGCCTCGACTTCCCAGGCTCAAGTGATCCTCCCACCTCAGCCTCCCCAGTAGCTGGGACTAAAAGTGTACACCACCACTCTCAGCTAATTAAAAAAAAAAAATTATACACACACACACACACACAAACACATATTTTGTAGAGACAATCTTGCTATATTGCCCAGGCAGGTCTTAAACTCCTGGCCTCAAGCAATCCTCCTGTCTCAGCCTCCCAAAGTGCTAGGGTTAAAGGCATGAGCCACTGCGCCTAGCCCAGTATGCTTTAAGTCATCTCTAGATTAATTATAATACCCAAGATCATGTAAATGTTATGTAAACAGTTATTGTATTGCTTAGGGAATAATGACAAGAGAAAAGTCTGTACATGTTCAGTACAGACGCAACCACTGCAGGCCTAATTACATTTTACATCTGCAACTTGTTGAACCCACGGTTGGTTGAATCTGTGGATTCAGTGTGTAGGGCTGACTGTATCAACTTTTGATTCTTTGTTAATTCTAAGAAGCTGATCATGTTTGGAATTACTATTTAAACTTTGTTGAACACAATTAAAAAATTAACTGAGGCTTAGAAAGTGTGGCTTCATTTTACAGGACAAAGTCCCAATTGCATCTCTCTCATCACCCCCAAACTGCTGCTCCCTGTGAAATTCGGATTCCTGTATTCACTGGATTCAGTTTAAGCAGCTTTTTCCAGTACTTAGTACTCTGAAATGAATAGGTTTCCTCTAGCACTTTCTTACTTAAAATCATATTATAACCACCATTATCTTTGATGGCTACATTCATTTAATTTATTTACTTATTCCTTTTTTATGAACTTTTAATAATGTTTCTGATGAGATGCTTTTAAAAGCAATAAGGAAATGAGTAATGATATGTCTTTGTGCGTTTAGCTATGAGGATTTTATCCCACATGTGGAATTACTGGATTAGATGCGAAATTGCAACATTTGTATGACTCTTGATACATATTTCTCAGTGTCTTTCCAAATTGTCTGTACAAATGTACCCTGCCATCAGAAACATTTGGGGAGATATTTCTACTCCTCACAGATTACATATATTTGTTGAACACCACTGTAGGCCAGGCGCTATTCTAGGCACCTGGGGATACAGCCCAGAATGAGATGACTTCCAATAGCTGCCCTCATGGAGCTGACAGTCAAATTCAGAAAAATAGACAACAAATAATTGTTCAATGTGGTAGACATGATGTATTATAGAAACGTAGGGTGGTGATATAGGAGCTAAGAAGAAATTATTTAGGCAGATAGTGAGGATATGCGAGTCCTCAATAAGGTTTTCCTTTTCATGAAAAGCAGCCCCCAAATCATTTCTTTTCTAACAAAGAGCAGCCTGTAAAATCCAGCTGCAGACATAGTCAAGCAAACTGGAAATTTGCCAGGTGAATGCCGGCAGCTGCGCCATTCAATAGGAAAAGGCTACCTGGGACTAGGCATGTTCAAAATGGCGGCCTCATCTTCCCTTCCCTTTGTCAGCCACGTGTACGGTAAGGAGCAGGTAACATGGCACCAGTGAGGCAAAGACCCTATTTGCATAAGATTAGGGCGAGGCAGCCAGCTTCCCCACGTGCTATGTCAACGTCACACCTGGTCCAACCAATCTTTGGGCCCTATGCAAATCAGACACCGCCCCCTCAAGCCTGTCTATAAAATCTGGTGCACTCTGCCATGGGTGGGAAGTCCCATTCGGAAGCCCGTTTCACACAAGAGAAAGAGCTATTCTCCTTTCTCTTTCTTTTGCCTATTACACCTCTGCTGCTAAACCCACTTCTTGTGTCTGTGTCCTTGATTCCCTTGGTATGCGAGGACAGACTTCGTGTATTTACTCCAGACAACAATGCTGCTTCAGTGGGATCCAGAGAGGATGATCAGGGAAGCCTCCTTGGTAAGATAAAAATCAAGCAGACATTTGAAGGCAGCAAGGAAGGATACCATCAGAAATCCGTGGGAAGAGCATTCTAGGATGAGGGAACAGCCTATGCAAAGGCCCTGGGGCAGGAACGTGCTTAGTGTGTACCGAAAAGTAGATGGGGGCAGATCATGCAGGGTCTTGTGGACCACATGTGGGACTTTGGCTCCTATGGTGAGTGAGGTAGGAGCTGTGGAGGATTCTGAGCAGAGGAGGGGCGTTAGCCTGGCTCAGGTGTTCACAGGTGCCCTCTGGTGAAGAGAGCAGATGGCAAAGAAAGCAGAAGCAGGAGGGGAGGAAGAGGAAACCACACTGGGTTGGGGGCGGGGGGCGTGACCAGGTGGATACCACGGTGAATTAATTCTGGATATATTGACATGGTAAAGCAGAAAGGTATTGCTTATGGATTGGAAGGGGAGGATGCCTGGAGAAGAGAAGTCAAGAATGCCTCAGGGATTTTGACATGAGCAGCCTGAGGACACAGCTCTGCCATCAGCTGAGGGGAAGAAAACTGGGGCGGGGAGGTGGGAGGGAGAGGGTAGTGTTGGGGGAAGATAACAATTCACTCACCACTTCTCCCTTGAATTATAGAATCACCCCACAGCAGTATTCATAAAGAATGAAAATGCAAACATCTATTAATAATTATTCGCAAATGCTGCATATTAGCCAGTTTAGATAAACCCTGCTCTCTGGGAACTTTGCCAGAAAAAAATCCCCAAATAAGCTTCTACAGCTATTAAAGCCAATAAAATGCCATCAGGGAGTAGACGGAGAATGGCAAAGTCCCTTCCTCATGTGAGAATCTGTTTAATCTAACATTACTATGCCTTCATCTACCCTTCCGTAAGACCCAGGATTGTCTGAATACAAAGATAAACATAACGGAGCTAAAGAAAGACGTGAAGTGAGAAAACAAAATAATCGTGGGGGATAGGATGTTTGGCAAGACTAGATGAGGACTTCTCAAGCTAGAAGGAGACGATTACACCTAACTAGCTCCCACTACGGGCAGTTCCACTCTTCTTTCTCTCTTTGCTGCCTACCCCTCACCAATGCCAGATGGATTAGAGTCTGTGTCTCTGCTTCCATTGTTGTTTGCGGCCACCTTGATCATACAAACTGCTCTGCTGTAGTCTATTGTTTATTTACTCATGCAACAAACAATTATTAAGCTGCTACTATGTTGCAGGCACTATACTAGATGCCTGAGATAGAGTGTTTCAGAGACCACTGGTTACCCAGCCATCCATTATCCCCTCATAACTTCCCTAGCTTTCAGGACCCAGCAATAAAACAGAACTACATTTCCCAGGCACCTTTGCAGAGATAGGCGGCCACGTGAACAATTCTGACCAATCAAACATAAGGATGCTGATCTCAGCTGACCTTTGTCCTTTGATCTTCTTCCTTCTTTGTGTCTGAAGCACTGATGTGATGGTTGGGGCAGCAGCAGCCATCCTGAGACTGACCATGAGGAAAAGACCAAGCCAACCTTGGTCCTGGCTGAACATCCTTGGGCCACTGCAGTATTTTTGTTTTATATACCACCACATAAAAATTTTGACTGATACACACATATGTTCTGAAAAAGTCTTTTTACCAGCCTGTTTCTCCACATAAGACTTCTTGAGGCTGGGTGCAGTGGCTCACACCTGGAATCCCAGCACTTTGGGAGGCCAAGGCAGGAGGAACATTTGAGCCCAGGAATTCGAGACCAGCCTGGACAACACAGTGAGACCCTGCCTCTACTAAAAATACAAAAATGAGCTGGGTGTGGTGGTGCACACCTGTAGTCCTAGCTTCTCAGGAGGCTGAGATGGGAGGATCAGTTGAGCCCAGGAGGTTGAAGTTGCAGTGAGCTATGATCATGTCACGGCATTTTATCCTGGGCAACAACACGAGACCCTGTCTCAAGCGATAAATAAATAATAAAAGTAATGTTAAAAAGGAAGACTTCATGAGGGCAGAAACCAATTTTATTTAGCTTCATAAGCCCTCAAGAACTGTCGAATGAATTCACGAGTGAGTAAGGTAGCACGACTTTTATAATTTCAAATGCAGCGGGCCCAGGAAGGGCACTTCTTCCCCTATTCACTCCCTGCTTTGGTGCCACATCCCTGGCAGTGGCTGATCCCTTCCACGATGACAGCTCCTGCCAGCAGCTCCTCCCTCATCATTCCAGCTCCCACTGGCTCCAACATTGCAATTTCATCAGTCCAAGGATGGTAGGGGCTTCCTGCTATTGCTAGCCTCTGGGTGGCCAATGTCCCACGTGAGTTAACTCTGTCCACACTTCTGTAAGGAAGCCCTTCCTTTTCTTTTCTTTGTTTGTTTCTTTTTTTCTTTTCGTATTTTTTTTTTTTTTGACAGGGTCTCTCTCTGTTGCCCTGGCTGGAGTGCATTGACATGATCACAGCACACTACAGCCTCAGCCTCCCAGGCTCAGGTGATCCTCCTGCCTCAGCCCCCTGAGTAGCTGGGACCACAGGCATGTGCCACCACGCCTGGCTAATTTTTGAATTTTGTGTAGAGATGGGGGTCTCACTATGTTGCCCAGGTCGGTCTCAAACTCTTGGGCTCAAGTGATCTGCCCACCTCAGCCTCCCAAAGTGCTGGGATCACAGGCTTGAGCCATCACGCCAGCAAAGCTCCTCCTTAATGCCTCTTCCTTTCAAATATCTGGGGGCTGGAGAGTGAACTCTGTTTCCTCTGTGGACTCGGAGAGACACTCCCCACCAGGTGGTAAGTTCAAGGGCACAGAACACATATCTGCTTTACTCACTAGTACCCCGGACCCAGCACAAGTTCTGCCATGGAGAAGTTGCTCAATGAATATTTATAGAATAACTAACCTCACTTCCTATTAAATAAACCAGAATAAAAATAATAAGGTGATGCTATTTTTGTCTATTAAATTAACAACAAAACATGTTTTTTTGAGACAGGATCTTGCTCTATTGCACAGGCTGGAGTACAGTGGTGCACTCATGGCTAACTGCAGCCTCAACTTCCCAGGCTCAAGCAATAATCCCATCTCAGCCTCCACAGAAGCTGGGACTACAGGTGCGTGCCACCACGTCTGGCTAATTTTTGTATTTTTAGTAGAGATGGAGTTTCCCCACATGACCCAGGCTGGTCTCCAACTCCTGGGGTCAGGCAATTTTCCCACCTTGGCCTCCCAAAGTGTAGGCATCAGCCACTGTGCCTAGCCCAGAAAATGTTTTTAAAACAATGAAACCCAATGCTGGTCTGTGTGCATTGAAATGAATAGAGTCAAGCATTGCTGTTAGATGTGTAAATTGATACAACCCTTTGGAAAAACCATACGTATAAGACACCATTAAAATAGTACTCATTTTTGACTCAGTAAAACTACTCCTGGAAACCTAATACAAAGAAACGAATCTCAATGAAGGGAAAACGTACGTAAAGATTTGATTATAGCATTATGTATAATGTCAAAATATACCCAACAGTAGGTTATAAGGAAAAGACCCTTCTATAGTCATTAAAATTACAGTATGAAAATGTGGTGGTCTCCCAAATATGGGTGATTTTCCCCCTCTGGTTTCTGTGCTTTCACAAAAAATATATATATTTTTTTTTCTAATAAATAATTTTAAAAGATGTTATCAGGGAAATAAATTAAATGCTTTAATTTAAAAACCTGCTACTCCTGGAGTCCTTTTTCTCAATCTCAGATTTTATTTGCACTCCATAGACTGGTAACCCATAGGACAGAGAAAGCTTCTTCTCCAAGCATTATCTGACCTATTTTGTGGGGATGATGGAACAGAGTCTCACCCTGTCACCCAGGTTGGAGTGCAGTAGCACAGTCATAGCTCACTGCAGCCTCAACCTCCTCGGCTCAAGCAATTCGCCTGCCTCAGCCTCCCAAGGAGCTGGGACCACAGGTGTGCACCACCATGCCCGGCTATTTTTTTTTTTTTTTTTAAGAGATGGGATCTTGCTTTGTTGCCAAGGCTGGTCTCAAACCCCTGGCCTCAAGCGATCCTCTCATCTCAGCCTCCCAAAGTGTTGGGATTATAAGCGTGAGCCACTGCAGTTGGCCAATCTGACCTATTTTACTGGAAGTTTCTTAACTGGAAGTTCCTTAATTTGATAAGAATCAATTGCTACTTGCAGGGAATATGGGCATGAACACGATTAACAGGAATCCTGCCCTCAGAGCATTGACATTCTAAAGGGAAAACAGGTACAAACAAGATAAGTAAAATTTATAGCGTGTTACATGGTGATGATTGCTTAGGATAAAGATGAAACATTTATATAAAGTTCAGAACAAGCACAATTACCTATGGCTATGAATAAATTGCAGAGTATTCATCCAATGGAATACTACACAGCAACAAAAAAGAACAAACTACTGGTCGGGCACAATGGCCCATGCCTGTAATCCCAGCACTTTGGGAAGCCGAAGTGGGTGGATCACTTGAGGTCAGGAGTTTGAGACCAGCCTGGCCAACATGGTGAAACCTCATCTCTACTAAAAATACAAAAATTAGCCGGTGTGGTGTTGGGTACCTGTAATCCCAGCTGAGACAGGAGAAGCACTTGAATTCGGGAGGCGGAGGTTGCAGTGAGCCAAGATCACACCATTGCACTCCAGCCTGGGTGACAGAGGGAGACTCCATCAAAAGAAAAAAGCAAAGAACAAACTATTATTTCACTCAATGACTAGGACAGATCTCAGAAACATTCTATTGAGCAAAAGAAGTCAGACACAAAAGGGTGCCTACGGTATGATTCCATTTATAAGAAGTTCAAAATCAGGCGAAACCAATCCACAGTGACAGATAATCAGAGTGGCAGTTGTCTCGGGTGGGGTAGTGGCCTGGGAAGGGATGTTAAAGATGATGGAAAAATTCGTTCTCTTGAACTAATGGTGGTTATGCAGGTGTCTACACACGTAAAAATGTATTGTGCCATACACTTAAAATTTGTAAACTTTGCTGTGTGATAGTCCCATCACAGAAAGAAAAAAAAAAAAAAAGGAAAGGAAGGAAAGTCAGAAAGGGAAGGGAGGGAGTTGAAAAGGAAGGAAAGGGCCGGGCGCGGTGGCTCAAGCCTGTAATCCCAGCACTTTGGGAGGCCGAGGCAGGTGGATCACGAGGTCAGGAGATCGAGACTATCCTGGCTAACATGGTGAAACCCCGTCTCTACTAAAAATACAAAAAACTAGCCGGGCGTGGTGGCGGGCGCCTGTAGTCTCAGCTACTTGGGAGGCTGAGGCGGGAGAATGGCGTGAACCCGGGAGGCGGAGCTTGCAGTGAGCCAAGATCACGCCACTGCACTCCAGCCTGGGAGACGCAGCGAGACTCCGTCTCAAAAAAAAAAAAAAAAAAAGAAAAGGAAGGAAGGAAGGGAGGGAGGGAGGGAAGGAAAAGAAAAAAGAAAGACAGAAAAGGAAGGAAGAGAAGGAAAAAAAGAAAAAGTAAGGGAGGAGGGTGGGAGGGAGAAAAGGAGGGGAGAAAGGGAAGAAAAAGAAACAAAGAGAAAAAAGAAAGAAACAAGGAAGGAAGGAAACAGGTGAAAGGAGGGAAGGAAGGGAGAAAGAAAGAAAAAAATGAACAAAGGAAGGAAAGAAGGAACAGAGGCAGGAAAAAGTTAATGGTGGTGCAGTAGTTTCAATTTTACATAGTTGAGGTCGAGAAGGTAACTGTGATTGGAGACCTGAAGGAGGTGAGGCAGAAATTAGTCACAATAATAAAAAAAAAAGTAAGAAGGAGATGTTAACAGTTAGGTATTAACAACTGTGTGTGGACTCATTAATAAATATCTTTGAGCCCCTGATCCTTTCTAAGGATGCATTAGAGATTAGAGGCAAAACTGGACATACTCTTTATCTTTTTTTTTTTTTTTGAGACAGCGTCTTGCTCTGTTGCCCAGACTGGAGTGCAGTGGCACTATCTCAGCTCAGTGCAACCTCCGCCTCCTGGGTTCAAGCGATCCTCATGCCTCAGCCTCCCAAGTAGCTGGGACTACAGCCGTGTACCGTCATGCCTGGATAATTTTTGTATTTTTTGTAGAGACGGGGTTTCACCATGTTGGCCAGGCTGGTCTCGAACGCCTAAACTCAGGTGATCCACCTGCCTCGGCCTCCCAAAGTTCTGGGACTACAGGCATGCACCACCACGCCTGGCTAATTTTTGTAGAGACGGGGGTCTCACTATGTTGCCCAGGTGGGTCTCGAACTCCTGAGCTCAAGCGCTCTGCCGGCCTCGGCCTCCCAAAGTGCTGGGATTACAGGCATGAGCCACCATAAGTGGCCAGTCCTTATCTTTATACTAACTAAATGAGAAAATCAATAAAAGCGAATTAGAATGTTGATGTGGGTAATAAAAGCAAGCCATATGACGCTAGAAAAATATATACTTAGAGGTACTGGGGAGAGAGACAGCTACATAAAGAGAGGTAGAGGAATATAGAGAAAGAAAAAGAAACAAAGAGATGGAGAGAGAGGGAAAGAGAGAATGTGGGCAGGAGGGGACAGAAACAAGGAGAGACAGAGACAGAGAGAGATGTCAATGAGGTGGATTATATTTGGGTCTCTCTGAATTCTCTTTTCCACAGCTGAATAATAATAGTAATAGTCTAGTAATTAGTACACAACTGCTCAACCTCTCTCTCTTGCCTGGGGCTGGCAAGAAAAATAACCAATCGTACTGAAGACAGGACCAAGGACTCAGGGAGACATTGAAAGAAAAACCAACCTAGAAATCACGCATTGGAGAAAAACAGAGTCTAAAGGTTGTGGCAAAGCAAAGGGACCCTGAGGTTAGGAGGGAAAGTGGATATGCTTTTTCTTAAACAAAAAAAAAAAAAAAGATATTTCTAAAGGAGGTTCCGATGTTAAATGGGATCTTGGCAGAATGAAATAACAAAGCTCTTAACGCTAAAGCCCTATCCATCTTCCCAGAGAATGTTCCTGACCCTTCAGCACCAAAAGCAAACCCTTTGCACCTGTGCTTTTCCCTCCAGTTTTGGTAAATCATGGAGATAGGTGTTTGTTTATCCAATCACCCTCTCTGACTGGTCCCATTTGTAGCAGAGATGATGTTACAGATCTGGCAAATCCCATTTTCTTTTCCTCCCAGGGATACGTACAGCAAAGGGACATGTTCCAGCTCTCACTGAAGTTAGTTGGGCCCTGGGACTACATTCTGGCTAATGGTATTTAGGTAGAAGTGATGTGAACCACTTCTAAGCCTAACCCATACAAAATGTGCAGCATAATTATCTGTGTACAAATTCAGAAGCAATTGGGGGAATGCAGAGGCCCTTCCTAGACAATGGCAAAGCCACAAAATGGAATGATCCTGGATCCCTGCGTCACTGCCTGGAGAAAAGTCTCCCAGGAAGTACAACCACTATGGAGAACAGTTTGGAGTTACCCCAAAAACTAAAAATAGAGCCACCATATGATCCAGCAATCCCACCACTGAGTATATACCCAAAAGAAAGGAAATAGTATATCGAAGCGATATCTGCACTCCCGTGTTTATTGCAGCGCTATTCACAATAGCCAAAATTTGGAAACAACCCAAGTATCCATCAACAGATGAATGGATAAAGAAAATGTGGTACATATACACAGTGGAGTACTGCTCAGCTGTAAAAAAGAATGAGATCCTGTCATTTGCAACAATGTGAATGGAACTGGAAGTCATTATGTTAAGGAAAATAAGCCAGGGACAGAAATACAAACTTAGCATGTTCTCACTTATTTGTGGGAGTTAAAAATTAAAACAATTGCACTCATGGAGATAGAGAGTAGAATGATGGTTACCAGAAGCTAAGAAGGGTAGTGGAGGCGGGTGGAGGGGAGGGGGAATGGTTAATAAGTACACAAAAATAGAAAGAATGAATAAGATGTAGTATTTGATAGTACAACAGGGTGACCATAGTCAATGATAATTTAATTGTATATTTAAAAATAAGTAAAAGAGCATAATTGGATTGTTTGTAACACAAAGGATAAATGCTTGAGGTGATAGATACCTCATTTTTCCATATGTAATTGTTACACATTGCATGCCTGTATCAAAATATCCCATATACCGTATATACCCTATTCCATATATCATATTTACACACACACACACACACACACACACACACACACACAATGTACCTATAAAACTTTTTAAAAAAGAGAAAAGCCTACTAGGAAAAAACATCCATTTTGGACAGCTGAGTGAACAAAAAGGACACTTTCACCATGTTCAACCTCTGAGAATTCAGGGTTTATTTGTTATAGCAGCTAATATTTCTTATCCTATCTAATACACCATCCATCTTGGACAGCTGAGTAAGCAAGAAGGAAGTGCCCACTGTGTTCAGTCACTGAGAGTTCAGGGCTTAGCTGTCACAGCAGCTAACATTCCTTATCCTGTATAATACACCCTTTTCATAACAGTGTGTGTGGATTCAGGTTTTGAGAAGAGTTCACATTCCTTCCAATTCTGCTTCTAAACATTTATTTTCCTGCCTTTGAGAAAGAACTCATACTCCTCCAAGGCTCAGACCACCCATCTAGCATCTTCACCACCTCCCAGGCATCCCCATCTCTGCCATTGTCCTCTTTAAGCTGTTTCTTGCCTCTGTCTCTTTGCCCTTGTACTCATCTCCACCTGGAATGCCAAAGCGGCACTGCAGACAATGTGTGTTTCAACCAGAATGGACAGAGATGCTGTTTGCTACTGCAGGACAGATTTAAAACTCTTTGGAAGCCTCATACCCATGACTTTGGCCTTGGAGATACTGCTCTCCAGCCACTAGGCAAACCAAGCACACAAGCTGTTAAAACAACCCAGTTATTGAGGCAGAGAGCTGAGAATTATTTTTGACTCCTCCCTCATCCCACTATTCTATCAGTCACGAAGATGTATTGATTCTACATCCAGATACCTCTCAAATCCATCCATTTTCATCACCATTGCTTCCATCAAATTCCAGGCCACTATCATCTCTTAGGATACATTCCAATTCTGTTAATGTGGCCCACAGGTCCTGCGTGATCTGGCCCCTGCCTCAACCCCAGCCTCTTCCCTCTCAGACTCTACATTCTAACTGACTTGGACTTCTTTCAATTCTTTAAATGCACCATATTCTTTTCCTGCCTTTTGACCTTTGAGATACCGCTCCCATAGCCAAAAGCACTCCTCTTCTTCTTCCCCAGCTAAACTTCTACTCATTTTCTAGGTTTCAGCTTAAATGCTCCTTTATTCAAGAAGCCTTCTTTGAGTTTGTTAAATGGCATTTGACTCTGCAATTATAAACCATGTCCTACATTTACAGCACTCCATTTACCAGCTAGACTGGTAAGCTGGCCAGTAAGGACAAATCTGCATTGTCCATTATTGTGATTTCAGGGTCAAGCATGGGGCATGACATATAGTAGGTGCTTACTAAAATATTGTTGAATAAATTTTAAAAATGGATGGATGGACAGATGATTTGATGGATGGATGATTTGATAGATGGGTGGGTGAATGAGTGAATGGATGATTTAATGGATGAATGAATGGATGATTGGGATAGATAATTTGATGAATGGATGGATGGGTTAATGAGTGAATGGATGAATGAATGGATGGGTAAATGAGTGAATGATTGATGGAAGGATGAATGGAAGAACAGATGGCTGAATAAATTTCTCCTTCAAGATGCTGAGTGTGAATCTGTGACTCCAAAGGAAAACCAAAGATAACTGTCATCTGGACGACCCTAAAACCAGAAGTTCCATGAGATCACATTCTTGCTCATCCTTGCTTTTGTAGACCTTGAATTCTCTTTGAGAGTGAGTAGATAATGGCAAGGAAGCAAAGACAACAGAAAACATACAAATAAACCAGGTGGCACCAGAAGATGACACACACCACATGCTCTAAAGGGGTGGCATTTGATCCCAGACCCCAGGCACTTAAAATTAAAATTAAACAAGTGAGAATGCCAATTCCATGCCAAAAATCAAGCCAAACGATCCTCAGAATGTGTTAACTGGCAATGATAGCTGGGATTTAAAAATACACCCGTCAACCTATTTTGCATGTCCTGCCTTTTGCTTCAGTAATCACTTTCCCCAGGTCCCAAGGAAATACAAGTGGTCCTTAAACAGATGACAAGGGGCCCATTTTCACTCATAATAAGAGAAGACCAATTAAAACTGTATTGAGATGCCATTTTTCACCTACCTTATGGGCAAAAGCATGATAACACACGCTGTTGGCGGGGCTGAGGGGCACCAATCACATCTATTGCTGATGGGAGTGGAAACCGGTACAATCTCCATGGAGAGTCATTTGGCAAAATTCATCAAGATTACCCATGTCTTTACCCTTTGACCCAGCAATCCAGTCTCTCCAAATTTATCCCATTGTCTATGATACGTGGATATGTTTTTATCTATTTTTTTAAATTCATTTTTGATGCAGTCTTGCTTTGTCGCCCAGGCTGGAGTGCAGTGGCACGATCACAGCTCACTGCAGCCTTGAACCCCTGGGCTCAAGGTGATCTGCCCACCTTAGCCTCCTGAGGAGCTAGGACTACAGGTGCCCAAAGGCACCTAAAGGCGCCTGCCAGCTAATTGAAAAAGAATTTTTTTTTTTAGAGACGGAGTCTTGCTATTACTCAGCCTCCTGAGTAGCTGGGATTGTGAGCACGAGCCACCACACCCAGCAACTGACATGTTTTTAAAAAGTGACAAATGCGTGGCCCATACCTGTGATTTCAGCACTTTGGGAGGCTGAGGCGGGAGGATTGCTTGAGACCCAGAGTTTGAGACCAGCTTGGGCAACATAGCAAGACCCCATCTCTGCAAAAACAAATTTTGCATTGGTAGCCCCGGCTACTTGGGAGGCTGAGGCAGGAGGATCACCTGAGCCCAGGTGGCCACAGTTTTAGAAGCTCTGATTGCATCATTGCACTCCTGCCTAGGTGACAGAGTGAGATCCTGTCTCAAAAGGAAAGGAGAGGAGAGGAGAGGAGAGGAGAGGAGAGGAGGACATATGTATAATGTTACTCATTTTAGACTGTATGTAATGGCAGGATATTGCAAACAACCCGTGAATCTATCAATAGAGGCTGGTTTAATAAATTATGGACCGCTACATAAAAAATAATAATCATAGCCTAGACACATCACTTACTTCATTCATGCCTAGCATGATTCTAAATGTGTTATATGTAATAATTCATAATAACCATAGCAGGTGCACTCTAACCACTTTTCTATATTAAAGGTGAAGAAACTGAAGCCCAGAGAGGATCAGTGACTTGCCCAAGATCACACAGCCTGAAAGCAGCAAATCAGGTCAGTGAGGGGAGCTGGTCACTTGAGGGGCTGGAAGGAGGCACAATGATGTAGCTATAAAAGGAAGAAGCCCAAGAGAGCTGTTTGGGCCAGGCATGGTGACTCATACCTGTAATCTCAGCACTTTGGGAGGCCAAGGCGGGCAAATTGCTTGAGGTCAGGAGTTCGAGAACAGCCTGACCAACATGGTGAAAGCTTGTCTCTACCAAAAATGCAAAAATTAGCTGGGGTATGGCTGGTGGTGTGCACCTGTAGTCCCAGCTACTCGGGAGGCTGAGGCAAGAGGATCTCTTGAACTCAGGAGGTGGAGGTTGCAGTGAGCCAAGATGGCACCACTGCATTCCAGCCTGGGCGACAGAAGGAGACTCTGTCTCCAAAAAAGAAAAAAAAAATAGCTGTTTGATGCACAGGGATGATAAATGACAGTGGGCAGGGCCACGGGATGCTGTAGGGTCACCTTCTGCTCATACCCAGGTTCCCAGGAAGATATTGGTGGGTGGGATGGAAGAGGGAGCCTCAGTTTCTCTGCCTCCCTCAGCTGTCTCTGCACTCTCAACCACACAGTTGTAATACTGCCTCTCTGAAAATAAGGAAGCTTCTGCCAAACTAATCTGGAAAGATCTCCAAGAACATATTGTTAGGTGAAAAAAAGCAAGACGCTGAACTGCATGTAGAGTATAGGCTCCCTTATGTAAGAAGAGAGGGGAAAGTAAAATAAATATTTTACATTTGCACACATTTCATGTGTTTGCATGAAGTAACTCTGGGAAGACATACAAGAAAGCAATAAATGTTTCAGGGGAAGGAGATGAAAGTGGGGAGGGGGATGGGGCAGACTGGGGAACGGCAGGAGATGTAAACCGATTAACTATTGAAACATTAGCATTTAATTTTGAAATTGCCAGAGAAGCTTATGGGTACTTGAGAAAAGCATCACTCATCTTTTTTTTTTTTTTTTTTTTTTTTTTTTTTGTTTCCTCACTCTCGTCGCCTTGGCTGGAATGCAGGGCACGATCTTGGCTCACTGCAACCTTCATCTCCCAGGTTCAAGCAATTCTCCTCCTGCCTCAGCCTCCCAAGTAGCTGGAACTACAGGTGCGTGCCACCACGCCCAGCTACTTTGTGTACTTTCAGTAGAGACGGGGTTTCACCATGTTGGCCAGGCTGGTCTCAAACTCCTAACTTCAAATTATCCGCTTGCCTTGGCCTCCCAAAGTGCTGGGATTACAGGTGTGAGCCACCACACCCAGCCTCTCATCTAATTATTGACATGGCACGTGCCTTGCAATTTTCTTGAGTCCCCACCACTCCCTATTGTCTGCCTGATGTTGAATTCTCATCTCATCTAAAGCTGAGTTACTCTCAGCTCCAGCTCTTTATGGCTACCCCTAAATGTGGGTCCAAAGTGGCTAGCTTCTCTTATTTTTCAAGAGGAGTGGAAAACCATATTTTTATAAGAAACCTTCCAGATTTTAAATGTTGGCAAGGAATCAATTTTTTAGAAAATGAGAATTTATGTGGCCTGTATACAACCTCTGATCCAGATGAATCCAGAATCTCTGTGTCCTCAGGAAATCCCCTGGAGGTTGTTTTGCTTGACTGAGTGGCAGAGTTTGTAGCACTCTAAGGACCTGTAGGGCAACTGTTCCATATACCGTTTGAAAACAGAGAAGTCAAGAACCAATAAAAAAGGCTGGGGAGGGGCCTCCATGTATGGTTGCTCAAGGCGTGCGCTGCGCAAGTGCCACAGGAGAGAGAGGAGTGCTGAAATACAACCCACTGATGGAGACCTTCACGATGATGGATCAAGCTGGTGACATCTGAACCCTTGTCAAATTCAACATCACTAAAGGAGAGGCAGCCAGACGTGATGTGCCATCCAATGAGGCAAGATGTATCGGTCATCATCAAAGAATGATCCTTGCAAAAACAACCAAGCATAAAACAAAAACATTGAAACTGAATCGGATTCATCCTCTAGATCAGGGATCATCAAACCATGGCCCCCTGGTCAAATCCAGCCTACTGCCTGATCTTATAAATAAAGTTTCACTGGGACTACAGCCACACTCATTTATTTAAGTATTGTCTGTGGCTTGCTTTCACACTGCAAAGGCAGAGTTGAAACCACATGAACTGCAATACCTAGAAGATGTATTATCCAGATTTTTACAGAGAAGTTCGCCAACCCCAGGTCTAGATCTAGCCCCCCGTTCACAGGAAATACAGGGGAGAGAGGAGCACGCTAAACCAACACCATAAGGCACGCAATCAGCAGAATCCCAAGTGTGGAACAGCCTCCAGGACAAATGTTCCACTTTCTTCCATAAATAAGTGGCAAGCAAACAAACGCAGGAGGCAAAACTGTTCAAGATTCTAAGAGTCTTATAAGATACATCAGTCAATCAGGGAAACGGGGATAATGACTGGCTATTCAGTGAGTCTTAAGGAAATACAGCCATTTTGGGTAGATATGAAAATGACACAGTGCTAAATGCAATATAATATTTGGGTTTGGATCATAGAACAGCAAAAACGGCATTAATGAAAAAAGGGTAAAATCTGAATAGAGTCTGTGATGTAGTAAATGGTGACAAATCGTAGTAAGGTAAGATGGTAACAATAGGAGGGGCTAGATGAGTTGAATGTAGAAACTCTCTATTATCTTGGCAATTTTTCCTTTTTTTTTTTTTTTTTTTTTTTTTGAGACGGAGTCTCGCTCTGTTGCCCAGGCTGGAGTGCAGTGGCCGGATCTCAGCTCACTGCAAGCTCCGCCTCCCGGGTTCACGCCATTCTCCTGCCTCAGCCTCCCGAGTAGCTGGGACTACAGGCGCTCGCCACCTCGCCCGGCTAGTTTTTTGTATTTTTTAGTAGAGACGGGGTTTCACCATGTTAGCCAGGATGATCTCGATCTCCTGACCTCGTGATCTGCCCGTCTCAGCCTCCCAAAGTGCTGGGATTACAGGCTTGAGCCACCGCGCCCGGCTATCTTGGCAATTTTTCTATAAATCTAAAGTTATTCCAAAATGTAAAGTTTGTTTTAAGACAATGGTATTGTGATTGTAGTTTGTTTTGTCTTTGTTGTTTGAGACAGGATCTTGCTCTGTCGCCAGGTTGGAGTGCAGTGGCACGATCATAGCTTACTGCAGCCTCCAACTACTGGCCTCAAGCAATCATCTTGCTTCAGCTTCCTGAGTAGCTAGGACTACAAGTGCACACCACCACTCCTGGTAAATTAAAAAAATAATAATGACTGTGGAGGTGGGATCTTCCTGTTGCCTAGGCTGGTTTCAAACTCCTGGCCTCAAGTGATCCACCCACCTCAGCTTCCCAAAGCATCAAGATTACAGGATAATCCACTGTACCTGGCTAGACTGTACTTTATGATAGACAGTGTCTCTTACAGTCTATTAGATTAGACTCTAATCATCTGTAACCTTAACAGATACAATGATGCAATGACTAGACTTAGCTTTAAAATAATCCAACAAAGTGCAGATAATAGGTGAGAGCATAAGGAAACCAGATTTGCCAAATAACGATATTTTTTGAAGTCAGGAAATAGATTTCCGGAAGGTTGTCTTTATGTTTCTCTCCATTTTCGGGTGAGTTTGAAAATGTTCGTAATAAAAAGTGGCTTTGAAAATTGTTTTAAGTTAGGCTTACGTGCATTTAAACATGCTCCCTAGGATGGGCTGTGGCTGCCCTGGAAGAAGAGTCACCTTTATCTCACCAGAAGGCAATTTCCACCAACCAGGCAATGTCCACCACGGTGCCGGGTGCTGGCACCCCTCTTCGTGGAATGATGGGATGACGGGGGTACCTCACCCTTGGATCTCCTATGTTTACCCCCAACCTAACTCAACCAGCTTCATGTGACATTGTAGAATCTGCCTCAAGTCCTGTTGCATGGCTGGCTGTGACCACAAAGGGACCCAACTTTCCAACACAATTTGATTTGGGTAATAAACAGCCTGCAAAAAAATTACTGGAGACATCTGCAAAGAATTCTTATCTTTCACAAAGGTCACGGGAAACTACCCTTTTCAACCATTCCACTGGGTATAAACAGGAAAACAGGTAGTTTCAACTGCAGTGGCAGCTATCTTAAGATCTTGGCTCCTTGAGAGGTGAAAATAGTGCTGGATCAACCCCATCCTGAAGCCCACACCACCACTGGACTTACAGTCATGAAAACCAGTACCTTCCCTTGCTGTTCAGTCTGCTTCAGTTTGCTGTGACTTGTAGGCCAACACTCTTTCCTGGTGGGACCACATGAAACTGTATCAGTTCTAGCAAATCTGTATAGATTTGCCAAGTGGCCCATGAGCCCAACGATGCATTTGAGATGGTCAAACCGAGAGTCCCAGTTTAGGTCCTGCTGGGAGCCCTAGTCCAAATACAGGTTTTGAAAAGCATTAATAACCAGGTCTAAACAGATTCAAAGCCCTTTTCACAACCCCTATTCAATTAAGCAGCCAGTCACTTGTCAAATACTTCCATAACCCTTTCCCTCCTTTCTGCCCCTGTGACCACTCAATTCCAGCCTCCATCATCATTTGCTTGGACTGTAGCAGTATCTTTCCTCCTGGTTCTCCTCCTCTAGCATCATTTTTCTCCAACCATCCCTTACACTGGTCCCAGATGGCCTTTTCTAACTTACACATCTGATCAAGGAGATGGTAAAACCTTTTTTGTTTTTTTAAAGAGATGGGGTCTTTATTTTTTGCCCAGGCTGAGTACAGTGGCATAATCATAGCTCACTATAGCCTCTAACTCCTGGTCTCAAGTGATCCTCCTGTCACAGTCTCCTGAGTAATAGGATTACAGGTGAGTGTCATCTCAGGCACCTAATTTTTATTTAAAAAACTTTTTTTTGTAGAGACGAGGTCTTGCTATGTTGCCTAGGCTGGTCTCGAATTCCCGGCCTCAAGCGATTCTCCTGCCTTGGCCTCCCAAAGTGCTGGAATCATGGAGGTGAGCCACCACGCTGGCAAAACTCTTTTGAAGTGCACAGTTTAGTAGATTAAGTGAAGTCATGTGGTTGTAGAACCATCAGCATCATCAATCTGCAAAACTTTCTCATCTTCCCAAACTGCGACTCCGTCACCATTAAACTGTAACTCCCCATTCCCTCTTCCCTACCTGCTGGCTCCCCCATTCTACTTTCTGTCTCTATGAATTTGACCACTCTAGGGATCTTATATAAGTGGAATCATATAGTATTTGTCCTTTTGGGTCAGGTTTATTTCACTGAGCATAATGTCCTCTGGGTTCATCTATGTTATGTCATGTATCAGAGTTCCCTCATTGAGAATCTCATTGTTTACGAATTTTTACGGAAGCTTCATTTTGTAGGCATGATTCATTAAATCACTGACCATTGGTGATCAAAGAGATGAAAGAGCTCAATCTCCAGCTTCTCTCCAGTCCCTGGAGGCTGAAGGGTAAGATTGAAAATCTCAACCCTGGCCGGGCACGGTGGCTCATGCCCGTAATCCCAGCATTTTGGGAGGCCAAGGCAGGTGGATCACTTGCGGTCAGGAGTTCGAGACCAGCCTGATCAACATGGTGAAACCCCCGTCTCTACTAAAAATACAAAATTAGCCAAGCATGATGGTGCATGACTATCATCTCAGCTACTTGGAAGGCTGAGGGAGGAGAATTGCTTGAACCTGGGAGGCGGAAGTTGCAGTGAGCCAAGATTGCACCATTGCATTCCAGTCTGGGCAACAAGAGCGAAACTCCATCTCAAAAAAAAAAAAAAAGAAAGAAAGAAAATCTCAACCCTTTAATCATATCTTGTTTTTTCTGGTGACCAGGCCCCATCCTAAAACCATCTAGGCACTCCTGAACCAATCATTAGCATACCCAAGACACTCTTATCATTCAGGAGATTCTAAGGGTCTTAGAAGCTTTTGTATTAGGAACCCTAGACTAAGACTGAACATAATAAAAGATGCTCCTATCATCTTTATTACTCAGGAAATTACAAGAGTTTTAAGAGCGCTGTACCAGGAATCAGGGATGAAGATCAAATATGTATTTCTTATTATATCATAATAACACCAGAGGACACTATTTAACCTACTGAAGTAATACAAGCAGTAAAGTAGCTGTGGAAAAACTGAAATGGTGCCTGGAATCAACAAAGTGTGGGACACAACCAGACAAGAAATCATTTGACCCCTAACTCTGTAACCTACTGTGTGTCCTACAAGAGCTGGCTTCACCCTGAGCATACCACAGGAACTGGGGACAGAGACCAAATATTTTTTATTATACCGCAGGTTGATGATCTCATTCCAGCCCCTGAATAGGCCATTTCTGAAACTGGACATTACTTCAGCCCCTGGATACAGCCATTCCTGAAACCTAACAGTAGTTCACCCCCTGGATACAACCATTCCTGAAAGCTGACCTTATTTCAGCCCCCAATTACAGCCATTCCTGAAAACTGACATTATTTCAGCCCCTGGATATAATCATTTCTGAAAGCTGACATTTATCCAGCCCCTGGATACAACCATTTCTGAAAGCTGAAATAAGATCAGGTACCTTATTTCAGCCCCTGGATATAGCCATTCCTGAAACCTGACATTATTTTAGCAACTGGATACAGCTGTTTCTGAAAAATGATCTTATTTCAGCCACTAGATACAGCCATTCCTGAAGCCTACATTTAAATGACTTGAGTCAATAAATTCCCCTTACCTCAGTTTTTAATCTAAGTCTGTTTGCATTGTATTTCTGTCTCTTGCAATTTAAAGAATTCTAATGGATACCCCTGGGCTATCCCATCCATCTGGAATGGCCTCCCCAGCCCACCACATTCATCAGCCTGACACACTCTGGCTCACCTCCCACCTTGGCCCAATGCTTCCTCCTCTGGGAAGGTATCTGTGATTCCATGGAGCAAACCTAAGGGTGCCTACTTCACTCCAAACCTTCCTCCCTGCAGCATTCATCTGGCACCGTGACGATTGTTGGTTTGTGTGTTGGCTGCCCTAGATTGTTCGTTCCTGAGGGGTGAGCACTGTGGTCTCTTCGTGTTTGCGTTCCCAGCCCTGACCCCAGCAGCACCCAGTAAATAGCTGTTGTGTTGAATGAACCAGTAAGTGAATGATTAAATAGTAAAAAGTGTCGCTTTCCTCTGACAATGGATTTATTTTTAAAAAGGGTAAGAAAAACAAAAGGCTGTGCCACTGATGGTGGCTGCAGGGCGCATGCATGCGTTCTCTCCTCTGATTAAATAGCAGGCAAGGTGTGTGGGAAGGGAACAGAGGGACCTCAGAGACAGGCAGATAAACGAGTGGGTGGCTCTTGCCAGCAGTAAGCCTTTCTTTCATCTACTGTGTGGCCAACCCCTGCCCCCAGTGCCCACTTGCCAGGCTAATCTCCTCTGGATCCCCAGAAACAATAAGAAATAATTTGTCTGAGGGGGGAATTGGATGGGAAAGGGGGAGGAAGATATGTCCATTCCATTCCAGCTGGCTCTGGCTCTCCCCCACTGCTCCCTGAGCTAGCCAAATGCATCTTCTAATTTAGTTCATTCTTCTCTTCCTAGCCATTGGTAATAGACCCACACAGAACACTTGGAATTTAACCATCCTTCCTCCCCATAAGAGAAAAGGAGAGTGAGAAGATATGCAAAAGAGAAATAGAAGGGGAAAGAAAAGAAGGGAAAAGATAAAAGAAGAATGATCACAGTAATGGCTAAGAAATATCATTCTTACTATGTGCCAAGCACTTAGCTGACAATCTGACATGTATTAACTCAATTCATTCTCCTTGAAACTGTATGGGATAGGTTCCAATATTATCCTTATTTTACAAACAAGAAAGAGGAGCAAAAATAGAGGACAAGGTAGGGAATTTTTTTTTTTTTTTTTTCAGAGACAGGGTCTTCCTCTGTCGCTCAGGCAGGAGTGCAATGGCACGATTGTAGCTTGCTGCAGTCTCCAACTCCTGGCAAGTGATCCTTCTGCTTCAGCCTCCCCAGTAGCTGGGACTGCAGTCATGCACCACCACGCCAGTCTGAGTTTTGTTTGTTTGTTTGTTTGGTAGAGATAGGGTCTGCCTTTGTTGCCCAGGCTGGTCTCGAACTCCTGGCTTCAAGAAATCATCCCACCTCAGCATCCCAAAGTGCTGGGGTTATAGGTAGGAGCCACTGAGCCCAGCCAACAAGGCAGGAATTTTTAAAAAATCTTTCTAAATGAAAGTACTGGTGGATCCCCAGCTCTGGAGCGCAACACAGAGTAGGTGCTCACTGAACAACACTGAAAGAAGATTTGAAAGAAATCCCAGCCCATGCCGTGAAGACATTATCATCAACATCATCATTATTAAGTGGAAAAGAACATGTTGTAAAGCAACAGATAGGTAGGACATGAATTTTGCTTATCTTTGTACATGGATGAGAAAAACTCTGCAGGACCATTCACCATTAGTGGGGGTCATCTTACGGGGGAAATCAGAGATCAACTCAAACATGTCAAAAACATTGATTGAGGCCTGGCGTGGTGGCTCACACCTGCAATCCCAGCACTTTGGGAAGCCGACGTTTTTATCCACACTTAAAACTAGGAAAATGTCAATGGTCCATGGCCAAGAATTGTACGGGGAGTGGGGAGGCAGGAGAGTTTCATTCATTGGAAGTTCAAAAATAAGAATAAGTTAGACATCAGAATAATGGGGTATAGACTCAGAAGGGGCGCCAAGGCACCTTGTTGGGGGTCAGGGTTGTTCTCTGTCCAGATGTGGGTGATGTTCACTAGTGGTATACATCTGTAAAAATTTGTGGTGCTCTGAACTTAAAGTATATGCATTTTTATACATTTCATCAAGTGCATCGTGACATCCCAATTTTTAAAAAACTTTTAAAATGCAAAAAATTTGTGAATTATTGACGAGCACAGTGGCTTGGCTGGTAGAAGGTTGCCGCCAGAGACTGCAAGAGGCTAACGCCCCTGGTTGTACCGTGGGCCTAGGTTGCTGCTCGCCCCTGAGGACGAAGGAGTTACCTCATCTGCGCCAACTCCCTTCCCATGACAACAGGAGAGCACAGCACTTAGAGACACTGGTCTCAGCACTTTTTAATCTGAGAGCTTTGGAAAAGCCTCGGAGTCGGGGGAGGAAGAGGAGAGCTCTCAGAAGAACTGGCTGGCAAGATGCTGGGGTGGTGGAAAAAAAAATGCTTCCAAGGCAAAAAAAAAAAAAAAAAAGAAGAAGAAGAAGAAAAAAAGGATTAAGAACCAGCTCTGATGGGATCTGAATACACTGCCTTGGAGGCTGGAGAGAAAAGGCAAAAAAAAAACTCCAGAAATGCAACATTTAAGCTTCACTCACAAACCCCGCCCCCCCCCACCACCACCCAAATGAAAATAGAGCTCACTTAAAAAAATTACTTTTTGGCTGGGGGCGGTGGCTCACTCCTGTAATCCTAGCACTTTGGGAGGCCGAGGTGGGCGGATCGCTTGAGGCCAGGAGTTTGAGACCAGGTTGGGCAACAATGTGAGACCCCGTCTCTACTAAAAATACAAAAATCAGCCGGGCGTGGTGGCGCACGTCTGTAATCCCCACTCCTCGGGGGTGCTGAGGCGGGAGAATCACTTGAACCTGGAAGGAAGAGATTGCAGTGAGCCGAGATCGTACCACTGCACTCCAGCCTGGGTAACAGAGTGAGGCTGTCTCAAAAAAAAAAGAAAAAAAAAATTAACCCTCTAAAGAATATTTATGCAGAAAGTGTTCCCAAGAAAACTGGGTGCAAATACGAGGTCAGCCTAACAAAGGAAACACATATATTTTTGTGTTCCATGACTGTCTAGTTGGCTGGCTTGGGTGCAGGCAGGTATCCCAGGGTCCAGACACTACACCTATAGAAGTGTCATCTAACCAGAAACACAAAAATAGAGGCAAATTTCTCTGTTCTTCAGCGCTCAAGTGCTATACCACTAAGATTTTAAGACTAGGAACTGACTTTGCTCCTGGAAATGCACAGAAAAGGAACTTTTAGGTTAACCCAGGGAGAAAGACAGTTATGATTGTGAGCGTGAAGTTATCTCTAAGTGAATTACGCACTTTATGAGTAAAGGTTTTTAAGTGTTTGTCCTTGATCAGTCACCTTTGCTACTCCTGGATGAGAAGAGAAAGCTGGTGTCTACCGGCGTCCTGGGCACGGCATGGACTACATTTCCCAGATGCCCTTGCAATTCTATGTGGTCATATGACCAGGGAAATGGGAGAGGTTGCAGTTGCCTGTTCCAGGACTGGATCAGGTAGATACTTACCACATTGGAAAGTATTTGTATATCTAAACATATCTAACCATAGAAAAAATATAGTAAAAACACGATATAAAAGATAAGAAATGGTACATCGATATAGGACATTCATCAGAAATGGAGCTTACAGGACAACAAGTTAATTCAGTGAAGGGTGAGTGAATGTGAAGGTATAGGACATTACCATACACTACTATAGAATTTACACACACTCCACATTTAGGCCACATTACATTTATAAAAAACAACATTTTCTTTCTTCGATAATAAATTACCCTAGTTTATTATAACTTTTTTACTTTATGAACTTTTTAATTAAAAATTTTTGTTTGTTTGTTTTTTGTTTATGGAGTTTCACTCTTGTCACCCAGGCTGGAGTGCAGTGACGCAATCTCGGCTCACTGCAACTTCCGATTTCCGGGTTCAAGTGATTCTCCTGCCTCAGCCCTCCGAGTAGCTGGGATTACAGGCATGCGCCACCATGCCCTGCTAATTTTTATATTTTTAGTAGAAACGGGGTTTCACCATGTTGGCAAGGCTGATCTTGAGCTCCTGACCTCAGGTGATCCACCCACCTCAGCCTCCCAAAGTTCTGGGATTACAGGCGTGAGCTACCGTGCCAGCCTTAAAAACTTTTTGTAGTAACACTTCAGTAATTGAAGATTACTGAATCTAGATGCCACTGCTGTTTGTAATAACACTGGAGTAACACTGATAAACTTTATAATAACACAGCATAAAACACAAACACATTACACATCTGTAAAAAATATTTTCTTTGTTTATATCCTTATTCTATATACTTTTTTCTATATTTAATTTAAAAATAGTTTTATTTTTAAAACATTTTTGTTAAAGTTTAATACACAAACACACACATTAGCCTAGTACTACACAGGGTCAGGATCATTAAGATGTCACTAGACAATATAAATGTTTTAGCTCCATTAGATTTTTTTTTTTTTAATGAGACAGAGTCTCACTCTGTTGCCCAGGCTGGAGTGCAGTGGTGTGATCTCGGCTCACTACAACCTCTGCCTCCTGGGTTCAAGCAATTCTTCTGCCTAAGCCTTCTGAGTAGCTGGGATTACAGGCACGCACCACCACACCTGGCTAATTTTTTTGTATTTTTAGTAGAGACAGGGTTTCACCATGTTGGCCAGGCTGGTCTCAAACTCCTGACCTCAAGTGATCGCCCCCCTCAGCCTACCAAAGTGCTGGGAATACAGGCATGAGCCACTGTGCCCAGCCTTCCATTATAATCTTATGGGGCCACTTTCACACATGTGGTCTGTCATTGACCAAGACATCATTATGTGGCATACAGCTGCATTTATTTATGAAGTGACCCAAGAAAACACCAGTAGGGCAGAAAGGAAGTGAGACAGGGAATGGAAGGCAGCCAGTGAGTGGTGTGTTGTTGAACCAGGTACCACTGTGGGCACCTGGGACTGAATAGCACTGGGGAGTTCTGGGAAGCAGAGTGGAACACAGACCTTGGAGGGATCCACCCAAGCAGGAGGGAACTGGGGTATTTATAGACCAATCCTCAGTAGTCATTGTTGGGCCTGCTCCCCAACACTTCAGGCTTGCCTTGGTTGCACACATAGAGAACTTTGGCTTCCAGGACATAAAGATGCAGTTGCTGTCAGCTGACCATTGGATCGGAAGGTATAGATATGGGAAGTGCCAGAAGGATGGCACTTGGAACATCTATAGTATCAGCAATGGCAGAACCACACAACGGAAAGAACCTGGGCTCCTGAACGACTGCCTGGAGGAGAGCCACTCTCATCAACCTAGACTGTAACAACTTGAACTGTAACAATTGAGAGGAAAATACTCCCACCCTCTTTAAGGCATTGAAATATTAATAATATTGGGCTTCTTTGTTAACGGCAGCCTAGCCTTAGCCTAACAGATATATCAGCCTTTTTTCTACTGAGCCTGAAAGCTGCAATTTCAGAGAGAACAGCACCCAACATTGAGTATCTGCAGTTTTGATGCATTATTTCACTGAATATTCCTGAGAAGCCTATGCCAACTGATTTGGTAGCCCACCAGTAATAACCCCTCAGTAAATTTTGAGGGAGGGAGTACACCCAGAAATGCTGGGAGTTAACACCCCTGGAAACAATTAATGTCCTCAACCCATGAATAATGACAATTGGTGGATAAATACCCCAGCTCCCTCACCTCTAAAGTAGGATGCTTGAGGTCTATGCTATCCTCCAGTGCTTCCTGATGGGGCTGAGCCCCGATTGCCCACAGTGATGACTTAATAACATACCATTCACTAGCTACCTTCCCTACCCTCTTTCACTTCCCCTCTCACCTATGGGTGTTTCCTGGAATAACCTCCCAAATGACTATTTGCACTTGAATTGTTTTCTCAGAGTCTGCCTCAGGAGACCCCAGACGAAGTCTGGGGATAAATTATTATCACCTTTAATGCACAGACCAGGACACATAGAAAGTCCAGAGTCATCCCAGGTTATGCGGCAAGGAGGTAACATAGCTGAGACCCAAATTCCCATCTTGACTCCAGGATTCAACCTCTTAACTCCATTGCTGTCCAGTAAGCTGGACTTCTCCACAAGGGAATCCTCTCCTCTCAAGCACATTTATGGGTAAAGCCACCCTCATCATCTCTTTCCCACAGGCTTGTGACTGTCTAGGCTTTAAATATAAATTTGGCAAACATTTATTAAGCACCCACAGTATACCAAGTACTAACACCACATTGATTCATTGACCCTGATCTCAAATAGCTGAAGGTCAAATTAGGGAGAACATATTTAAAGGGAGAAACACCAAACCAACTGGGAGGTTGTAATCATGGCTGCTGCTCACTGTGCAGGCTGTTAAAATGGTGAAATATTCCATATAAGTTCATAGATAGCCACTGTCCTGAGTTATGATGGTTAATTTTGTATGTGAACGTGACTGGGCTATGGGATGCCCAGATATTTGCTTACACATTATTTCTGGGTGTGTCTGTGAGGTTGTGTCTTAGCCCGTTTTCATGTTGCTGATAAAGACATACCAGAGACCGGGTAATTTATAAAGAAAAAGAGGTTTAATGGACTCACAGTTCCACATGGCTGGAGAGGCCTCACAATCACGGCAGAAGGCAAAAGGCACATCTTACTTGACAGCAGACAAGACAGAAGAACCAAGTGAAAGAGGTTTCCCCTTATAAAACTATCAGATCTCATGAGACTTATTCACTACCACAAGAACAGTATACGGGAAACCACCTCCATGATTCAATTATCTGCCGCCGGGTTCCTCCCACAGCACGTGGGAATTATGGGAGCTACAATTCAAGATGAGATTTGGGTGGGGACACACCTAAACCGTATCAGGGTGTTTCTGAAAGAGATTAGCATTTGCACTGGGGGGCTCAGTAAAGCAGATGGCCCTCCCCAATGTAGGTGGGCATTGTCCCATCTGTTGAGGGCCTGAATGGAACAAAAAAGTGGAGGAAGGTTGAATTAACTCTGCTGGACTGCAGAGCTGGGATATCAGTTTTCTCCTGCCCTTGGTGCTCCTTGTTCTTAGCCCTTCAGACCTGGACTGGAATCAGCCCTCTGGTTCTCAGGCCTTCAAACTACACCACCAGCTTTCTTGGGTCTCCAGCTTGCAGATGGCAAATCAGGGGACTTCTTAGTCTCTATAATTACATGAACCAATACCTTATAGTAAACCCTCTCCTACATATACACATGTAGAGCCAACGGGATAAATACAGACATAGACGTAGATATACATGTGGATATGAATCGACATACATGAAGATGGACATAGGCATAGATGGAGCTGGAGCTAGAGATATAGGCTTCATCCTATTGTTTCTGCTTCTCTGGAGAACTTTGATTAATACATGAGTTGCCCTGAGAGCCCCCCACCTGCTCTCTGGGTCTTTCCTCTAAGCCAGACCTCCTTTTGACCCATCAAATAAAGGGATAGGGCCAGTCGTGGCGGCCCTATCACACCTGTAATCCCAGCACTTTGGGAGGCTGAGGCGGGCACATCACCTGAGGTTGGGAGTTCGAGACCAGGCTGGCCAACATAGAGAAACCCCGTCTCTACTAGAAATACAAAAATCAGCCTGGCATGGTGGCTCATGCCTGTAATCCTAGCTAGTAGGGAGGTTGAGGCAGGAGAATCACTTGAACCTGGGAGGTGGGGGTTGCAGTGAGCTGAGAATTCTGGAATTCTAGAATTCAGTTCTGGAATATGGAATTCCTAGATCAAGGTTTCAACACGCCACTGCACTCCAGCCTGGGCTACAGAGCAAGACTCCATCTCAAAAATAATAATAATGATAATAAAATAAAAATAAATAAATAAAGGGATAGTTCGGGCACTCGGGGAAACCCTAGGCTACCAGTCCTGAGCTATGGGCCAACTGCACGCTGATTGGCTGATGCCTGTGCCGGGTCTCTCACTATCGTAGAGATGCGTCCTCAGTGGGGAGGACAAGGAAGGTGTCATCCGCTTTACCTGAGCTGGTCAGGTAAGGCCCAGAATAGGGTTTTTTTTATTAACCCAGAAAACAGCAGCCTATGGTGGGTATAAGGTTCCTTGGAGGGTGATAAAAATGTTACGAAATTAGATGGTGTTGTTGATTATACAACCTATGAACGTGCTAAAAAACACTGGATAGTACACTTTAAAGGGGTGAATTTTATGGCATGTGAGTTATAGCCCAATAGTTATTTATTTATTTATTTATTTATTTATTTATTTATTTATTTATTTTTTGATGCAGGGCCTCACTCTGTTGCTCAGGCTGGGATGCAGTGGCACAATCACAGCATTCTGTAGCCTGGAACTCCTGGGCTCAAGCCATCCTCCTCCTGCCTCAGCTCCCTGAGTAGCTGGGACTACAGGTGCACCATCATGCCTGGATAACTTTTAATTTTTTTTTTCTTTCTGGTAGAAACAAGGTCTTGCTATGATGCCCGGGCTGGTCTCGAAGTCCTGGCTTCAAGAGATCCTCCCACCTCAGCCTCTCAAAGCGCTAGAATTACAGGCGTGAGCCACTGTGCCTTGCCAAAGTTCTGTTTTATTTAAAGGAGAGAAAACAACAGCCTAAACCCCATTTCCTGACACCTCTGGGCATCGAGATTGGGACCAGAGTGAGGAGAATGAGCACCGGCTTTGAACACAAAATTAAACACTTACATGCTGGGCTCTTTGAGTGTGCTACGGCTGCCGTGACAAGACACCACACTGAGTGGCTTCAACAACAAAAACAGACTGTCTTTCAGTTCTGGAATCTAGAATTCATAGATCAAGGTGTCAACGGGGCTGAGGGAGGATTTGTTCCAGGCCTCTCTCCTGGCTTCTGGTAGTCTCTCAGTGTATGGCAGCACAACTCTAATTTTTTTTTTAATTTTATTTTATTTTATTTTTTTTATTTATTTGAGACATAGTCTCACTCTGTCACCAGGCTGGAGTGCAGTGGCGCGATCTTGGCACACTGCAACCTCCACTTCCCGGATTCAAGCAATTCTCCTGCCTCAGCCTCCCGAGTAACTGGTACTACAGGCGCATGCCACCACACCCAGCTAATTTTTGTATTTTTAGTAGAGATGGGGTTTCACCATGTTGGTGAGGATGGTCTCCATCTCTTGACCTTGTGATCCACCCCCCTTGGCCTCTCAAAGTGCTGGGATTACAGGCATGAGCCACCGCCCCCAGACCCACAACTCCAATCGTTACACAACATTCTCCCTAGTGCACATGGCTGTGTTCAGTTTTCCCCCTTTCTATGTGGACGACCCAGTCACATTGGATTAGGGGCCCACCTCATCTTAGCTAATTATGTCTGCAACTATGTCTGCAATTTCCAAAAAAGGTCACATTCTAGGGTACTCAAGATGCTATAGTCTTAATGTTGGGTTCCTGCAAAATGTGTATTTTGTTTGTTTGTTTTTGTTTTAGATGAAGTCTTGCTCTGTAGTCCAGGCTGGAGTGCAGTGGTGCAATCTCAGCTCACTGCAACCTCCACCTCCTGTGTTCAAGTGATTCTCCCACCTCAGCCTCCCGAGTTGTTGGGATTATAGGCACCCGCCACCACGCCCAGCTAATTTTTGTATTTTTAGTAGAGACAAGGTTTCACCATGTTGGCCAGGCTGGTCTTGAACTCCTGACCTCAAGTGATCCGCCCACCTCAGCCTCCCAAAGTGCTGGGATTACAGGCATGAGCCGCCACGCCAGCCCACTATTTGTATGTTGATATTTAGTCCACGGTGCAATAGTATTAAGAGGGAGGACTTTGAGAGGTGATTAGGTCACGGGTTCTGCACCTTCACGAACGGGAATGGTGCCTTTATCAAAGAGGCTCAAGGGTGGTTCATGCCTATAATCTCAGCACATTGAAAAGTCAAGACAAAAGGATTGCTTGAGCCCAGGAGTTTGAGACCAGTCTGAGCAACATAGGAAGATCCCGTCTCTACAAAAAGAAACATTTTTTTAACTTAGCCAGGTGTGGTTGGTGTGCCCTTGTGGTCTCAGCTACTTGGGAGGCTGAGTTGGGAGGATTGCTTGAGTCTGGGAGGTCGAGGCTGCAGTGAGCCATGATTGCACCACTGCACTCCAGCCTGGGCAACCTATCTCAAAAATAAACAAAAACAAACAAACAAACAAACAAAAAACCACGTCCACTATTTGAAGACACATAGAATGTGCCGTCTATGAGAAAGGGCCCTCACCAGACACCAAATCTACTGGTGCCTCGATCTTGGACTTCCCAGCCTCCAGAACTGTGAGCAATACATTTCCATTGTTTGTAAATTACACAGTCTAGGACATTTTGTTATAGCAGCCCAAACAGATTAAGGCAGGACATTAGGACCTTAACATATGAGTGTGAGGGGTAGGAGAGGGAAACACTTCACACATGCCAAGCCATATTGCATCCCGAGGCCAAAGGAAAAATCTGAAATACTGATCTCGTTTTTATTGAGAAAGTTGATATTTTTACTCATCGTGGATTTTTGCATTGATTTTTATTTTTAAAATTACTGTACTAAAATGTTATTTATCTTGATCCCTGAATTTGTTGGTACTCTTAGAGTTTGTGCCTAAAATAAGCACCTCCCCTACCTCACCCTGGTCCTGGTCCAGTCTGGCTTGCTTCAAACTTTTCAGTCTGCAACCAGTGGCTCCCCGACCAGACGTGTAAATTCTCTCTCAACCCTTGGATGGGATTTGTTTAGGCCCAGGAAGTTTAAAGGAGGTGGGGTGCTTTTTTATCTGCCTCTGCCTGCATCACTGGCTTCATTTCCTCCTTCGTCGAGGCTGTTCTTCCTGCCCTCTTTGAAGGCTTTTGCTTTTTTCTCCAGCTTTGTTGAGATATAATTGACAAATAAAAAATGGTGTACATTTGCTATAGTTTGGATATTTGTGTCCCCAAACCTCATGTTAAAAATTTTATTATTATCATTATTAGTTTACAGACAGGGTTTTGCTCTGTTCGCAGGCTAGAGTGCAGTGATGCAGTCATAGCTCACTACAGCCTCAAACTCCTGGTCATAAGTGATGCTCCTGCTTCAGCCTCCTGAATAGCTGGGACTACTGACATGCATTACCATACCTGGCTAGTTGTTTGTGTGTGTGTGTGTGTGTGTGTTTTGTTTGTTTGTTTTTGTATAAATGAGGTCTCGCTCTGTTGCCCAGGCTGGTCTTGAACTCCTGGCCCCAAGTGATCTTCCCACCTCACTTTCCAAAGTGCGGGGATTACAGGCATAAGCCACCGCACCTGGCCTCATGTTGCAATTTTATCCCCAGTATTGGAGGTGGGGTCTGACGGGAGGTGTTTTGGTCATGGGAGCAGAGTGGAACCCTTGTGAATGGCTTGGTGGCTTTCTCGCAGTAACGAGTGAGTGAGTTCTCACTCTATTAGCTCCAGCAAGAGCTGGTTATTAAAAAGAGCTCTGGCTGGGTGTGGTGGCTCCCAGCACTTTGGGAGGCCAAGTCAGGTGGATCACCTGAGATCAGGAGTTCGAGACCAGCCTGATCAATATGATGTAACCCTGTCTCTACTAAAAATACAAAAATTAGCCAGGCATGGTGGTGGGTGCTTGTAATCCCAGAGGCGCTGAGGCAGGAGAATCGCTTCAACCCAGGAGGCGGAGGTTGCAGTGAGCTGAGATCGCACCACTGCACTCCAGCCTGGGAGACACAGCAAGACTCCGTCTCAAAAAAAAAAAAAAAAAAAAAAAAAGCTGGGCGTGGTGGTGGGCGCTTGTAATCCCAGCTACTCAGGAGGCTGAGGCAGGAGAATTGTTTGAACACAGGAGGTGGAGGTTGCAGTAAGCCAAGGTCATACCACTGCACTCCAGCCTAGGTGACAGAGCAAGACTCCATCTCAAAACAAAACAAAACAAAACAAAATCAAGTAGACAATACGGTATTGTTAGCTATAGTCATCATGCTGTACATTAACTGCCCAGAAGTTACTCATCTTGCCTAACTCAAAGCTTGCACTGCTTGACTGACATTTCTGCATTTCTTCCCTGCCCCCAGTCCCTGGTAACCATCATTCTACTCTCTGCCTCTGCGAGTTTGACTTTTTTAGATTCCGCATGTAAGTGAGATCCTGCAGCATTTGTCTTTCTATGTCTGGTTTATTTCACTTAATATAATGTCATTCAGGTTCATTCATGTTGTTGCAAATAACAAGATTTCCTTCTTCTTCTTCTTCTTCTTTTTTTTTTTTTTTTTTTTTTTTTTTTTTTTTTTTTGAGATAGGATCTCACCCTGTCACCCAGGCTGGAGTGCAGTGGCGCAATCATAGCTCACTATATGAATTCCTGGACTCAAGCACTCAAGCAATCCTTCTGCTTCCGACTCCTGAGTAGCTGGAATTACAGGTGGGAGCCATCATTCCTGGCTATTCTATGATTCTACTTGAATGATTCAGGCTAGGTGCAATGGTACACGCCTGTAATACTAGCACTTTGGGTGGCTGAGGCAGGAGGATCACTTGAAAACCAGGAGTTTGAGACCATCCTGGGCAACACAGTGAGACTCTGTTTCTACAAAAAATTTTAAAAATAGCCAGGCATGGTGGTATGCATCTGTAGTACCAGCTAACTGGAAGACTGAGGCTGGAGGATTGCTTGAGCAGAAGTTTGAGGTTATAGTAAGCTATGATCACACCACTGCACTCCAGCCTAGGTGACAGAGTGGGACCCTGTCTCTAAATGATAATAATAATGGCCTGGGTGTAGTGGCTCACGCCTGTAATCCCAGCACTTTAGGACGCTGAGACAGGTGGATCACCTGAGGCCAGGAGTTGGAGACCAGTCCGGTCAACATGTTGAAACTCCGTCTCTATTAAAAATACAAAAATTAGGTGGGTGTGGTGATGCATGCCTGTAATCCCAGCTACTCAGGAGGCTGAGGCATGAGAATCACTTGAGCCCAGGAAGCTAAGGTTGCAGTGAGCCAAGATCGTGCCACTGCACTCCAGTCTAGGCAACAGAATGAGACTCTGCCTCAAAAAAATAAATAAATAAATAAATAATAATAAAAGAAAAGAGGCCAGGTGCGATGGCTCACGCCTGTAATCCCAGCACTTTGGGAGGCCCAGGCTGGTGGATCACGAGGTCAGGAGATCGAGACCATCCCAGCTAACACGGTGAAACCCCATCTCTACTAAAAATACAAAAAATTAGCTGGGTGTGGTGGCTGGCGCCTGTAGTCCCAGCTACTCGGGAGGCTGAGGCAGGAGAATGGCGTGAACCCGGGAGGCGGAGCTTGCAGTGAGTCGAGATTGCTCCACTGCACTCCAGCCTGGGGGACAGAGCGAGACTCCGCCGGGAAGGGAAGCGGAGGGGAGGGGAAGGGAGAGGAGAAGGAAAGGAAGGGAAGGATTCAGTCCTGCCTGGATCTATTCTGCTCACCTTCTGTGGGCTTCCTATCCCATGTAGATGGCCACCATCTTGCTAAGAACTAGGAAAGGTAGAGGGAGAGCTGGAGAAGAGGGAAGCGATTCAGGATTAGAAGAACCATCCAATGAGGTTATTTTGGAAACAGCTATTTTAACCTGCTACCCACTTTGATACACATGGAAAATATCTCAAACTCCGGAAGATTTGAACGTGACAGATCTCATAATAGCAAGAAGGATAAATAGGAAGTACTTTCATAGCAGTCACTGCATACCTGGCACATCACATGTATTAGCTAACCTTATGAAATAGATATGATTGTGATCCCAGTTTTTCATTTTTCTTTTTTTCTTTCTTTTTCTTTCTTTCTTTTTTTTTTTTTTTGTTTGTTTGTTTGTTTGTTTTTGAGATGGACTCTCACTCTGTCACCCAGGCTGAAGTGCGGTGACATGATCTTGGTTCACTGTAACCTCTGCTTCCCGGGTTCAAGTGATTCTTCTGCCTCAGCCTCCCAAGTAGCTGGGACTACAGGTGCATGCCACCACGCCCAACTAATTTTTGTATTTTTAGTAGAGACGGAGTTTCACCATATTGGCCAGGCTGGTCTCAAACTCCTGACCTCAGGTGATCTGCCCGCCTCGGCCTCCCAAAGTGCTGGGGATTACAGGTGTGAGCCACTGCACCTGGCCAATTGCTCTCCCATTTTACAGGTGAGGAAACTGAGGCCCAAAGAGGTGAAGTGACTCTTCCAAGATCACACAGCTAGTGAGTGTGGCAGAGCCAGGATTTGAACCCAGGCCATTTGGACCCGCTCTCCCTTCTTTGACTTGCTCTGCTATCGCTGCCTCTATTACTAGTATTGCTATAATAACATTATTTATTATTCCAATAATCATAATAAAATTGACCACCATGGATATTGAACACACATCATTATCTGACTGTAGCAGCTATCCAACCCTGCATGATCTGGACAGACTTTTTTTACTGTGCATCAGACACTGGTCTGATTTCCATTTGGGGTGATGAAACTGTTTTGGAACTAGAGGTGATGGTTGCACAACATCGTAAATATACTAAATTCCACTGAATTGTTTGCTTTAATATGGTTAATTGCATGTTATGTGAATTTTACATCTTCTAAAAATTTCTAAATCAATAGCCAGGCATGGGGGTGAGGGCCTATAAATCCCAGGTACTTGGGAGGCAGAGGTGGAAGGATCACTTGAGCTCAGGGTTTTGAGGCTGCAGTGAGCTATGATTGTACCACTGCACTCCAGCTTGGGCGACATAGAGAGACCCCATCTCTACAAAAACAATTTTTTTTTTTTTGAGACGGAGTCTCACTCTGTTGCCCAGGCTGGAGTGCAGTGGCGCAATCTCGGCTCACTGCAAGCTCCGCCTCCTGGGTTCACGCCATTCTCTTGCCTCAGCCTCCCAAGTAGCTGGGACCACAGGCGCCCGCCACCATGCCTGGCTAATTTTTTTTGTATTTTTAGTAGAGACGGGGTTTCACCATGTTAGCCAGGATGGTCTTGATCTCCTGATCTCATGATCCGCCCCCCTCGGCCCCCCAGAGCGCTGGGATTACAGGTATGAGCCACGGCGCCCAGCCAAAAAATTTTTTTTAATTAGCTAGGCATGGAGGAATACACCTGTATTCCCAGCTACTTGGAAGGCTGAGGCAGGAGGATTCCTTGAGCCCAGGAGTTCAAGGCTGCCGTGAGCTCTGATGGCACCACTACACTCCAACCTGGGTGTCAAAGCAAGATCATCTCTTAAAAAAAAAAAAAATTAAAATCAAATCTTGTTACTCCCCTGCTTCAAACCTCCTATGACTCCCCATTGCACTTAGAAAAAACAAGCACATGCATGTTCATTGCATCTCTGTTCACAATAGCAAAGATATGGAATCAACCCAAATGTTCATCAATGACAGACTGGATAAAGAAAATGTGGAACATACACACCATAGAATACTATGCAGCCATAAAAAGGAATGAGATCATGTCCTTTGCAGGGACATGGATGGAGCTGGAAGCCATTATCATTATCCTCAGCAAACTAAAACAGGAACAGAAAACCAAACACCACATATTCTCACTTATAAGTGAGAGTTGAACAATGAGAACACATGGACACAGAAAGGGGAACAGCACACGCTGGAGCCTGTCGTCGAGGGGGAGGAGGAGAGAGAGCATCAGGATAAATAGCTAATGCATGCTGGGCCTAATACCTAGGTGATGGGTTGATAGGTGCTGCAAACCACCATGGCACATGTTTAGCTATGTAACAAACCTGCATGTTCTGCACATGTATCCCGGAACTTAAAATAAAATTAAATTTAAAAGAAAACTAAAAAATGACCCAGCCTCTCCATGCTGGTCTACAGGAGTCTACATAATCTGACTCCTACCAACCTCATCTTCTACTTCTCTCCCCCAACTCATCCCATTCCATCCTCACCAGCCTCCCTTCTGCTCCTAAAACATACCAGTCTCATCGCTGCCTCAGGGCTTTGCACTTTCTGTTCCCTCAGCCTGCAACGCCTATCCTTGCATCCTCAGCGGCTGCCTCCTTCTCCCCCATCCAGGCCTCAATGCCATCTCTTGAGAGGCCTTCTCTACCCAACTGCTCACCCCTCCTTAGCCCATCTCATAATCACTCCTGAAAACATATCTCTTCAAAACCCTAATCTGAAATGACATGCTTCCTTTTGGGCTTAATCGTTTATTATCTGTCTTTCCCGTGAAAATGTAAATTCCGGTCAGGGGTGTTGGCTCACACCTGTAATCCCAGCACTTTGGGAGGCTGATGTGGGCAGATGGCTTGAACTCGGAAGTTCGAGACCAGTCCGGGCAACATGGCGAAACCCCCTCTCTACTAAAAATACAAAAATTAGCCAGGTGTGATGGCACGTGCCTGTAGCTCCAGCTACTTGGAAGGGTGAGGTGGGAGGATCGCTTGAGGCTGGGAGGTCGAGGCTGCAGTGAGCTGTGATTGCACCACTGCACTCCAGCCTGGGGGACAAAGCGAGACCCTGTCTCAAAAAAAAAAAAAAAAGAAAAACAAAGCAAATGTAAATTCCACATTGATATTATCCACCACCAGACTCCGGGCCTTAGCATGTTATAGGAATTCAATAAATGTATCAACTCCACCTCATTAGCACCTTCAGTTTCTCTTGGTTCAAGGGCCAGTGGCTCCCAGGAGTGAAGGCATGGGATTCCAAAAAGAAATGTAAACATGTTAATATTACGGGTACCGTATTATCCAGCTGTTTCTACGTCATGATGGGAAGCTACTGGTCCCCCGGCCAGATCCCTCTGACTCAGCTGGGGGTCTGTCCCAGGCTACTGTGAGTTGGCTTTTTTTTTTTGGTTTTGGGGTTTTGTTTTGCTTCTGTTTTTAAGAGATAGGATCTTGCTCTGTTGCCCAGGCTGGAGTGCAGTGGCACAAACATGGCTCTCTCTGCCTTGATCTCCTGGACTCAAGTGATCCTCCCGCCTCAGCCTCCCGATTAGCTGGGATTGCAGGTGCACACCTCCACACTCGGCTAATTTTTTTAATTTAATTTTTTGTAGAAATCGGGGGTCTTGCTATGCTGCCCAGGCTGGTCTCAAACTCCTGGGGTCAAGTGATCCTCCCGCCTCAGCCTCCCAAAGTGCTGGGATTACAGGCGTGAGCCACAGCTCCCAGTTGAGTTCTTAGTGGCTCCCAGACACCCCCTTAGCTGATGGGAGTTGCTTCACCATGAGATGCCTGAGACCCATGCCCCCTCTTCCGGGAGGCAGCCACTGCCCATAGCTGGCTGAAGTTGGGGTTTAAGAGCCCAGACCTGGGCAGGTGTGGTGGCTAACACCTGTAATCCCAGCAGTTTGGGAGGCTGAGGCGGGCGGATCACCAGGTCAGGAGATCGAGACCATCCTGGCCAGCATGGTGAAACCCCGTCTCTACTAAAAATACAAAAATTAGCCAGGCATAGTGGCGCACGCCTGTAGTTCCAGCTACTCTGGAGGCTGAGGCAGGAGAATCGCTTGAACCCGGGAGGCGGAGGTTGCAGTGAGCCAAGATCGCACCATTGCATTCCAGCCTGGGTGACAGTGAGACTCTGTCTCAAAAAAAAAAAAAAAAAAAAAGAGCCCAGACCCCTTGCTCATATACCCTGGTGGGTAGATCCACCCTGAGGCGGCGAATCAATGAGCTCTTCACCATCCAGAACCTCCCCCAGGATCAGGTGGAGGCTGAACTTGGGCTGAACCGCATTCTCTTCCTCTGCCGTGTGCTGCTTTTCTCATTCTCCTCAGACCACCGGTTCTCCAACTGGAAGCACCCTCAGAGGTCCTGACTTAATTGGTAAGGTGTGAGGTCCAGCCACACGGATTTTGAACAATCTCCCCAGGCAATTATAAAGTGCGCTGACTTAGAGAAGCACTGCCGTTGAGGTCTCCCCTGAGAACACCCGCTTTGTAAGCTCCTTACCCAAGAATCGCCAGCTTAGGCTCCACTTCCAGGGAATCTGACCTCACGCACTTGCTGTCCACCGAAAGCGCCTACTAGCAGCTAGGACCCAATGCCGGGGGTGCAGGAATTTCCTCTTCCAGGCCCAGAGCCCAGCCCACAACCAGGGTAGCCTTCTGGTCATGCAGATGGAGCAGCAAGAACGGGGGTGGGCGAAAGGGGGCAATGAGAGAAAGCATGTGTGAGAGAGAAAGGCGGGGGCAGGAGGGAGAGAGAGACAGGAGGACAGACAGAGACCCAAAGACACAGAGACACACAGAGGGAGACCCAAAGCCATATAGAGAGATACAAAGAGAATGGCTGGGCGCGTGGGCTCATGTAATTCCTGCATTTTGGGAGGCTGAGGCAGGCAGATCACTTGAGGTCAGGAGGTCGAGACCAGCCTGACCAACATGACGAAATCCCGTCTCCACTAAAAATACAAAAATTATCCAGGCATGGTGGTGCACGCCTATAATCACAGCCACTCAGGAGGGTGAGGCAGGAGAATTGCTTCAACCCGGGAGGCAGAGGTTGCAGTGAGCGGAGGTCGTGCCACTGCACTCCAGCCTGGCTGACAACGCAAGAGCCTGTCTCAAAAAAAACAGAAAAGAAAAAGAAGAAGAAAGAAAGATACAGAGAGAGACCCAAAGAGAGAGACAGAGAGACCCAGAGACAAAGAAAGAGCAACACACACACACACACACACACACACACATACACACACACACACATACACACACACACACATACACACACACACACACATACACACACACACACACACAAACACACACACACACATACACACACACACACACACACAAACACACACACATACACACACACACACACACACACACACACACACAGGTGCAGGGAGGCTGTTGGAGGAAGAGAGAACACAAGAGAGAGAGGGTGACGCAAAGACAGAGATAGAGAGAGACCCAAAGGGAGAGGCAGAAAGGGACAGAAATAAAAAAGAAAAAGAGAGACACAAAGAAAGAGCGAGACCCAAAAAGAAAGACAGACCAAGGGAAGAAAACAGAATTCAGATAGACAGAAACAGAGACAGACAAGAGAGAAATAGGAAGCCCCTTTCTCTCTCTCTCTCTCTCTCTCTCTCTCTCTCAGATGGACTCTCACTCTGATGCCCAGGCTGGAGTGCGGTGACTTGATCTGTAGTTCCAGCTACTTGGAAAGATCGATCTTGGCTCACTGCAACCTCTATCTCCTGGGTTCAAGTGATTCTCGTGCCTCAGCTTCCCGAGAAGCTGTGGTGGCGGGCACCTGGCTAATTTTTTGTATTTTAGTAGAGGCAGATCACCAAGTTGCCCAGGCTGGTCTCGAACTCCTGACCTCAAATGACCCGCCCGCCTTGGCCTCCCAAAGTGCTGGGATTACAGGCATGAGCCACCGCTCCCAGCCCTGGGCAGCCCCTTCTATTCAGTCCTTCGCCCCCGGTTGGCATGGCGTCTCTGCTTCTTGCCCCGCTTGGAATACTCAAGAGACCACTGGACGGGGAGAGGGAGAAGAGCATCCAGGAAGGCTCTCGGCCACCTTATCTGACACTGCCAAGGTGGTTCCTCCCCAGGGCTCCTTGAGCCATTCACCAGCTTCAGTTTGTTCAATTTAGCTTGAATTCCTTTGCTCTGAGTAAATTGCCTCTTTGCAAAGGAGCGGAAGAGGACTAAACCTGTTTACAGTGTTTGAAACCCACTCACTAAAATATTTTGCAACGATCACAATAATGACTCTGATTTCCATGCCGGCCGCCTCTCAGGAGCTGGGGTTGGTACAGGGACCAAGGGTGCCGCCTGGCGTGGGATGTGAACAGCTGCACGCTGAGCTCAGGCAGAGCTGGGTTCAATCCCAGCTCTCCAACTGACCTGCAAGGAGGCCTTTACACGTGGTTTTTAATGCATCCCATGAATGGTAAATCGGTGATTCCCCATCTCACTGGCTTTCTGTAAAAAGATTAAATGAAATGCCGGAGGCTGAGCCACTACAGCTGGCAAACTTCAAGAGGACAATAGGCTGGTGGTTACAGGGCACAAGATCCACAGTCAAGCTGCCTGGGTTCAAGTGCCACTTGTACCCTATATGACCTAGGACAGGTTACCTAGCCCCTCTGTGCCTGAGTTTCCTCATCTTCTAAATGGGGATAATGCTAATGCGTAACTCACAGGCTTCTTGTTCATTCTTGATTATTTTCCTACTTTTGGTTTCAGCTCATGAGTCCCTTAGAAAGCTATTGCTAGGCTGGGTGCGGTGGCTCATTCCTGTGATCCCAGCACTTTGGGAGGCCAAGGTGGGCAGATCACTTGAGGTCAGGAGTTCGAGACTAGCCTGGCCAACATGGTGAAACCCTTCTCTACCAAAAATACAAAAGTTAGCTGGGCATAGTGGCGCACACCTATAATCCCAGCTACTTGAGAGGCTGAGGCAGGAGAATCGTTTGAACCCGGGAGGTGGAGGTTGCAGTGAGCCAAATTTTCGCCACTGCACTCCAGTCTGGGCGACAGAATGAGACTCCGTCTCAAAAAAGAAAAAGAAAAAGAAAGAGCGAGAGAGGGAGGGAGGGAGGGAGGGAGGAAGGAAGGAAGGAAGGAAGGAAGGAAGGAAGGAAGGAAGGAAGGAAGGAAGGAAGGAAGGAAGGAAGCTGTTGCTAATCCATCAGTTATACCTCTCTTAAAGCATTTACCTCACTGGGACAGTCTATGGCAATGATTTTGAATTCATTGAGGGCACTGACTATAATGTATTCATCCATATATGCCTGATGGATAACACAGGAGCTGATCCACATCAGCCCCTCTGACTTCATTTCCCATCACTCCCCACCTCACTCACCTTGTCCCAACCAACACCAGCTGTCTTGCTGATACTCAAAACACACGAGGCACTTTCCTGCCTCAGGGCCTTTGCACTTGCTGTTCTCTCTGCTTGGAACTTCCTTTCCCAAGAACTTTGCATGGCTGGCTCATCCTCTTCATTAAGTATTCAATTCAAATATCAGTTCACCAGATGAACCACCCCTTACCACCTTGTCTTAGGTTTTCCTGTTTCAGTCACATTTTACCCCATCACAGTGTTATTGTCACTCTCACTGCCTCAAATTATTTTATTATCTATTTACTAGTATATTATCTGTTTTCCCCTATAAAATTTAAACTCCATGAGAATAAAGTCCTTGTCTGATTTGTTCTTGCCTCCAAAGTGTTCAGTGATAAGTTGATGAGGTGATGGATATGTTAATTAGCTTGATCGAATCTTTCCATAATGTACACATAGATTGAAACATCACATTGTACCCCATAAATATACACAATTGTTATTCGTCAATTAAAATCATTTTTAAAACTGCTTGATGGATCTCTGTTGAGTGAATGATTAATGAATGAACCTCATCCACTTCCATCCCTTCTATAACTATGTCTGTGTAGCACTTACTGTGAGCCAAGCACTGTTCTAAGTAATTTGCATGTATTAATTAATTTGATGCTAACAATCTCTCTGAGAGGTAGGTGATGCAATTATCATCCCCATTTCATAGCTGAAAAGACTGAGGCACAGGATGTTGGTCCAGTAACTGGTATACAAGCCAGTGAAATCTGGATTTGGTACCAGAAGTGGGGTGCTGTTAAATGCGCTAAGATTACAAAGCTGGTAAGAAGTTGGGCCAGGATTTGAAGCCAGGCACTGTGGCTCCTGAGCCTACAGGCTTAATCACTCTGTTCAATTTCTCACAATTCTCCAAACACTATTCCTACCCACTTTTAGTCTCTTCAGTGCTATCCCCTAATTTCTTATAGCCTCCTAGCCTCCACTTTGACTCTCCCCAAACTAGAAATCTCAGATTTCCCTTTGAACTCACCTGTTCTTTCACTTCCTAGATGAAGTGGTACTTAACTTGTTTATAATTCAGGGAGCCTGTAAATTTGGTTGGGAAAATTCGCATATTCATTTTCACTGCCTCTAGCTGTAATTATGCATGCAGGCAACAAATTGCAGCAATATTAGCAGTGTTCATGGCACCTGTGACTTTGTCATCAACAGAAACCACATCTCAGCTGGGTGCAGTAGCTCACGCCTATAATCCCAGCACTTCGGAAGGCCAAGGCAGGTGGATCACTTGAGCTCAGGAGTTCGAGACTAGCCTGGGGGATGTGGTGAAACCCCAGCTCTACAAAAAATACAAAAATTAGCTGGGCATGGTGGTGCACACCTGTAGACCCAGCTACCCAGTGGGCTGAGGTTGGAGGATCACTTGCACCTGGGAGATAGAGGCTGCCGTAAGCTGTGATCTCACCACTGCACTCCAGCCTGGGCAACAGAGTGAGACTCTATCTCAAAACAACCAACCAACGCAGAAAAACAGAAATCACATTTTTATTATGTCACATTGTAATTATTGCAGATATCTTGAAATTCACTTACTCTCACGACTACCTTGAAGTTGTTAGGTCTGTCACTAGCTCTTGTTTTTTACGCATTGTGAAGGAAACACATTAGTGATGGTATGACAAATCTGTTCTTTCAAATATTTTTATAACTATGTTCAATGTAATTGGTTTCTTCTGCATTTGATATTATGCATTTAAAAAACACAATTCTGAGAAGAGATCCCTTGGCTTTTGTCGAACTGAAGAGGGCTCCATGGCTCAGAAAATGTTAAGAATCTTCACCCCAGCCAATTAGCAAGTGAATCCTATTGATTCTCCTTCTAAAGTGTTTCTGAGATCCTCTCCCCACCTTTATTCCCAACACGGCTGTCCTAGTTCAGCTATCTCCTGACTCACTGGCATCACCTCCCTCCACATCTCCCTCTTGCTCATCTTCCCTTCCCAGTTTTAAAAATCTATGACAAAATTAATAACTAGTATTTACATTGAGTTTTAGGGTTTACAGCAGATGTTACAAACTCAGAGCTCACAAATTACTTCCTTGATCTATCCACATCTTAAGATAAAAATATGTTCAGAACAAGTCAGGAGATTACACATAAAAGTGAAATTTTTGCTTTTTCTCAAAAACTCAGACGATTTACCCGAGCTGAGCCTACATTCCTGCACGAGAGCAATCAGCTTCTATTGAATAATGGTCATATCCTTCAGATGAGCCTGGAGCTATCCGGTTTGCCCAAAGACCTCACCACTCCCTAATGTCTCCCTGACATGGAAGCTGCCCCAGTCACCATTACCCACTTGGCCCCTGTAGACAATTGAGTTTGGCAACCCTAGATTTCAAAGTACTTTATGAATACTTCCTTATTAGATCCTTATAAAAGCCCTGCAGAGTGTATATGTTACAGATTCTTATTCTGTTTCACAGAGGATGCAACTGAAAACTCAGGAAAGTTAAATAAAACGCAGGGTCGCATAAGAGTAGAAAGATCTGGCATTTTTCTCTGCAGACTGTGTCCTTCCCACTGACCTGGACTCTTTTCTGAAATTACTTTGTAAAATACCACTATGATGTGTTGAAATGCATGGTCTCCCATCAGAAGACCTCCAATGCTACTCAGGAGGCTGAGGTGGGAGGATCTCTTGAGTCCAGGAGGTCAAGACCAGCCTGGGCAACATAGTGAGATCCTGTCACTCAAAAAATAAAATAAAATAATTAGCCAGGCATAGTGGCGTGCACCTGTAGTCCCAGCTACTTGGGAGGCTGAGGTGGGAGGATTACTTGAGCCCAGGAGTTCCAAGCTGCAATGAGCCATACACGATTGCATCACTGCACTCCAGCCAATGGTGGACAGAGTGAGACCCTATCTCTAAGAAGAAAGATCTCCAATAGCCTGGTCAATGATAATGGGATAAATCCCAAGCTTCCCAAGGTGATATCTGAGCTCCTTCAAACCTGGCAGCCTCCCTTGCAGCTTCTGCTTTCAAGTTTGACATGCCCCTTCTTGAAAGCCAGACTCTTGAATGTCCAATTATCCAAAGCCACCATGCTATAAGGAAGCTCAAGCTAGCCACATGGAGAGAAAGAATATACTGAAAAAGCTCATGTTTGGTGCAAACATGTGAGTGAAACCTCATGGACTGTCCAGCCCTGCCAGCCATCAACATAATGCAGCTAAATGAGAAACTGCATTATGTTGAGATTACAACAGAACCATCCAGCTGAGTTCCACAGAATCCTTGACTTAAATAATTGCAAGAAATAATAATTAATTCTTGATGCTTTAAATGACCACGGAGCTGGGTGCAGTGGCTCACGCCTGGAATTCCAACACTTTGGGAGGCCAAGGAGGGAGAATCGCTTGAGCTCAGGACTTCGAGACCAGCCTGGGCAACAGAGTGAGACTCCATTTCTTAAAAAAAAAAAAAAAAAAAATCAGCCAGGTGTGGTGGTGCATGCCTACAGTCCCAGCTACTCAGGAGGCTGAGGTGAGAGGATTGCTTGAGCTTAGGAGGTTGACGCTATAGTGAGCCATGATCACACCACTGCACTCCAGCCTGCGTGACAGAGGGAGACCCTGTCCCCCTGACCACTCACAAAAAGAAAACAAAACAAAAACATGGCCAGCCTATTCTCTCACCATAACTTCAACCCACTTGATTCTCTCTTGGTCAACGGCTCCAGTGTGTCATCTCCCACCTTTGGGGATGTGCTCTTGCTGTTCCTCCTTGGCATAATACTATTCTTCTCAAACCTTGCCCTAGAAAACCTTCCTCACCATCTCAATGACACACCCCTGACTCCCCAGACCCTCTCCCACATGTATGTCCCCAGTCCTTTCCTTGTCCCTCTCCTTTAACTCTCTATTATAGGAAGTTGTGGTCTCCTGTCTCAGAGGAAATAAATATTTCTGGAAGGTCGACACCTCTCTTGTCTCTTAAGAATTCCTGAACTCAATGAAGAAATTATATCACATGTTCCCAAGGATAGAGGGGAGGAGGATGCCTTTGTGGGGAGCAACTGAGAAGACATGCAGACTGGAGCCCACTCCCTAGGTGTTCCCCAAGAGTGGAAGGATGACCCTAAGGACAGAATTCTGGGCTGCCCCAAAGATTTCTGAGCCCCAAAACTCAGCCCAGAAGCAGTCGAGCCTCCAACTTGAGTGGACCTTGCTTGATGGGGCAACAGAGCATCCCAAAGGTAACTAATGTGGATTATGAGCCAAGGAGCCGCCAGATGTTTTAACACTTTATAAAAGTCATGCCCTAAGAACAAGCAATGATGACCTAGATTAAATCATCTACATCCAAGAAGTGAAAAAACTAGCAACACTGTAGCGGGCAACTTCTAAGATGGTCCCCAGGAGTCTCCACCTCCTGGTACTCATGACCTTGCATGATTCCCTCTCCTGAGGAACTCGCTTCTAACCAATGGAATACGTCAGTGTTGGGGGATGTCACTTCCACAATTAGATTACCAAATATTCTGACTTCTGTCTTGCTAGTAGACACCTCTCTATGCTGACTTTGACAAAGCAAGCTGCCACATTGGGGAGGAATGGAGAATGTCCTCTGGCCAACAGACAGCTGGAACTTAGGCCTTTAGTCCAACAGTTTGCAAGGAACTGAATATTGCCAACAACCAGGTGAGCCTGGAAGCAAATCCTTCCCCAGTCAAGCCACCAGATGAGACCCAATTCTTGACAACACATTATAAGGACCTTATAAGGGACCGTAAAACAGAGAACCCAATTAAGCCACATCAAGATTCCTGACTCACAGAAACTGCAAGAAAATAAATGCGTATTGTTTAAAGCCACTAAGTTTGTGGCCATTTTCCACGCAATTTTTGGTCATTTTGTTACACAGCAATTGCTAGTTAATACAAATACTATTACTTATAAGATGTTAACTACACACCAGGCCCTGTTATAAGGCCTGTCCATGCATTCATTCACTTAAACCTCACCCTGCACCTTTCTGGAACATATTATTAGCATTTTACCCGTGAGGAAACAGGGAGATTAGATTACTTGCCTAGCTGGTCAATATCAGGACCAAGATTCGAACTAGTACCCCCTCTCTAAACATAGAGGAGTTTTCTCACACTCCTGAGTTTGCAAACTGACCTTCTTATCTATTTGAGATACTCACATGCTCAGACATAAAAACTAAAGATAAAGACATGAGTAAGCAGATCAAACACACTGCGAGGAAGGTTAAAGTATGTAGCTACCAGTAGGAGGCACTATCCCTGGAGTACTGGTTGTCAGGAGGCATGGGAGGACCCAGGAAGGGACTTGGGTGGGTGGGGGAGCTCACTTGGGGGCCTCCAGGCAACAGCTATTTACTAACTGGTATGGAAATATTTTAATATTTTAACAATCAGTTATACCAATGTGTTTCAGATGAATATCTGCTCTGAATACACACAAAGGAGATTATTGAAGCCAAAATAATAAGAATCCAAGCCGTGAATCATACCGCAATCATTCCGCCTTGGCTTAGAAATTAGACACCATCATTTTTTTTTTTTTCATTCCCCAGTGGATTTTAAATTTTCAACTTGGGTATAAACCTGGGGGCCTCTGCTGAGTGTATCATAAGTAAAGTGGAACGTGATGACTCGCACGCTGGCTAGAATCGCCTGGGAACTTTATTTTTATTTTATTTTTATAGCAGCAGAGTCTTGCTCTGTTGCTCAGGCTGGAGGGCAGTGGCGTGATCATAATTCACTGCAGTCTTGACCTCCTGAGCTCAAGCGATCCTCTTGCCTCAACCTCCCGAGTAGCTGGGACTACAGGTGCATGCCACCATGCCTGGCTAAATTTAAAAAAAAAAAAAAAATTGTAGTGATGGGATCTTGCTATATTGCCCAGGCTGGTCTCAAACTCCTGGCCTAAAGCCAGGAACCAGGCCTCCCAAAAGCACTGGGATTACAGGCATGAGCTACCATGCCCAGCCCACCAGGCAACTTGAAAAGTGCTAATGCCAGGACCCTACATCTAGAGTTGGATTTAATGGGGTAGGGCCTGGACATCACGCTTTTTAAAACGGCCCAGGTGACTGTGCAGCCCAGGTTGGGAACCACTGATGTAAAACCATGCTTCTTAAAATGTGGTCCACAACCCAGCAGCAGCAGCAGCAGCACCTAGGAGCTTGGAGAAATGCAGATTCTCAGGCTCTGCTGGGACTTACTGAATCAGTGACCCTAAGGTGAGCCCAGAAATAACTGTGTTTTAACAAGCCCTCCAAGGGGGGTGCTGATGTGTGCTCAAGGACCAGAGAGCTGGCAGAATGAAAGATCCATTACCTGTTTCTCTTGCAAGACCTCCATGCCACGTGGCCGCAAGGTCAGTGAAAACTCTCCAAAACTCCACTGTGCCATGAACATGCTGGGGTCTCCAAGTCCAGCACACAGGCTAATCTAGGGCTGGAGACTTCGTTTTTTGTTTTTGTTTTGAAATGGGGATCTCATTCCGTCATGCAGGCTGGAGTGCAGTGCTATGATCACAGCTCACTGCAGCCTCGAACTCACAGGCTCAAGCGATCCTCCCACCTTAGCCTCCCGAGTAGCTGGGACCACAGGCACGCACCACCGTGCCTGTCTAATTTTTTTATTTTTTATTTTCTATAGAGATGGGGATCTCACTATGTTGCCCAGGCTGGTCTCAAACTCCTGGCCTCAAGCAATCCTCCCATCTCAGCCTCCCAGAGTGCTGAGATTACAGGCGTGAGCCACTGTGCCTGGCCATGGGCTGGAGATTTTGGACACAGATCGCAAGAGACTGAACCAGATTCCAGAAAATTGGCTGTGCCTGTGGGAGCCAACCAAGGGAACATTTACGGTAAGCCTGCGAGGTCCTGCCAAGGGGAGAAAGAAAATGCATGAAAATGAGTCCTATCCTCCACACTTGAGAAGCCCAGGGAGATCTCCAATGGGCTTCATGTGCTCCTGCTTTAGGGAGTCTCTCTTTTTTTTTTTTTTTTTTTCCTCGCTCTGTTGCCCAGGCTGGAGTGCAATGGCACGATCTCGGCTCACTGCAACCTCAGCCTCCCGAGTTCAAGCAATTCTCCTGCCTCAGCCTCCCGAGTAGCCGGGATTACAGGTGCCTGCCACCACGCCTGGCCAATTTTTTGTATTTTTAGTAGAGACAGGATTTCACTGTGTTAGCCAGGATGGTCTCGATCTCCTGACCTTGTGATCCTCCCACCTCGGCCTCCCAAAATGTTGGAAGCCACCACGCCCGGCCAAGGGAACCTCTTTTTAAATGGGGACATCCTCATTCTAAGGCAAGCACTGAAGAGTTCCAGAATGTTCCTGCAGGCCAACCCACAGGACCAATGCACGGACCCCATGCCACTTTGTGATGGATTGTAGTCATGCGTGTCTACTGAAAAGCCTCACACATTGTGCCTCGGATGCTGCCTTGTGTTCGGAAGTTTGCTTCTAGGGCCTGTGCACTCAGCCGTGAACATTTAAATGACAGCTTTGAGACAAGGCCTCAGCTGTTCTCTGGTCTGGACAGAAGAGGCCAGAGCTTTGAAAATGGACCCAGTTCACACCTGTGATCTCAGCACTTTGGAATGCCAAGGCAGGCAGATCACCTGATATCAGGAGTTCGAGACCAGTCTGGCCAACATGGTGAAACCCCACCTCTATTAAAAAATAAAAATAAAAAAAATTAGCCAGGCGTGGTGGCAGGTGCCTGTAATCCCAGCTACTCGGGAGGCTGAGGCATCAGAATCACTTGAACCCAGAGGTTGCAGTGAGCCGAGATCGCGCCACTACACTCCATCCTGGGGGATACAGCGAGACTCTGTCTCCAAAAAAAAAAAGAAACAAAGAAAATGGACCCATTTGAACTTGTATGAACTTGGGAAAGTTTTTTTTAACCATTCTGGGCCCTAATTTCCTGATTTAAAAAAGGGAAGAGGTGAGCCAGATACTGTGGCTCATTCCTATAATCCCAGCTACTCGGGAGGCTGAGGCAGGAAGAGTGCTAAAGACCAGGGGTTTGAGGCCAGCCTGGACAACATAGCAAGATCCCTGTCTCTACAAAAAAAAATTTTTTTTTTTTAGTTAGCTAGGTGTGGTGGTGCCCACCTGTAGTCTCAGCTACTCAGGAGGCTGAGGCAGGAGGATCACCCAAGCCCAGGAGATCAAGGCTGCAGTGAGCTATGATTGTATCACTGCACTCCAGTCTGGGCAACAGAGCAAGACCCTGTCCCTTTATTTATTTGGCTTTTTTTTTTTTTTTTTCTGAGACAGAGTCTCGCTCTGTTGCCCAGGCTGGAGTGCAGTGGCACAATCTCGGCTCACTGCAACCTCTGTCTTCTGGGTTCAAACCATTCTCCTGCTCTAGCCTCCAAAGTAGCTGGAATTACAGGTGGGCACCACCATGCCCAGCTAATTTTTGTTTTATTTTTAGTAGAGATGGGGTTTCACCACGTTGGCCGGTCTGGTCTCAAACTCCTGACCCCAAGTGATCCACCCGCCTCGGCCTCCCAAAGTGCTGGGATTACAGGTGTCAGCCACCATGCCCAGCCCCGTCTCTTAAAAAAAAAAAAAAAAAAAAAGGAAGGAATTTGTACATGTATCCTATATATTTGTACAAATAAAAAAATTAAAAGGAGAGAGGAATAATTAAAGATACGATTTTCCAAGATTGTCCTAAAGATAAAAAAGAGAATATGAGTGCCTATTACAATGATTGGCATGTGGACAGGATAATGTGCTTCATAAATGTTAATAAGTAACAAGACTTAAGACTGAAGGGCCTTTGATATCACCATCTCTCCAGAAAGCACCGTCTGAAACATCCTCTCTTAGTTCCCATTAACCTCTCACTGTGATTTATAGCAGAAGTTAGCGGTCAACGTCCTGCAGGCCAGATACTGCCCACTATCTGGCTCTTTACAGAAGTTTGCAAATCCCAGATTTAGAGGTCAGATTTTCATCTCTCAGCCACAAACACATTCCAACCTCATATCTTGCCTTCACCTAGCCTTTACTAACCACCTGCTATATGCTAGGCTCTGGTGAAACATAACCAATAAGATAAAGTCCACGCCATTTTGGAGGTCACACCTCGGGATGTGGGTGGAAATGTGTTCATTTCACTTAATTTAACAGGTCTGGCCAGGCACAGTGGCTCTGCCTGTAATCTCAGCACTCTGGTGGGCCAAAGGCAGGCAGATTGCTTGAGGTCAGGAGTTTGAGACCAACCTGGCCAATATGGTGAAACCCTGTCTTTACTAAAAATACAAAAATTAGCCGGGCATGGTGGCAGATGCCTGTAATCCCAGCTACTCTGGAGGCTGAGGCAAGAGAATGGCTTGAACCCGGGAGTGGAGGTTGCAGTGAGCCAGGATCGTACAACTACACTCCAGCCTGGGCAATATAGTGAGACTCCTCTCAAAACAGTAATAATGATAATAATAATAATAATAATAATTTAACAGGCCATTCCTGCTTATGAGATGTACTGTCCTAAGCATTTTTCAAAGGCTTAATTCTTGTAATAACCCTATGAAGTCAGTGCTATTCTTTTCCTGCATTTTGTAGGCAAGGAAACAGAGGCTCAGAGAGGTGAAGTCACTTGTCCAAGGTCACACAGCAAATAGTTAGAACCAGGTGTGAATCCAGCCAGACTAACTCCAGAGCCAGTAAACTCCACAGTCTCCTTATTCAGAAGCCCTTCACCTAGCACACAGATTGGAGGCACTGCACATAAATATTGACCACGCAGTGCCCAGACCACAGGAGGGAAAAAATGAAAGTGACTTATCCTTCAAGACACTGTTATTTGAACCTGGCCTTGTCAGTGCTCTCTCCCAGACTTTCTGCACTAGGAACTGTTGTTATCTTCCTTCAGCGCTCAGAGAGGCTATAGCAGTTGCCCGGGGTTGCCCAGCTGTAATAGGATGAGCTGGGATTTTCAAGGTGGCTCCTTTTGTCCCCAAATCTGTCTTTTGCAACATATGTGGGGCCCTCCAGAGGAATTTCACCAGGCAAGAATGGCCTTCTTGGATGGCAAAGGAATACATTTGATTTGCAACGTGGCATTTCAGAGAGATAGTGGATTGGGGCTTTTGTTGTTGTTGTTGTGTTTTGTGTTTTTTTGTTTTGTTTTGTTTTTTTGCTTTTTGGTGTTTTTTGAGCCCAGGCTGGAGTGCAGTGGTGTGATCTTGGCTCATTGCAACCTCTGCCTTCTGGGTTCAAGCAATTCTCCTGCCTCAGCCTCCCAAGTAGCTGGGACTACAGATGTGTGCCACCACCATGCCCAGCTAATTGTTGTTTGTTTGTTGGTTGGTTATATTTTTTAGTAGAGATGAGGTTTCACCAAGTTGGCCAGGCTGGTCTCGAACTCCTGACCTCAGATGATCTGCCCACCTCGGCCTCCCAAAATTCTGGGGATAGTGGGATTGTTTTTTAACTTCATTGTCACCATTAGATTTTCACCCAGGACTCATCTTTATGTGTACTTGGTCTTCATTTCTTCAATTGCGATCTGGGGATTACAAGACCTGCCCTCCCAAATGTCGTTTTCATGGTTGCAAGAGACAGAGGAGGTGAAAGGACTGTGAGAATCTGGAAATATCAGAAGGTGAGGTCTTATTTTATTTTAATCCCAGTTTGGTCTCTTTCAAGCTGGTTCTAGTGGCCAGGACTTAGAGAATGGGTTGTATGTGCCATGGCTGGCCTTCAGGATTGTATAGATTTCTTTTTTTTTTTTTTGAGACGGAGTCTCGCTCTGTCGCCCAGGCTGGAGTGCAGTGGCGCAATCTCGGCTCACTGCAAGCTCCGCCTCCCGGGTTCACGCCATTCTCCTGCCTCAGCCTCCCGAGTAGCTGGGACTACAGGCGCCCGCCCCTGCGCCCGGCTAATTTTTTCTATTTTTAGTAGAGACGGGGTTTCACCATGGTCTCGATCTCCTGACCTTGTGATCCGCCCACCTCGGCCTCCCAAAGTGCTGGGATTACAGGCGTGAGCCACCACGCCCGGCCTGATTGTATAGATTTCATCCTAAGTTTGTTTGAGACTTCACACAACCAAGTTCGACAGACATCGCGTGCTTTCCTCCTGCAAAGCTCCATGCAGAGCACTCCCATAGATTCAAGGGTCAAATAAGAAAAGGAACTCGCCTTTGTAGACTTTAGTACTTGAAGGTCAGGGAAAAGGTTAATGATCACAATTTCATTCATTCACCTGTTCATTCATTCATTCATTCATTCAACTCTATGCCAGGCATTTCCAAGTTCAAGACCTTGAAAAGGCAGGAGTCAAGAACATGGGCTCTGGATTCAGACAGACCTGGTTTCCAAAGCTGGTTCTAACTTATTGGCTTCGTTATTTAACCTCTCTGTGCCTCAGTTGCCTCCTCCGTGAAATGGGTACTGGGGTGAGTAACCCATGAGCTCATACTCAAAGCCCCTTGGCCTAGAGCTGGGCCCATGGTGGGTGTGGAATAAATGGGGACTAGTCTCTGTGTAGTTCATAGACATTGTACAGCTGCTGTTTACATGTCCGCCTCCTCCTCCAGGCAGGCCCCCTTGAGTACAGTGCATAAATTTGGAACCAGAAGATCCCCTGGGCAGAGAATGGAAGAGAAAATGGGGTTCACTTGCTCTAAGAGGCTTGCAGTCTCAAAGCCAGAGCCATAAAGAGGTGATCCACATAGATGTTTAAGTTCACAAGGGTCCATTAGTTATTCACTCAACAAACATTGGTATCTATTATGCATTAGGCACTTTTCTAAGCACTAGAGACATAGTAGCAGAAAAGACAGACCAGAAACAGACAAACCTGCCCTCATGGAGCTGACAATCCAATTTAGAAAGAAACACATAGGGCCGGGCGCGGTAGCTCACGCCTGTTATCTCAGCACTTTGGGAGGCCGAGGTGGGTGGATCATGAGATCAGGGGTTCGAGATCAGCCTGACCAACATGGTGAAACCCCGTCTCTACTAAAAATACAAAAATTAGCTGGGCGTGGTGGCGGGCGCCTGTAATCCCAGCTACTCAGCAGGCTGAGGCAGAAGAATTGCTTGAACCTGGGAGGCAGAGGTCACAGTGAGCCGAGAAACATGTCATTTTATATAATAAGCAGAATGGCTCTGCAAAATGAGCAGCGGCCCCAGGGGAGGGGTCTCTACATGAGAAGGTGACATTTGTGCTGAAACCACAGTGTGTGAAGGAGCCAGCCACGGGAAGAGCATTCCAGGGGGAGGAACAGCAAGTGCAGAGGCCTTGAAAATGCAGGGGACAGAAGGAAGGCCACCGGGACTCAACCAAAATGAAGGCAATAATGATGGACTCACGGACAGAGAGTCATGGGCAGAGGCCTGCACCAAGGCTCAAGCAGTTAAGGGAGCCTGGAGTGTGGACAGATGCCGTCAAAAGAACCCTGAGGGCTGGGCGCAGTGGCTCACACCTGTAATCCCAGTACTTTGGGAGGCCAAGGCAGATGGATCATTTGAGGTCAGGAGTGCGAGACCAGCCTGGTCAACATGGTGAAACCTCGTCTCTACCAAAAATATAAAAATTAGCCAGGCATGATGACGTGTGCCTGTAATTCCAGCTACCTGGGAGGCCGAGGCAGAAGAACCACTTGAACTTGGGAGGCGAAGGTGCAGTGAGCCGAGATCGCCTCACTGCACTCCAGCTTAGGTGACTGAGTGAGACTCTATCTCAACAACAACAACAAAAAGAATCCTGGGGTGTCAAAAGGATAGAATTGTGGAGTGATGGTGGCAGAATAAAAGACAAGGATCAGGTTGGGCACAATGGCTCGTGCCTGTAATCCCAGGGACGCTAAAAGCTGAGGGAGGGGCATCACCTGAGCTTAGGAGTTTGAGACCAGCCTGGGCAACATAGCAAGATTCAATTCTACGAAAAGTAAAGTAAAATAAAATAAAATAGCCAGGTGTGGTGCCACATGCCTGTAATCTTAGTTACTTGGGAGACTGAGTTGGGAGGACTGCTTGAACCTGAGAGTTTAAGAGTGCAGTGAGTTGTGATTGTACCACCGCACTCCAGCATGGGTGACAGAGAGAGACCCTGTCAAAGAAGAAGAGGAAGAGAAAGAGGAAGAAGAAGAAGAAGAGGAAGTGGAAGAGGAGGAAAGAGGAATCAACAGTAGGCAAGTGGGAGTATGCAGACCCCACAAGAAGAAAAGAGGCCGGGCGCAGTGGCTCACACCTGTAATCCCAGCACTCTGGCAGGCCGAGGTGGGCGGATCACCTGAGGTCGGGAGTTCGAGACCAGCCTGACCAACATGGAGAAACCCCATCTCAACAGAAAATACAAAATTAGCCAGGCGTGGTGGTGCATGCCTGTAATCCCAGCTACTCAGGAGGGTGAAGCTGGAGAATCGCTTGAACCCAGGAGGCAGAGATTGCAGTGAGCCGAGATCGCACCATCGCCCTCCAGCCTGGGCAACAAGAGTGAAACTCCATCTCAAAAAAAAAAAAAGAAGAAGAAGAAGAAGAAGAAAAATAAGAGGAGAAGAGGCTGGGTCTAGTGGCTCACACCTGTAACCCCAGCATTTTGGGAGGCTGAGGTGGGTGGATCACCTGAGGTCAGGAATTCGAGACCAGCCTGGCCAACATGATGAAACCCCATCTCTACCAAAAATACAAAAATTAGCCGGGTGTGGTGGCACGCACCTGTAATCCCAGCTACTCAGGAGGCTGAGGCAGAAGAATCGTTTGAACCTGGGAGGTGGAGGTTGCAGTGAGCTGAGATGATGCCACCGCACTCCAGCCTGGGCAACAGAGTGAGATTCTGTCTCAAAAGTAAATAAATAAATAAATAAGGCATAGTTGTTCCCATAATTGGAAACCCAAGGTACAGATAAATTCTAGATAGAAAAGTCACATTGAACAGAGAGGATAATTTGGCAGTGGGGGTAGTGAGGGGATGTTTGTTCATAAGCTGCTTGGTTTCAAGGACCAGCATGGAGAATCTGATAGACCAAAAGAGATAGGGGAGCCCCATCTCTGGGGGGCCCTACCCAGACCTTCCATGGCTGCCAAAGCTGCTAATTCAAAGAACAAAGAAGGGTCTCTCTGCACCGAAAGTCAGCCAGCTGCACTGAAAAAGAAGCTCCCTGGGACTAGACCTATTTTTTTTTAAATATCAACTAGGCTAGCATTGGCCAGCCTGCCTCCCTTAAGAAAAGAAAGAAAGAGGCCAGGCGCGGTGGCTCACGCCTGTAATACCAGAAATTTGGGAGGCTGAGGCAGGCGGATCATTTGAGGTCAGCAGTTTGAGACAAGCCTGGCCAACATGCTAAAGCCCCGTCTCTACTAAAAATGCAAAAATTAGCCAGGCGTGGCAGCTAATCACAGTGGGTCTCTGTAATTCCAGCTACTTGGGAGGCTGAGGTGAGAATCACTTGAACCTGGGAGGCGGAGGTTGCAGTGAGCTGAGATCGTGCCACTGCATTCCAGCCTGGGCAACAGAGCAAGGCTCCATCTCAAAAACAAATGAATAATTAATTAAAAAGAAGAAGAACAAGAGAAAAAGAAGAAGAGAAATAGAGCTCTGATTTCTAGGTAGGTTCTTTTTAAAAGGTTAGGTTGCAGTTTAATTGTGATTTCTAAACAAAACAACCTGCTTTTCTTTTCTTTTTTTTTTTTTCCTCCAAAACAAGGTCTCACTCTGTCACCCAGGCTGGAGTGCAATGGTGTGATCATCATTCACTGCAGCCTGGAACTCCTGGGCTCAAGCGATCTTCCCGCCTCACCCTCCCGAGTAGCTGGGACTACAGGTGTGCACCACCACACCTGGCTAATTTTTCTTTTTTAATTTTTCATAGAGACAAGGTCTCCCTATGTTGCCCAAGTTGATCTTGAATACCTGGGCTCAACCGATCCTCCCTCCTCAGCCTCCCAAAGTGCTGAGATTACAGGCATGAGCTACCATGCCCAGCCTTTTTTTTTTTTAACTGTGTAAACTGAGGCCTCAAATGCTTAATGGCATACCCACTGCAGAAACGGAAAACGATTATAAGTGCTATGTGGCTGCATTGTTCTAAATGCTTTCTATGTAATAATGCAGTGAACTTAATCTTTGTAAGAGCCCCAGAGACGGGTGCTGTTGTTTTCCCCATTTGACGGATAGGGAAACTGAGGCACAGAAAGGGACAGGAACCCTCCTCCCCAGAATCAGTCAGCAAGTGGCAGAGTTGGGATTTGAACCCTGGCCGGGGCACTCAACCACACCCCAGACTGAAGCCAGGCAAGCCCCACACGACCTCAGGACCTGCTTGTAACCCATCAGACCTCAGGGAGCCCTGCAAGGCCCCGAGTCCGCCCCCGCCGCCCCAGTTGGTCTTTACCAAGCCCTTTGTGCATGAAAAAGCGATAGCCATATATGTAATGACTAGTTATCACATGTTGGGAATTCAATTATTGATTTGGGCCTGCCTTCCATTTCTCGGAACAAGCAGGAAGGATGCGGCAGGGAGGTGGGTACCCAGGAGGGCGAGCTGAGCGCTCTGCTGCCTGGCGCCTGCCCGGCTGGGGAGCCATGGCGCCACCTGGTGGCCAGTCGTAGCAGCGGCGGGCGACACAGGGTGAACGCAGGGGAGACCCGCGCAGACTGTTTTTTGAGCATAGTGTGTGTCAGGCGCTGTTCCAGCTTAAGGGTCCAAAAACTTCTTCCATAAAGGACCTCAGATGAAATGCTTCTGGCTCTGAGGGCTAGACAGTCTCTGTCCCAGAGACAGCTCTGCTGTTGTAACAGAAAAGGAGCCACAGATAACATCCGCACAAATAGACAAGGCTGTGTTCCAACAACTTTATGGACACCAAATTTTGAACTTCATAGAACTTTCACCTATCAAGAATTATCCTTCTTTTTATTATACGACAACAAAAATTAATGAACGGGCCGAGCGCGGTGGCTCACGCCTGTAATCCCAGCACTTTGGGAGGCCAAGGTGGGCGCATCATCTGAGGTCAGGAGTTCGAGACCAACTTGGCCAACATGGTCAATGAAACCCCGTCTCTTCTAAAAAATACAAAAATTAGCTGGGTGTGGTGGCGCATACCTGTAGTCCCAGCTACTCAGGAGGCTGAGGCAGGAGAATCGCTTGAACCCGGGAGATGGAGGTTGCAGTGAGCCGAGATCTCACCCCTGCACACCAGCCTGGGTGACAGGGCAAGACTCTGTCTCAAAAATAAAAATAAAAATAAAAATCAGGCCCACGTGGAGCTTGCAGAGCAAATATGACAATCGACAAGGGAGAAAGTCGATGTGTAACAAATATGAGCTGGTCAGGAGTGCTAGTGGGGAAAATTAAGCAGGGCAGGGAACCAACATAAGTAGGGGTTGCATTTTATTTTCTTTCAATTATATTTATTTATTTAGAGACAGGATCTCGCTCTGTTGCCCAGGCTGGAGTGCAGTGGTGCAATTATAGTTCATTGCAACCTTCAACTCCTAGGCTCAAGCAGTCTTCCCACCTCAGTCCCCTGAGTAGTTGGGACTACAGGTACGCATCATCACGCCTAGCTAATTTTTGTAAAGATGGGGTCTTGCCATGTTGCCCAGGCTGGTCTCAAACTCCTGGGCTCTCAGGATCCTCCTGCCTTGGCCTCCTGAGTAGGTAGGACTACAGGTCCCAGTACAGTGAACGAGGGAGAAAGCTCCATGTGTAACACATAGGATCTGGTTATGAGTGCTAGTGGGCAAAATTAAGGGGGGGCAGGGAATCAGCACGAGTAGGGCTGCATTTTATTTTATTTTTATCTTATCTACTTATTCATGAGACAGGGTCTTGCTCTGTTGCCCAGGCTGGAGTGCAGTGGCATGATCATGGCTCACTACAGCCTTGGCCTCCCAGGATCAAAGGATCCTCCCACCTCAGTCTCCCAAGTAGCTGGGACCACAGGCACACACCACCATGCCTGGCTAATTTTTTTTATGTTTTGTGGAGATGCCTTGCTATGTTGCCCAGGCTGGTCTCAAACTCCTGGCCTCAAGTGATCCTCCCACCTTGGCCTCCAAAGTGCTAGGATTACAGACATGAGCCACTGCACCCAGCCGGGGCTGCATTTTAAATAGGGTGATGAGGAAAAGTTCAATGAGGAGGAAACCTTTAATCAAAGGCTGGAAGAAGGCAAGGAAGGAGCCGTGTGGGTGCCGAGAAGAGTATTCCTAGCAGAAGAAACAGCCAGTGCAAAGGCCCTGAGGCTGGACCACCCTAGTGCATTGGAGGAACAGTGATAAGGTTGGTACAGCTGGAGCAGAGTACACAAGGGGGAGAGAGGGAGGAAGTGAAGGCAGGGAAGTGACAGAGTAGATGGGGCAGGGCCTTATGGGTCTTGGTTAGGAGTTTGGCTTTTGCTATGATTCAGGTGGGAGCCATGGGGGGTTCTGAGCAGAGGAGGGATATAATCTGACTTGTGTTAAAATATGATCTCTCTGGGGGCTGAGCATGGTTGCTCAGTTGCTCACACCTATGATTTCAATGCTTTGGGAGGCCAAGGCAGGAGGATCACTTGAGGCCAGGAGTCTGAGACCAGCCTGGGCAACATAGCAAGACCCCACCTCTACAAAATAATTTTTAAATTTTCCAGGAGTGGTGGCATGCACCTGTGGTCCTAGCTGCTCAGGTGGACGAGGTGGAAGGATCACTTGAGCCCAGGAGGTCAAGGCTGTAGTCAGCTATCATTGCACCACTGCACTCCAGCCTGGGTGACAGTGTGAGACCCTGTCTCTAAAAATAAAATAAAAGTCTCACTTTGTGTGGCTTATTCTCTCAGCTTAGGCCTCGGGGACCAGGACAATTCAGGCCAGCCATCCGATCTCTAGCTGGGAAAGTCACCCAGTCCTAGCTGGTGACCTGCAGTTTGGCTGAGCCTGGGTCCCCATATCCTATAAATGGCCAGTTCTGTCCTGGAATTCAAGGTCATTGTCATCTCTGTCTTGGGTTGATTCTCGGATGCCTCAGTAACCTGGAGTTCACCTCTCAGGATCTGTTCACCCATCTATATAAGGGGCAAAATAATAAGGGTACTACTGGTAATAAGTAATCATGGCTGGGCATGGTGGCTCACTCCTATAATCCCAGCACTTTGGGAGGCTGAGGTGGGTGGATCTCCTGAGGTCAGGAGTTCGAGACCAGCTTGGCCAACATGGTGAAACCCCTTCTCTACTAACAATACAAAAAAAGTTAGCTAGGCATGGTAGTACATGCCTGTCATCCCAGCTACTTGGGAGGCTGAGGCAGGAGAATTGATTGAACCCGGGAGGTAGAGGTTGCAGTGAGCCGAGATCGCACCACTGCATTCCAGCCTGGATGACAGAGCAAGACTCTGTCTCAAAAAAAAAAAAAAAAACAAGAAATCATAATAAGATAATAAGTAACCACAATAACAATACCAACAACAGCTGCCCTAGCTGTTTCAGGAGATCATTGTGTGCATTTGATAAGATGTGCTGCACAGAAACACTTTGGAAAACAATGACATGCGCCACAATCTATTTATAACAATGATGATAAGGATTAAATGAGTTAATGCATATAAAGGTCTTGGAGCCGTGCCCCACAGATAGTAAGTGCTCCATCAACACTGGGTTTTTGTTTTGTTT